>NC_064614.1:115397648-116074364 GCF_023898315.1 Schistocerca nitens | reverse complement strand
TCTCACTAACTTACTAGGCGCACAAATCAGATGCGTCAAGAAGGAAAAATGGGTCTAAGCACTATGGGACTTAACATCTGAGGTCATCAGTCCCCTAGACTTAGATCTACTTAAACCTAACTAACCTAAGGACATCACACACATCCATGCCCAAGGCAGGATTCGAACCCGCGACTGTAACAGCAGCGTGGTTCCAGACTGAAGCGCCTATAACTGCTCGGCCACAGCGACCGGTGTCAATAAGAGATTCCTATCATATACACACATACTGTCATGTACGACACACCAGACATGCTTTGCAGTGGAAGATTCAGTTGGATTGTCATCTTGTCATCAAATGTTTGCGGTTCCTATTCAGAAGCCATTTCCTTTTGGCTGCTAATAGCGTAGTCGTGCAGAATCAACTGTCATTAAAGGTCCCTACCTTACACCTCGCTGTTGCAAATGTACATTACACCATGACACAGACACAAATTTGAACACAGCAAACAGTGGGGAAAAAAAAATAATTGGCATCAGGGAGGTTTGAACATGGCTCACCTGCATGACTGTCCAACACCGTGACCACGACAATGTTGCTTGTTTAGGTCGCTCTATACTGCATTTCTTGTCCTCGGACAATTCAGTATTTCTATTTTATTCTTTTATTCCCCCCCCCCCCCCCCCCCCCCCCACTGTTCAGCATGCCTTCTTCCTGTTTTCATGCTTGGTCTGTGTCCAGTTTTTGACGGGCTGTCCACTGGGCTCTCTTACCACTAAATCTGGGGGGGGGGGGGGGGGGGGGGGGTTGATCGCGAGTTTCCCTTCTAAGTGCTAGAAGAATATATGTAAAACCAGACAAAAAAACTATACAACATATCATAAGATATGTGAACAAATAAAGTGAGATCAGTCAATGGAAACCTCAGACTTGGATATCAATAATTATGAAAAGGATGGATTGCTACTCACTGCAAAGATGACATGTTGAGTTGCAGACAGGCACAATGACAGGATTATCAAACACTGAGCTTTGGGCCAAAGCATTCTTCAGAAAAGAATGTAAACCACACACATTAAAACAAGCAGGCACAGCTCACTCACATCTGACCACTATCTCCAGCTGCTTTGGCCACACCATCATTACCGTATTGAATGAAAGCAGCAATCTGGAGTGGGGCAGGGAAAGGTGAAGGGTAGCAGGGTACAGATGGGGGGGAGAGAAGGGCCCTATCTGGCAGAGCATGCAGGGACTACTAGGTGACAGGGCAATGCTACCAGATGCGTCATTATGAGGCACAGTTCAGAAATGATTGTGAAGAAGAGAAGGATCCAAATGGGACGCATTGTGAAGCAACCACTGAAATCAAGCATTTTATGTTCAGCTGCATGTTGTGCCACAGGATGGGCCACTTTGCACTTGACCACAGTTTGGCAATGGCCATTTATCCTGGTGGACAGCTGGTTGGTAGTTACACCAATATAAAAGTCTGTGCAGTAACTGCAGCAGAGTTGGTGTATGACATGGATGCTTTCACAGGTGGCCTGGCCTCTGATGGAGTAGGATAAGTCTATGACAGGACTGGATACACTAGGTGGCTGGATTGGGCAGGTCTTGCCCCTTTTTCTTCCACATGGATATGATCCATGTAGCAAGGGGTTGGGACTGGATGTTGTGGAGGTCGGATGGGCGACGGAACATGACTTAAGGAGCAGTGCAAATGATCTCTGTTAGAATGTCCCTCATTTATGGACATGATTATCTATCACCATGCCTGATTAGTGGGACATCCTACCCAAGATCATTCAAACCTCTCCTAAAGTGGTGCTCCAACACCAATCTAATATCCTAGTCAATCCATATGCCACTTCCAGTCCCTGCACCTTGCCACAGTGATCATATCCCTACAGAAGACCCAAGTGCAAGACCTGCTCAATTCACCCACCCAGAATTTCCTATTCCAGTCCTGCACACATGATTATTGTACTCCATCAGAAGCAGTCAGTATCCGTGTCATATACCAACTCTGCTACAGTTATTGCACAGCTTTTTGTATTCGTATTATAACCAACCAGCTGTCCACCAGGATGAGCAGCCACTGGCAAGCTATAACAAGAGCAAAGTGGCCCACTCTATAGCACAACTTGCAGGCAAACAATATCTCAGATGATAGCACTGCAGAATAGCCACCATCTCTGAAAACTACATATCTGTGTCTACTCTATTATATCTCTCTATTATCCAAATGTTTGTCAGGAGATTGTATCCTACACATTTACACAGAAAATAAACACAGTATGAATATCTCATACTTTGTCATACTTACGCATTTATTTGACAAAATAATTTAATTGGATGGATAAATAAAAAATCTACTCACCAGCAATGACAGAACACACACCTAAAAGAAGGTTATAATTAGACAAACTTTCGGAGCCAGTGGTTCCTTCTTCAGGCAGAAGGGTTGAAGAGGAAGGAATAGTGAAGGAAAAGAACTGTAGAGGTCTAGAGAAAGGGGTAGATTTTGGGAAAGTCAGCCAGAACTGCGGGTCAGGGGAGACTTACTGCACGGTATGAGAAGTAAAGACTGATTGTTGGGGACTGCAGCAGATACGATTTGAAAACCTGAGAGCTTAAAGGTTGAAGACAGGGTATGCAAGGCAGAGATTACTGCTTAAATATCATGCACAAGTTAATAAGAGTGAAAATATAAGGCCACTGTACATAACAGAAGTGGGAGGGGCAGTGAAAAAGAGACAGGTAACACAATGAAAAATGTGGAAAACTAAAACGGACTGAAGGAAAGAGTAGTTACTGTGAAGAAATGCTGAGGCGGAAGACATTAACATAAATTAAAGGCAGGTGGGTGGCGAGAACCAAGGACATGTTGTAACATGGTTCCCACCTGCAGAGTTCTGAGAAACTGGTTTCTAGGGGAGAATCCACATGACGCGTGTGGTGAAACAGGCACAGAGATCAAAACTGTCATATTGTGAAAGAGCATGCTCTGCAACAGGATCAGATCAGGGGTACAGCCATGGGAACCAGGGTGGCTCCTTCCTATGCCAACCTTTTCATGCGTCGCTTGGAAGAGGCTTTCCTGGGATCCGTAAGTCTTCAGCCCCTGGTTTGGTTTAGATACATTGATGACATCTTTACCGTATGGACTCATGGTGAGGCTGATCTATTAAAATTCCTGGAATTTCTGCATACCTTCTCACAATTAAATTTCACATGGACCTATTTCAAATCCCATGCCACTTTCCTTGATGTTGATCTCTTCCTCATCGAAGGCCAGCTACACACTTCCACCCACATTAAACCTACCAACAAACAACAGTACTTACATTTTGACAGTTACCATCCTTTTCATGTGAAACGTTCCCTCCCATACAGCTTTGGCATTCATGGCAAACGTATTTGTTCTGATGCAGATCTTTACAGCAATACACAACCATTCTCACCTCAGGTTTCACTGCATGTAATTACCCTACCAGCCTAGTTCAAAAACAGAGTTCCCGGGCCATCACATTCAATCCTGGTACTGCTGATCCCTCAAAAAAAGAACTTCAGAGCACACCACTGGTGACTCAGTATTACCTTGGTCTGAAATATATTAATCAGTTACTCTGACAGGGCCACGAGTTCCTAAAATCATGCCCTGACATGAATGAGATCCACTCTGTCTGAAATTCTGCCCACCTCAGCTAGAAAAGCTTTTCATTGCCCTCCCAATCTCCACAATGTTCTTGTCATACTCTATGCTCCTTCTGCACCCATCTCCCTCGTCTATGGCTCCTACCCCTTTGACCATCCCCGCTACAAGACTTGCCCTATGCACCCTCCTACGACCACTTACAGCAGCCATGTGACTGGCAAAACATATACTATCAACGGGAAAGCCACCTGTGAAAGGACACATCATATACCAGCTGTTATGTAAACACTGTTTGGCCTTTTACATCAGCATGACTACCACCAAATTATCACTTAGGGTGAATGGGCATAGGCAGAAGGTGTATACTGGCAACACGCAATATTATGTTGCAGAGCATGCTCTACAACATGACAATTGTGACCTCGGTGCCTGTTTTACCACACATGCCATCTGGATTCTTCCCCCAGACACCAGTTTCTCAGAACTCTGTGGGTGTCCTTTGTTCTCTCCATCCACCTGGCCTGAATTTATGTTAATTTCTTCTGTCTCAGCATTTCTTCACAATAACTACTCTTTTCTTCAGTCCGTTTTAGTTTTCTACATCTTTCATTGTCTTACCCAACTATTTTTCACTGCCTCCTCTCACCTCTTGTTACGTACAATGCACTTAGCTTTTACTCTTATTAACTCATGCATGATGCTTAAGCAGTAATCCCTGTCTTGCATATTATCCTGTCTTCTACTTTTAAGCTCTTAGGTTTTCAAATCTCATCCGATGCAGTCCTTAACAATCAGTCTTTCCTTCTCATCCCGTGCGGTACGTCTCCCATGAGGGTTGTTGTGGGGGGTGAGACCAGACAGCGAGGACACCAGTCTCATAGGATTAGGGAAGAAGGGGAAGGAAGTTGGCCGTGCCCTTTCAAAGGGACCATCCCAGCATTTGCCTGGAGCTATTTAGGGAAATCACGGAAAACCTAAATCAGGATGGCCAGTCGCGGGATTGAACCATTGTACTCCCAAATGCAAGTCCAGTGTGCTAACAACTGCGCCACGTCACTCGGTCACATCTCCCCTGACCCACGGTTCTGGGTGAGTTTCCCAAAATCTACCCCTTTTCCTAGACCTCTCCAGTCCTTTCCCTTTATCCCTCTTCCTTCCTTTTGCACCCTGCTGCTTGAAGAAAGAGCCACTGGCTCCAAAACCTTGCCTAATTACATCCTTCTTTTATGTGTGTGTGTTCTGCCGCCACTTGGTGAGTAGATTTTTTATTTATCCATCCAATTAAATTATTTTGCCAAAAGTTTATTGTTTTTGTTGTTATGTATTTATTTAATGAACAGTTTTTATTTTTCCAACAACTTTATTTAAATGTTGATTTCGAGTGCACTTAAAAACCTGTGCAAATTTATAAATGGTCAATGGTATGCATTAGCAGACACCACAATTGAAAAGGAAACCAAAAGATGCTACTATCAAGAACGCATAAATAATTGTTTAAAAGATATTTAATGACAGTCCATTATCATTTATGACGAGCACACTAGTGCAAGAATGCTAGCTTATTTATTCATGAATCAATTACTACTTATATATATTGTAAATGATCTGAGTATAACTGAACGTTTATGACATTTCTTTATTTCAATATTTTTGTTCTATATTAGTGTGGGACAGTGGTCAAGTTAGTCAAATCATGTATGTAGTGCTAACGAACAAAGTATTTTTGGTGGGGACAGCCTTCAGCCAATGGAGAATGAGACAGGAGCAGAACACTATGGGAGTCAAAAGGAGATGGGGACTTTTCAAGCTAAGAGCTCAAGGGAATGACTTTGGACTTTTTGCCGAGTTCTGGAAGGAGGCAGAAGTGCCTCTGGTAATGTGCATGGTTCAGTTGTACAGGTGACTGTTCTGGACAGTGAATGGCTGCTACAATGCTCAAACTTTTGAAGGGATTTTACATTTCGAGGGTCGGAATGTTCTCAAGAGTAGGACCCTTAATGTTTTCTGCTTACATTGTGAATCTGAGGATGGACAGGGTATTAGTTACTATTCTTTGCGCCATGTGTGTTAATTTGAGAATCATATGTTGAATTATGATCTATTTTGAGGCGGGGAATACTTCATGTATTGTGAGCATGAAATGGACTTAGCTTTTGTGCATCTTTGGTGACTATTTAGCCCGTGTAATTTGCTACCATTCTTGTAATGCTCTCAACGTAGCTTTACTGCATTTCATAAGTGCATTTTCTGTCTGTATTTTAACAGAATATTGTAGGACCACTTCCTGTTTGCAATTACAGACATTAGAAAAGAACTCTTTTTTATTAAGTTATTCATTAAACTTTATTTTGTGTTTATTTTATCAACTTGCAATTCTAGCCAAAGCAAACACTATTTGACTGTCGGACCAAAGCTACAGGTTATCATTGCAGGGAATTAGCTGCAGGGCATGTAAGTAGACATGTGCAGCTCGACCCTATGACTACATTGAGCTATTCTTTTTAAACAGAGTTCTGTCTAGCCCAAGTACCTAAAGTATGAGCAACTGCAGGTAAAGACACACTCGTTTGCTCATATGGACTGCTGTTTCGGAAGAGCAATTACTCAGCAGTGACCATTAGGTACCTCGCAACCACGAAGATGGGTGTGATTACTTAAGCTTTCCCGGCGTAATAAGTCTTGAAACTCTCTTCAGGTTTGCTGCCGGATCCTAAAATCAACTTGACTTGATATTTCGGCGATCCAACTGGTCGCCATCTTCAGGAAAATGCTGCCTCTGCTGATGAGTCCCACTGAGAACTGACACCAGGTTGCAATATGGCACTGAGGACTTCAGCTTTGCAACCAACGTGCTGCTGGAGATACGTGGATGATACCTTATTCATCTGGCCCCATGGACGTGATGCTCTTAACAGATTTTTGGACCACTTCAACTGTCTTCATCCCCGCATCAAATTTACTATGGAGGTTGAAAATGATGGGATGCTTCCATTTTTAGACGTTATGGTTTATAAAAAACCAGATGGTACTTTGGGACACAGTGTTCACTGAAAGCCGACCCACATAGATTGGTACCTGCATCCTAAGAGTTGTCATCCACCACATCAACATAGCGGCGTCCTTAGGACTTTTGTACAGAGAGCATATGCCATTTCCGACACGGTCAGCTTAACCCAAGAACTTGAGCATTTGATGGTTGTTTTTAAGGAAAATGGATACTCCGAGAAGCAGATTCGTCGGGCTATGGAGCTTGGACCATCTCCGGAGGTGTATGAGGAGGAACATAGATCGGTGGCCTTTCTTCCTTATGTTGGAGGCTTATCGTTTAAGATTGGATGAATTTTAAGGAATTTTAACATGAAGAATAAGTTCCATCCACCTTCTAAGATTAGGGCACTGCTCAGCTCTGTAAAAGATGATTTGGGGCTTAGGAACCCCGGTGTGTACAAAATTCCGTGTCAATGTGGGAAAGCTTACACTGGCCGTTTGATTCACACAGTGCATGACAGGTGTGTGGAACATCGCCGTCATACGAGGCTACAACAGCCGGAAAAATTGGCGGTAGCAGAACATTGCTTAAATGAGGGACACAGTACGAAATTTGATGAAACTGTGGTAGTTGCCAACATTTCCGGTTTTTGGAACAGTGTATATAAAGAGGTGATTGAAAGTAGGTTGGCTGATAATTTAATCAACAGAGACACTGGATTTCCTCTTAGCAAGACATGGAATCTTGTGTTATCTCGCATCAAAAGTGGACGTTCTTCAGTACGGCCCTAAGTGCGATATATCGTTGCCAGCAGTGTTTCACTAACGGCGGCGCCACCTCCCTGCCTTGGAGGGCAGCAACCGTGATGGGTGGCGCATGTGCCGTGTAGTGAACGGTGGCCTATAAAGGACGCCGATTTGCAACCTGGTGTCAGTTCTCAGAGGGACTCATCAGCAGAGGCAGCATTTTCTTGAAGATGGCGACCAGTTGATTTTAGGATCCGGCTGCAAACCCGAAGAGACTTTCAACACGAAGATGGGTGATATTCTTATGACACATTCTGTGGTCCTGAAATTATTCTGGCTTCAACCTACGATAACCTACTATCCCCACACCCTTGAACCATCCGTCCAACAGTTTCTGCCTCCATGTGCCCCATCACCTCCTCTCAATTCCCATCTTCTCACCCTCAGTGTGTACTGCTCTCTGCCAATGCACTCACAGGTCATTTTCCTTCTCTGCTCCTCTCCTTTTCTAATCTCCATCCCCCCCCTCCTCCCGGCCCAATCACTACAGCTACTCAATGCTGCATTTGGTAGCCTTGTCCTGCTGCCTTATGCTCCACCTTCACTGCCCCACTCCGAATTGCTGCTTTCATTCACTACAAGAACTGCAGTCTGGCCGGACCGACCAGATGCAGTGATCCTGTGTGTGTGTGTGTGTGTGTGTGTGTGTGTGTGTGTGTGTGTGTAAGGATATGGCTGAAAGATAACAGTCTTTTTGCTGTGCCAGTTGCAGCTCAATGTATCATCTTTACAGTAGGTAGCAACCTGTCAATTTCATAAATGTTAAACTAGAATCAGTGATGAAATGAAAGTGACCCTGTGGTGGCATTTTGAGATATGAAAAAATGTTCAAGTTTTTACTTTAGCTCTTCCTGGTTAAAGGAAGAAATAAGGCCTGAATTCAATGTTAGTGATTAACTGAAAACAGAATTGGGTATTTTATCAATTCCTAAGCAAAAAAACAGGTGAAATGGTCACTAATGAATTTGTAAACTTTGTCACTGCTTTTACCAAAATTATGAATCTAGAATCCATGCAGGATATGGTGGCTGATGCACAGGACGAATTTTCATCCAAAGCGCTGGGCGACTTCCTTCATTAGTTTGGCAGTGGAGGCAAACTGTGTCTGCCACCTTCTTGGCAACGACAGAATCAAGGTGCACGCCCTGCAAGTTTTCTCAGATGCTTTTATGGAAACCATTTGGTAAAAAAAGTAATTTTTGCTTTATTGTAGCTTTAACTGTCAGGTTCATGATGATGCACCCATCATTTCATTAATGCTCATAGTTACTGTGATATTTACATGGCAGTAAGACACTGCGCAAAATTTGAAAAAGTCCTCAATGAAAAATGGGGGTCGCTTTGATTTTGTGTTTGGTGCATATTACATAATATGTTGATGTGTATGGAATTTAGCTAACATATTAAATTTTTCAGTAGATTTTGGTGGAGGTGTATGTCACCAATCTCGAGAAAAATGATCTGAATTGGCACATTCACCAGTGATAAAAGTCTGAGTGAAATATCCACACATTCCTCATATTTCATAAACAGTTTGAGATATCGAAATGAGATTTTGGTAAATGATAGCACAGAAAGACAAGAGTATTTTGCCATATGGTTATTACGCATATTATCTAACATGTTATTCCACTAACTGCAGATTCATTCAATAAAAGAATGTAATTCCTACGGGGCCATTGGTAGCTGGTGAAATGAGAAATTCTGTGGGTTTTGGAGTGAAGACATTACATATTTATTTTTGTGCCAAGGATGTGCTTTTCCATAAGCTACTGGCCTTACTTTTCCTCAGGTCCTCACTTAATAAACCCCTGTTTCAGAATTCTCTCACAATCGCATCTGCACAACATGTTAATAAGGCAAGACTGTTTAAACGTCGCTGAATTTTGGCAAAAGAAACAAATTTTAACATGGCAACAAGAGAAATATGAAGGTTTTATTCAAAATTCGCCACTCGATGTGCTTCTCTGAAAGTTACAATTCGTTAACAAGTCAGATGAAAATAAATTGCTTTTCTTCCAGCAGAATTCTTTTTAGATACTAACCAAATCAGAGGTGACAGTCGATCTTTTTGAATGGTCACAATGTAAGCATGGGTGTGGAGGGGACCCACTTAATGTTTACAAAAAATGAGAGTGTAGGCTTCAGTTTAGAATGGTACTTCCCCTCCAGCACTCGGCATTTCCCCACCACAACTGCTCTTCCCTTGTGTGCCCTGCTGTCTGTACATCTACCAGCCACAGTATTCTGCAAGGACTCTTGACTATATTACCAGAAGCAACAGACAAAGTTAGCATTCAGAAAGTATACAGTCAAAGAAACCTTACCCTCTGCAAACTATGGGAATTGTATTCTTGTTTTAAACAGATGAATTGAAACATTAACAATAGCTTTTCAAAATATTGTTCACTAAGACCAAAGAGGTGTTTTATCTTGTGCTGCAGGCACCCATACGGTGTCTCTGTGGTATGCAACACAATGTAAAATTGGTTTTGGATGTGGAACACACTGCAGAAACATAGAAAGAACTTATGAAATTCCTTGTCTGTGACTCGGAAAACAGACAAGCATGCTTAACCACTGTGATAATTGTCCCAGTGATGACAAATCATCAGAAGTTTTGAAAGAAAATTAGCTTACAAATATGCTGATGATGAAATTGAGTACAGCCAGTGAATTAACTCGGACCATCAATCAGAATTGATAAGCAGTATGCAACTGTTGATGAATACACTGATTTGTTGGTAAAAAATTACAGGCATTTAACCCTCAAGCCAAGGGGAACACAGATGTGGGGTTAAGCTCTTTCTGGACAATTCTGCAGGGCACGTGATTAGCAAATAAGACAATTTCTGCTCTGTTTGCATGATGAAAGTCGTGATTTTCCTTGATTCATTTATGTTGCTCTGGAACAGTGTAGTCTGATATTTTCCTGTCAAATGATTTTCTGTTACTCTGGAAGATTGGAGGTTCTTATTGTCCTGTCTGAAACATCAGGAGCTGCATTTTTCACCTTCTGCAGTCTCACTCACATGCTTACATATGTACCTCCCCGTGGCAGCAATTCTATATCCATATTCCCAAGCTTGTGGGTGGAAAGGTTCCTCATATTATTTATGTTAAATGTCAATAAAAAATCCACTCTAAAGTAAGTTTTTGGTTTTCTGGTTTCATTCCTATAATTCCATCTTTACAATTATTCTAATTACCAAATAAAAATGCTTCACAATTTTGGATGGGAAAGTCAGAAAATCACCAGGTTAGAAGGTTAGACATCATCATTTATAAATGAAGTGTCAGGCAAGATCCCTGAAAAATTTGAAAGACAATCTAACTCCTGAAAAAGTAATTCTGTCAATGGACTGTGCAGGAAATTACAGTTTTGTAACTCAAAATGAAATCAGGAGTTACCACTGGACAAGAAACAGCTGTGCAATCTGTCCTGTTTGAGTTTGTGTGATAACGATGAAAATAAATTGGTAACAGTAACCCATTGCTTTATAAGTGATGATGTGGAGCTTGATGTACGATTTCTAAATACTATTCTGAAATACACATTTAAGCGGTTGGTTGAACATTAACCATGAGACAAGAAACTGCATTATTTCAAGGATGGATGTGGTGCTCAATAACAAAAAAGCTTTAAAACTTGTGTTGACACAAACATTTTTGCTATTGATGCTGAACATTCCGTTTTTGCTACTAGCTACAGTAAATCTGTGTGTGATGGATTGGGAGGAACTACAAAATGTGTATTGAGAAAAGCTAGTGTTCAACTAGATGATGTTCATCTACAAATAACAACTGCATCTGATGTTTACAATTTCTGCAAGACTGATACTGACAAATGTTTATTCCACCTCTTAGAGTACATCAACATTGATTTCCTATGCAAGAACCTCAATAAGAGATATTTGACAATATGCACAATACCTGGCACCAGGAATTTTCACAATTAAAAACCACTTTTCTGTCGTTCATTATAAATTAGAAAAGTAACTACTTCTAAAAAGTCATCCTCAATTTTTTCATTCAATGAAAATGCCCTGCTATGGAGATGCACCTAGCCTCAACAAAATTCACCTGTAGCAAATGTATATCTTACAGATGGTGATTTGCCTTTGTCAAGAATGTGTGTGATGAAGGAGGAGATGATGAATTACATTTCCTCGACTCACCTGCGTCAGCAGAGTCATTCTTTTGGGCTGAGAAGGAACACTCTTATTTTATACCTTTGGAAAACTTTTTATATAGTGATGGTGTAACTGAATCAAGCACATTATGAGAATTGTACAGTGCACGCAAAATTCCATGGCCACTAGATGTGCAATTGGCTGGGGAAGCGTGTGGAGAGCGACAGTGGTGCTGATCGCTCAGAGCACTGTTGGGGGAAATGTCGAGAGCTGGAGGGGAAAGTGCCATTCTAAACCAAAGCCTACTCCCACATTTTTTGTAAATACTAAGTGGTGCCCCTCCACACCCACACGTGCTTGGTGACCGTTCAAAAAGATCTACTGCCACCTCTGCTTTTGTTAATATCTAAAAAGAACTCTGCTGAAAATGTAACTTTCAGATATGTGTCGTGAGCGGCGAATTTTGAGTAAAGCCTATGCATTTCTGTGGCTGCCATGTCAAAATTTGCTGCTTTTGCCAAAACACAGCGAGTATAGATTAGATTAGATTAGATTTACTTTCATTCCAATTGATCCGTAGTGAGGAGGTCCTCCAGGATGTGGAACATGTCAGAAAAACAACAATACATGACAAATATTTACAATTAAAACAAATAAGCTAATGTACCATTCCACAGGTCCCAAGTGGAATGATCGTCATTTTTTAATGAACACTAAGAGTAATTTTACAAATACTAATGCACTGAATTTAAAATAAAAAAGTTTTTTATTTATTTATAAGGTAATACAACTACTGTAATACTT
Organism: Schistocerca nitens; assembly: GCF_023898315.1. NCBI lineage: Eukaryota > Metazoa > Arthropoda > Insecta > Orthoptera > Acrididae > Schistocerca > Schistocerca nitens. Next base: position 116,061,994 of record NC_064614.1, on the reverse strand, counting down.
ATTTACAATGAACACATTACTGCACTGAAATGGTGCAGAAGTTAGATTATACTAACACACACACACACACACACACACACACACACACACACAAATTTTCAATGAACACATTACTGCACTGAAATTGTGCAGAAGTTATGTTGTACTTATATACAAATCAGTTGGTTTTACTAAGAAATTCATCAATGGAGTAGAAGGAGTTGGCCACCAATAAATCCTTTAGGCTTCTCTTAAACTGAATTTCATTGGTTGTTAAGATTTTTATGGCTGCTGGCAAGTTATTGAAAATGTGTGTTCCTGAATAATGCACACCTTTTTGTACAAGACTAAGTAACTTTAAATCCTTGTGAAGATTATTCTTATTTCTAGTATTGATTCCATGAATTGAGCTGTTGGTTTGAAAAAGTGATATATTTTTAATGACAAATTTCATTAAGGAATAAATATATTGGGAAGCAGTAGTTAGTATCCCTAGTTCCCTAAACAGGCTTCTGCAGGATGTTCTTGAGTTCACACCACATATAACTCTCACTGCACGTTTTTGTGCCCGGAAAACTTTAGCTTGGCTTGATGAATTACCCCAAAAAATAATCCCATATGACATTATGGAATGAAAGTAAGCATAGTATGCCAGCTTTTTCATTTTTATATCCCCTATGTCTGACAAAATTCGCATTGCAAACAGAGATTTGTTAAGACGCTTCAGCAGTTCTGTGGTGTGCTCCTCCCAGTTGAATTTATTATCAAGCTGTAATCCCAAGAATTTAACACTGTCCACTTCTTCTATCTTCTTGTCATCGTATGTTAGACATATACTCTTGGGACACCCCTTACAAGTTCTGAACTGCATGTAGTGTGTTTTTTCAAAGTTTAGTGACAAAGAATTGGCTAGGAACCAGTGATTAATGTCCACAAATATTTTATTGGCTGATCTTTCTAAGACTACATTTGACTTGCTATTTATTGCAATGTTTGTATCATCGGCAAACAAAACAAACTTGGCATCTGGTAATGTTACTGATGAAAGGTCATTGATATACACAAGAAAAAGTAAGGGCCCCAAAATGGAACCTTGTGGGATCCCACATGTAATTAGTTCCCAGTTGGATGAGGCCTGATAGCTTGATACATGTCTCTTTCCTAATAACACCCTTTGTTTCCTGCCAGAGATATAAGATTTGAACCATTTTGCAGCATTTCCTGTTATACTATAATATTCTAGTTTACTTAAAAGGATATTGTGATTTACACAGTCAAATGCCTTTGACAGATCACAAAATATACCAGTTGCCTGCAATTTTTTGTCTAATGAATTAAGCACATTTTCACTGTAAGTGTAGATAGCCTTCTCAATATCAGAACCTTTTAGAAATCCAAACTGTGACTTTGACAGTATCTTATTTGAGATAAGATGGTTATAAAGACGACTGTACATTACTTTTTCGAAAATTTTTGAGAATGCTGGCAACAGTGAAATTGGACGGAAATTTGATGCTATTTCTTTATCTCCCTTCTTAAACAGTGGCTTAACTTCAGCATATTTCAGCCATTCAGGAAATATTCCACTAATAAACGACTGGTTACACAGATAGCTTAATATGTTACTTAGCTCAGAATCACATTCTTTAATTAACTTTGTTGATATTTCATCATACCCACTAGATGTTTTTGATTTTAAAGATTTTATGATGGACATTATTTCTGTTGGGGTAGTGAGGGTCAAATTCATATTAAGGAAGTTACTTGAAATGTCTGGTCTAAGGTAATCCATAGCGGCATCTACCGAACCTGACAACTGCCTCACCTCTCTAACATTTTCTACAGACACAGTTGCGAGAGAATTCTGAAACAGTGATTCATTAAGTGAGAGACTGAGGAAAAGTAAAGTCAGTAGCTTATGAAAAAACAGATCCTTGGTACAAAAAAATGTGTAATGTCTTCACGTATGTTGTTCCAAAACCCACAGCATTTCTAGCTTCACCAGCTATCGATGGCACTTAAATATTACATTCTTTCACTGAGGAAGTCTGTAGTTATTGGAATAACACAGTAAATAATGAAGTTTTACATAACAACTATATGGTAAAATACTCTCCTCTTTGTTTGCTATAATTTGCCCAAATCTAATTTCAATATCTGAAACCGTTTATGAAATATGAGGAATGTTATTGATATTTCACTCAGGCCTTATCGCTGGCATGGCGCAATCGCAAATGAGTATGCTATGTCATATCAGTTTTCTCGAGATTGGTGACAGATATATACCGTTACCCAAGTCTAAAGAAAATTCATTGTTTTAGCTAAATTTCATATGCAACAACATATTATGTAATGAATATAATAGAGGGAAACATTCCAGGTGGGAAAAATATATCTAAAAACAAAGATGATGTGACTTACCAAACGAAAGCGCTGGCAGGTCGATAGACACACAAACAAACACAAACACAAGTGGAGACACCTTAGCCAGCTTCATCCTGACCCACAACTTCTTCACTTTTGAAGGCCAGACATACCAACAATTAAAGGGAACAGCCATGGGTACCAGGATGGCCCCCTCGTACGCCAACCTATACAGGGGTTGCTTAGAGGAAGCCTTCTTGGTTACCCAGGCCTGCCAACCCAAAGTTTGGTACAGATTTATTGATGACATCTTCATGATCTGGACTCACAGTGAAGAAGAACTCCAGAATTTCCTCTCCAACCTCAACTCCTTTGGTTCCATCAGATTCACCTGGTCCTACTCCAAATCCCATGCCACTTTCCTTGACGTTGACCTCCATCTGTCCAATGGCCAGCTTCACACGTCCGTCCACATCAAACCCACCAACAAGCAACAATACCTCCATTATGACAGCTGCCACCCATTCCACATCAAACGGTCCCTTCCCTACAGCCTAGGTCTTCGTGGCAAACGAATCTGCTCCAGTCCGGAATCCCTGAACCATTACACCAACAACCGGATAACAGCTTTCGCACCCCGCAACTACACTCCCGACCTGATACAGAAGCAAATAACTCACTTCCTCATCCCCTCAAACCCAGAACCTCCACAGAAGAACCACAAAAGTGCCCCACTTGTGACAGGATACTTTCCGGGACTGGATCAGACTCTGAATGTGGCTCTCCAGCAGGGATACGACTTCCTCAAATCCTGCCCTGAAATGAGATCCATCCTTCATGAAATCCTCCCCACTCCACCAAGAGTGTCTTTCCGCCGTCCACCTAATCTTCGTAACCTCTTAGTTCATCCCTATGAAATCCCCAAACCACCTTCCTTACCCTCTGGCTCCTACCCTTGTAACCGCCCCCGGTGTAAAACCTGTCCCATGCACCCTCCCACCACCACCTACTCCAGTCCTGTAACCCGGAAGGTGTACACGATCAAAGGCAGAGCCACGTGTGAAAGCACCCACGTGATTTACCAACTGACCTGCCTACACTGTGACACATTCTATGTGGGAATGACCAGCAACGAACTGTCCATTCGCATGAATGGACACAGGCAGTCAGTGTTTGTTGGTAATGAGGATCACCCTGTGGCTAAACATGCCTTGGTGCACAGCCAGCACATTGTGGCACAGTGTTACACCGTCTGGGTTATCTGGATACTTCCCACTAACACCAACCTATCCGAACTCCGGAGATGGGAACTTGCCCTTCAATATATCCTCTCTTCCTGTTATCCACCAGGCCTCAATCTTCGCTAATTTTAAGTTGCCGCCACTCATACCTCACCTGTCATTCAACATCATCTTTGCCTCTGCACTTCCGCCTCAACTGACATCTCTGCCCAAACTCTTTGCCTTTGAATATGTCTGCTTGTGTCTGTATATGTGTGGATGGATATGTGTGTGTGTGTGTGTGTGTGTGTGTGTGTGTGTGTGTGTGTGTGTGTGCGAGTGTATACCCGTCCTTTTTTCCCCCTAAGGTAAGTCTTTCCACTCCTGGGATTGGAATGACTCCTTACCCTCTCCCTTAAAACCCACATCCTTTCGTCTTTCCCTCTCCTTCCCTCTTTCCTGACGAAGCAACCGTTGGTTGCGAAAGCTTGAATTTGTGTGTATGTTTGTGTTTGTTTGTGTGTCTATCGACCTGCCAGCGCTTTCGTTTGGTAAGTCACATCATCTTTGTTTTTAGATATATAACATATTATGTAATGTGCACCAAATGCAAAACCATAGTGACCTCTATTTTTCATTGCACACTTCTCTGAATTTCTCAGGTGTCTTACTTTCACGTAAATATCACAGTAACTATGACCATTAACAAAATGATGGGTACATCATCATGAACCTGACATATAACGCTATAAGAAAAGCAAAAATGAAATTTTTTACCCCAGCTGTAAGGTGGAAAGCTCTAGTCGGCCTCGCCTTCCAAACAAACGAATGAACTCACCCAGTGCTTTGAACGAATATTGGTCACTGTGCATTAGCCACCGTATCCTGTGCGAGCTATATTAATTTAATGAAAATGATATGAAGTTAACAGAATCTAATTTGTCACAATGTCACAGACGATATTAAAATTTTCACTTGAGAACTCCAAGATTCTTCACTGCTGAATGTTTACATTTTAGATTTCATTTGATACCCCTAAATAATAATAGTTATGGTAATATTTCAATTAAAATTATAACTCTTAGCTCAGTTATTTTATTATTTCAACAAAACATTAGACACTGGTACTAAAGCTTATCAGCCTATACAAGGTGTTTTAAATAACCTTCTGAACAATGATATGAAATGCTTTAACACATAACTGAAAATGCCATTTCTGGCAAAACCAATGCTGTTTTTTGTTTGTAATCATATCAGATCATATTTGTCTCTCAAATTGTCCTCATAACAGCTCTGAAAGTATTTTGTTTATTTTAAAAAATCATTGTTTGGACCCAACAATTTAAGTTGATTTTCTGTCATCTTAAAAGTCGAGCATTAAATATCCTTTTCCTGTTATCTGGAACAAATGACAAGCATACGATGAAAATGAGCTAAGTTATGTTTTTTTTTTTTTTTTCTAAAGTAATGTAATGCTAATGGGATGCTTCAGAGATGGTGTTTATGTATGATTTTTGAAAACTTTACCACTATACTCTCAAAAACCATACGAAATAAGCAGAAGACATTTTTCAGTGGTTATTACTAAGGCAAACATAAAAATTTTAAAGTAGTTCCATGAAAATCTGAGGCTGTGGGTTTCAGCCCGGATGAACTTATTTAACAGGTGTAGAAGAATGAAACCGGAATTTCCCTATGGATGGTGCTAGCCAACAGCATAGGGCCCATGAGACCCCGTCTGCAGCTCCATCTGCTTCCTGTAATGGCTGACAACAAATATCCAACACACAGTAACCCAAGTTTCGACATCGGTATATCTGTTTCAAACCTGTAAACATGTCGAGGTTTGTGCCTACGACCTACGATTTGCGGACAGTATTGGTTTTCTGTTATCATTTGAAGAAAACTGCTGCAGAATTACATCGAATGCTTGTCGAATCTTTCAGCGAACATGCTTTTGGGAAAACAATGTTTTGAGTGGTTCAAAAAATGACAAGCACAGAAAACCACAAGAAAGTTGAAAGGCAATGAATTGTAGGCCTTATTGGACAAAGATGAAACTCAAACTCATCAGGAACTCCTGGGTCACACAGAAACCAATTTCTCTTCAGTTGAAAGCTGTGGGAAACATGCAGAAAGTGGAAAAATGGGTTCCACATGAACTGAATGAAAGACAGCAAGCAAATCGGAAGACCACTTGTGAAATGCTACTCACCAAATACAAAAGAAAGTAGTTTCTCCATTGAATAGTGACAGGTGATGAAAAATGGATATATTTTGAGAATCCTAAGTGTCATAAATCAAGGGTGAACCCAGCAGACCATCGACGTCCACTGTAAGATCAAATGGCTTTGAAAAGAAGAAAATGCCCTGCTGAAGACAATGAGCTGCTAAAACCTGGTGAAATTGTCACCACTGATGCTACCAACATTAAATGATTGATTTCAATCAAGCATTACGTGACAAATGACCAGAATATGGAAAAAGGCAACACAAGTCATATTGCCCCATGATAACACAATATCACACACAGAAAAATGGGTCAGGGCAGCAATCGAGGCATTCAGTTGGGAAATACTAGGGCATGCAGCTATTCTCAAGACTTAGCTCTGTCCCATTATCATCTATCTGCATCACTGGGACACTATCTCATTGAATAATGCTTGAATTCGTATTAAAGTGGCTCGCAAACTGGCTCACTTCAAAGGAAGAACCTTTTGTGTGTGTGTGTGTGTGTGTGTGTGTGTGTGTGTGTGTGTGTGTGTGTGTGTGTGTGTGTGCGTGTGCGTGTCATTCATAGTCTGCCGGAGAGGTGGGAGATATGTATAAATAGCAATAGAGATTATTTTGAATAAAATATAGTTTATCAGTTTCAAACAACAGACATATAATTATTACAATCAAATTCCAGTTTCCTACTTGTAAATCTGGTAGAATGACCCCTTTTTCATCACAGTAAAAAGTAATTGGATTTCCCTTTTATTTGAAAACTAAATTGTATTCATCTAATTATTCTAATTTAGCATATTATGAATTTTATTTCGCATATGGTTTCATGTTATATGTAATAATATTTTATTTATGTACATATAATTGTAAATCTTTTCGTGCCCTATTTTCTATGTAAGGCAATGTCTGACAAAATCCTATATCATTTTTATAATGATGAAACACAAGGATGCTAAGTAAATAAAATAATTAATTAATTTGTGTGTCCATTCGTAGAAAACCCATTAAAATTTTTCAAACACTGGAAACTCCAGGCAGGAATATCAACAATGATGGAAAAGATAGATTGCTACTTACCATAAAGAAGACATGTCAAGTTGCAGACAGGCACAATTAAAAAACACTTATACAAAGCTTCTAGCCACAGCCTTCATCAGTACACACACGCATGCACACACGCACGCACGCACGCTAACTCCAGCTTCTCGGGCCGGAATGTAACTATCATGTGGGATGCAAGCAGCAATCTGGATGGGGTGGGGAAGGGGAAGGGATAGCAGTGTATGGGTGTGTGGGGGACGGGGGGGGGGGGGGGGGGGAGACGTACGCTATCTGATGGAGAGTGCAGGGACTAGACTGCCAACAGGAGCAGCATCCGGAGGTTGAGGGGCAGGCAGCTGGGGGAAAAAAGGGGCAAAAAAAGTAAGGAGCGGAGAAAGATGGGTGGATGCATTGGCAGAGAGCTCAAAAAACAACAGGATGGGAGATAAGAATGGGGGAGGCCAGGATGATTACGGGAGCGGAGGATATGTTGTAAGGATAACTCCCATCTGTGCAGTTCAGGAAAGCTGGTGGAGGAGTGAAAGATCCAGATGGCTCGAGTAGAGAAGCAGACATTTAACTCAAGTGTGTTGTGTTCAGCTGCATGTTGTGCCACAGGATGGTCTACTTTGCTGTTGGCCACAGTTTGGTGGTGGCCGTTCATCATGGTGGACAGCTGCTCGTCGTCATAAAAACCTGTGCAACAATAAAAGCAGAGCTGATAAATGACAAGGCTGCTTTCACAGGTGGCACAGCGACTAATGGGTAGGATAAACTTGTGACAGGACAGGAATGGGAAGTGTTGGGTGGGTGGATTGGGCAAGTTTTTCACACGTGTCTTCCACAGGGATATGATCTTTGTGCCAAGTGGTTCGTATTGGGAGTGGCATAGGGATGGACTAGGATGTTGTGGAGGTTACGGTGGGTGATGGAACACCACTTTATGGGGGGTGGGAAGTATCTCAGGTAGAATGTCCCTCATTTCAAGGCATGATGATAGTTAACCAAATCCCTGGCCAAGGATGTGGTTCAATTATTCCAGTCTGGGTGGTACTGAGTGGTGAAGGGGACACTCCTTTGTGGCTGGGGGAAGGATTGGGGTTGTGAGTGGAAATGGCACGGGAGATCTATTTGCGGATTAGGTCTGGGGGATAATGACTGTCTGTGACAGCCCTTCCCAGAACACCTCCCCTGAATCCATTTCCCTACTTACTTTGACACCCCACACACTCACCTTCTACATGCCACTCCCAATCCCAACCCCTTGCCACAAGGATCATATCCGTGTGGAAGACCCGTGTACAAAACCTGCCCAACCCACCCACCCAACACTTCCTATTCAAGTACTGTCACAGGTTTATCCTACCCATAAGCGGTTGGGCCACCTATAAAAGCAACCATGTCAATGATCAACTCTGCTACCATCATTGCACCGGTTTTTATATTGGTATGATTACCAAGCAGCTATCCACCAGGATGAACAGCCACTGCCAAACTGTGGCCAAGAGCAAAGTAGACTACCCTGTGACGCAGCATGCAGCTGAACATAACACAATTTCAATGGCTGCTTCACTACCCAAGTCATCTGAGTCCTTCCCTCCACCAGCAGCTTTTCTGAACTGTGCACATGGGAGTTATCCTTACAATACATTGTCTGCTTCCATAACTATCCTAGCCTCAACCTATGGTAACATATTATCCTCAAACTCTCCACCCAACAGTTTCCACCCCCTCTGTCCTATCTTCTCCTCCCCATTCTCATCTCCCACCCTGTTTATTTTCAGTCCTCTACCAACGTTTTAGCCGATCTTTCCCTGCTGCTCATTTTTTATTTGCTCCTTTCCTTCCCACCTGCCTGCCTCACAACCACCTGACACTGCAGTTGTTGGCAATCTAGTTCCTGAACACTCCACCAGACAGCATTTGTCTCTCTCCCCACCTGTACACTACTATCCATTCCCCTTCCCCACGTCCTCCCTTCCAGATTGCTGCTTGCATTGCAGGTGATAGTTTAATACTGGCTCGAGGTGCTGGAGTTGTTGGTCGTTTGTGTGTGTGTGTGTGTGTGTGTGTGTGTGTGTGTGTGTGTGTGTGTGTGTGAATGGTGTACACTCTTTACTGATGAAGATTGTGGCAAGAAACTTTGTGTACAGGGTGGCGCACGAAATATGTTACCATTTTGTTTTTGAATATAAACTTTATTGTCAATACCGTCTGAAAGGAACATACACTGCAGTGAAGAGCCGTCCATGGAGATTTGTTCTAACTCAACACATGCTCAATATGTCCACCATTTCATTAACTTCCTCCAAACGAACACTGAATTTAGTGACTACCCAATGGCACGTCTTCTGTAATTTCACTGCAAGCTTGAAGAATAAGCCTTCTGAGCTCCATTAAATTACATGGACGTTTTCGGGAAAATTTTTTCCTTTAGGTACCCCCCCAAAAAAAAAGTCACATGGGTTCGGGTCTGGACTATTTGGAGGCCAATTTTGTCCGCCATTGAAGTGACCTGGAAACCTGAGTGAAATGATCCCCATGTCGAAATGCTTGTGTAAAAACTCCAACACAGTGTTTGCAGTATGTGGCCTTGCTCCATCTTACATGAAACACTGCGTGTTGAAGGGAAAGGCAGTAGCAAGAAGCTGTGGAATGAAGCTATTGCGAAGCATGCTCAAATAACGCTCGCTGTTCACAGTTTCTTCAAAGAAAAAGGGTCCAATAAGTCCATGACTGGAAATTGCTGCCCACGCTGTATTCTCGGAGCATAATGTTGTCGTTCATGAAGCACTTGTGGGTTTTCAGTGGCCCAAAAGCGTACATTTTGTTTGTTAACCACACCGTCTAAATGAAAATGCACCTGGTCTGAAAACCAAACGTTGTTGAGTTTCTTCCCTATCCTCCGCCCACTGAGCAAACAGTAGTCTCTGCTGCTTGTGTTCTTCAGTGAGCTTCTGTGCACAGGTCATCTTGTATGGGTACATATGGAGGTCACTTTTAAGAATGCGTTGAACGGAACGTCTGGATATTCCCAGTTGCACTGCTGCCTTTCTACACAATTTCCTGGGACTTCTCTATACAGCAACTCGTACTGCTTCAATATTCTCCGGCGAACAAACAGGCATAGGCCGAGGACGCTTCGCTTGCAATACTGTTCCTTCCTGTACAAATTTATCATACAACCTGTGGATGGTCTTCTTGCAAGGGACCCATTGTGTGTTAAACTGTTGTTGAAAACACCTCTGAGTCACAACAAGGCTTTTCGTTTCATGAAAAAGTAACACAATTTCCGATCGTTGCTGTGTCGTCAGTCTTCCATTGTCAGCCATAGCTGCTTACTAATCACCTAGCGGCAGTATCGTGAATTACACGTCATTTCATAACTCATTTGTTTTTCCAAGCTCTGATAGTACTGCTGTAGAGATCCCAGCGGGATATCTAATGTGTGTCGTAAATTGTGAAAGAAACAATTCGTAACACATTTCGTGTGCCACCCTGTAAGTGTCTTTTGATTGTGCCTGTCTGCAACTTGACATGTCATCTTTACGGTACGTAGCAATCTGTCTTTACCTATATTGTTGATGTCACTGCCTGGAGTTTCAATTGTTTGAAATGAATTATCTGGTTATCTCTGAGAGGTTTTTTGCTCATATCTGACTTTGGAAATTATAAATGTTATGTACATCTTTTCTTGAGGACGGCAAAAATTGATATTACTTGACTGTTTCCCTTCAGGCTCAGTCATATGAACAGTACAATGAACTATTTTACAGATGTTACTATTAAACCAAGGTGGGTATTTTCCACATTTTTACAACTTCATTTGTGAAACATTTGCCCACAGAATGCTGGACAAGAGTTTAAATTTCAAGCACAGCTCCACTATGCAGATAAACTTCTAGATAAATATCGTAACTTCATTTTGCAGGATTTATAGTGAAACTGAAGTTTATACTCCTTGTGAATTAGCATGGGTAGAGGTTACACTTGACAACTGGAATAAATTAATGATAGGTTCCTTTTATCAACCCCAACCCCCTCCCCTCCACCTCAGATGACACAGTTGCTGAACAGTTCAAAGAAAACTTGAGTCTCATTTCAAATAGATACTCCTCTTGTACTATTATAATTAGTGGTGACTTCAATCTATCCTCAATATGCAAGTGAAAACACATGTTTAAATTTGGTGATAGGCATAAAATGTCATCCAATATCATACAGAAAGCAGTCTCCGAAAACTATTTTGAACAGTTAGTTCAGGAACTCACTCAAAGTGTGAATGGTTGCAAAACATACTTGATCTCTCAGTAATAAATAATTCTGAACAAACAGGGGGCATCAAGATGGATATACGATTTGTGACCACAAGGTCGCTGTAAGAAGACTGAATACTGTTTCATCCAAATCCACCAAAAATAAATGCAAAGCATCTCTATTTTAAAAAAAGCAGATAAAAATTCTCTTGATGCTGTCCTAACAATCAATTCCTCCTAATCTGACTCTGTAAACATAGACAAGCTGTGATTTAAATTCAAAGAAATGGTATCAACAACCACTGAGAGACATATTACCAAATAAATTAATCAACCCCATGGTCCATAAAACACATCAGAACACTGTTGCAGAAGCAATTAAAAAGCATACCAGAGTTAAAGAATGCAAAATCTCCAACAATAGTGACACTTTACAAAACCTCAAAATTTAGTTTTGACTTCAATGTGATATGCTTTCAATAGTTTCCACAGTGAAACTCCGATCTGAAGTCTGTCAGAAACTCCACAAATATTCTGCTGATACGTAAAGTAAACCAGCAGCAACTCAAAATAAATACCTTTACTATGCGATAGCAATGGTAATATTACCAATTATAGCACCACTACACCAGAGCATTCTTGCCCAACATGCCGGAGTTGGCAGTCGTACGTATGAGGTGTGTTTGCCTGTGTGTATGAATTTTTTTTGTGTGTGTGTGTGTGAGAGAGAGAGAGAGAGAGAGAGAGAGAGAGAGAGAGAGAGAGAGACTGATGAAGGCTGTGGCCGAAAGCTTTATGTATGTGCCTTTTAATTGTGCCTATCCGCAACGTGTTGTGTCTTCTTTATGCTAAGTAGCAATCTGTCTTTTCATACTTTGTTGATAATCCAAAGTTACTAAACACGCTTTTCTAAAATTCCTTCACCAAAGAAGACAACATAAATATTCCAGAATCTTAATCAAAAACAAATGCCAACATGAGTAACTTAAACACTAGATATTCTCGGCATAGTGAAGCAAATTGCTTAATAAAGGCAAAGTCTCCAGTCCAAATCAAATATCAATGAGATTCCTTTCAGAGCATGCTGATACAATAGCTCCACACTTAGCAATCATATGCGACTGCTTGCTCATTGAAAGATCTGTACCTAAAGACTAGAAAGTTGCACAGGTCACACCGATACTCAAAAAAGGAGTAATCTGCTGAATTACAGATCCATATCACTAAGTATATTCGCAGCAGGATTTTGGAACATACATTGTCTTCAAACATTATATTTGCAGCAGGATTTTGGAACATACATTGTCTTCAAACATTATGAATTAAGTCTAAGAAAACAATTTATTGACAAACAGATAACAGGGATTCAGAAAATATCGTTCTGAAACACAACTAGCTCTTTCTTCTCACAAAGTAATGAGTGGTACTGACAGAGGATGTCTTACTGATTCCATATTTTTAGATTTCCAGAAGACTTAAGAGTAGATTTTGGTCATTATGCAGTTATCTATGGTGAAGCAGTATTTGAAAAAAGGCTGCACAAATAAAAAGTTAGCTTTTGAAAAAATTTCAAAGTTGTGCTTGTATGTACTTGCACTAAAAAATGACAATGATGTCTCATTTGGCTAATGATGTAGCATCCTACAACTACAATATCGAAGAGTCATCATGGAATCAATCCACTCCTACAAATACCTGGAGGTGACAATCTGTAGGGATATGAAATAGAATAACCACATAGTTCAGTTGTAGGTAAAGCAGATAGTAGACTGATTCACTGGTATAATAGTGGGAAAATGCAACCTACCTAGCAAGGTCATGTGGGACCCACACCAAATAGGACTAACATGGGATACTGAATGTATACAAAGAAAGGTATCATATATCATCAAAGGTTTGACTGACCTGTTGGAGAGCGTAATGTAGATGCAGGAAAATGTGAGTGCTAGGTGAGAACTATTCTGAGAAAGCCTACTTACAAATTTACAAAAACCAGCTATTCTGAGCAAGCCTACTTACAAATTTTCAAAAATCAGCATCACATGAGGAACCTAGAAATATACTAAAACCACCTATGAATTGTTACTGTAAGGATGGTGAGGATAAGATTAGATTCATTACAACACACATAGAAGCATTTAAATAATCATTCTTTCCTTGCTCAACGGGTGAATGGAATGGGAAAAAACCCTAATAAATGGTATGTTTGTTGTGGAGTACAGATGGCTTGAAAACGAAATGTAGCATCTGACAACAAAATACACCAAGCTGCCAAGAGAGCCAGCAGAGAATTTTAATGTCCCATTCCCCTGGAGGCTGTCATTTCATTGTTGTGTCGGAGATCCATTCACTTTTGGGGGTAGAAGTGGCTGGCAGTGAGGAACAATAAGCTGAGGTTGGTGAAATCAAGTATCTGGCTGCAACATTCCTCATGCTGGTCACCCTGACCCGACTCTTAAATGGACGCTGCTATCCCCCAACACACCTACAAAATTAATGGGTGGTAAAGTGATAGCAGGATGAGGTCTTTTTAAGAGGTGTAGCCTCTCCACACCCACACCAGCATGATGGCCAACTCAAAAGGTCTACCACCATCTCTGCGTAAGTGATAGTTTTCACTAATGTGAGGTGTTGCAGCATGTGGGTACTGCAATGTTTGCGTATGTCTGGTTAAGGTTAACCATTAATACGCGCTCATCTGGAGATATATTGGGTCGAAATTCGAATGAAGGGTAACGGTTTGAAGGGCAGAGGGAAGAAAGTGCCAAGGCAAGCGCCAAGGGAAAAAAACCTCTGCAATAGTTAGGTCGAGCAGTAAGAGTAGTAGTGGAATCTTGCTGACTGCGATAGGTCATGCAAGGATGGGTTAAGTTAGCAGTGGGTATCATGCAAGAGGATACGACATCAAGCCATATGTTCATCATAAGAGATCAGTCATTGACAGTGCTGCAGCATGATGTGCTGCAGTTCAGGTTGTTAGAGCCCCCTGCCATGCTACATCGGTGGTGGCTTGGTGCGGGGGAAGGCCCAGGTTGCCCATCGGTGTCTGGCGCACTAGCGTCGAAGCCAAGCACTTGGAGATGAGTGGTCGCGTAGTGGCACCACTCCTCAATTGTAGGCTGTGCTGACAGGCTCAGTGAGGGCCACAGCTGTGTCTCCCCTGTGTAGCGGATGACACAGCCCATACCCTAAAGCGTTCTGACTGCTGTGGTAGCCCACTCGCCAAAGAGGAGCTGCTCGGAACTGATGGGCTTCGGCGTTGTTGCGGCGGCTCTCATCTTCCTCTTCAGTGTGTCCGCCGCGTTGTGAGCTTCCACCAGCTGTTCCATAAGGGGAGAGGTGGCAGGTGTCTTCTTCGTCTGTGGAACATCCCCAAAGATGTTGTGCGCCATCTGCAAGCACAATTACCACAGTTGGCTGCATGCTGCCTCCATCTATGCAGTCAGGGTGGCCTTAAAAGTTGCCCTATCTGCGTCCATGGTGACTTTGAAGGCCTCTATCGCTTCCTTTGCCACAACCGCCAGCATGGCATGCATCTCCTGCACCTGCAATGCCTGCTGCACTAACGCCAGTGGCCGGTCCCCCGCACCACTCTCACTGGCACAATATTCCGGCTGTCTGTGGGCAGTGGGAGCTGTCTTCCCTCCTTCCGGTTGTGTCTTCATTCGGCGGCGCATACGGCGCCGTCGTCATGGCTTCTCGGTTTGTGCCTTGTCTCCAGCACAGCCGTTGCTGGCGAAAGCCGTGCAGCCACACCAGTTTGCCACATGTGGCCCACCGCAGCGAGCACAAGTTGGTGCCTCTTCTCGTCACCTGTCACAGGCGCAGGTGTCGTGCACTTTACACACCGTGGCAAGTTGCGGCAGTATTTTGCCACATGCCCTTCAGCTTGGCACCTGAAGCACTGTGGCTTAGGGTCCATGCCTAGGGAGAGAGCTTCGGCGGTCACAGGAAAGCCTAAGGGCTTCCTTATCCCAAAGATGTCGCTGCCGTCCGTCGCAGTTCCCACTATGACGATGTACAGTGGCGGCCTCGTTTTATTCATCCGGTTGTGCAGCTTAGTAGTTGCACCCTGGAATCTGGCATGTGACAGCCACTCTTGGACCGTCTCTTCATCACAGATCCAAAGCAGCCTTCTGATCAGGGTCTTGGATTGCTTCTCCACAGTAGGTGGTTCAACAATGTGGGTGGCCACAGAACTCTTTGTACAAAGTGGTCGGCCACGCTCGCTGCCTGCAGCTGGATGATGGCATCTGAGTCAAGGGACTCTACACCTACTACTTCCCTGCAGCAGCTGGCTATGACATCATATATCTCTGTCCATGACACTCTATTGCACTGTATGTACAGAGTAGGGACAGGTAGACGATGCTCTTTGCACTTCCGTTACGCATTCCTACTAGGTTTCGGTGTTGAAGGCTTCTTCTCTGTGTCTGCCTCCTTCTTCTGCCCATTCTGTGATGAGAGGACATGACAATTTTGCTGTTGTGTCGTAATAACGATGCACAACAATCTGCTTAGCGTCATGCCTCAGTCCAAGCAGAGCTTCACAGCTCTTCTTCTGGCCAAGCACAGGTAGTGTGCTTCACCAGTGATGCGCACACCTCCGCTGCTCGAGCACCAGGATGAGGTAGAGTCATCTTAATGCCCTATTACACCATAACTGGAAATGACTTTGTGAAACATCACAGAAATCATGCCCATAAGAGAAAAACCCAACCCGAAGAAGGGAATGTAGGAAGATATGAAGTTTCTCATGGTCAGAACTGCAATGTTGTTTGGGTGCTCTGATTCAAATTTATACACAAGAATTTAAAATTTAGCACCCTATTTAACTAGGATGGTGAAAAATTACACATTCTGTTCAGTAAAATAATATGGTCTGCACCAGTTGCCTCTAGGTCCCGCTTCATGCGAATTCCAAATGGCCCCATTGTTCCTGGTTAGTTCAAAATATTCATTCCATTGCACAATGAGCAACAGCAGGGAATTTCTGCAAGGGTGGACACAACAGTGGACCATAAGCGTGTCACACCATGAGCAGCTCCTGCTATGTATCAAGTAGTGGCACACACAGTCTAAACATACAGGCTGCAAATCATGGTAACAGATAGCTTTATTATTTTGATTCTATTTTTTTGACATTTTATATTGTACATCCCTGCAGCTTTCTCCTCCATATTTGCTATAGCCAATTTAAGCTGAGGTACAATGCTGCATCAGAGCCTATAGATCCACTGATCACTGGATCTGGTTTGGAGTCAACAGTAAGCTCTCAAACAACTTGCAACTGCACTATGATCTGAGAGTGTGTTGATAACATTTTATTTCTTTTTAGTGCTTTTGTTCACTGAAATTCGAAAGATGCTGCAAGTGTTGGGAACTGAAGGGACTTTCTGTTTTCTTCACCTCAGTATACAGTATGCATTTTATCACCTTCAGCTATTGAATTTTTCCCTCTTCTAGAAACACTGGGAAAACCCTGTTCCAGACTGCACAATTCATCTACATATTTTGCACAGAATTCTGGCATAGGGCATTTCATTCGACCTGCTTGATTCGCATAGAGCAAGTTGCCGGACCTTTAGATCGCATGGTGATGGGCCCAATCTTTGGCACTTTAAACATTATAAGGAATTTAGCATGTATGGTCTTACTTTCAGCCTAATAAGTCTATGTTTAGTACATTCTGGAAAAACTGGTGAGTTAATACAAAAGAGAATGCTGCAATTTACTCATTACATTATTTATATGCTCTTCAGCCAGCTCTTGTCCTTTCCATTTTCCTGGAGCTCCGTTGTGTGCAGTGATATTACACAAAACAACACCACATTTCGTGAAGGGTGTGGGGGAGTTCCATCAAAATGGGCTCTCACCCCCAATTTGATTTAAGGCGGTTGATAGATCTCCGTGTGTTTCTGCAGGCTCTTTGATTTTTGGGGGCAGGGAAAGGAGGGGCAACTAAGTCATTTTTCTGGAGAAATGTCAAACCTCTAAAACAGCTTTTTAATTTAATGATTATAAACAGATTCTGATAAGCTGAGCAAAACCCTGTCATGATAAACTGCCTTTAATTTTGATAATACCTAGTCTCTTTCTTTGGGTGTTTTTGCTATCCTAAGATTCACCCAAACCACTAAGAATGTTTATTTCTGTGTTAGTAGATTCTGTTGTGTTCTAGCAATGTAGTTACTGCAGTAGATGTTGATCCAGGCAGAATCTTGCATTGTCTGAACAAGCCCAACACAAATGGGATTTGTCATATGCCCACAAATGGGGTTTGTCATGTGCCCAAGAGGTCACGCAATAATGGCTGTTTTGTCTGAACATGCAATCCACTTCATTATTCAACCTTATAAATTTTATACAGAGGTCTGACCCACTCCCACAATATGGCCAGTTACATCAATATCCTTACTCCCTGGACATGCCGTGTTCCACCATTTTATACCACACACTGGCCACTGAAGCCCACCAAATGGGGCTTAGATTGATAGAGGTACACTAGTCCAGTCCAGTGTTCAGGAACCCTGGTTTCTCCAAATCCGTAACAAGTTAAGACTGACAAATTCCCTGAGGTGATGTGTGTGGCTTATAAGATGCTATGGACACAGCAAGCATTACCCATAAAAATGGTAGAACATGTGCTTCTTTGTAAAGAAGAATGTCTGTAAAGCACCGTTGTAATTATCATAAGTAAAGGGAACCACTGCAGGGTGTATACGCAGACAAGGAGAAAAAATTCCCGGATTTTTCCCAGATCTCCCGGTTAAAAATACGTTTTCTTCCAGGTGAAAATACGCTTTTGCCATGTTAGGTGACAGTACACTTTCCCTCGGAACTGCAGAACTTACCCTTTGATTGGATATGGTTTTATACACCAGCGTACAATTTCCTGGCAGTTTAGAAAACGATACTCAGGGGAGGGGCGTGGAGGCGGGGGGGGGGGGGGGGGGGGGGGGACGAACACATTTTGGAAAGATCTTTGATGTGCAGCAACATGACCGCTGCATATTTTCGTATTACGAAAGTGTAAATTCGAATTCCACCAACAGGAAAAGTTAATGGTTTAAATTAATATACATAGTGTTGCTACAACAAAAGCAAAGCTTTCGCATATAATATTTGTCTCGAAGATTAATAAGCTACAAGAGAAGCTAAGCTTTCACTTATAATGTTGATCTGTTTAGCGCATGTTACACTTTAAGATACATCACAAAAATACGCCAGCAAAATTTGTAATGCAAACATAAATCTCTGATCTTCTCACCATCAAAGAGTTGATTTTTAAAAGAGACCAAACACTCTGTGATTTAAGAAATTCATCGTACATTCTTGCACATAGTTCATCTTGTGTAAAAGGAAATTTACTTTGAAAATAACGCTTTCCGAACAACAATTCGCAATATTTTCCCGTGACCTGTTAGAAATAGATTCATTTCAGCACTTGTCAGAGAGCACCAGATAAGAGGCGTCACCGCGCTTGCGCAGCTACGGTGATGTAGGAAGCCCGTATGTTCATACGTGTAAAATATTAAAAGATCTTACATTATGTCATAAAAAAAAAGACATCAGAGGATACTCCAAGGGTGTCAGAATTTTGTGAACCATACTAAAATGCATAGTTCGCCTTACAGTGCACATTTGTATGTCCAGATTCTCAATGACGTAGGCCTCGACCAAATATGAAGCTTTTCAGTGTGGTTTTCGGGAGGTAAATTTTCTTGGAGTACCAGTACTGTATTATCTCATGTTTGGTTCTTTATTATGGCATAATGCCATACATGCTAGAAGATGAAAATGTGCACCTGAAATGCATCGAACAGTTGAAACTAGACAATAGTGTTGAATAAATTGACTGCCACAGCAGGAAAGCTTAATAAAAGCCAAATTTATTTATCACACTGACAAAAATAACTTCATTGTTCTACAAGGCGATTAATGCTTGACTGTCAGAAATGTGGAAATAAAATAAAATATGAAAGTAGTAACATAGTTTACCCTTCCGTAATTGTTGTTGTTGTTGTTGTGGTCTTCAGTCCTGAGACTGGTTTGATGCAGCTCTCCATGCTACTCTATCCTGTGCAAGCTTCTTCATCTCCCAGTACCCAATGCAACCTACATCCTTCTGAATCTGCTTAGTGTATTCATCTCTTGGTCTCCCCCTACGATTTTTACCCTCCACGCTGCCCTCCAATACTAAATTGGTGATCCCTTGATGCCTCAGAACATGTCCTACCAACCGATCCCTTCTTCTGGTCAAGTTGTGCCACAAACTCCTCTTCTCCCCAATCCTATTCAGTACCTCCTCATTAGTTATGTGATCTACCCATCTAATCTCCAGCATTCTTCTGTAGCACCACATTTCAAAAGCTTCTATTCTCCTCCTGTCCAAACTATTTACCGTCCATGTTTCACTTCCATACATGGCTACACTCCACACAAATACTTTCAGAAACAACTTCCTGACATTTAAATCTATACTCGATGTTAACAAATTTCTCTTCTTCAGAAACGCTTTCCTTGCCATTGCCAGTCTACATTTTATATCCTCTCTACTTCGACCATCATCAGTTATTTTGCTCCCCAAATAGCAAAACTCCTTTACTACTTTAAGTGTCTCATTTCCTAATCTAATACCCTCAACTTCACCCGACTTAATTCGACTACATTCCATTATCCTCGTTTTGCTTTTGTTGATGTTCATCTTATATCCTCCTTTCAAGACACTGTCCATTCCGTTCAACTGCTCTTTCAAGTCCTTTGCTGTCTCTGACAGAATTACAATGTCATCGGCGAACCTCAAAGTTTTTACTTCTTCTCCATGAATTTTAATACCTACTCCAAATTTATCTTTTGTTTCCTTTACTGCTTGCTCAATATACAGATTGAATAACATCAGGGACAGGCTACAACCCTGTCTTACTCCCTTCCCAACCACTGCTTCCCTTTCATGTCCCTCGACTCTTATAACTGCCATCTGGTTTCTGTACAAATTGTAAATAGCCTTTCGCTCCCTGTATTTTACCCCTACCACCTTTAGAATTTGAAAGAGAGTATTCCAGTCAACATTGTCAAAGGCTTTCTCTAAGTCTACAAATGCTAGAAACGTAGGTTTGCCTTTCCTTAATCTTTCTTCTAAGATAAGTCGTAAGGTCAGTATTGCCTCACGTGTTCCAGTATTTCTACGGAATCCAAACTGATCTTCCCCGAGGTCGGCTTCTACTAGTTTTTCCATTCGTCTGTAAAGAATTCGTGTTAGTATTTTGTAGCTGTGGCTTATTAAACTGATTGTTCGGTAATTTTCACATCTGTCAACACCTGCTTTCTTTGGGATTGGATTATTATATTCTTCTTGAAGTCTGAGGGTATTTCGCCTGTTTCATACATCTTGCTCACCAGATGGTAGAGTTTTGTCAGGACTGGCTCTCCCAAGGCCGTCAGTAGTTCCGATGGAATGTTGTCTACTCCGGGGGCCTTGTTTCAACTCAGGTCTTTCAATGCTCTGTCAAACTCTTCACGCAGTATCGTATCTCCCATTTCATCTTCATCTACACCCTCTTCCATTTCCATAATATTGTCCTGAAGTACATCGCCCTTGTATAGACCCTCTATATACTCCTTCCACCTTTCTGCTTTCCCTTCTTTGCTTAGAACTGGGTTTCCATCTGAGCTCTTGATGTTCATACAAGTGGTTCTCTTATCTCCAAAGGTCTCTCTAATTTTCCTGTAGGCAGTATCTATCTTACCCCTAGTGAGACAAGCCTCTACATCCTTACATTTGTCCTCTAGCGATCCCTGCTTAGCCATTTTGCACTTCCTGTCGATATCATTTTTGAGACGTTTGTATTCCTTTTTGCCTGCTTCATTTACTGCATTTTTATATTTCCTCCTTATTTTCTTCCGTAATTATGTGAATGTATTTTAAATCACTTGATAGCTCCCAGTCACAGAAATCCGGCTTGTTTTCATTTGACATGAAAGTAGTAAACGAAGAGTAAACAGAAAAAACTATAACTCAGACTACTCTGCGCATCAGAACGTAAAAAAAAAAAAAAAAAAAAAAAAAAAAAAAAAAAAAAAAAAAAAAAAAAAAATCGAAAATAAGTTCATTTTGTAGTGCACATCTTTCTGAAGAGTCTGATACATAAAAGATATATCTTCGAGGAAATGTAAGACACATTATTTGGTCTCAAGTGTGCCGTGAGGGGCCATGCAACTTCAAACAACATTGTTATACCGCACGTCACTGTATTTTGCTCTGTGGAACTCAAACGTGGATATTTTGTAATGGATGCGATCAAACTATTTCAGGACAGTGGAAACTAAAATGTCCTGTAGCGCCTCTCCTACTCCCAGTCAGCCAGTTTGACATCCTGCCCCCTTTTTGTGTGTGTGTGTGTGTGTGTGTGTGTGTGTGTGTGTGTGTGTGTGTGAGAGAGAGAGAGAGAGAGAGAGAGAGAGAGAGAGAAACCCCTCGCAATTAATACTGGATAGGATTATTTGTAACCAGGAGAACAAGAACGCTTCAGAAAAACTGGACTCTTTATTGCCTATTAGCTAATAACTTGCTCTTCTGTGTGACATAAAATTAAATATAGGACACCTAAAACCAGTAAAGACAAGAGACAGGCAAGACAGTATACATTTCTTCAATCCTTAGGTCCTAGCGATTTTTCTCTCTAATCTTGCTATAGCTTTACATGGTGTGCTTTCCTTTCTGCGAAAGGACTATTACCTTATCAAAGTTCGTCAAACGTTTTGCTACATGAAAAATAGAAATGTCGTCTAATATTGAAAAAACTGTTAATACAAATAGTACCCAAGACAGGTGTGGTTTCTCGATCTGATTACGTCTATTTTGTCACTGTGTGCTGGAGAAAACAAAATAGGCCTTTCTAATATTTCAGCGATTGTAAACACACACCAAATAAGCAAGACAGTTTTAGCAATAATGATCATTTTTATAATACGTCAAAATATAATTCACGAAGTCCCAATACGAAATACCTATTTGGCCTACTACAAGCAAAAAGCTTTACATTAGGAAATAGTTTCACATTTCATTCATACACTCCAGTTTCTCATGCACGAGACCGAAAAGTAGTAGAACGAAATTTTTGTATAAATTTGGAATCTTCATATTCTTCCACAATTTGTGTGTGGCCTCGTTTCTTCTCCTTCCTCGTTCTAACAAACAGTCTTGTCATCACTAATTCTGTAACTATTCCTACCACTGTCAAAACTCATTCTCCGGTTAACTTCACTAACCCTGCCACAATCACCGATTCAGTTATCCAGTGATTATTCTCCGGTTAGGCATTATTACATGTTCGTACAGTGCATTTTACGCGCTACTCCCAGAATGGAACTTAAGCGGCTGCTAGCTGAGGACTATAACTGGCCCTGTATCATGTAGCAATCTGGACAAAAAATTTCTGTCAAAATTTCACTTTCTTGGATACATCGAGAAGATAATACATAATCTTTCTTACCTGTTAGTCCTATATTTCCACTCTGGTAGTCTGAATCTATGGATTTCGCTAGTAATTATAACAACGCTGAACATTCACAAACGGAATCAACCACATAAACAAGCAGCACTTGGCATTCACCGGTTCGGCTTTATTTTGCTCAGCTCGTATAGCCCCGTCCCGTTTTGTCTGCAGGAAAGTTTATTTCTAGATGTGACGAGGATTCCCCTGGCAGATGGCAGAGACATCACGTATGCATTCAAAAATCAACTTATAATTCATTAGAAATCAACTAAGAATGTGTTCAAAAACCAGCAGGGGTGCGTTTCAAAATCATATGAATAATCGATAAACCAACGTGCGCTGGATGCTAGGCGCTTTGTCATACAAGGTGTTTTTTTTTTTTTCTCAAGAATATGAATTTACCCCCTCCCCCCAAAATTGATGCCCGGTTCAGTTACACCAGTTTGCCCTCACTCCCCACTAGATCCGGGCCTGTTGCACACGCGTCAATCTGGCATCGTGGGCGTGCCAGTAAAATTTTTCCGGGTACCACGTGGCTGGTTGTTGCTGCTGCTGCTGCTTACACAGCCAACAGCCACATTTCTGTAGCCAGAAGCGGGAGAAGGTACTACTCATACGCGACTAAACTGCGCGTGTGCATGAGCCCACTTGTAACTGATTAAATGAGTCTAATGTAAACAGTTGTGACGTCACTCTCATTGAAGGCAATTTGTTGTTATGAAGCATTGCATAGTCTTCCGAAAGCCTTTGACACATTTTGCTGTTGGCAGACACTTGTACGAGCACTGTATTATTTTATATGGTGCATTTCCTTTGCAATTTAAGTATTATTTTCGTTTTCTTTTCCTCTCATTCATGTTTTAATGCTGCAGTATTATTCTGCAATAGCGGGATACAGTAATATCCTTTGTTAGAGTAACGGTTCTTACCAGTCAAAAATTTAACTAAACACTAAACCAACAAAAAATTCCTGGAATTCCAAATAATTCCTGTATTTTTCCCGGTTTTCTACCGGAGGAAAAAATTCCTGGGTTTTTCCCGGATCTCCCAGTTGTCCCAGGTCGTATACACCCTGCACTGATTTATAAGGAATAGAAGACCAGAAGATGTAATAGGGAGATCTTACCAGTGAGATTTGCACTAGTGATAAAGATTGATATTATGGACACTTTCAATAATTTACTGCTGAAGCTGTTGAATAACTCCAGATACAGTACAGGTAAGTAGGAGAACAAAGAGCACACCACACAGTTTGGATGTCACAAAGGGAAAGCATGTTTTCATCAAAACATATGAAGCCTGTTCAACAACAAAGGTTGTTGTTGTTGTTGTTGTTGTTGTTGTTGTTGTCTTCAGTCCTGAGACTGGTTTGATGCAGCTCTCCATACTACTCTATCCTGTGCAAGCCTCTTCATCTCCCAGTACCTACCACAACCTACATCCTTCTGAATCTGCTTAGTGTATTCATCTCTTGGTCTCCCTCTACGATTTTTACCCTCCACGCTACCCTCCAATACTAAATTGGTGATCCCTTGATACCTCAGAACATGTGCTACTAACCGATCCCTTCTTCTAGTCAAGGTGTACCACAAACTTATCTTCAACCCAATCCGATTCAATACTTCCTCATTAGTTATGTGATCTACCCATCTAATCTTCAGCATTCTTCTGTAGCACCACATTTCAAAAGCTTCTATTCTCTTCTTGTCCAAACTATTTATCGGCCATGTTTCACTTCCATACATGGCTACACTCCATATCCTCTCTACTTCGACCATCATCAGTTATTTTGCTACCCAAATAGCAAAACTCCTTTACTACTTTAAGTGTCTGATTTCCTAATCTAATTCCCCCAGCATCACCCGACTTAATTTGACTACTTTCCATTATCCTCGTTTTGCTTTTGTTGATGTTCATCTTATATCCTCCTTTCAAGACACTGTCCATTCCGTTCAACTGCTCTTCCAAGTCCTTTGCTGTCTCTGACAGAATTACAATGTCATTGGCGAACCTCAAAGTTTTTATTTCTTCTCCCTGTATTTTAATACCTACTCCAAATTTTTCTTTTGTTTCCTTCACTGCTTGCTCAATATACAGATTGAATAACATTGGGGAGAGGCTACAACCTTGTCTCACTCCCTTCCCAACCACTGTTTCCCTTTCATGCCCCTTGATTCTTATAACTGCCATCTGGTTACTGTACAAATTGTAAATAGCCTTTCGCTCCCTGTATTTTACCCCTGCCACCTTCAGAATTTGAAAGAGAGCATTCCAATCAACATTGTCAAAAGCTTTCTCTAAGTCTACAAATGCTAGAAACGTAGGTTTGCCCTTCCTTCATCTAGTTTCTAAGATGAGTCTTAGGGTCAGTATTGCCTCACGTGTTCCAACATTTCTACGCAATCCAAACTGATCTTCCCCGAGGTCGGCTTCTACTAGTTTTTCCATTCTTCTGTAAAGAATTCACGTTAGTATTTTGCAGCTGTGACTTATTAAACTGATAGTTCGGTAATTTTCGCATCTGTCAACACCTGCTTTCCTTGGGATTCGAATTATTATATTCTTCTTGAAGTCTGAGGGTATTTCGCCTGTTTCATACATCTTGCTCACCAGATGGTAGAGTTTTGTCAGGACTGGCTCTCCCAAGGCCGTCAGTAGTTCCGATGGAATGTTGTCTACTCCCGGGGCCTTGTTTCGACTCAGGTCTTTCAGTGCTCTGTCAAACTCTTCACACAGTATTGTATCTCCCATTTCATATTCATCTACATCCTCTTCCATTTCCATAATATTGTCCTCAAGTACATCGCCCTTGTATAGACCTTCTATATACTCCTCCCACCTTTCTGCTATCCCTTCTTTGCTTAGAACTGGGTTTCCATCTGAGCTCTTGATGTTCATGCAAGTGGTTCTCTTATCTCCAAAGGTCTCTTTAATTTTCCTGTAGGCAGTATCTATCTTACCCCTAGTGAGATAAGCCTCCACATCCTTACATTTGTCCTCTAGCCATCCCTGCTTAGCCATTTTGCACTTCCTGTTGATCTCATTTTTGAGACGTTTGTATTCCTTTTTGCCTGCTTCTTTTACTGCATTTTTATATTTTCTCCTTTCATCAATTAAATTCAATATATCTTCTGTTACCCAAGGATTTCTACTAGCCCTCGTCTTTTTACCTACTTGAACCTCTGCTGCCTTCACTACTTCATCCCTCAAAGCTACCCATTCTTCTTCTACTGTATTTCTTTCCCCCATTCCTGTCAATTGTTCCCTTATGCTCTACCTGAAACTCTGTACAATCTCTGGTTCTTTCAGTTTATCCAGGTCCCATCTCCTTAAATTCCCACCTTTTTGCAGTTTCTGCAGTTGTAATCTACAGGTCATAACCAATAGATTGTGGTCAGAGTCCTCATCTGCCCCTGGAAATGTCTTACAATTTAAAACCTGGTTCCTAAATCTCTGTCTTACCATTAGATAATCTATCTGAAACCTGTCAGTATCTCCAGGCTTCTTCCATGTATACAGCCTTCTTTTATGATTCTTGAACCAAGTGTTAGCTATGATTAAGTTGTGCTCTGTGCAAAATTCTACCAGACGGCTTCCTCTTTCATTTCTTAGCCCCAATCCATATTCACCTACTACGTTTCCTTCTCTCCCTTTTCCTACTACCGAATTCCAGTCACCCATGACTATTAAATTTTTGTCACCCTTCACTATCTGAATAATTTCTTTTATTTCATCATACATTTCTTCAATTTCTTCGTCATCTGCAGAGCTAGTTGGCATATAAACTTGTATTGCTGTAGTAGGCGTGGGCTTCGTATCTATCTTGGCCACAATAATGCGTTCACTATGCTGTTTGTAGTAGCTTACCCGCATTCCTATTTTCCTATTCATTATTAAACCTACTCCTGCATTACCCGTATTTGATTCTGTGTTTATAACCCTGTAGTCACCTGAGCAGAAGTCTTGTTCCTCCTGCCACCGAACTTCACTAATTCCCACTATATCTAACTTTAACCTATCCACTTCTCTTTTTAAATTTTCTAACCTACCTGCCCAATTAAGGGAACTGACATTCCACGCTCCGATCCGTAGAACGCCAGTTTTCTTTCTCCTGATAACGACATCCTCTTGAGTAGTCCCCGCCCAGAGATCCGAATGGGGGACTATTTTACCTCCGGAATATTTTACCCAAGAAGACGCAATCATCATTTAACCATACAGTAAATCTGCATGCCCTCGGGAAAAATTACGACCATAGTTTCCCCTTGCTTTCAGCTGTTCGCAGTACCAGCTCAGCAAGGCCATTTTGGTTAGTGTTACAAGGCCAGATCAGTCAATCATCCAGACTGTTGCCCTTGCAACTACTGAAAAGGCTGCTGCCCCTCTTCAGGATCCACACGTTTGTATGGCCTCTCATCAGATACCCCTCTGTTGTGGTTGCACCTATGGTACTGCTATCTGTATCGCTGAGGCACACAAGCCCACCAACGGCAAGGTCCATGGTTCATGGGGGAATGGGGGGGGGGGGGGGGGCATGAAAAATCTAAAGACATTTCAACATATGTGCCACACATAAAAGAACACCATATGGACCTCTCAAAAATTTAACAGGTTCTGTTACTATCTCATTATAGTACGCATAATGTAATGAAAGGGAGAGTGGCTATATACACAAAAAATTGAATGAAATCAAAGGCCACAGACTTAAAGAAACACTGCTTCGAACAAATCTGCTTAGTTTGTGCCAGTGATTATCTTGGTAACATAAAAGATAGCGTCTCTAAGAATGTTTAGGCCCCCAAGAGGAAATCTTTTCAGCTTTATCAAGCAAAGATAGAGAGTACAAATAAGAGAAAATTTACTTGACAAAAATTGGGAAAGAATTTTTCCAAGGGAACACAATAGATGATAAAATAAATTATTTCCTAAAAATATTCTTACAACACTACACATCTAGTTATCCTTCAAACAAATCAGTGACAAAACTGTTGCTTGCTGATGATGCAAGTTTACTAACAAAAGTTCCTAATACATCCACATCAGACACAACAAAACTTTTATGAGACTGACCTATGACTGGCTCAAAGCAAACAAATTAACTTCAGAAAAATTCACATTATGTAATTCCAGATAAACAAATAAAAAGGCTTAAAGTTACCAGAAGTGGAGATTTATGTGCGCACAATAAATGGAACTCCATTTATGAAGTTGCTAAGCATGCAGATGGAAAACCAATGAGTTGGCACCAGCATGTGGATAAGCTAAAGAACTCAGTTCTGTCTGGTTTGCACCTAGGAAGCTCTCTCATTAAGTTGACCTACAGACACAATTGCTAGCAAACTTTCACTCAGTACTGATCTACTGACATGATCATTTGGGACAGTGCAGCTAAGATCAAAGACTATTTATCCTACATCCTACTGAAGTGAACTCCAAGAATACTGTTCACTGAGCATTTTCATCTTACAGTAGATGACAGTCGGGACAGTGTAGCCATTCAGGTGTGTGTGGGTGGGTGTGGGTTTGTGTGTGGGAGGGGGGAGCAGCGCATGTACAGCTTGTCCACGATAGATTGGTGATTTCAATGGTAGTGCCAGAAGCAGAGAAAGTGGACACTAGTTGAAAGATATTTATTTCTCTTTGAGCACTGCCAACATTAAGCTGCTCCTAGACACAAAGTATTACTATACACATCATTCGGTATAATGGTGTCAGCACTGAAGGAAGCAGCCAACAGTGCCTTCCCCTCACCACTCCCCTCCTTGGCAGTCCTCAAGCTGGGGCAAGGCACGCCTCTTGCCATCCCCAACAGCCACCATGTGATTCATCAATTTATCATGGACAAGGTATACATATGTGTACTCTACAGCTCTGAAAAAAATTTGTCCAAAAGATAGCAAAGATATCAATCTCGTTCATATGCCTTACAACAGTTCAGCAGCTCTACTGTTTGCTTTACCTATTACATAATATACATTCCACCAGGACTGTCCATTACCATCATTTATTTTATTTTGAAGCTGTTCAGTCTTTTACTGTTGAACTGTGTGGTGACATTGTTGGACATGTAATTATTTCTAATAAGTGGACGAATTTATTGAATTACTAACTCTGTCAATGTTCACTGAACTTCAGTGTATGTGTGTGTGTGTGTGTGTGTGTGTGTGTGTGTGTGTGTGTGTAGGGGGGGGGGGGGGCAAATGCACGTAGTCATGCCTTAATTAACACTCTATTCCACTGTATTGCAACTTTAATAAACTTTGCAGGTTAATTGAACAGTAACAGTCCTTGGTCAAGATTAAGCATGTCTGTGAGACTGTGCCTTGTAAGACCATTACTAGCAAGGACAATTATTCAATGCTAAAATAAAAACAGTGACTAACAATTTTCTGTCGTTTATTCAAAATGAACATTACTTTAACTGCTGATTTTGTTGACTGCACTGGTTGCATCTACATTCATCTGCACAGGGGCATCGATATCGATCTCGCCCCCCCCCCCCCCTCCCATTTTGAAGTTTGCGACGAGCCATTGCTTACATAGGACCTTACGTCAGTCCCACACCTCACTGTCAGCTCACAATTTGTGACTAGTAACTCATAAATAAACTTGAATTGTTAGATGAGCTTTTCAGCAGGCAGCATGTCACTATCTGGATGGACTTGCATTGCACTATATGTGTTACAGGTAACAGATGTTAATTCACACAGTCCTGACCACAACAGCACGAAGAATCATCTTGTGGACAAACTGATCACCATGTGTTTGAATGCCCTATTCTAAGGGGAAGAGTTTTCTTGTCAGCACAAACTTTCACTGCTGTTCAAGTACCTCTTCACTAGCTGTCATTCTCTGAATTACACAGAAGTGACAAGTTGTGGGGTACATCCTAATATTGTGTCGGACCACCTAGTGTCCAGTGTAGTGCAGTAACTCATCACTGCATGGTCTCAGCAAGTCGCTGGAAGTCCTCTGCAGAAATATCTATAGACGTCCATAATTTTGAAAGTGTTGCCAGTGCAGGATTTTGTGCACGAACTGACTTCTCGATTATGTCCCTTAAATGTTCAATGGAATTTGTGTCAGGCTATCTGACTGGCCAAATCATTCACTCGAATTGTCTAGAACGTCCTTTAAACCAATCACAAACAACTGTGGCCCAGTGACGGGAACATTGTCATACATAAAAAGTCCACTGTTTTGGGAACATTAAGTCCATGAATGGCAGTAAATGGTCTTGAAGCAGCTGAATGATACCAATTCCAGTCAAATGATCAGCTCAGTTAGACCAAAGGACCCAGTCCATTCCATGTAAATACGCCCACACCATTATGGAGCCACCACCTGCTTGCACAGTGTCTTGCTGATAACTTGGGTCCATGGCTTCATAGGGACTGTGCCACACACTAACCCTGCCATCAGATCTTACCAACTGAAATCCAGACACATCTCACCAGGCCACAGTTTTACAGTGTCTGAGAACTAACCGATATGGGCATGAGTCCAAGAGAGCACTGCATATGATGATGTGCTGTTAGAAAAGGCACATGCATCAGTCATCTGCTGCCATGGCCCATTAATGCCAACTTTCACTGTACTGTCCTAATAAATATGTTCGTGGTACATTCCAAACTGATTTCTGCACTTATTTCATGCAGTGTTGTTTGTCTGTTAGTGCCAACAATCCTATGCAAATGCCACTGCTCTTGGACATTATGGAAAGACCATCAGCCACTGTGTTGTCCGTGATGAGAGTTAATGCTTGAAATTTGGTATTTTCGGGACACTCTTGACATTGTGGATCTCAGAATATTTAATTCACTAACAATTTCTGAAATGGGATGTCCTTGTGTCTAGCTCCAAATAACATTCTTTGTTTAAAGTCCATTAATTCCCATTGTGTGGCCATAACAATGTCGAAAAACTTTTCATATGAATCACCCGAGTAAAAATGACAGTTCCCCAATGCACTGCCCTTTTATACCTGGTGTACATGATACTACTGTCATCTTTATAAGTGCCTATAGCTATCCAAAAACTTTGTCATCTCAATGTAGTAAACCTGCTCCCTTTAAGAGACTTTTTCAAATTTATTTATTTGCCTTTTGTGAATGAAATATATGCAAGTTCTAAATAAATTTTTGTACAGAAGAGAGAAACATTTGAGAAATAAGCATACCTATCACTATTACTGGAATTACTATTAATGTAATGTTCCAGTAAAAAATTGTGTAGCCAAATAATCCTTTCTTTCAGAACAGGACAGGCAGCAGCAGGGTATTCCCTGCATATTAGTCCTAAACATCTCAGCCCACACAAACGTACATCGACCTGAAAATTCAGAGTAGAACACCTGCATGACATCTCATGTGACGTTAATTTATACCATTATTGCATGTAACAAGTATATGGAAAAGCTCACAAAATCTGTCCTTATGCGTTCTGCCATTAACTGCAGCAACTGATCATCATGCAAGATTAAGCTGCTCTCATGGAGTATTGCTTTTGTTATCTGGAACAGCAGCTCCTTGCGTAAACTTGGTCTTTTGGTACAAATTAATTTTTTGAGCACACGTTTATAATCCGAACTTAGTTCAGGATGATTCACAAGAAAATTGTATGTGTGCTTACACACAACATCTACAGCCATTTCTTCAGCTCGTAGCCTGAAAAGAAAGTAAGTGGATCTCAGTATTTTTTTTCCTCATAGGTGGTCACCATTATTTGAAATATTACAAAAAATACTTTACACACTTCAAAAGAAAAGCATTCCACAGTTTCTTATAGTCTGAAGCAACACTTGAATGCTGTTCTGAGAAAAAACAACACAGAAACTCCAACACTTCTCTTCTTTCACTTTCATCAGAAGAAGATAGGCAGTATTCTAAACTGTTAATGACTCCAAGCATTATCATGCTATCTATGTGATATACTTTGTAAATAACCTCAAAAGGTTTGGTGTCCATGACTAATGTGCTACTTTCACATGGACCATCATGTAGACGTTTCACCAAAACCTGGAACAGAAATAAAAAGGACCGTCAGAAGGAGAAGTTTGTTTACAAGTTGAAGTTAGTACATCACATTTACAAGAAATACGATTGATGGCTGAAACTACACTACCAGATAATACTATAAATCACATGGCCAATGCAGAAACCAACACAAACCATGACTAAATAAATTGACAATGAAATTGGAAATGACGCTTTAATAGACAATTTGCAGGGAGGAATGACATCCATTCTTGTAGCAATCCTATGCTGATCGAAGTGTAGAACCATTATATCCTATGAAGAAAGTTACAACCTGCATAGTGACAGCCAAACTAAGTGATCACTATTCTTCTAGCTCATAAAGGAGCACAAATTGCTGCTGAAAATTTCAAAGAATTTCTAACATAGGAAAATGTAACATATTTTAATATCCAGGTACCATCCTCCAGCTAATCTGTAGAGAAAAATGAGAGCATACTGCAATAATAAGATGGTTTGAGATGATAAAGGTTTTTGTAGTAGTTTTAAACAACTTACCACATTCAGTTACAGAAATATCACCTACAAAAGTAACAGACTGTAAATTAGACGACAAATCATTACCGAAATGGATTGGCTGGCCAAATGAGAAAGTACCACAACAAGAAGTACAAATTAATATTAAAGAATTATTAACAAAGGAGATAAAAGGAAAAGAAGTATAAATCAATGCGGGAGATCAAGCGTTGCTAAAATGTGACAAACAAAGCTTAAATGTTGTTACAGTAAGAATCAAGTTCCATCCTTTACATGAGGGACCATTTGTTATCAAAAGTATGCCTCATCCCAAGGTGGTTGCACTTGCTGAAAAAGGTCTGTGGAAAGAAAAAGGAATGTTAAAATTGCCTTAAAAACTTCAAAATTTATGGTATAAAAAATTTCGACTTGAACTATTGAAGCCATATTGGGCACTTTGGGGGTAACATTCAGGCCTTTTGCTAGTTGTAAGATGTAAGAACACAGCATATCTGCCATTTCTGGGGATTATGAAACAAGCACGAACAGTGGAAATTGCAGGATAGAATAACGACAATACAATGAAAAGGATAGCTCCTATTCACAGGTCTTTCCCATACATCCACCACTACCTATTCCAGTCCAGTAACAAGCATCACCTATCCCATCAAACGCAGGACTACCAGTCGTATGATCTACAGGCTAAGCTGCAATCACTGAGCTGCGTTCCACATGGGCACAACAACCAACATGCTGTCTCTCCACATGCATAGCCACCGAGAAAGTGTGGCCAAGACACATTTGGATCATTTGGTTGCTGAGGCCGCTGCCCTATGTGACACATTTCATTGATTGCTTCACAGCCTGTGCCATATGGATCCTTCCCAATTCCACAAATGTACCCAATTATTTTAATTCACTCATTTTCCACTGCCCCTCACCCCTTTCCCTTCCCTCCGTCTAATGTCCCAACTGCACCTAGCTGCCCTAGCCTCTCCACACTTCATCCCGGTATGCTCCCACAAGCAGCACTTTACTGTCCCCATCCCTACCCTGCTGTCACTCCCCTTCCCTGCCCCAGTCTCCTCCTTATCCTCACCACCTAGGCTGCTTCTCCCATCATGCACTGCTGCAGACAGTATGGTCTTGGCGGCCAGAGACTTTGTGTGTGTGTGTGTGTGTGTGTGTGTGTGTGTGTGAGAGAGAGAGAGAGAGAGAGAGAGAGAGAGAGAGAGACAGACAGTGTGTGTGTGTGTGTGTGTGTGTGTGTGTGTGTGTGTGCGCGCGCGCGCGCGCGCGCGCGCGCAAGGGCTTACTTGTTTGACAGTCCTTTTGTCGTGCGTATCTGTGAGTAACAACTATCGTTTCCATAATACAAGCACGTATATGCTTAGACATAATGGGAGAGTATTGCTCTTACTTTTGAATAGGATAGTATATTGTTGGTAGGAGAATGTTGTATGCACGTCCAGCCAAGGGGTGGCAATACAAGGTATCTGCATGATGTATCCTGCGTGATGAATGTGGGTATTGTATGGTTTTGCATAAGAAATGTACAAAAGTGACAGTTCTGAGGGACAGCTATGTTCTGAAGCAATAATGCCCATTCCTGAAATGATGCTCAGTGCATTTACATACCATTTTTGAGCTAAGACTGGGTAAGCGAGAGAGGGGCGATGAAGGAAAAAAACCTATCAGATAGAAGACAAAATTTGAATTTAAGCTTTGTATTCCAGTATGATAAGTTTTCTAGTGGATATTTGCATGAATATGCACACCTGGGAGGGTTCATACTTTCTACAAGGTGGGTACAATAGGCATAGTTTATGTAAGTCTTGTAGGGCTGTGTAGCCCCAGATGACTTCCGATCTAATTAATTATAACAATGAAAACAATCAATTATTGATCAAATTATTTAATTGGGTAGATAAAAATCTACTCACCAAGCAGTGGTAGAACACACACACATAAAGGACTGTTGTGATTGGCAAGTTTTCGGAGCCAGTGGCTTCTTCTTCAGGCAGAAGGGTTGAAGGGGAAGGAAGAAGGGTGAAGGGGAAGGAAGAAGGGTGAAGGAAAATGACTGGAGACGTCTAGGAAAAGGGGCAGATTTTGGGAAAGTCACCCAGAACTGCAAGTCAGGGGAGACTTAGCGTATGGGATGGGAAGGAAAGGAGGACTGATTAATATCAGATGTATTTACGTAGAATTACCACTATAGAATTTTGAAACAGAAAGGAAAAATGTAGCAGTAAGTGTTCTCACATTTGGTAACCAAGAGGATATATGGCTATGCATTGATAGTGGGTAACGTCCACATAATCTCTCGAGGTTTCTCACAAACAAATTGTTAATCTACGATAACAAAAAGCTGTTAGATTCTGGCAATACACTGGATGTATGAGCCAATAACCCCTTCTTCTAACACCCTCTCTAGTGGTTCACTATAATAATGTCATTACTGTATTATGCAATAAACTTAATTGATGTGATGCAAGACATATAACTCATTTAAGTATTATTCTGAAAATCAATTATTTGAGGTGTGCCATTATACCATATGATTACAGAGGCTCCCATACAATGAACATAAATATACACATTAACTAAAGTTATGCAAAAAAAAGAGAATAATTTTATGTTAAAGTCACACTGAAAGAGGATTCTTTGCTCTGTTTTTTTAAATAGATTGTGGATCTAGCAAACAAAATGATACATACATAAAAGAAAAAGTAGAATGTATGTAATAGTTTATGTTGTTTTATACAAATTTACAAATAGATGTCATAACATTATTAAAAGGGTAGTTGCTACTCACCATATAGCCATACAGTGGAGATACTTGCTACTCACCATATAGCCATAAAGTGGAGATACTAAGTCGCAGATAGGCACAACAAAAAGACTATCACAAAATAAGCTTTCGGCCAACAAGGCCTGTCAAAAATAGACAACACACAAGCGTGCGCACGCGTGTCCACACACACAAATGCATGTACACGCACACACAAGCACGCGGGTGCATGCGTGCGGAAATGCCACACGCACGCCCCCCCCCCACCACCACCACACACACACGTGCGCACGCACGCACGCGCGACCAGTCTCTGGCAGCTGAAGCCAGATTACGAGCAGCACCAGCATATGATGGGAGAGGCAATTGGGTGGGGATGAGGAGGAGGCTAGGGCAGGGAGGCAGAGGGATAGCAGGGTAGGGGTGGGGGACAGTCAAGTGCTGCTGGGGATGAGCATGCAGGGATGAGGTGGAGAGAGGGTAGGGCAGCTTGGAGCAGTCAGGGGGTTAGACGGAGAGTGGAGGAGACCGATGGGGTAGTGGAAATGGAGAGAAGTAAATAGACTGGGTGTGTTGGTGGAATAGAGGGCTGTTTAAAGCTAAAATGGGAACGGGGAATGGGCTAGATGAATGAGGACAATGACTAATGAAGGTTGAGGCCAGGAGGGTTATGGGAAAGTAGGATACATTGCAGGGAGAGTTCCCACCTGCGCAATTCAGAAAAGTTGGTGATGGTGGGAAAGATCCATTTGGCACGGGCTGGAAGCAGTTATTGAAATGCAGAACATTATGTTGGGCAGTGTGCTCAGCAACAGGTTGGTCCAGTTGTTTCCTTGCCCCAGATTGTTGGTAGCCCTGTTATTTCTCTGACACATTTGAAATCCCCTGGTATTTCCAGAACTTGTGGCAACCCTGATTACAGGGATATGAGCCAAGAGGAAAGGGGTTAGTTGCAGTGGTTGTGTAGGGATGGAAGAGAATGGGGTAGGATAGTGAGCAGCACATTTCTCATATCAGGGCATGATGAGAGGTAGTCGAAACCCTGGTGGAGAGCGTAATTCAGTTGCTCCGGTCCTGGGTGGTACTGAGTTACAAGGGAATGATCCTCTGTGGCTCGACACTGGGACTTTGGAAGATGTGGGTGACTGGAAAGATATGGCACAGGAGATTTGCTTTTGTAGAAGATTGGGAGGGTAATTATGGTCTGCCAAGGCCCCAGTGAGACCCATACATCCTCCCACTACCACCTACTCCAGTCTGGTCACAAACTGTCACCTGTCTCATAAAAGGCAGGTCTCCCTGTGAAACAAGTAATGTGATCCACAAGCTAAGCTGCAACTACTGTGCTGCATTCTATGTGGGTGTGACAACCAACAAGCTGTCTGTCCATATGAATCCACCCAAATAACCTTACCCTCAAATTACCCATCTCTGCCTGCCACAATTCCTTCCTCAATGATCTCCATCTGTTCAGATTCTGCCAATCCTAAGCACTCACCAAAATAGTCCTACAAAACCATATCAATCAAGCCCTAACATTCTTGAAATACCTTCTCTCCATCCGTAAAATTCTCCTGCTATGCAATCCCAAATTCCTGAAACACATAAAACACACTGAAACCCTTGCCCTCCAGGAACTAGAGCAACATGCACAACACCACCTCAAGAAACTCTCCACTCTGCCCCCTTTCTACTCTCACCTTGAAGTAAACCTAACCAGCACCTCTACAACAGCCTCCAAACCTCCCCCATGTTACCTCACAGCTGACAAACTCAGTCTTGCAGACCTACTAATTTAGTCAACCTCCAAAACTCCCTCCCACCACCACATATAATCCAGAACCTAAAGAGACCTGAAACACAGTCATGAACCTTTCCTCCAAAATCCTTAGTGCTGCAAAAATATTAGTCGTTTCCAATGGCCTCAACTTTTTCGCCACTCTCAAATTCAGTCATGCATGACTTATTAAAGACCTTCTTTCTTCTCCTGGTCCCTACAGGGGAAACACTTTTTCATCACCATCCCTACCAATCAGACTCAACCAAAGACCAATACTGAACCCTGCCTGACTTAGGTGACTCCTCCATCCAACCATGATCCACCCCACCAGCACCAAATGACCTCTGTTAACTTTCCAGAATTTCTTAACCTCGAATCTTGTCTCACTATCATTCCCAAATGCTTCAACATGCAAACTAACCTTATATCCACATAAAAAACCACGAACCACCACCTAAAATTGATCCCGACCTTATAATCCAACCTGCTGACAATGCCTCCATCCCTGTTGTTTTGAACCAGATGGATTACCTGGCAGAAGGACTCTGCAAGGTGTCAATTCCATCTACAAACTCTGCCAGAGTAACCGCATTCCAGGAATCCAGCAGGATCTCCAATCTCTCCTCATATCCTTAGGTCCATCCCAGAGAGTCCATCAGTCCATCTCTCACCTCACCCCTACCACTACCCACATTCTGACCTCCTACATGCTTCCTGAAGTCCATAAAACCAACCACCCAGGACACCCTATTGTGACTGGTTACTGTGCCCCCACTACAGGAATCTTTGCTCTCACAGACCAAAACATTCAGCCTATTAGCCGCAACATACACTCCTATATAAAAGATAACACTCATTTCCTCCATCAACTATCAAGTTCCTGTTTCTTTACTGCACGGTGTCCTGCTCGTCACCATTAGTGCCAACTTCACTAACATCCCCAATGCCCATGGTCTTACTGCTATTGAACACTACCTTTCCTAACACCCAATGGATCCCGAACCAACAACCTCCTTCCTAGTCACTGTTCGTTCTCCTCTGAAGGCATTATCTACAAACAAATCCAGGGTACAGCTATGGGCACCCGCATGGCACCATCCGAAGCCAACCTATTCATGGGCCATGTAGAGGATTCCTTCCTAAATTCCCAGAATCCTAAACCCTTCACCTGGTTCAGATTCGTTGATGACATCTTCGTGATGATCTTGGTGCAATAATTTACCAACAGCCTTATGTATTGTAGAAATTTATTTTATTTTATGAACTTCTATGTGCTACCAGTTTCGGCATTACATTGATGCCGTCTTCAGGCCCCTGTACAATGAGTAGAAGAAATGTACTTTTATAAAAATTATAAAAAATATAGAACATACATTAACAATTGACAGGTATCATGTTAACTATGTAAGTGGCTCAAAGAGATATACTGTATATCATAAAACTATATGTAACATTAGGGTACATATGCTTCTGCCTATGTCATGCTCTTGTTAATATTTCTCACTGTTTTACTCAAATAAAGCACGATATATGAACATATGTATACGCTATTATTCATAAAACCATAACACACAGTTGTAATAGGCCATGCAACATATCAGATGTCCAATGGAACATTGGAAGAACTTTATTTATTTATTTTTTTTAAATAATAATTAACTAATATAAATAACAATAAAATAAATTAAAATACAAGAAAATGTGACAACCATGTCAGAATACATAGTTACTTATGTGTGGTCTAGGTCGTATTATGTGGGGTACGACAAACAGCTGCCGCAATATTAATGATAAAAAGCATAAATGAGTTTATCTTAAAGCCCAATTGCATTCACGAAGTAAAATCATCAAACATCTGGTCATCGTAAACACTTCATTATGACTCTTATGTAGGACAACCCTACATTGTGCTGAGTAGATTAATGCAACGGCAGTAGCTGGCTCATATAGTCATGGTTACAAAGAAGATTCTCAATCTCAGTATATCAAAAAATGCCTATCTCCCTACATACTACATATAAGTCCTATACAATTATGCAGAATTATACCAAGTGGAATCGATAGA
Source organism: Schistocerca nitens (assembly GCF_023898315.1). Taxonomy (NCBI): domain Eukaryota; kingdom Metazoa; phylum Arthropoda; class Insecta; order Orthoptera; family Acrididae; genus Schistocerca; species Schistocerca nitens. The sequence continues at coordinate 116,023,277 of NC_064614.1, read as the reverse complement.
ATAAAAATGAATGGAAGAAAAAGAGAAATATAAGATGCCACCTATATGTCTGAGCATAAATCTCAAAATTAAATGTATATCATCCCTAAGACTAAGAGTATCACTTATAACCATGTCAAATCATTCTCAGTTTGCATAAAGGCCAGGTGTAGTAGCGTATGAGATGACTATCCGGATCTTAAGTACATCATCCAGTGTCATCATGTTCTGTCTAATGATCTTAATGAGTCGGAAATTATCTGCATGGGTCAAAATGTCACGGTACCTAAAAACTGGTCAAAATACTTGACTAGTTAAAGTCAAACAATAATGGACCTGTACCCATTAGCTGAATGTCAGGTAATGCAATGTTGCATCAAGTATAAAATTGGTTAAGTGGCAACTCAAGAGTGCAACGATGGGTGAACAGTACAGTAATCCAAAAGGGTTAGAAAATGATGTTGGACATATTTGTAAGTTATGGCAGTGGACAACTTCCATGGGAAGGAAAAAATGTAGTATTGACTATAAGTGCCTTATATTGGCAAATATCAAAATAGCATCTAAGTATAGTACACGAAATTCCAAAGTAATACACTACAATCTCCATGATCATCAGTACTCAAGTTGGGTTGGGTTGTTGTGGGGGAGGAGACCAGACAGCGAGTCATCGGTCTTATTGGATTAGGAAAGAACGGAGAAGGAAGTCGTCCGTGCCCTTTCAAAGGAACCACCCTGGCATTTGCCTGGAGCAATTTAGGGAAATCACAGAAAACCTAAATTAGGAGGGCCGGACGCGGGATTGAACCGTCGTCCTCCCGAATGCGAGTACTCAAGTATTATAAGTATCTCATTTGAAGATGTATGGCAACATTGACCTAACAATATCCATGAGAATATAAGTAATCACACTGGTACATCACTGATGATCTGGACCAAGTTAAAATATAAGTCACTGCCTATTTATGCGTATCGATATCATTAAATCTTGGGGGGTAACACCTATAACGCTGTGTCTGTAAAACTGTTCATCCATCCTCAGTACCAGCTAACCATATACTCACTGTAGTAAACACCCCCTTATACTAAATTGTGGTGTTGTTGTGGTCTTCAGTCCTGAGACTGGTTTGATGCAGCTCTCCATGCTACCCTATCCTGTGCAAGTTTCTTCATCTCCCAGTACCTACTGCAACCTACGTCCTTCTGAATGTGCTTAGTGTATTCATCTCGGTCTCCCTCTACGATTTTTACCCCCCACGCTGCCTTCCAATGCTAAATTGGTGATCCCTTGATGCCTCAGAACATGTCCTACCAACCGGTCCCTTCTTCTCGTCAAGTTGTACCACAAACTCCTCTACTCCCCAATTCTATTCAATGCCTCCTCATTAGTTATGTGATCTACCCATCTAATCTTCAGCATTCTTCTGTAGCACCACATTTCGAAAGCTTCTATTCTCTTCCTGTCTAAACTATTTATCGTCCATGTTTCACTTCCATACATGGCTACACTCCATACAAATACTATCAGAAACGACTTCCTGGCACTTAAATCTATACTCGATGTTAACAAATTTCTCTTCTTCAGAAACGCTTTCCTTGCCATTGCCAGTCTACATTTTATACCTTCTCTACTTCGACCATCATCAGTTATTTTGCTCCCCAAATAGCAAAGCTCCTTTACTACTTTAAGTGTCTCATTTCCTAATCTAATTCCCTCAGCATCACCTGATTTAATTCGACTACATTCCATTATCTTCGTTTTGCTTTTGTTGATGTTCATCTTAGTCCTCCTTTCAAGACACTGTCCATTCCGTTCAGTTGCTCTACCAGGTCCTTTGCTGTCTCTGACAGAATCACAATGTCATCAGCGAACCTCAAAGTTTTTATTTCTTCTCCATGGATTTTAATACCTACTCCGAATTTTTCTTTTGTTTCCTTTACTGCTTGCTCAATATACAGATTGAATAACATTGGGGAGAGGCTACAACCCTGTCTCACTCCCTTCCCAACCACTGCTTCCCTTTCATGCCCCTCGACTCCTATAACTGCCATCTGGTTTCTGTACAAATTGTAAATAGCCTAAATTGTGGTAAGGTTATACAAATACCCAACCGGGGAATGTTATCAGATGTAAGTCTAAAACATCATCTCAACGTTACCAAATAGGTGTAAAAACTCACTAGCTTCAAATGTATCAGAGGCCACGTAATTCGATGGGGACGCAGTGGTTCGATTAAGTTCAAATAATACAGGTCTGATGTGAACCAAGCACAAACACTCGACATATACGAGTCAAAATTAAAAATATAAAATGTCAACTTCGGATGAAAACCCCTTATCTTAGGTGTTGATGGCTATCTACACTTTAGGTGTCCCCCCCCCCCCCCCCCCCACCACCACCACCACCACCCCATCCTGTCACTTATATCTACATCGGCAATGCTGTGGTATTAAAAGTTAATATACCCATTTACTACGATTCATGTAGGAAGAGGCTGACAGACAAAATGCAAATATTGTGTAACCCTATTGCCCAATGTACCATATAGGTGTCGGAAGTAAATGGTAAACATTACGAAAAAGCTGTATGAAGAATCAACACCTAAAATATTTTTATCGGGTGAGATATTTATATAAAAGAATCTAACTCTCACACTACTTGTAACCTTTCAAGCACCTTCTCTAATACCTACTGCAATATTTGATACATAATCAAAGAAGTTTGTAATTAGTGTGTTATAGAGTAAAATATGTCGCTCACCACTCGTCATAGTCGTAAAATCGCTATACACGGAAGAAGCCATACAACTGGATCCATGAATCAAATCTAGAATACAAAATGGGGGTAAATAATAGAGTTTCAAGAAGATGTCAACACACTACATTTTATGCTCTACATACCATCCTGCAACAACTCTTGGTGGCCAGGTGACACAGACTGAGGCGGTTTGCAAACATCGATGTGTGGTCAAAGATGAAACCACAGAGTCAAAGGTTATAGGAAACATTGCTGGTAAGAATCGATAAGAGTATAGTTGTTTCTAGTGGAACTCTAGTGAGGACAATGCATTACAAATCAAGATATAGGGAGGCAAACGTATCCAGGACTATTAAATGTTCTTGATATCAGGGTAATAGGTCATGAAAAATTTCAAAAAAGAAATTATTTTTACACTCACTTTGCTCATTCAACAGATTTTTATCCTCTTGCTTTGCATGGATGTAAATTTCTAAGTCTTCAAGTATATCCATCGTCCCTCCTTTATATTCATGATCTGGACTGAAGGTGACGACACCCAATCCACATTCCTCCAGAACCTCAACACCTTCTCTCCCATTCGCTTCACCTGGTCCTACTCAACCCAACTAGCCACCTTCCTAGATCTCCACCTCAAAGATGGCTACATCAGTACCTCTGTCTACATCAAGTCTACCAACCACCAGCAAAAAAGCAGTGACGAGCAGTCCCTCTTGAAATATACCAAGGGTCTTACTGAGGCCATTACAGACTGTCCAAGCCTAGTACAAAAACAAATCACCTGTGCCTTATCTTTTCAGTCACCCACCACCTTGCAAAGTCCCACCATCCGACCACAGAGGAGCATTCCCCTCGTAACTCAGTACCACCCTGGACCAGAGCAACTGAATTGCATTCCACCAGGGTTTCGACTATCTCTCGTCATGCCCTGAAATGAGAGATGTCCTACCCACTATCCTTACTCCCCCCCCCCCCCCATCCACCCACACCACAGTGGTATTCCAGAGTCCACCTAACCTATACAATATCCTTGTCCATTCCTACACAACCCCTGCTCCCAATCCTTTGCCTCATGGCTCATATCCCTGTAATAGACCTAAATGCATGGCCTGTCCTGTACATCCTCCCGCTACCACCTACTCCAGTCTGGTCACAAACATCACCTATCCCATCAAAGACAGGGCTACTTGTGAATCTAGTCATGTGATCTACAAGCTAGACTGCAACCACTGTGCTCCATTCTACATGGGCATGACAACCAACAAGCACTCTGTCCGTACGATAGGCTACCAACAAACTGCGGCCAAGAAACAACTGGACTACCCTGTTGCTGAGCACACTGCCCAACAAGACGTTCTTCATTTCAATGCCTGTTTCACAGCCTGTGCCATATGGATCCTTCCCACCATCACCAGCTTTTCTGAATTGGGCAGGTGGGAACTCTCCTTGTAATATATCCTCCGTTCCTGTAACCCTCCTGGCCTCAACCTTCATTAGTCGTAATCCTCACCCATCTAGCCCCTTCCCTGTTCCCATTCCAGTGCTACACAACCCTCTATTCCACCAATACACCCTGTCTTTTTATTTCTCTCCTGTTCTGCTACCTCCCCCCTCTCTCCCCTGCCCTCCGTCTAACCTCCAGACTGTCTCGTCCCTGCACGCTCCCCCAGCAGCACTTTACTGTAGTGTTACTTAAACATCGATACACTAATGATTAATCAATAGCATCTGCACACCACAATCATCACTATCGGTAGCCTGGTTTAACTATCAATAGTCATGTCATTTATAATGTAATTCTTCTTTAATTTATGCACGAAAAATTGTCGGATCCTATAACAGCCATGGCGTGTGGAGTGTAGAGGGAAAGTAGATTGCATGATGGTGCGTAGGCAACATCAAATATGGTGGTGCCTTAGCCAGTCTATGCTGTTTATAAACATATGTTGTTAAGAGTGTGGCTGCTGTGGGAGAGGGGACGTGTGAGATGGCATTTTTCTTATTTGTCTTCCTGTGATGATAACCAAAGGTCATGAGTATCTCATACCGATCAGATGGTTATGGTTGGTTGGTTGGTTGGTTGGTTGGTTGGTTGTTGTGGGGAAGTAGACCAGACAGCGAGGTCATCGGTCTCATCGGATTAGGGAAGGATGGGGAAGGAAGTCGGCCGTGCCCTTTGAAAGGAACCATCCCGGCATTTACCTGGAGCGATTTAGGGAAATCACGGAAAACCTAAATCAGGATGGCCGGACGCGGGATTGAACCGTCGTCCTCCCGAATGCGAGTCCAGTGTCTAACCACTGCGCCACTTCGCTGATGGTTATGGTAAAAATTATACACATAAATAACAATAGAAAATCTAGGATGGAATGTAACAATACTATGAAAAGGAAAGTTTGGACTTATCATCATAAAGCGGAGATGCTGAGTCACAAATAGGCACAACAAAAAGACTGTCAAAAAATAAAGCTTTCAGCCAGTAAGGCCTTCATCAAAAATACATGACAGAAAAACACACACACACACACACAACACACACACACACACACTCACACACACACACACACGAGCGCGACTGCAGTCTCAGCAACTGAAACCGCACTGCGAGCAGCAGCACCAGTGCATGATGGGATTAATGAGTGGGTGAGGGTAAGGAGGAGGGATAGTAGGGTAGGGGTGGTGGACAATGAAGTGCAGCAGGTTATACTGAGGGCAGGGGAGCAGGGGGGGGGGGGGGGGGTGTTGCATGTAGCGGAAAAAGAGGTAAGTAAAAATACTGGGTGTAATGGTGGAATAAGGGCTGTGCAGTGCTGTGCCTGTCTGCGACTCATCATCTCCACTATATGGTGAGTAACAACTTTCCTTTTCATAATATTGTTACACGTAAATAGCTTGGATTCATGAACGCGCATTATACAGATTGTCATCTTCAACTCAGTGAGCATACTTACCTGTATCACGAAATAAAAATGTAAAGAACACTGTTGTAATACAAAGCAGTTAGTAGAGGAGAAAAATGACATTTTAAAGATTTGTTAAGCATTCGTTTGTACCACACAACACATTTTAAAATAAATGTGATTATTATCATTATTAATTAAACACTCCCACCCTTGTCCTCTTCTGTTTCTCGGCCCACATTGTACTTACAAACGTTTTCAATGGTACATGTTAATATATAAGGTGATTCAGAAACAAAACATCGATGGAGTCCTATCGCCCTGCGTCACTTCTGCTTTTGTAGAAGCATAAATATTGTGATTATGTTTGTTACCTTTGTTGTATTCGATTAGCGGAACTTGTTCCTTCAAGGACGCACCAAAATAGAAATGAGTGTATGGCATTGTTGGACGGGAGGCCCCATCTGGGGAAGTTCAGCCTTCAAGTGCAAGTCTTATTTCAGTTGATGCCACATTGGGTGACTTGCGCACTGGTGATAAGGATGAAATGATGATGAGGACAACACAACATCCAGTCCCCGAGTGGAGAAAATCTCTAACCCAGATGGGAATCGAACTCGGGCCAACTTGCATGGGAGGCAAGCACGTTATCACCCAGCTAAGCAGATGGACAAGAATGCACCAATTCCAGCAAAATTGAATATAGTAAAAGCACAACCTGTCGAGTGTCAAGTTCGTTATTTGTATGGTGGCTGGACATAATCATTAAAATGTGCAGCTGTATTTATGTGCTGTTTGTTCTCACAGTACTGTAATGCATATTCATAAGTCATGTGGGTGAAATGCGAGTGTTTCAGTAGATGAAAGGCAGAACTAACCTCTTCTTGCCAAGAGTTGATGGTGAATGTCCGGGACTGTTTTTTAAAAGTTCCTAATCCTGTACTTATTTCTTAAGCTCTTGTCTATTAATGATGAAACCCCCTGTTTGAAACTTGGGAAGCGAGTGCATTAGCTCACCATTACTTTTATTTTCTATTTTTTCAAGTTTACTGCATTCTGAGACTTGATTAATAATTTTTCAAGTGTTACGAGGAAGAATGCTCTCCCTAAAGCTTCTAACTCTTCGTGGTATCGTAGAAGGTGACCTCAGTGTGTCAAAAACAATTTCTTCATGACGCATTTCATTATTTAAATGCCACACAACAATACGATTATTCTTCGTCACCCAACTATAATGTCACAACTGTTGAATCGCTGTCATGCCAACAGTGAGACAAAGAGCACAATCACCATGAAGTGCTCCGAATGGTGCCGACATGAAATGATCAGTACTTTTCATGTACCAGTGATAGTCTCTGTTGGCCAAGGAAAAGCCATGCTTCCAATATTGTTTTGTTTGTGTATGTAGTGCATAAATAGTTTTTTGTTATTGTTTTGAAAATGAATCATAAAAATCAATCATATGCATGGAATTTTTTTTAAGAAAATTGGGGCTAATAGTCAGGTTGTGAAGTGCGCCATCTGCAGAAAAGAAGATAAATATTCAGGGAATACAACTAATTTCAGAGACCACTTAAAAAGAAAAGCATGGTGAAAAACTAAGGAACCATGGATTAGTAATAAAACTGAAGGGTGAGGGATCAACTTATGAGCTAAAACAAATGCAAGCAGTGCAACCAAAACAAAACCGAGAAGCTCCATAAAAAATTATTTTAAAAAATTTACTTTTTACCACGACAAAAGTAAAGAGAGAAATTGATTCTCTTTATGCACAAATGATCACTACCAATATGTTGCCATACAGAAATTCCAACCATCTAGGTTTGAAAAAATTTGTACATGCCTTACACAACAGATGTGAGTTGCCAGATAAAACCACACTTAAATGTTCACTGATCCCAAAACTGCATATATGAGGAGATAAAAAATAAATCAGTTAAAACCCTTACCAAATGTAATGTTTTGAGTGTTACAATGGACATGTTGATAAGCAACGCAAATAAAGGCATACTGACAGTGACTTGCCACTTTGCAATGGATGAAAAATTCGTTTCATCCATATTAAAATTGACAAAAATTGCAGGTCATCACAACGAAGAATGTATGGCACATGTAAGTAAATTCTTTTAAAATTTTTCTGTCTTTAACTTGTCAATGCCATGCTGAGATTCAGTTCACTCTTGCGATCGCTACATGTTGGTACAAGTCAAGTCGGCATAGCTTGTGAAGTTTTTTCTTGGCAGCTTCATCCCCCCCCCACACACACACACACACACAACCCACTCCAATCCACTTCCACCCCTCTTGTCGATAGAAATCTGAAGACGTCGTGCCATTTGTGTTCTGTTTATGGATACTGTCAACCTAAAAATGATTGAATAATTGTGTTTCAACAGGCTAAATATATTTTCTTATGCATTACTACAAATAAGCAACACATCTGAATGTGGAAGTCTCTGAATGTAACTTCTCAAAAATTGTTGCTGCCACTCACCATTTACAACGGACTGTCCAACGTTTACACTTGGAGAGGTGTATTTCAAAATTGTACAATAACAGAGTAACAAGTGAGAAATGAATGTGAACCCCAACACCGTCTGAACCAACAGCATCGCAAAATCAGCTGGTCATGGCGTTACCATAAATGTGTTGCTGTCTTCCGAGTATATAAACAACATGCGTTGGTGTGTAGTTTACACAGAAGTGCTTCCATTGTGTTAGTGAATCTGAACAGAATTAAAACTTATGGTACTTATAAAATGGTGTCAATATTAAAGCATATCTTTTGCCAAAAAAGGCTAACCATAGCAAGTTGTAAATATAGGCCATATTAACCGAACTGAAACTTTCAATGGTAATGGAAACTCTCAGCTATTGTGTAATTCAAGGTGTTTTCATGAACTTGCAGGTCCACAACTTGACTTTTCAGCAATAAATAAAAAAATAGATACTTTTCAATGCAACTTATGATGAAGCTACAAGCATTTATTTCTATTTTTAGTTGTTGTTATGCAACTACGTTAAAGGCAACAAAACGCTATCTATCAGGAGCTGTCAAGTGCGAACTGTGAGTGGCCTGGGTATATATTAATCCAGGATGGACTGTAACAATATTATGAAAAGGAAACTTGCCACTCACTATATAACAGAGATGCTGAGTTGCAGACTGTCAAAATATAAGCTTTCGGTCAACAAGGCCTTTGTCGAAAATCAGTGGAGTGATGGCCCTATTATATTGTATTCAGCGTCAACTAAACTGAGAAACACCCCTGGTCTCTTCACCACACTTTCACTACACATTCTTACTCCTGTGTGCAGTTTATACCATATCTGCTGAAGTTCATCAGCAAGCATGCACACCTAAGGTAGCAGCATTGCATGGCAGATTTTCCCCTCTCACATACCTATTCCTCGTGGTGACCCCCTCCTCCTCCTCCTCCTCCTCCTCCTCCTCCTCCTCCTCCTCCTCCAACTTCTTCTTCCTATATTCCCCATGCTTCTAAGAAGTTGAAGATCAACCTAGCATCGACAATTAATATACTGGCCCAAGTAATTTTTCACATAATAAGACCTTGAAAAAATAATTTGTTGAGAATATTATGCAAAATTTCAGACATACTGGAAGTTAATTTTAACATTACAATTTTTTTCATATCAGCAATTATATCTTACTAGAATACAATATTTGTGATAAGACAGTAGTAGTGGTTACAGACAACACTGCAGTTATGAAAATAACTGCCGAAATCTTAAGGATTCAACATTCATCCTGTTTTGCCCACAGCATCAACTTTGTTTCAAAGTGGAATCATTTTCTGAAATTTTATTGAAAACAAAAGCTATTGTGACTTTCTTTCATAATGCTACACCAGCCAGTGACAAACTGCACAATGCTAAAAAAAGAGCAAAACTGATACAAGAGATGCCAAGCCAATGGAATAGCTCACACTACATGTTCAAAAGAATTTTGGAAGTAAAAAGTGAGTTTGCAATTGCAATCAAAGAAAGTGCAAAACACTACCTTCCCTCACAGCAGAAAATTACTTAGCTATAAGAGATATAACAGGTTCTCATGAACCATTTGAACTAACAGCAACAACAATATGTTACTGTGTAACGTTCTCCTCGGATCGTTAATACTTAACTTCAGTTTTGTTTGCCTGGGATTCATTGATGACTGAAAACAAAAGTTTCAAGCTTCACAAAATTTATTGACAACCGAACTACACACTCTACACGTAAACAAAACACTGACTGACTGACCACCTTGCAGCATCGCTGCGTCGCTTTAGACAGAATTTTAACAATAAATTCCAAAATAACCCGTTATTAATTTTGTACAATTTTGATGTTACAATTAAAACTTACAAAATCTAAAGAAACTGATGTTACCGCCAACTAAGGTATAAAATACAATATCGAATGACAGAATTTTTTGTAGTAATACCTGTAGTTTTCCATTAGAAAATCAATCTAAACTTTAATTACAGTAATGTCTCTTGTATTATTTTAATTACCTATTTAATTACAATTTGGATTTGGTTACTAACATTCAATGGCAGTACAGAACTCGTTCTTTATCCGATTACATACATAAAGTGCACAAATAAGGCCTCAAATCCTGGAAATCGAAAAGTTGTGTGATATAAACAATTGGAAGGTTAATTAAAAATGTAATTACAAAGAATATTAATTACTGAGGAGGACATAAAAATAGATAACAAATGAAAATACATCGCTTGTTAATATCTTTTAAGCTGTTTCTCAAGATAATGAGGTTTTCTGTGTTAACTCATTAACCAAGTGCAATTACGATAATTAGAGGTGTTAGTTATTTATGCCAACATTTCCACAGCCTCTTAACATTTGTTGCTATATATTTATTACTTCAATTTCTCAAATAGATATTTGATTTAGCATTTGTAAATAATTTTGTTAATGACAATCTATTGAGAATTATGGCAATAGGTGACCTTCCAGAATATCCTATATGTTTTCACAAAAATATTCGGTGTTTTAACAAATTGGATAGGTCAATACCTATAAAGATACACATACAAGGCCTTAGGAAGCACAGTATCGTCCGATAACTACCCAGATGCATATAAAAAAGGTGGTATCAGTCACTTCATTATAATCTTGGGGAAAGCTGAATCATTATAACTGCTTCCTTAGTTATACCTCTTATACAAGGTATTCCTGCAAAGTTATCAGACTTGGAAAGCACCTTAACAACTAATGAAGAATGAAGTGTTCTTGATTCCTTGATTAAATCAATAAATGACAGACTGAAACCATTTAACACAGAGACTGTTAATATGCTTGCAACATTATTAGATCCTAGGTTTAAATAACTTGGTTTCAGGAAATTTCAAGAGACAGACAATGCTGCACAGTTACTTCAGAACGAGTATGCTGTTATCATCACATCAACACCAAGAATAATATCTGAAACAGACGCATCCATGAGCAGTGCTAATATGTCTACCGATACATCTACCAGTTTGAAATCGGATGATCTACTTTTTCTGTCTAATCAGCAATAGTGTAACACTGATGTCGTTACAACAGTCAGTGATTCCACAATTGACCTACGTCAATATTTTGAAAAGTCTGTAATAGAGAAGCATGCTTGTGTATTAGTTATTGGGTAAAATGTAATAGTATGTTGCATGTAATTGCCACTAAATATTTGTGCTGTTCAGTGACTTCAGTTCCTGCAGAGAGGGTTTTCTCCAAGGCAGCAAAAATAATTAATGAAAAACTCAGGAGACTAAAGGAGAAGAATTCAAATACTTTACTTTTTATAAAACAAAATTTGCATATCCTGTAGTGTCGTATTTTAAACAACAGACTAAAAGAACGAGTTTAAATACCTTACTTTTTATAAAACAACATTCTCATATCTTGTATTGTCTTCAATCAATAAAAAATTTCTTAGGATGTTATTTTTAAATCTGAAATACTTGCACAGAACAATTGAAAGTTAATCAACATGTTGACAGTTTTTAAAAACAGTATCGATAATATTGTACGTATCAGATATTGATGTTTAAATAACACTACTTTATCTTTCCCCACCCTTACCCTGCAATCCCTCCCCTTCCCCACCCCAGCCTCCTCCTTACCCCAACCCAGTTGCCCCTCTCATCATGTGCTGCTGCTTGTAGTCTGGCTTCAGCTGCCAGAGACTATAGTCTTGTATGTGTGAGTTGTGTTTGTGTTAGAGAGAGAGGGGGGAGGGGGAGGGGGGTTGTGACAAAGGCCTTGTTGGCCGAAAGATTATTTTGTGACAGTATTTTTGTTGTGCCCACCTGCGACTCTCAGCATCTCCACTATATGGTGAGTAGCAACTATTCTTTTCATAATATTGTTACATTCCATCCCGCATTTTCCATTGTTTGATATACAGAAGTCAATTACATTCACTCACTCATAGAGACAGCAGGTGAAAGGGTGCAGAAATTTTGAGGCTAACAGGACCTGAAAATAGGTGCAAATGTTACCACCCTAAAATTTCTGTCCCTCGATGTTGTATGTCAATAAGTAAAAGTATAGCATTACTCTTGTATTTAATGATGTTAAATAACATATCTGCTAAACTCTTGTTTTCTTTATGTAGCGAACACAACATTTGCCGGACCTTGTATTTGTGTATCTTCTGTCTGAGGTATTCATTTGGCTATGGGTGGTGTTGGGACACAGCAGCCAATTTTACGTCATCAGAGGAAGTGCAGCAGAGAGACATCTTCGTCAACTGGAGCTTCAAGGAATATGCCAGATAGAAGATTCCGTGAACCCAAAGTTAACAATGATGAAGAAAATAATATCAATCTTGGATGTATAATTAGGCAGTCTCTTATCTGAAGTCTCTGGATAAACCCTTTATGATAGCATCTTATGAGACATCAAATGTTTTGTAACCAAGTTCAACAATAAAGTAATTTGTCAACGAGAACTTCAAGTCTACCGTCGAGTGGGTAGCCAATTGTTTTGGGGTGTACTACAGTTCAAGAACTATATGGGAGTACTGTGTGATCAGCACGGCCAAAGTAAAATGCAGTTTAACTAATACAAATTCATGCAGTATCCCCACAATGACAATACAAAATGAAGTTTTCACTGTCAACTGCTATTTCCTGATCTCAAAGTACTCAGCTTAGGCTCCTGTCACTGTGTAATTTTGACTTTAAAAATTTGGAACAAGCAATACATTTCACATATCCTGTTACTAAATGTATGATAACATAGTGAGAATAAAACAGGGGCATTCCCTGTGATTTCTCTGACAAGGAAGTAATGTCAGATTACACTAACTCTCACTTTTTCAAGAGCTGAAATTGTCCTTCCATAGAGGTTAACAGGTGGTACACTCACATTCCGTATCTGCGTTTCCAAGTAGCGTCTATTGGCAAACAATAATTTTTTTGCTAGGTTATAACTGCCACTGCTATCAGGCTCAGTCTCTTCCAAAAGAGCCACAAGGATGTAGTGAAGACATTCTTTTGAGAAACTTCCTTCATTTATCATGCAAGTTACAAGCTTTTGACTGATCTTCAGCAGCAATCTGTGTAACTGCTTTGAAGCTCCATCGCCATTAATGCTGAATATGATAAAAATTGTGGAATTAAAATAAAAAATGCCACTTTATCATCATAATTCAAACAATATATAAATACATGAACATCCAGCAAAATCTAATAAGAAGGTGAGGGGAATGCCACGTGCACCTAATACCATTACAGGATAATTTCATCATTGTTCATATTGAATGAGGTTTGTTCAAAAAGAAATGGAACTTTTGCTACAACACCACCTTTATTGATTGTTATACAACATTTTAAGCACTGCCCCCCCCCCCCCCCCCCCCCACTCCCAAACAGTCCCACCTACTGGCAATATACTATTCCCATCGCTTCTTCCACTTTTGGAAAGCCTCCTAGATAGAATGCAATTTCTAGGATGGTGCATAGGGCTCTTGTCACATCGTCCTGAATATCATCCATGGTTTGGAAACAACATCCTTTCAACACGGTTTTCAGTTTGGGGAACAGGAAAAAGTCTGCTGGACTAGGTCTGGGGAACACGGGAATGTGATGTTTTACTTTACAGCTATGGACAAGGAGTGTTTTACTTTACAGCTATGGACAAGGAGTGGCACTTGACCCAGCGCATTGTCATGATGCAACTTCCAAATCTGCAGAAAGCATCCCTGTGCACTAGGATTCGCTGGTGGACTTCCTCGTTTACCATCTGACCATGTGTACAAATTCCTGATGGACAATGCCTTTGTAACAAAAACCAACTCATCTGCACATATTTTTGGACGAGGGGCCCCTTACCTACTCACTGCGATGAGTGCACCTTCATTTCAGAAAACAATTGAAATGTCTATGCGAAAGTTTTCCCAAGTTTGTAGCAAAACCTACAAGCGCATGTGCACAACCAGCTAACAGTTTAAACCTGCTGCTAAATATCGTCAGTAGCCACAGCACACTCTCCTACTGGTTGGCGCAGTATTTCAAAAGTTCGGTTTCTTTTTGGACACACCTCATACACTTGTTTTTGTATGTATGAAGATATACTTACTTTGCCAAACTGAAACATTTCTGCAACATCCACTTGAAGAATGAGTTCTTTTGTACTGATGAAAGACATGAAATATATGTTGTTTCCATACTATACAAAATTTCTAGGATATGGAATGCATGTTCAAATTCAGGTGCTTCGCTGTGATGTAGAATGTCCAATTGTTCGCCAAGAAATGACAGCACAGCCTAAAGACAAATAAACACTTTTAAAACCAAAAGTGCAACTTAACAAGTGTAAATCCATTAAAAAAATGATGCTGGCTGGAAATAATTTTATAAAAAGAATGTTAAAAGTTCTTAATTTTTATCAACAATGTGCATAGTTTCCCAAATAACTTCTGTAAGTTGTCAACTGTACACTCTTCAGAATTTAAGTGTTGCATCTAGCATCAACATAAATTTGGGGAAGAATAAATCAAACATTTTTAGTTAAAAAATTATATTAAAAAATTATAATGTAGTGTTAATAAAGTTAATGTATAAATAAGATCCAAAAACTTTTTCCATTATTTCTCAAATGACTGTTCCCTCAAAGATGTGTACCATATAATATAAAATTATGTTATGTTCATTTCATCTAGAGATCACTGTTTATCTGTGATTCTCTTAAATTCTTTTATTATTATTATTATTATTATTATTATTATTATTATTATTATTGCTTTCCTTTCTCAGATGTTATGTCTGGTTAAAAATGGAAAGTGACACGGACCTTGATCAAGCATGACTTCCTTTTTAACTGTACGGTATATGTTACATTGCATTTAGGAACTTTCAGGTAATTGAACATGTATCAATAATTACAGATTTCTGTAGTTGTATATATATGTTTGGATGTAGCTGTATTGCATTGATGTACTGGTGGATATTGTGTGGTATGACTCCTGTAGTTGATAGTATAATTGGTATAATGTCAACTTTATCCTGATGCCCCATGTCCTTGACTTTCTCAGCCAGTTGGATGTATTTTTCAATTTCTTCTCATGTTTTCTTCTGTATATTTGTTGTATTGGGTATGGATATTTCGATTAGTTGTGTTAATTTCTTCTTTTTTTGGTGAGTATGATGTCAGGTTTGTTATGTGGTGGTGTTTTATCTGTTATAGTGGTTCTGTTCCAGTATAATTTGTATTCATCATTCTCCAGTACATTTTGTTGTGCATACTTGTATGTGGGAACGTGTTGTTTAATTAGTTTATGTTGTATGGCAAGTTGTTGATGTATTATTTTTGCTACATTGTCATTGTCATGTCTTCTGGTGTATTCTGTATTGGCTAGTATTGTACATCTGCTTGTGATGTGATCTACTGTTTCTATTTGTTGTTTGCAAAGTCTGCATTTATCTGTTGTCGTATTGGGATCTTTAATAATATGCTTGCCGTAATATCTGGTGTTTATAGTTTGATCCTGTATTGCAATCATGAATCCTTCCATCTCACTGTATATATTGCCTTTTCTTAGCCATGTGTTGGATGCGTCTTGATCAATGTGTGGCTGTGTTAGATGATACGGGTGCTTGCCATTTTGTGTTTTCTTTTTCCAA
The DNA here is from genome assembly GCF_023898315.1 of Schistocerca nitens. Classification (NCBI taxonomy): domain Eukaryota; kingdom Metazoa; phylum Arthropoda; class Insecta; order Orthoptera; family Acrididae; genus Schistocerca; species Schistocerca nitens. The sequence goes on along the minus strand of NC_064614.1, from coordinate 116,007,507 downwards.
TTTACTTTCCTTGTATTTGTTGATGTTATGTGATCTAAAGGGTTGTAGAAGTGTTTATGAAATTGCAATGGTGTAGCCTATGTATTTATATGACTGATTGCTTTGAGTATTTTGCTAGTTTCTGCTCGTTCTATAAAGAATGTTCTTAAATTGTCTACCTGTCCATAATGTAGGTTTTTTATGTCGACAAATCCCCTTCCTCCTTCCTTTCTGCTTAATGTGAATCTTTCTGTTGCTGAATGTATGTGATATATTCTATATTTGTGGCATTGTGATCGTGTAAGTGTATTGCGTGCTTCTAGTTCTGTGTTACTCCATTTCACTACTCTAAATGAACCATGGACCTTGCCGTTGGTGGGGAGGCTTGCGTGCCTCAGCGATACAGATAGCCGTACCGTAGGTACAACCACAACGGAGGGGTATCTGTTGAGAGGCCAGACAAACGTGTGGTTCCTGAAGAGGGGCAGCAGCCTTTTCAGTAGTTACAGGGGCAACAGTCTGGATGATTGACTGATCTGGCCTTGTAACAATAACCAAAACGGCCTTGCTGTGCTGGTACTGCGAACGGCTGAAAGCAAGGGGAAACTACGGCCGTAATTTTTCCCAAGGGCATGCAGCTTTACTGTATGATTAAATGATGATGGCGTCCTCTTGGGTAAAATATTCCGGAGGTAAAATAGTCCCCCATTCGGATCTCCGGGCGGGGACTACTCAAGAGGATGTCGTTATCAGGAGAAAGAAACCTGGCGTTCTACGGATCGGAGCGTGGAATGTCAGATCCCTTAATCGGGCAGGTAGGTTAGAAAATTTGAAAAGGGAAATGGATAGGTTAAAGTTAGATATAGTGGGAATTAGTGAAGTTCGGTGGCAGGAGGAACAAGACTTCTGGTCAGGTGACTACAGGGTTATAAACACAAAGTCAAATAGGGGTAATGCAGGAGTTGGCTTAATAATGAATAGGAAAATAGCGATGCGGGTAAGCTACTACAAACAGCATAGTGGACGCATTATTGTGGCCAAGATAGATACGAAGCCCACATCTACTACAGTAGTACAAGTTTATATGCCAACTAGCTCTGCAGATGACGAAGAAATTGAAGAAATGTATGATGAAATAAAAGAAATTATTCAGATAGTGAAGGGAGACGAAAATTTAATAGTCATGGGTGACTGGAATTCGAGTGTAGGAAAAGGGAGAGAAGGAAACGTAGTAGGTGAATATGGATTGGGGCTAAGAAATGAAAGAGGAAGCCGCCTGGTAGAATTTTGCACAGAGCACAACTTAATCATAGCTAACACTTGGTTTAAGAATCATGATAGAAGGTTGTATACATGGAAGAACCCTGGAGATACTAAAAGGTATCAGATAGATTATATAATGGTAAGACAGAGATTTAGGAACCAGGTTTTAAATTGTAAGACATTTCCAGGGGCAGATGTGGACTCTGACCACAATCTATTGGTTATGAACCGTAGATTAAAACTGAAGAAACTGCAAAAAGGTGGGAATTTAAGGAGATGGAACCTGGATAAACTGAAAGAACCAGAGGTTGTACAGAGTTTCAGGGAGGGCGTAAGGGAACAATTGACAGGAATGGGGGAAAGAAATACAGTAGAAGAAGAATGGGTAGTTTTGAGGGATGAAGTAGTGAAGGCAGCAGAGGATCAAGTAGGTAAAAAGACGAGGGCTAGTAGAAATCCTTGGGTAACAGAAGAAATATTGAATTTAATTCATGAAAGGAGAAAATATAAAAATGCAGTAAATGAAGCAGGCAAAAAGGAATACAAACGTCTCAAAAATGAGATCGACAGGAAGTGCAAAATGGCTAAGCAGGGACGGCTAGAGAACAAATGTAAGGATGTAGAGGCTTAGCTCTCTAGGGGTAAGATAGATACTGCCTACAGGAAAATTAAAGAGACCTTTGGAGATAAGAGAACCACTTGTATGAACATCAAGAGCTCAGATGGAAACCCAGTTCTAAGCAAAGAAGGGAAAGCAGAAAGGTGGAAGGAGTATATAGAGGGTCTATACAAGGGCGATGTACTTCAGGACAATATTATGGAAATGGAAGAGGATGTAGATGAAGATGAAATGGGAGATACGATACTGCGTGAAGAGTTTGACAGAGCACTGAAAGACCTGAGTCGAAACAAGGCCCCCGGAGTAGACAACATTCCATTAGAACTACTGACGGCCTTGGGAGAGCCAGTCCTGACAAAACTGTACCATTTGGTGAGCAAGATGTATGAAACAGGCGAAATACCCTCAGACTTCAAGAAGAATATAATAATTCCAATCCCAAAGAAAGCAGGTGTTGACAGATGTGAAAATTACCGAACTATCAGTCAAGTAAGTCACGGCTGCAAAATAGTAACACAAATTCTTTACAGACGAATGGAAAAACTGGTAGAAACTGACCTCTGCGAAGATCAGTTTGGATTCTGTTGAAATATGGGAACACGTGAGGCAATACTGACCCTACGACGTATCTTAGAAAATAGATTAAGGAAAGGCAAACCTACGTTTCTAGCATTTGTAGACTTAGAGAAAGCCTTTGACAATGTTGACTGGAATACTCTCTTTCAAATTCTAAAGGTGGCAGGGGTAAAATACAGGGAGCGAAAGGCTATTTACAATTTGTACAGAAACCAGATGGCAGTTATAAGAGTCGAGGGACATGAAAGGGAAGCAGTGGTTGGGAAGGGAGTAAGACAGGGTTGTAGCCTCTCCCCGATGTTATTCAATCTGTATATTGAGCAAGCAGTAAAGGAAACAAAAGAAAAATTCGGAGTAGGTATTAAAATCCATGGAGAAGAAATAAAAACTTTGAGGTTCGCCGATGACATTGTAATTCTGTCAGAGACAGCAAAGGACTTGGAAGAGCAGTTGAACGGAATGGATGGTGTCTTGAAGGGAGGATATAAGATAAACATCAACAAAAGCAAAACGAAGATAATGGAATGTAGTCGAATTAAGTCGGGTGATGCTGAGGGTATTAGATTAGGAAATGAGACACTTAAAGTAGTAAAGGAGTTTTGCTATTTGGGGAGCAAAATAACTGATGATGGTCGAAGTAGAGAGGATATAAAATGTAGACTGGCAATGGCAAGGAAAGCGTTTCTGAAGAAGAGAAATTTGTTAACATCGAGTATAGATTTAAATGTCAGGAAGTCATTTCTGAAAGTATTTGTATGGAGTGTATGGAGTGGAAGTGAAACATGGACGGTAAATAGTTTGGACAAGAAGAGAATAGAAGCATTTGAAATGTGGTGCTACAGAAGAATGCTGAAGATTAGATGGGTAGATCACATAACTAATGAGGAGGTACTGAATAGGATTGGGGAGAAGAGGAGTTTGTGGTACAACTTGACCAGAAGAAGGGATCGGTTGGTAGGACATGTTCTGAGGCATCAAGGGATCACCAATTTAGTATTGGAGGGCAGCGTGGAGGGTAAAAATCGTAGGGGGAGACCAAGAGATGAATACACTAAGCAGATTCAGAAGGATGTAGGTTGCAGTAGGTACTGGGAGATGAAGAAGCCTGCACAGGATAGAGTAGCATGGAGAGCTGCATCAAACCAGTCTCAGGACTGAAGACCACAACAACAACAAATGAATAGATCAATATTGGTATAGCATAAGTATTTATAGCTTTTGTCTTGTTTCTTGCTGTCAATTCTGTTTTCAGTATTTTTGTTAGTCTTTGTCTATATTTTTCTTTTAGTTCTTCTTTAATATTTGTATTATCTATTCCTATTTTTTGCCTGTATCCTAGATATTTATAGGCATCTGTTTTTTCCATCGCTTCTATGCAGCTGCTGTGGTTATCCAATAAGTAATCTTCTTGTTTAGTGTGTTTTCCCTTGAATATGCTATTTTTCTTACATCTGTCTGTTCCGAAAGTCATATTTATATCATTGCTGAATACTTCTGTTATCTTTAGTAATTGGTTGAGTTGTTGATTTGTTGCTGCCAGTAGTTTTAGATCATCCATGTATAGCAAATGTGTGATTTTGTGTTGGTATGTTCCAGTAATATTATATCCATAATTTGTATTATTTAGCATGTTGGATAGTGGGTTCAGAGCAAGGCAGAACCAAAAAGGACTTAGTGAGTCTCCTTGGTATATTCCACGCTTAATCTGTATTTGCTGTGATGTGATATTATTTGAATTTGTTTGGATATTAAGTGTGGTTTTCCCATTTTTCATTACTATGTTTAGGAACTGTATCAAATTAGGATCTACTTTATATATTTCCAATATCTTTAGTAACTATGAGTGGGGTATACTATCAAAAGCTTTTTGGTAATCAACGTATGCGTAGTGTAGCGACCTTTGTTTAGTTTTAGCTTGATATGTCACCTCTGCATCTATTATCTTTACATCCTCGTGCTCCTTTGCAGCAACCTTTTTGTTCTTCGTTTATAATTTTGTTCTGTGTTGTATGTGTCATTAATTTCTGTGTAATGACTGAAGTTAATATTTTGTATATTGTTCGTAGGCATGTTATGGGGCGATATTTTGCTGGGTTTGCTGTGTCTACTTGATCTTTAGGTTTCAGATAAATTATTCCTTGTGTAAGTATCAGGGACTGTGTATGGGTCTGCAATGTAACTGTTAAGTAATTTAGTTAGATGTGAATGTGTTGAGGTGAACTTCTTTAGCCAGAAATTTGCTATTTTATCTTTTCCAGGGGCTTTCCAATTGTGCGTAGCATTAATTGCACGGGTGACTTCATGTTGCAAAATAATCACTTCAGGCATTTGTAGTATCATCTTGTATGTGTCTGTTTCTGCTTGTATCCACCGTGAATGTCTGTTATGTTGTACCGGGTTTGACCATATGTTGCTCCAGAAGTGTTATTATTATAATAATAATTATTATTATTTTGTTGCCATATCCAGTTTTCTCAGTAGTAATATTATAGGATAGTTTAAGAATTCAAGAATAGATTACAGAATAGTTTAAGGTTAGAAGGGAATTCGGTGCAGGAAACTATATTGGAAGAAACACCGAAAACAACTTGGGATCCAATGGTCGTCACTCTGCCCATTAACACAGAACATTAACGTCACTGGGGGATACATGACTGCCCAGGTCCCATGGATCTGATATTAACTTCACTTGATCAAGTGCAGACCAGTACTTCCCGTTAAATTTTATTTGAAAGTCTCACCACTTCACTACGTAACACAACATTAGGTGACGATACACTTTTTTGGATAAGCTTGAATTCTTTCCACATGTCGTCTATAACCTTGCTAATATCATTAACTTTGGAAGAAGCAATACTCGAAATGTTTCCAGAGGTTATACTCTCAGTAACTTTTCGATCTATAATTTGTTCAAAAGGTTCCTCCAGACTACTTATATTTACTGTATCAGAGTTAGCTGTTCTCTCTTGGAAACTCCTTTATACATTTTCTACTTGTGTATTACCGCCTGCAATTTGCGATTGTATTAATTCATCCTGCTTGTCAACAGTTTCTTTCAAAGTACGCAATCTCTACTTTACAGCATCAAATGTAACATTACATACGTTTTGAAATGGTCCTAACTGCTCACGAAGTTCAGATTCTACATTATTACATTTATCTTCAGTATCAAATTCCAACTTCTTTGCCAAATCCTGAAGTTGATCATCCTGTCTCTGATTAAAGTCAGTGAACAGTTGAGTTACGTGACTGCTTAAAGAGCTAGTTACTTCACCTTTCAAATCTGTCTTGAGATTTTCTACTCTAGCAGTTAAAGCGTCGAATTCTGTCATCAAATTTTCCATACCTTCACATAAATTACTAAAGTCTTTACTTTGTGAATCTACCTTAGCACTTAACAATCCTAAAGTCTCATTCTGAACATCCAATTTATTATTTAATTGAGTATTCACTGTATCTGACTTAAGACTTTGAGCATTTAAAGCTGCACTTAGTTCCTTTCTTAAAGCCACTGAATCTGCACTTTGGGCTTTGATTAAATTTACTTATTCAGGCCGGTCTGGCACTTCCTTACTCACTTTCATAGTCATGGCTGATTCTGCAGTTTCCCCAATTCTCTGTGTATTATCCATATTCCTATTAGTTTTGTATCTAGTAATCATTTAATGAATTAACTCTAAGTATAATCACTACACTGTAGCAGCAACACCGTTTAACATACGAAAAAGTTAGATTTGGTGCAATATTTCTGAGCGCACAAGTTACAGCCAAACGCGGGCCTTTTGACAGTAAGTTACGCTTACCAGCGGTTGCGAAGTAGAATGGAGGCCACAGGGCCGTAGACTGCTGAAAAGAGTAAACTCAGTGATTTGCATGGCGCAAGTTACAGACAGAAGTGGCCCACTGGCCCAACCTAGGTGTTATGAGTACACGACTTGGAGTGGCGCGTTAGCAAAACAGAGGCGCACAGCCATGTATAAATAGGTGCCAGTTTTCTAACAAGGGGGATTCAAGTGTGGCAGCTCTCCTGGATGGTAGGCCGTGTCACACCACCGGCTACACGCAACAGCACATGGGGCACCAGCTTTCCAGTCCACGGCAGGTCGCTCAATTGACCCTCTGAGGCCAACGCGGGGTCCGTAGCCAGCCAGCGGCAGGCCACTCGACGGCTTGCTATCACGGACAGTCTTGTTGGCTCCCAGCACATGCTGGAGGCATCCCGAGCGAGGGCCGCAGATTTCGCTGTCAGATCGCAGGCGCTTGTTGTCGCCGCGATCTTAACCATGACGGCGAAGAAGCATGCAATAGGCCACCCTGCGGCTCCAGCGAGCGGCACAGAGGCAAGGGGGATGAAGGCTGCCAAGTCAGCTGCTGGTGCATCCTGATGTCGTCAAAACACTGTGGCTGTACACAGCTGGCATGCCGCAGTACATTACACGGGTCACTGAGGTATCCCTTCCACGCCAAGCATCCTAAGGATCATGGGACCCTATGACGCAGACAGAGGGGAACGCGACATTGTAGCTGGGAATAATAAAATACTTGAAGATCACAGTCGAGTTTTAATATGGCGCATCCTGACAGTTTCCATCCACGTCCAACATTCCTCCACCACACGCCAACATGTACATTTGGCAGTGACGCCCACAACACCAATAAAAGGCACACTACTGTTTTTATCCCTTCTTGCTAAGGTACTAAAGTTCCATTTTGCGCCTCTGGCATAGAATTCTCGCAACGTAGCGAATGTAATGGCCAGTCAGCAGTGGTGAACAGCAAGCCGGTGGCGTCAGACATTGGTGTCGGCATCGGTAGGCAGCTGTGGAAGCAGATCAGCATGAGTGAACCGCAACTGGCGCCAGTGGCATCGGATGTTGTTTCTGGATTGGCGTCGCCGCAATGTGTGTGAGAGTTGTATGCTCCACCCAGTGGATCTTCTTAGTTGAATTATTCTCGTCATATCTCTTCTTAGTCTAATATGTCAAGGTCTACTTTCCGTTCTTTTAACGTTATCACTTCCTAACGTCTTCCCTTTTGTTGCATCCACAAATTTTTCCATTTGATTTTTGGACTTAATCCAATTACACAAAACAGTTCTCTTGTCTTGTTATATCTGGTTGCTACGGCAACACATCATATCTTCTTCTTCGATTTCTTCTCATTTCTGTCACGTTCGCCATGCTCTAACAATCTCGTTGCCAAGAATCGATGTGGAGCTGATTTGCCAACTTCACACCTCTTTCACATCAGATGACTTACTTGGTATGCACAGCCGATCTTCCTCTCTGGATAGTCTGCCACGTCGATCTCCTAAAACCACTTCTCCGAAGAATAATCTCTCTCTCTCTCTCTCTCTCTCTCTCTCTCTCTCTCTCTCTCTCTCTCTCTCTCTCTCTATCTATCTCTTTACTCATGAAACAATTAGATACTCGCAGAATACTTTTAGTTTAGTCTTGGTGTATTTCAACTTCCACAAAGAACAAATTCACCATTTCTCACATAAATATTCAGAAGTTTGCAAGTCAACCGATTCATCTCGCATTAGACTCCATCACTGGTTTAACAACCACATAATTTATGAATATGTCTTGCTTCTATCAAGTCCAACACATGAATTACTTGGAAGTCTAACCTTATTTCGTCATCTGTCCTTAACAATCATCACAGTCACTAAAAGCACAGAATAATGCATAAACATTCCTTGTTCTTCTTTACACATACACTGAAACTCTATGGATCGTACAGCAGGTACTTGATGGCCGCCATGTCCACAATTTGCTCGTGACTGTTTTTAGATCTGCACACACACACAAATGTGCAATGTGCAGTAGGTCGGATTCATCTCTCTCACAGTTCTATTTAAAACATCGTGTGTTCGAGACGGAGGAAGGCCAAGTGGTTCTAGAGTTTATGCAGAAATTCTTGAAGCACTACACTGTATTTTACATGAGGCACAATGAGATTCCAGACATTGTGTGGATGGTTTCAGTTTGAGTGTTGTTTAGACACATGAACATGTCCCTTCAAAAATCTCATCCTGTGCCACTTGAAATTAAGATATTTGTGACTAAAGGAATATCATGAATCTCATGAAGGTATGGTGAATGCATCTATATTACTAAACAGCTCACCAAATTCACTCCTCATGATTCAAAGTGCACAGTCCCAGTAGCAGGTTGCCTATCTAATGGCATTCAGTGCCAGCAAAAAATTTATTTCCAAATTTCTTTTAATAATTTGATCAAATTTAAAGATTTTAAACTGTCTTAATTTACATATTCAGAGACATAAAGTTTAACATTCAACACAGTAACGCAAGTATTACTGTTACAAACTATGCAGGTGTCTTGAGGCACTACTCTTAAATACCCAGATTAATCAGTACTTGAGAATGAGAGCACTTAGTCACTTTGCGACAGTGCCTACCTGCACTGTCCATTAAGCCCTCCAAGTCTGTGTGATCAAAGTCTTGTTGAACAGCTATAAATTGACATCCCGAAATTTTACTAATTTTGTACACTAGATAAATTTTCAAATGAGATGTCCTTCCCCACATTTATCATCACATTCCAATGGACAGAGCCAAGTAGGTACCTCCACTTTACTATATACAACAGTGGCCTTTACAACATTATCACACTATGAAATCACAGCCCTTTTTGAATACAGTATTAATAGAGTACTGAAACAGTGTGCTCATGCTCAAAAGAAGTTCATACAAAATCAAACACTTTACTGAAGTTTAAGTGTTGAGGCACAAGTATGTTACACAGTCGTCACTTGATTGCTCACGGGCTGAATATTTTGGGGTTGGGTGATCTATATCAAAACATGTAGGAACATATCATGATTTCGTACACAGCATTTTGGTTCAGTTAGATTTTGTTAACTCAGATGAACTTTAGGTTATGATAGTAATGTAGTTTACAAAATATGTGGTGGTTTAGGAAAATACAAAAGATCATGAAACCATGTTATGCACCTGCATTGGGAATAATCCATTTACATGAAACAGCATGTTATTTAGGTTTATACTTACTTATGACAATTTTAGTTAATTCTAATTAATGGCTTAATTACCTACTGAAGGATGTCACTTGGTCAAAGAAATGTAGAGCAACAAAGCATGATGTTTTAAGTTGGGACCTAGCAAACCACAATGGCTAAATTTGCAATGGAAAAATCTAAGCATTTAAAACAACTCTAATATACCATTTATTTTTTAGTCCCAGTTGCACATTTTTTGTTGTCAAAGCCCTCCGTAAGAAATATAATAGGAGAGATGGCAGTAACTAGGGACCTGTTTCACTGCTGACATCATATTTCAAAATTTTTGAGAAGGTGGTGTATCCTAGAACAGTACCTAACCTGAGCACAATAATATCCTCAGAAAATCACAGCTTGGATTTCACAAAAGTTGCTCTACTGAGAATGCCATTTACATATTCACTCACCAGATTTTATAAGCATTAAACAATAAAATAGCTGCCGGCTGGTATTTTCTGTGACATGTCTAAGGCCTTTGACTCTGTGAATCATAGTATCCTCCTACATAAATTGAAGTTTTATGGGATTGATTGTATAGCCAACCAATGGATAATGTCGTATCTTACCAAAAGAATGCATGAAGTTGTACTTACTAGTTCAACCAGTGTAGTCCAGGGCCATTATCCTAACTGGGGAGAAATCACGATGGGGTTCCCCCCTAAGGCTCAATCTTAAAGCCCACTGTTGTTCCTTATGTATTTAAACAATCTCTCATCTAATACACAACAAACAAAATTAATTCTTTTTGCAGCTGACACTAGTATTGTAATCTCTCCAAACGTATATACGGGAACAGAAGCAATGGTAAACAGTGTTCTTAAAAGTATCATTGACTGGTCTTCTGCAAATGATCTCACCCTCAATTTTAAAAAGACATAACATATTCAGTTCTGCACATCTAATGGTACTACACCATTGGTAAGTGTAACGCACAAAGAGGAAACAATAAAGCTGTGAGGACAGGTCATGAGTCATGCTTGGATATCTCAGATCATAGAGCACTTGCCCGCGAAAGGCAAAGGTTGCGAGTTCGAGTCTTGGTCTGGCATACTGTTTTAATCTGCCAGGAAGTTTCAAACAATAATAGGGTAGAAACTTCAAAATTCTTAAGTGTTCATATCAACAAGAATTTGAACAGGAAGAAACACATTTTGGAACTCCTTAAACAATTTAGTTCAGCCACATTTGTACTTAGAATCATTGCAAATCTTAGGGAGAGACAAATCAGTAAGTTGACATACTTAGCATATTTTCATGCAAGTAATTCATCTTTAAAAAAGTCCTCATTGCTCAAAAATGTGCTGTAAGAAGAATATGTGCTGTAAGAATAATATGTGGTGCTCAACCATGATAATCTTGTACACATCAATTTAAGGAGTTTCACCCTCAAAGTATACTTATTCCCTCATGAAGAGTGTTGTAAATAATCCACAGCAGTTCAAAAGGAACAATTATTTACATAATTACAATACTAGAAGGAAAAATGACATTCATTACTCCACATTAAGGTTGTCTTTAGCACAAGAAGGGGTGCACAGTGCTGCAACTAAAATATCTGACAACTTACCCAGTGATATAAAATTCCTGACAGACAGTAAAGTAAAATTTGAAAGCAAAATGAAAAATTGTCTCCTCAACAACTCCTCCTATTTTGTTTAATAATTTCTATTACTGTAATGTGCAGAAGATGGTTGGTAGAAATTACTAACTTATATCTGTATTTTTCTTTTACGTCTTAGAAATGTTCAGCATGTAGCCATACTAACAAGTTAATTTGTGATTTGAATGTACAATGACTCATTCCACATCATTGCTATTTATCATTCAGAATGGTCATGGGACATGAACAATTAACTAACTAATTTACTAACAATCTTAGTATGCTTGCATTAATTTTCACAATTGGCAGCATAATCCACCAGTATCCCTATGAAGCTTCTAAATGTCTCAGAGGTTTTCTCCCTTGGCTTACCATGGCACTTTTTTTAGCTCTGCTCTATATCGCAATGCTTCAAAAGCTCCTGCCTACTATCTCTCAGATGGAATCAGGAGAGGTGACAGAACTTTTTGTAATGGTCACAATGTGTGTGTGTGTGTGTGTGTGTGTGTGTGTGTGTGTGTGTGTGTGTGTTTCCTTAGTCACTTCCTTATGTGTTTACTGTAACAACACTGTGTGTTTCTGATGGTAAGTGCAATAACACTGTGGCTGAGAAATAAATAGAAATAATTTGTTTTTAGTGGGACTTGTGTTCCATGTATTATTTTTACTTTATACCTGGCACAGAACTGGAGTAATGTTTCAAGCATAGACAGCGCTCTCTTTACACATACACTCTTGATGACAGAGGCAATAAACAGTGTGCAAAGATGACACACGTATCCCAGCAGAGACTTTCTTCAAGCCCATAATATGCCTCCAAAACACACAAATCTATGGATGTCATCATTACTGTATATGAATGGAACATTGACCATGTACCATTATGATCTGCTACCTCATTAAAAGTTCTCACACACAGTCTCAATGAATGATAAAATACACAATGGTACGAATTATTAATAAAAAAATTGACACTATTGCTATTTAATTAACAGTCAACACGCATCTATCTTTGTTCTGACTTAAAGATCAGCTTCCAGTGGAAATTTTTAATTTCTCTTCTATGTAGTTAGAACATAGGCAGAAATCTGAACAGAATTTAGTGTTGGGAGGACTGACTCAGCATACAGAAAAGTCAAAACAATCTTTGGTGAAATTAAAACCAAGGGTAGTAACAATAAGAGAACAATGGGAATTCCACTGTTAAATGCAGATGAGAGAGCAAATAGGAGGAAAAAGAACATTGGAAGCCTCTATGAAGGGGAGAACTTGTTTGATGACATGAAGAAGTTGGAGTCGAAATGGAAGAGAGAGGAGATCCAGTGTTCGAATCAGAATTCAAACGAGCTTTTGAAGACTTAGAATCAAATAAGGCAGAAGGGATAGATAACATCCCATCAGAATTTCTAAGATCACTGGAAGAACTGGCAACTAAATGACTATTCAAGATGGTATGTGGACTGCATGAAACTGGTGACAAAACATCTTACTTCCAAAAACGTATCATCCATGCAATTCAGAAGACAGCAAAAGAAAATTGACGGTGCGCTTGATGATGAACAGTTTGACTTTAAAAAAGGTAAGGGCACCAGAAAGGCACTGCATAATGGAAGCAAGACTGTAGCAAAACCAGAAACCATTCACAGGATTTATCAATCTGCAAAAAGCATTTGACAATGTAAGATGGTGCAAGATGTTCAAAATTCTGAGAAAAATAGAACTAAGATAGAGGGAAAGATGGTTCTGAGAAAAATAGGAGTAAGATATAGGGAAAGACGGATGATATATCATATGTACAAGAACCAAGAAAGAGCAATATGATTGGTAGACCAAGAACAAAGTGCTTGGATTAAAAAGGGTGTATGAATGGGATGTAATCGTTCACCTCTACTTTTCAATCTATAGATCAAAGAAGCAACGTTAGAAATGAAAGAAACATTCAAGAGCAGGATGAGAATTGAGGCTGAAAGGCTATCTATATTAAGATTCACTGGTGACATTTCTATCCCCAGTGAAAGTGAAAAACAATTACAGGATCTGCTGAACGGAATGAACCGTCTAATGAGTACAGTATATGGACTGACAGTAAATCAGAAAAAGACGGAAGTCAAGAGAAGTAGCAGAAATGAGAACAGCAAGAAACTTAACATCAAAATTGGTGAACACGAAGTTGACAAAGTTAAAGAAGTCTACCACCTCGGAAGTCAAGTAACCCATGAGGGATGAAGCAAGGAGAACATAAAAAGCAAACTAGTACAGGTATGAATAACATACAGATGACATAGTAATAAGCATTCCTGGCATAGACAAACAATTGAAAGAGTTGAAAACAAACAAGTCACTAGGACCAGATGGAATCCCAGATTGGTTTTTCAAAGAGCATTCTACGACACTGGCCCCTTACTTAGCTTGCATTTATCATGAACCTGTAGCCCAGCACAAACTCCCAAGCGACTGGAAAAAAGCGCACAGGACACCATGTATAACAAGGGCAAAAGAATGAATCTGCAAAATTACAGACCAATATCCCTAAAACTGGTTTGTTGCAGAATCCTTGAACATAGTCTCAGTTTCAATATAAAAATTTTTCTTGAGACCAAGAAGCTTATGTCCACAAATCAGCTTGGTTTTAGTAAGCATCACTCATGCAAAACTCAGCTTGCCCTTTTCTCACATGATATACTGTGAACTATGGACGAAAGGCATCAGGCAGATTCCACATTTCTAGATTTCCAGAAAGCATTTGACACTGTGTCCCATTGCAGGCTGTTAAAGAAGGTACAAGCATATGGTTTACGTTCACAGATACGCGAGTGCCTCTAAGACTTCTTAAGTTATAGACACCATTAGGTTGTCCTCAATGGCAAACGTTCTTCAGAGACAAGAGAATCATAAGGAATGCCCCAGGGAAATGAGATATGACTGCTACTATTCTCTAGATTCATAAATGATTTGGAGGACAGCATGGGCAGCAATCTGTGGTTGTTTGCTGACAATATTGCAGTGCATGGTAAGGTGTCAAAGTTGAGTGATTGTAGGAAGATACAAAATTTCTAGTTCTTGATGCAATAATTTACCAACAGCCGTATGTATTGCAGAAATTTATTTTATTTTATGAACTTCTATGTGCTACCAGTTTCGGCATTATATTGATACCATCTTCAGGCCCCACTCGTCATAGTCGTAAAATCACTATACACGGAAGGAGCCATATACCTGGATCCGTGAATCAATTCGTCCTGCAACAGCTCTTGGTGGCCATTTTTTTGTGTTCCTTCTGTAATAAGTGATATTAGTTGTGCTATGGAATCCATTTAGTGTGTTCCATCTTTACCTGAGAACATGAGTAATCAAAGTAATGTTACAATACCAGTAAAGTTGATAAAACCCTGCAAAAACAGTGTGGATGCAGCATCTGATGAAATAGAAAGTAATCTTTAACATGAAGTGTGTAATAACAGAAATGATGATTCAGATTTTGGGTGTCCTTACATCAAGATTAAGATTTATTAGTGGGAAGGGAACTGTTTGATTGACACAAGTAGCCTGATTTGTGGGATATCTGAACAATTTAGAGACGAGTGCCAATATAGTAAGAATTTTGTGGAAATGTCCATTGCATGTATAAGGATAAGAGGAGTTGCTGGTAAGCAAAGCAATTATGTAAGACGTCAAGTACTGTTAACGTTTAGTATTGAGGACAAGACCTATGAACATGGGTGCTTACTGATCCCTTGTCTAGAAGAAAACATACGCTTCGTTAGTCAATTTACAAGACTATTTAATTGCATTTTGTTTGTCATGAGTTTAGTATGTAAGATCATGTAATTTCTAAAGTAATATCTTCTCCGTTGACAGAGTTTAAACCTCTTTGTAGAATCATAAAACTATATAATTGTGTTTTGTTTGTCTGGAATTTAGTATGTAAGATGATGTGAGTCCTAGAGTTCCATCTTATCTATAGACTAAGTTAAAATCTATGATACGCTATATAATTATGTTCTGTAATAGATTTGTGCTTCAGAATTTGATACATATATGCCATAAGACTAAATGAATAGATCCTTTTGCAATTTCGAAATGGGACAATGTTTATAATTTGTGCTGTAAAAATTAGGAATAGTATCTTAGTGTATACGTGTAAGACACCTTATTAGTCCATCTTTATTTTTTTTTTTTTTAACTCTGTTTATTGAAGTTTCATACGTGAACAATTTTTAATTTCACCTGACATAAATCCCACATAACTGACTTTGGAAAATGAACTGGGAGAGCTTATCTTGTGTGATGTGAAGCAGGTATTGAACAGCATATTTAGTACACAAAACAATGTTTCAGGATTTGATGATGTTGTTTTGGTTTGTGAGGCGCTCAACTGCGCAGTTATCAGCGCCTGTACAAATTCCCAACCTTTTCTCAGTCCAAACTCACCACTTTCATGAATGAAGATGAAATGATGAGCACAACACAAACACCCAGTCATCTCGAGGCAGGTGAAAATCCCTGACCCTGCCAGGAATCGAACCCGGGACCCTGTGCTCAGGAAGCGAGGTTTCAGGATTTGATGTGAATGCTAGACAGGAAGTTACCCATCCGTTGAAGCATGTGATGAGAACTCTAGAGAGTAAACTGAAAGATGTGGGTGGTTCCACTCCCCACACTGCTGTATGGTTGTACCATGCTGGAACAGTCGACTTACAAAAGACCATAGGTACTGGGTAATATACTCAAGCACCTGTCAACTACATCTGTGCTGTGACAGAGATTTGTAAATTGTTAGCAAAGGCTGCCGCCAAAGATAGTGTTATTTCACATAAATGTGTATTTCCAATACACTGTGAAACACTTTTTTTTATCAATTTTAAATAAATCTTCTAGGCTTTTATGTATATGGGTTAGTTTGTTTGGACAATTAGCAAATATTAGCATTATGTGTGGCCGATGTACACCACTGGTGGTCATGGAAGGCGCCGTAATGGCTGTACATTAAGTGAATGCCATCCTCCGACTAATAGTGCAACCATATCGGCAACATACTGGTGAGGCAATTGTCTTCATGGACGACAATTCGCACTCCCATCGTGCACATCTTGTGAATGACTTCCTTCAGGATAACATTGCTCAACTAGAGTGGCCAGCATGTTCTCCATACACGAACCCTATCAGACATGCCTGGTATAGATTGAAAAGAGCTGTTTATGGCCAACATGACTCACCAACCACTCTGAGGGATCTACGCCGAATCGCCATTGAGGAGTGGGACAATCGGGAACAAAAGTGCCTTGATGAACTTGTGGATAGTATGCCATGACAAATACAGACATGCATCAATGCAAAAGGACATCCTACTGGGTATTAGAGGTACCAGTGTGTACAGCAATCTGGACCACCACCTCTGAAGGTCTCACTGTATAGTGGTAAACAAGCTATGTGTGGTTTTCATAAGCAATAAAAAGGGCGGAAATGATGTTTATGTTCATCTCTATTCCAATTTTCTGTACAGATTTCAGAACTCTTGAAACCAAGGTGATGCAAAACTTTTTTTTATGTGCGTATATTGAGAGGCCAATGTCAAGGTACCCACACTTGTGAACAGGGATCGACAAGAGGTTCACAAACTTACCCCACTTATTGCCCGAACTGCCCATTTCTGAGCCAAAGGTAACCTTTAAGAATGGGAAGGATTACCTCAAAATATAATACCATTAGACAAAAGAGAATGAAAATAATTAATGTAGGCTAATTTGTGTGCCAAACAACCACTTACTTCAGATATCATTCGAATAGTAAAAATGGCAGCATTAAGTCTTTGAACAAGATCCTGAACGTGGGCTTTCCACGACAGTTTACTATCTATCTGAACACCTAAAAATTTGAACTGTGTAGTTTCACCTAGAAATCTGAACTATTCAGTTTCATTAATCATATGCCCATTCTGTGAAATTAAAATGTCGGGTTTTGTTTGAATGTATGTTAGAAAATAAAAAAACTAAGTCTTACTCTGATTTAGCATTAGTTTATTTTCTACAAGCCCTGAACTTAAGTCACACACTGCACTATTTGAAACCAAGCCAATGTTGCACACAACATCCTTTACTACCAAGCTAGTGCCATCAGAAAACAGAAATATTTTAGAATTACCTGTAATATTAGAGGGCATATCATTTATATAAATAAGGAACAGGAGTGGCCCCAACACTGATCCCCCAACTGACCAAACTCCACTCAGACCCCATATCACAGACATTCTGAACACTATGAATAATGACCTTTTGCTGTCTGTTGTTAAAGTAAGAGGTGAATCAATTGTGAGCTGCTTCCCATATTCAGTAATAGTCCAACTCCTGGAGTGATATTTTGTGATCAATACAATCAAACTCCTTAGGTAAGTCAAAAAATATGCCTAGTGTTCGAAACCTTTTGTTTAATCCATCCAGTACCTCACAGAGAAAAGAGAATATATCATTTTCAGTTGTTACACTACTTCTAAAGCCGAACTGTACATTCGATAGCAAATTATATGATATAAAATGATCAATTGTCCTTACATACACAGCCTTTTCAATAACTTTAGTAAACACTGACGGCATAGAAATAGGTCTAAAATTGTCTACATTATCCCTTTCTCCCTTTTTATAAAGCAGCTTTACTACTGAGTACTTTAATCGTCCAGGAAACTGACCATTCCTAAAGCCAAAATTACAAATATGGCTAAATACAGGGCTAACGTGTGCAGCACAGTACTTTAATATTCTGCTAGGCACTTCGTCTTATCCATGAGAGTCCTTAGTCTTCAGTGATTTAATTATTGACTTAATCTCCCCCTTGTCTATATCACAGAGGAGTATTTCAAACATCAATCTTAGAAAGGCATTTGCCAAGAGAGTTATATGAGTCCCTGTTAGAAACTAAATTTTTATTTAATTCGCCAGCAATGCTCAGAAAATGATTGTTAAATACTGTACATATATCTGATTTATCAGTAACAGAAATATTCTTACTATGAACTGACCTTATATCGTCGACCTTGTGCTGCTGAACAAACACTTCCTTCACAACTGACCATATGGTTTTAATTTTATCCTGTGAGTTAGTTATTCGATTTGCTTACCACATACTCTGAAGGTGATTCCTTAGTTAGAGGGACTTCCTTTAAGCAGGTATACCTACCAGCTGATTTAAATCCAAAAAAGGTGCAGCACTAACACCAACTACTACAAGAATTTTTCCGTGAGTGATCCCACCACCACCCACTACACTGTCACCTATAAGATTTGCCAGCCTCCTCTTCCCATACCTACTGAGATGCAGCCCATGTCTAGTGAAACCCGATCTACTGATAGACTCAACTGGCACTACTGCAATGTGACTCATGCTCTCTGCCATCAGTGCCTTCTCCAGCCTCATGGTA
Source organism: Schistocerca nitens (assembly GCF_023898315.1). Classification (NCBI taxonomy): domain Eukaryota; kingdom Metazoa; phylum Arthropoda; class Insecta; order Orthoptera; family Acrididae; genus Schistocerca; species Schistocerca nitens. The sequence goes on along the minus strand of NC_064614.1, from coordinate 115,989,012 downwards.
ACACACATAACAGCCACATTAAGGTGAGGCCGATCATGAGACAGAAACAGCTGCACAAAATGCACATTAGTGCCATCAGTTTGAGTAGCTATCTTTACCAGGTCACCACCTACATCATATTCCCCATCCCTATCAAGACGATTCCCTGCTCCACCCACTATCGCTACCTGATCCTCTTTTGCAAAATTCCTACATAACTCCCCTATGCTTTCTGTCATATATCTGCAGATTTGTGAAGTTGAGACACCAGCATGTAGGGAACTCTGAGCTACATTAGCACCACTTGTTACCTTGCTGCTCTCTGCAGTAGTCAAAGTCAGCACCTCTCTGTTTGCATGGAAAGCCATGGCTTTTCTACGTGTGTGAATTGCCGTTATTATTAACAGCCCTCAACTCACAGTAGAGTCCATACCACATTTGCTATAGTTGTACTAGGAATAAAGGTGTCTATTGCCCACAAATTCTTGCCCATGTTCATGATTTTTATACAACGTGTGAGTAATATTCTGTTTTTTAATTTTGTCCTTACAGAAATAAATTTATTTGTTACAGCATGGCACATTTCGTGATCATTACTTAACTTCCTTTCGCAGCTCACATATTTGGGGGGGGGGGGGGGGGGGGGCATCTCATTAGTGTATGTACAAGGACCAAAGAAAATTAACGTTCAATAATCTTTGCCCCACAGTACCAGCATGGATTCTCTTGAGGGTAGAGGATATCAAAATTCTTCCCTTTTTCATACTGACAAATGTAAATTGGTGAGTCCTAAATAGGACCAACTGCCGAGCTAATTTCCAAGTAATTTCACATAGATAAATCTGGGTATGTTAAGTTACAAGCAACATAAACACAATTTGTTACTAATATACAAATTATTTTTCATCGCTAAATGAAAATTTGTCATCATCAAAAGCAAAAACAAGTTCCCACTTTTTCTAAATATGTTTGCAACAAATCAATAAATTACCATCAATCAATACAAACCATAAAATGATCTGAAGATGTGAGCATCTGAATACATCCTGGTAACAAGTATGCAATACATGCAGCAACAAGCACTTTCACTTTTCTGCTGGAGTGGTTTACAAAATCATCACCAAACAACTTAAGAAATAAGGGAGAAAGTTGAACTATTTCATTATGCAAGATATTATTCTGGTTCAGTTCTTCCAGATGAAAAGCAAATTTCTGTAAGAAAAGGAATATTACATGATAAAATATGTCACTAGAACATGAACACTTGAAGAGCATAATAATCTAACATTAGACAATACTACTAACACAGGAAACTTGAGCAAAATTTTTCACGGGTATATATGTTTCTCATTACCCAACTGGAGAGCTGAGTGCATTAACAGACCACTTTTGGGATTCAGAGATATGGACCTGCCTCAGACTGAAGCTCACTCAGGGATGGTGATCCAGCCTGCCTGGATGTGGTTTTTAGGCAGTTTCCCACATCCAACTAGTTAAATATCAAGCTGCACCCACATTCCACCTCAGTTACTCACTACTTAACCTTTTAAAAAACATTCTCCCACTTTAACAAGAGATTTATTCTAGACATAAATAGATGCACTACACAGATCCTGCCCTGGAGAGGGGGTGGGAAGTGGCATCAGGATGGGCATCTGCCCAACGTCATGCACATTGTCTCAATTCACAAATAATGCCAAACCTACAGAGAAACAGGAAAGAAGGAGGAGGAGGAGGAGGAGGAGGAGGAGGAGGAGGGAGAAGAAGAAGAAGAAGAAAAATTATATGCTTCCAATTGCAGCTGAATCATAAGTATTGAATGAAAAGTAATGCCCCCACCTTCATTAACTGGGTTCAGATGGGAATATATTAATAAATCAAATATAGAAATAATCCTTAGAATGTGGTCTTTAATTACCAATATTCACTTTTCCACATAATCACCAGCCAATTGGATACATTTCTGCCAACAATGAACAAGTTTTATGAAGCCGTCACAAAAGAAGTCGACATACTCTTTCCGCAACAACAGTCTCACAGTTCGCTCAATGTCATCTTCATCAGAAGCATAATGATGTCCCCACAGATTGTCTTTCATTATCGGGAACGGATGGAAGTCAGACAGTGCTAAATCTGGACTGTATGGAAGATGCCGTACGGTCATGAGATTCAGTCTCTGAAGTTCTGCTATGGTGGCATGTGAAGTGTGTGGTTTGACACTGTCATGCTGCAGGAAAACATGACTCACACATTCTTGTGAAATGCTGATTGTGCTCACAATTTTTCTCTGAGTGATACGACGATCATCCTGAATCAATCTGTCAACATTTTGCTTGTGAAACACGGTGGTTGCTGTCATAGGACGTCCAACTCTTTGTTTGTCATGCAGGTCATATGTTCCTGCCTCAACATCTTTAAACTTACTCACCCAACGATGCACAATACTCACATCAACACAATCACCATAAACTACTTTCATTCTCTGATGAATCTCATTAGGGTTGACACCTTCTGCTGTCAAGAATTCAATGACTGCACGTTGCTTAAATCGCATTGTCTGCGCAGGGTTCCATACTTGACACTGTAACAACACAGCCATTCAATGCTAAGGCTTCCCGCCACCTGGAGCCATAGAGAAGAGGCTACGCAACAAACCAGTACCTGCCGCATACCAATGCTGCCAGCTGTTGAAGAGCTATGAAGGTGGAGGCATTACTTTTTATTCAATCATCGTACTTATGGATTAATAGAAGATAACTAAAATTAATTACTTTCCTTGTCCACTACTAAAACATGGAATAAATTGTCAATGGAATGTTGGCTGTACTTTGTCATTAAATATTTTGTGGTACAACAATATATATGTTAACAACTAAAATCTAAGATAAGTCCTTTTCCTAACATGTGGTTTCTTATGAAGTTACACAGCTACAAGTAACAGCATTGCAGTTAGTCAACACTAGTCTAGAGTCCCATTAAAGAACATCTTACTGACTGGCTGACCTCAACTTCCACTTTCATACATATTAAAAGGTACCACTATTGCACATTCAGAAAATTTTAACGACTCACCACAAACACTCACTGTGTCTTCCTGCTGGATGACACAGTCATGTGTCTTTGGACAGTGTCCTCTGTGAAGCCTTATTAAGAACCTTTCTTTCCACATCACTAACAAAAGATTTTTCCCTTGTTGGGCCACTGGCTTTGATAATGTTAATAGTAAAATGATTGTCAGAAGGACTGACTCAGCATATAGAAAAGTCAAAACAACTTACAGTGAAATTAAAAATAAGGATGCTAACATTAAGACTGCATTAGGAATTCTACTGAGAAATATAAAGTAAAGAGTGGATAAGTGGAAATAGAACACTGAAAGCCACTATGCAGGGGGGAGGAGGGGTGTGTGGGGGTGGGGAAGGGGGAGAAAGACTTGTCTGATGACATGACACAAGAAGAAATAGGAGTCAATATAACATAGATAGGGATCCAGTATTAGAATCAGAATTTAAAAGAGCTTTGGAAGACATAAGATCAAGTAAAGTGGAAGCGATAACTAGACCTCAGATTTTATGTAAAAACCTATTTTGTTCCTCATTAAATAAAGGCAATAAAAGTTGTACATAAACGAATTATGCCAATTTATGATCGAAAAAGCTAGTTTTATAGTACCTAAAAATACCTAATTTAAGATTAGTACATGATTATACCAAAATTTTAAAAATCTAATTAAATAAAAATTTTTGTGACTAGTATTCTCTCGTGGTCTTCCCAGCTAAGAATTACACAAATATTTTGTGGTGTCACCGCCAGACACCACACTTGCTAGGTGGTAGCCTTTAAATCGGCCGCGGTCCGGTAGTATACGTTGGACCCGCGTGTCGCCACTATCAGTGATTGCAGACCGAGCGCCGCCACACGGCAGGTCTAGAGATACTTCCTAGCACTCGCCCCAGTTGTACAGCCGACTATGCTAGCGATGGTTCACTGCCTACTTACGTTCTCATTTGCCGAGACGATAGTTTAGCAAAGCCTTCAGCTATGTCATTTGCTACGACCTAGCGAGGCGCCGTTATCAGTTACTATTGATATTGTGAATCATGTACCATCAAGACCGACGTTCATCATTAATGGATTAAAGTTAAGTATTCCACCATTTTACATCAGTTTTTCTAAATTCTAATTTACTTGTCCTGTTCCAGACCTCACGCCAGCCTGCGTGAGCTAAAACGCGTGCCTTTCGGCCTCCTCGAGTAACACGCTGTTGGCTCTCCTGCCAACCACAACACATTTTATCAAAACTTGTAATTTTATAGTACCTAAAATATCTAATTTCATGTAAGAACCTGATTGTAACTCATTTTTAAAAATCCTAAGAATACCTAATTTCATGTTAGAACTTGACTGTGTCTAATTTTTAAAAATCCAGTCAAATAAAATGTGTATGACTAAAACTACTCTTCTGGTCTTCCCGGCTACTTAGAAAACAAGAATTGAACGATAATTGGTTTGTTTGCACGTTGCTCGTGTGAGTGCCAATCGTGAGTCAGACAACAACAACAACAACAACAACACACACCAGGCTGTTCCAGCTCGCCCTGCTCCCCAGAGCATTGTCGCTTACTGTGAACTATCCGTCTCCATAGAGCAACAGTAGTGTTACAACCTACCACACAAGGGGGCCCAGGTACAATTCCCAGCAGGGGATTGAGTGTTGTGTGTCCATCATCATTTTCATCATCATTGACACAAAGTCGCCGAAGTGGCATCAACTAAAAAAACGACTTGCGATATGGAGGCCAAACCCCGAAGGGTATATCCTGGCCAATAAATGCCATGTGATCATTTAGTTTCGACCTCCCTACCTTGACCAGTAAGCATGGGGTTATGCGTGTTAAAATCTCCCAAAAGTAGGAAAGGTTTAGGGAGTTGATCAATCAGTGCAAGCCAATACGTTCAGAGGTACTGCACCATCTGGAGGAAGATATACATTGCAGACAGTTATTTCCTGTGTCATCCTTATCCTGAGAGCCACATCTTCAAGAGTGGTTTGAAGGGGCACAGGTACACTACATACTGTGTTCAGGACATAAACGCAAACTCCACCTGACACTCTATTATAGTCGCTATGGTACCTGTAATATCCCTTATAGCCGTGGAGGGCAGAGATACGCATTGCCAGGAACCAGGTTTCCTGGAGGGTAATGCAGAAAGCAGGTGTAATGCTTATCAGTTGCCATAGCTCAGCCAGGTGGTGGAAAAAACTGCCGCAATTCCATTGGAGGATTACATGATTGTAGGACTGGGAAAGCATGAACCAATCAATGAGGCAGTCTATGCCTCAGGGTCACCTGCTGCCACGAGATGAGTACCTGTGCGATTGACATCCATTGTCTGGGGGCCAAGCAAGATCTGGGTCCTCAGCGGACACCAGAATCTCCACCTCATCCTCAGACACAGATCTTGTAGGTAGTAGTGGTGGTGTGGGTGCAACTGCAGTGCCTCGGTTCTTGGAGGTCTTATTCTTTTAAGGTCTCTCTCGCTGCTCCTTGGGTTTGTCCAGCTGGGAGGGCTTCACTGATTCAGTCTCAGGGACTGAGGAGGACTGTGAAGATCTACAATCGGCTACCCGAGGTTGCTTCAGCCACTGGCAGGTGTCCGCTTTGCCACTGGTAGGAACCTGGGAAGGGAGCGACCCAAGGGATCCCTTCCTGGCGAGAGGAGCCAAAGAAGACTTCTGCCTCTCCAGCTGAGCAGTGGGGACTGATGTCCCCGATGTTGGGGGGAATGGTGTGGGGGGGGGGGGGGTGTTGCTCCTGAAGTAGGTTGTGCAGGAGCAACAGGGAGATAAGTGCCCTCCCCCCCCCCTGCACCCCCCTCCCCCCCTCCAACAAGGGGGCAGGTGGGGTCTGATGGCTCAGAGGCAACTGTACACAGTGGAACGGAAGATGGTAGAACCGTTGTCATAGTGGCAGTGTAGGTTGACGTCTTATGCACAGGATGTAGCCTCTCATACTTTCTCTTAGCCTCAGTGTATGTCAGTCGGTCCAGGGTCTTATATTCCATGATTTACCTCTCTTTCTGTAAAATGCTGCAGTCTGGCGAGCAAGGTGAATGATGCTCTCCACAGTTGACACAGACGGGAGGCAGGGCACACGGAGAATTGGGATGTGATGGACGTCCACAATCTCGACATGTGATGCTGGAAGTACAGCGGGAAGACATATGGCTGAACCTCCAGCCCTTAAAGCACCGCATTGGGGGAGGGATATACGGCTTTATGTCACAGTGGTAGACCATCACCTTGACCTTCTCGGGTAATGTGTCACCCTAGAAGGCCAAGATGAAAGCACCGGTGGCAACCTGATTATACCTCGGACCCCAGTGGATGCGCCTGACAAAATATACATCTTGCTGCTCTAAATTGGTGCACAGCTCATTGTCAGACTGCAAAAGAAGGTCCCTGTGAAATATAATACCTTGGACCGTATTTAAGCTCTTATGGGGCATGATGGAGACAGAAACATCCCCCAGCTTGTCACAGGCAAGTAGTGCCTGTGACTGGGCAGGTGATGCTGTTTTGATCAAGACCAACCCTGACCGCATTTTTGACGAGCCCTCCACCTCCCCAAACTTGCCCTCTAAACAAAAAAAACTGGGTTTCATTGACAAGAAAGATTCCCCATCAATTCTTGTACATACGAGGTACCGGGGTTAATAAGCTTCGCTGCCATCCTTAGCATGGTGTTCCTCCGATGGTGTGGCCGGGAGGGGGGGATTTGGGGTCATATTTCTTAGCATTGAAGTTAGACCTTGTTCGCTTAGGGACTGCTGGTGTTTGACCACCAGCAAGAGATGATGTACTACACTTCACGGCGTGTAATCCGTCCTGATTCCACCCACTCTGACCAGGGGCCCTCCCCACAGGCACCACCCAGCCGCAGCAAAGGCCACCCGGCAGGATGGCCATTGCTGGCAGTCCTGATGCCCCACGGTGACGGGCATCTACTCCTTGCGTACATGGAGAGCTAATGGCGCAGGCATCACCTGAAGATCCCTCTTTAGTCAGAGGGATACAAGCAACAGCATACATGGCAGCCCCACCACAACCGACTGGCTACTGTATTTGATATCAGGTGCAAATGAGCTAAGAAGTCCATTATCGTCGACAGCGCAGAAAGCGATACTGCACAGAGGGTGGAGGAAAACACACCCAAGAAGGAGACCTCACTTAACAGCTGGAGAATGAGCAGAAGTGCAGATCCATGTCAACGAAGGATGCAAGAGGACTAAGCGTATGATGGACACTATGCATCATGTAAGGCGCCCTTCCCCAATTGGCTCACACTTCAGGAAAATTATGAAAAATGGAGGTCAAAACCTACAGGGGACCATCACATAAAGGCTGGAACTTGTGGGACTCCTTTTAGTCGCCTCCTACAACAGGCAGGAATACATACAGGCAGGAATAACTCTCCCCGCACGGAGGAATGGAGCTCGGACCAAACCTGTGATGAAAAGGCATATATCCCCAGGGAGGAAACAGCTGTACACGATGGCAGCCAGTCAAGGAATATTTTAGGGAATTGGTTTAAGAAATTTATTTCAAAGGCCCAGTGGAATCTATACAAGTTTTCTCCCAGAGTAATTCACGCCGTGTCTATGTGACAAGTCGCTTGCATTTCAAAATTGAGGCAGTTCTGTCCTGTTAAAGCTACTGACAGGAGATGCCCTGAGCCCTCTGCTGAAACTGCTTGTGAGTTCACACCATTGGTTTTAGCCAACAACCTGCGCAGGATACCAATCACATGTGCAGACGCTGGAGTGTTCCGCAGTGCAGAACACACTTGCTTCTCTCTCTTGTAATCCAGACCTCGAGCAGAACAGACATCTTTTTGGAAGGAAGAGCCTCTGGCGCTGCTCATCCCGACCGGCCACCAACATAAGTTAACATGAACCGCTTCCCCTTCCACTGTCCATTTCATTTAATTGTTCGACTTCCAAGACTGGCCTAAACTTTGCTAACTTCTGACCCTAGGCGTGCCTTTTGTACTCCACAAATGGCGCTTGGGAAAAAGAAACACCTAAATCTTTCCGTTCGAGCTCCGATTTCTCTTTTTTTTTTTTTTTTTTTTTTTTTTTAAGATCATTTCTCCCTACATAGGTGGGTGTCAACAAAATATTTTTGCATTCAGAAGAGAAAGTTGGTGATTGAAATTTCGTAAATAGATCTCACCGCAAAGAAAAGCGCCTTTGTTTCAGTGACTGCCACCCCAACTCGCGTATTAATCAGCAACACTCTCACCCCTATTGCGCAATAACACGAAACAAGCTGCCCTTCTTTGCACTTTCTCGATGTCCTCCGTTAATACTAACTGGTAAGGATCCCACACCACGCAGCAAACTATTAATGAGGCTTATCAAAAGTTAACCAATATTAACTGTGTAATATTTGGGGTTGTGAACAGTGAGAGTAAAGAACTGTGAAATGTAACTGTGCAATGGTCAGCTACATTATTTACAGCAGTCAAGTGTTGAACTTCCACCCCCCCCCCCCCCCCCCCATTTTTCATTTTTCAGCCAGTATAACAACGTAGTACATCTACACCGAGGATTTTCAGTAAAGAAATAAAACAGGTGAACGCCACATTTGGCACCCTTCCAGGTGAGGACTATTGTATTTGGGCACTAGGACTCATGAACTTTGAACTGTAAACTCAAGAACAGTTTACACTACAGTGATTTTAACAGAGGAGGTGCAACAGATAATCAGTGCATGGGTTTCATGGCCACAGTATGATAGCAGCCAATCAGCGAGTGGATTCTATTGAAGCAGCCATTGAGTACAAGAGCAGCCAATCAGCACGCAGGTGGACGCAGCCGACCGTGACAAACAACACGCCTCACCAAAAAAATTACAACTTGTAGCAGCCATGCAGATGACGAATCAAGATGACAACTGCAGCAGCAGTAGCAGCAGGAGATGAGTGAATAAAGATAAGGTAATTCATAGCAAAAGCCGTTTTATATTAAGTGATACATAAGGAGAGGCCTTAACGAACAAGACAGTGTGATGGGGAAAAATGGACAACAGGAGAGTGATGTGATTGATAACAAAGCTGTAGAGGTTAAATTTTTAAATGAACAGAAAGACTTAATGGGGACTGGTTCTGTAGATGATAGTAGCTATAAATCGGACATGAAAGTAACTTTAAATGATGGGGATGAAAGTCCTATTGTAGATGAAATGATAGAAGCATCATCTACATTGTGTGGTGACATGAGCGAAATGGACGAAAACAGTACTGAAGTGGATGAAATCGTTAAGGCTAAGGGGGAGGAATCTAGTAGTGAAAGTCAGCAAGGGCAAAAGTTTATGGCAGACGGAAAATTGGAAGTGATGTTAAGGCAAATTATGAGTAGCATGAGTACGAAAGAAGAAATTAGTATAGTAGAAAATAGTGTGTAAAAAGGCATTAGTACGGTGGAGAACAGTATGAAAGAGGACATGACTAGCTTACAGGATGAACTGAAGAAAGAAATTAAAAAGCAAATTAAGGTAGTCAGCTCTAATCTTACAGAATTAATAAGAAGATTGAGGTGGTAGCTAAAGATTGTGATGAACAGATAAAGAAAGTAGTATATAACACTAATGAGAAATTAACATTAATGAGCAGTAAATGTGTAGAAGAGAGAAAGAAACTTTGTGATGACTGTAGTAGGAAGGTGGAGGCTTCCAAGAAGCAGTGTAAAGATGAAGTCAAAGCAGCCACGAAACTGTGTGCTGAAAATAGGGTTAAAATTGAGAACCAAATCAATCAGATTAAAAATGATTTAGAAATGGAGGTAGAAACCAAGTTTGCAGTAGTGGTAGAGGAAAAACTGGTAAAAGTAAATAAAAATGTAGATTCAAAATTGGCTGAAATAGAGAAAAAGATGGAAGCGGTACAAAATCTAAAAAAGCATGGAGTATGTAATGTCCCAAACAGTCCTTCATTTGTTAGTTGTAAGAAATTTAATAATTTTGAACCATATGGGGGAATGCATCCACTGGATTTCATTAGGGAATTTAATGATTTGCCTGAAACAAGCAATGGCAAAGAGGCAATGTCATTTGTGAGAGGTTTTTTGAAAGGGAGTGCTTATGGATGGGCAGCTCAGGTAGCTGATAGTTGTACTTCATGGCATAGCTTTAAGAAAGCCTTTTTAGATGAATATTGGTCCAAAGACAAGCAGCAGAGAATTCTGAGTGAATTTTGGGGACGAGAGAGATTTAACTTTAGGAAGGGTACTGTGAAAGGTTTCCGTCAGCTTTGGAAAAAACAATCTGAAATATTTGGACATAAAGCTAGGTAGTGAATCAATAATTATCAGTTTAGAAATTCAGTTGCCTCAGAAAGGTAGAGAATTGTTTGTTCCTGCACCTAGGGGTAATATTAGTGATTTTTGAATTATGTTGATAAACTGGAAAGGGTGAAGCCCTCAGTGGAAGATCGTAGGAGGAATTTTGATGACATAATAAATCAGAGAGAGAATTTCAGGTAAACAGGATGAACAGGACTAATTATAGTAAAAATTCAAGGAATGGTTGGGTGAAGGATAGCCAGAATGGGCACAGAAATGGTAGGAGAAATTCAAGTAACAGAAATGGAGGAGATGATTTTAATTCTGGATCAAACCATTTAAACTAGATAATGCTCCAGTTTTGGCTTGCACTAGAGCAGGTAGTGATGAAGAGCCATATATATACGAGTATAAATGTGCTGTAATCACAGGTAAGGGTAATGTGAATGATAGTTGTAAGACAGGTATAGATTCTAATTCTAGTGAGATGTTGAATGATGGTGCATGTAGCAATGTTTATCCTGTAGAAAGAGAGGATGAAGTTACTATAATAGAATTAAGTGATGAAACACAGTGTGTTGCTGTTGCTCAGGATGTCCAAAATGGCAAAATGGATGGTAAAGTTTTAAGCGAACATAAGAAATTCATGTTTTGCTTTGTGGTCTAATATTGGAAACAAGGATCAACTAATTAGCCTAGTATTTGAGGGCAATGAAAGTGACAGTGGGTCTGATTCTGACAGTAGTTGTAATGATGATAGCAGTGACGAATCCAGTAGTGAAGAGGACGAGGTATTTGAATTTATAACTGATAATGACGGCACAGTGTTAAGTAACGAAAGGATAAAAGAGAATAATATTAGGCCTAATGTAGAATTAGAGTTTGAGAGTGGTAATTAGGAAGAGAACCATGTTATCTGTCATTTGACTGTGTCTGATAATTATTTTGGTAAGCAGGATGATAGTTTTTCCAGGGAAAGGATTAATGAGGATTTGCTGAATGAAGATCACATGGTAAGTAAAAAGGAAGTGTGGCACCCTGTAATAACAGCAAGTGCACAAGGTATACATGTTAAGTGTTTACTGGACAATGGTAGTGATTTGAATGGCATTTCACATGCATTTTTTGAATCTATTAAGAACACAGAGGGTATAACTGTGGTGCTAATAGTGGTGCATGTTTCTGGAATAAAAATTATTATTGGTGCTACAGGTAAGCTATCACAGAGTGTGAAACAAGAGGTATTATTAACTGTGGAATTGGCAGGACAGCTGTTGGAGTGCAACCACTACTGCAATCTCAACGTTGATGTAATATTTGGGACTAATTTCCTGTGCAAATAGCAAGTACGGGGTTCAACATTCTGTCTTGGATTCATTATGTGGCGATAATGCTTACAGCAGCTGTGTCTCATTTTTCGTGTTTCCTTAGGCAAACTCTTCTCAAATTCTATCTGTAGTTTACAAGTGAATCAGGAACATTCTATCTTCGACTTTCACGTAATTTTGTACAGCAGTATACTTTAGTACAGGAATATTTTAAAAAAGGTTTCTCAAGTGTTATCTATATATATTATGGTGTGTTAGTGATCAGTAATGGAATCATAAGAAGATGGAAAAAAGGCAATGTGAAATAAACAGCAGTGGTATTTGGTAAAAATCTATGAGATACTGTGTTTATTCTGGTTTTATAGAATATAACGAAAGTAAATTGGTGTCACGGTTAAAATATTTCTGTCAAACAAGGAGGTAAGGTAAACAGAAAATGAAAGTGTCAGCATATATGGAGGAGAAGGTGCAGATTGCCTGAAAACTATAATTAACATCTGAAGTAATCAGCTCATGAGAGCAGCAGCAGAGGCAACATGCAATAAAAAACCATCTTGAATACTAGGTCTTAATATTAACTGTGGTATAATGGAAGTGTTTGTGTTCAGTGCAATCAGTGCAATCAGTACACACACACACACACACACACACACACACACACACACACACACCTTGTTGGCTAGTGGAATGTGTTTTGAACACATTCCACTAGCTAACAAGGTAAGAAATGTAAGTAAAATAATGGAGCTGACAAACAAGATTGAGTAATGAAAAAGAAAACAGTATACAAACAAATGTGGTGTAACTATACTGATTATCTATTTTTGACCTATGCAAAATTGGGTACTGTGTATATTGTGCAATTCATGACACTGTAGCTAGGAATGAGAGCTTAACAGAAAGAGCAATATTTTAGTGAGGTGCAAGTCATATAATGCTGCACTATCAGATCTATAGAGTATCTGAAAACTTCTAGTTGTGTTCTGAGGAATTACGAGCTTACGGTGATAAGATTGGAATGATGAAAAGTAATTTTGCTCATTAACTGATAACTGTGGTGCTAGAGTGATGTGAATATTCTGACAGGTCAACTATTTGGTTAACATTTTATGATTTTATGAGGATTTAATTTTCTGGTTGAATGAGAGTAGTACTCAAGAGTTGAGTGGAGAAGCAGGCAATGATTTGGTGCAACTTCCATCCCCTTAATTGTGATTCAAGTAGTAATTAAGTTATATGATGGTGACCACTAGTTCATCTAACAAACTGTGTTGTCAAAGACGATGTGTTCCTTAACAAGTTAAAACTATCTGTAGTGAAACCAATACACAAAAAGGGGGAAATAAAGCATGTACAGATCTACAGACCCATTGCCCTAATCTCAACTTTCAGCAAACTGATAGAGAAAATAACATTTAAAAAATCTTGGAATATTACAACAATGCTGACATATTAAGTGATTTCCAGAATGGTTTCAGAAGACGTTGAAGTCCCACATCAGCAGCAGTGCAATTTGTCCATAATATAGTTGAAAAAATAAATGAAATCTCCCAAGCAGCAGGAGTATTCCTGGACCTCTCAAGGGCTTTTGACAGAGTTCAACATGACGTGCTCTTATCAAAAATTGCAAAGAGTGGTGTCACTGGAAAACTCATACAATTGCTAGAAACATATTTAAAGGGTAGACAACAGTGCACGGAGGTTATGTACTCTAATGGACAAATACCGGAGAGAAGAAAGTAAAGTATAAGAAATATACATTTTGGTGTTCCTCATGACTCTACTATAGGTCCAGTCCTATTCATATGCTATTAACTCAGTGAAAGAAATAGGAGACGCAATTATCAAACCAGACATTAGTCCATCAGAGTTACTCTCCCAAAATTGGGGTAGACAGTCACTAAATACAAGCATTCTAACCTTCTCCGAAGTATCGCCTAGATATGTACAAGGGGTCATAAAACAACTGAAATCATCTGATAGCTTAGATATATATGGCATATCATGCAACCTGCTAAAAAAAGTGTGTGATTGCATTCTCTACCCTTTAACCCATTGCATAAACAAGTGCATACTTGAGGGATATTTTCCTGATGAGTTAAAACTGTCTAGGATCGTCCCAGTATACAAAAAGGGAGATAAAGACTCTCCATCTAGTTGCAGGCCTATTTCAATAGTGCCCGCATTCTCAAAGGTAATAGAATGCATCATGTACCAACAATTATCATCTCACTTTGAGAATCTAGGAATAATTAATGCTACACAATACAGGTTTAGGAAGAATCTGTCGACCATTGATGCAATCAACATTGTAGTCAGTTACATCCCAGAATGCGATAAACAATGCATGACGCAGTACAGTAACGCATTTTCAGCTTAGAGTGACGTAAACACCTATAACAAAGAAAACGGCACTTATCAGATCAAAGCAAAATAAGCAATCGATTCAAACCAGACGAAGCACGTGAAATAGGAAGGGTACCCGTATAAATACGGACGGAGCGGACAAACAATGCATGACGCAGTACAGTAATACATTTTCAGCTTGTGACGTAAACACCTATAACAAAGAAAACGGCACTTATCAGATCAAAGCAAAATAAGCAATCGATTCAAACCAGACGAAGCACGTGAAACCAAGCAAGGTGGCGCAGTGGTTAGCACACTGGACTCTCATTCGGGAGGACGACGGTTCAATCCCATCTCCGGCCATCCTGATTTAGGTTTTCCGTGATTTCCCTAAATCGTTTCAGGCGAATGCTGAGATGGTTCCTTTGAAAGGGCACGGCCGATTTCCTTCCCAATCCTTCCCTAACCCGAGCTTGCGCTCCGTCTGTAATGACCTCGTTGTCGACGGGACGTTAAACACTAACCACCACCACCACCACCACCACCACCACCACCACCAAGAAGCACGTGAAATAGGAAGGGTACCCGTATAAATACGGACGGAGCACCTGACGCATAGCAATGGCTACCTGGTAAAGCTTAACTGCTAAGATTACGACTCGAACCAAACTACTGTATCGTCTTTCATTCGACCTAAATTGGGTCTCATATTACAATGGACCAACTTTGTTTCGATTTGGAGGTGCGGCCTAAAACTTTTCTCTCCCCTTGAATTTCGAGTCTCAAATTTCTGGTGCGGCTTAGATTTGGGAAATTTTTTTTTCCTTTATTTCGAGTCTCATTTTACAGGTGTGGTTTAGATTCGAGTGCGGCTTAGATTCGAGTAAATACGGTACATCAGATCATACAAAATTGTTAAGGCTTTCGTGGCCACTTGTTGACAAACTGCCTATTGGCTTCTGTCTCGGGTTCTTCGGCCGACGTTCATCTAATGATTTTTCTGACGTTTCGCCAGCACGAATGGCTGGCATTGTCAAAGCTTCACCCTCCATTGCCGGTGGTGAACTGGAGGCGAGCTCGCGGCCGCAGACTATATGTACCTGGCGCGCCAACGTCCGAGGGCTTCTCCGCGGTCATTTCCGGTGCGGTTCTCCTCTTGCTACCTGCGACGGTCGTTCGCTGCAGTACGGGAAGCCAGGATCCGTTTACCTTAAGGCTTTCCTCTTTCTTGTTGAAACTGTTCGCGTGTTTTTGGATTTCTACAGCTTCTCTGAACAAGCGCGTGTGATAGTGCTTCTCTACAGCCAGAACTTCCGTGTCGGCGAATTCTATTACGTGGTCGGTCTCATTCAGTGCGTGCTCTGCCACGGCCGATTTCTCCACCAGGATCAAAGAGCATAAGCGACATTGCAGGTTGGGGCAGGTGGAGAAATCGGCCGTGGCAGAGCACGCACTGAATGAGACCGACCACGTAATAGAATTCGCCGACACGGAAGTTCTGGCTGTAGAGAAGCACTATCACACGCGCTTGTTCAGAGAAGCTGTAGAAATCCAAAAATACGCGAACAGTTTCAACAAGAAAGAGGAAAGCCTTAAGGTAAACGGATCCTGGCTTCCCGTACTGCAGCGAACGACCGTCGCAGGTAGCAAGAGGAGAACCGCACCGGAAATGACCGCGGAGAAGCCCTCGGACGTTGGCGCGCCAGGTACATATAGTCTGCGGCCGCGAGCTCGCCTCCAGTTCACCACCGGCAATGGAGGGTGAAGCTTTGACAATGCCAGCCACTCGTGCTGGCGAAACGTCAGAAAAATCATTAGATGAACGTCGGCCGAAGAACCCGAGACAGAAGCCAATAGGCAGTTTGTCACATCAGATCATCTTATTTTGCATTTTTACAAAGTATAATATCCTATGGCATTATCTTGTGGGGTAACTGTAGTCATGTACATGACATCCTATTATTGCAGAAGAAAGCCATTAGGATAATTACAAATTCTTCACATAAGGCTCGCTGCAAACCCATATTTACTAAACAAAAAATTATGACTGTAATAAACCTCTATATATACAATGTCTTAATCTTTATGAAGAAGAACCTACAAGATGTGAAACATAGAGAAAATGTACATTGTTACAACACAAGAAGCATCAAACACATATACACGCCTTACCACAGACTATCAAAATAAATAAATAGCTATGAAGTCACAGGGCACAAACTATTTAATAAGCTGCCACATGCCATACAGGATCTTCCTGAACATGCATTCAAAGAAAGACTGCATGAATGATTTATTGCCCACCCATTCTATGATATCAATGAATTCTTCAACTGTAAAATGCAGTAATCCAACAGATGACCCACTATACATTTATTGTAATATAAGCTAAAATATTTCAGTAGTCAATACCGTATCACACTGTATTATAAACTGTAACTTCATTTGACGTTGTCAATTGCTGTGATGGCCTAAAGACAATAAAATCTTTATTATTATTATTATTTGTTATTATTATTATTATTATTATGTAAATGATTTCCCAAGTTCTCTTGACAATAAGCAATTGATCGCTATGTATACAAATGATACATCTGGTGTCTACTAGCCCAGCCTAGTTGAAGAGATACATAACTTTACTGAAAAGGCAAGGGCACACTTTGAAAGAGAGAACCTAAAAGTAAACATAGAAAAAACTAATATTATTCGTTTTAAACCAAGTGGTCCAAACAGACAAAATACTGTGATTGATTAAATTGTACCAAAATCCTATACAGATTGTAAATTCTTGGATTTATGCATAGATAATCGACTTTCATGGAAGCAGCAAGCCGATTATGTCTGTAAAAAAATAACACCCAGTCCATTCACCATATCTTAATTCCAAAACCCTAAGGACTGTAAATTATAGATTAGTGTATCCTTTCTTGTCTTATGGGATAGTACTGTGGGGTGGGGCATGCAAAACTAATATGAAAAAAGTTTTCATACTGCAGAAGCGGGTCTTGTGGATCATAACAAAAGTAAAACCAGGAACTTCTTGCAAACCCCTATTCATTAGACACAATATTCTCACAGTTTTTGCAACGTATATACTAGAAACTATAATACTAGTGAAAGAAGACGCTAAGATCACAAAAAGAAACATGGATGTTCACAACTATGAAACAAGGCGTAGAAAATATTTGCATATGGTTAACAGAAGCGAAAAGCCCTTATGTCAAAGGAGCTGCTTTTAATAACTTGTTACCAAATGAAGTTAAGATATTGACAAGGGATACTTTTAAAAAATGAGTCAAGCAGTGGCTTATCCTAAAATGCCCTTATAACTTGAATTTATCATGAATTAAAATGCAATAAGAAATAATGTAAACTAAAAAACTGTAATTGTAAATACTGGTATACTTAATTGAAAACACACATGCATGTAAAATTATGTGTTACAAGCAATAAATTGAATTTAACTATTCTTTTTTCTTAATGTAATGATTCGTAAATACATGCTACTGCACATCTTGAGTTTTTGCTGGAGGTAATGTACATATTTTAGAAATTAAGAAATGTATGACGAGATAAAAGAAATTATTCAGGTAGTCAAGGAAGACGAAAATTTAATAGTCGTGGTTGACTGGAATTCGAGAGTAGGAAAAGGGAGAGAAGGAAACATAGTAGGTGAATATGGATTGGGGCTAAGAAATGAAAGAGGAAGCCGCCTGGTAGAATTTTGCACAGAGCATAATTTAATCATAGCTAACACTTGGTTCAAGAATCATGAAAGAAGGTTGTATACATGGAAGAAACCTGGAGATATTAGAAGGTATCAGATAGATTATATAATGGTAAGACAGAGATTTAGGAATCAGGTTTTAAATTGTAAGACATTTCCAGGGGCAGATGTGGACTCTGACCACAATCTATTGGTTATGAACCGTAGATTAAAACTGAAGAAACTGCAAAAAGGTGGGAATTTAAGGAGATGGGACCTGGATAAACTGAAAGAACCAGAGGTTGTACAGAGTTTCAGGGAGGGCGTAAGGGAACAATTGACAGGAATGGGGGAAAGAAATACAGTAGAAGAAGAATGGGTAGCTCGGAGGGATGAAGGAGCGAAGGCAGCAGAGGATAAAGTAGGTAAAAAGACGAGGGCTAGTAGAAATCCTTGGGTAACAGAAGACATATTGAACTTAATTGACGAAAGGAGAAAATACAAAAATGCAGTAAATGAAGCAGGCAAAAAGGAATACAGACGTCTCAAAAATGAGATCGACAGGAAGTGCAAAATGGCTAAGCAGGGATGGCTAGAGGACAAATGTAAAGATGTAGAGGCTTGTCTCACTAGGGGTAAGATAGATACTGCCTACAGGAAAATTAAAGAGACCTTTGGAGAAAAGAGAACAACTTGTATGAATATCAAGAGCTCAGATGGAAACCCAGTTCTAAGCAAAGAAGGGAAAGCAGAAAGGTGGAAGGAGTATATAGAGGGTCTACACAAGGGTGATGTACTTGAGGAAAATATTATGGAAATGGAAGAGCATGTAGATGAAGATGAAATGGTAGATACGATACTGCGTGAAGAGTTTGACAGAGCACTGAAAGACCTAAGTTGAAACAAGGGCCCACGAGTAGACAACATTCCATTAGAACTACTGACAGCCTTGGAGAGCCTGTCCTGACAAAACTGTACCATCTGGTGAGCAAGATTTATGAGACAGGCGAAATACCCTCAGACTTCAAGAAGAATATAATAATTCCAATCCCAAAGAACGCAGGTGTTGACAGATGTGAAAATTACCGAACTACCAGTTTAATAACTCATAGCTGCAAAATACTAACGCGAATTCTTTACAGACGAATGGAAAAACTGGTAGAAGCCGACCTCGGGGAAGATCAGTTTGGATTCCATAGAAATATTGGAAAACGTTAGGCAATACCGACCTTACGACTTATCTTAGAAAATAGATTAAGGAAAGGCAAACCTACGTTTCTAGCATTTGTAGACTTAGAGAAAGCTTTTGACAATGTTGACTGGAATACTCTCTTTCAAATTCTAATGGTGGTAGGTGTAAAATACTGGGAGCGAAAGGCTATTTACAATTTGTACAGAAACCAGATGGCAGTTAGAAGAGTCGTGGGGCATGAAAGGGAAACAGTGGTTGGGAAGGGAGTGAGACAGGGTTGTAGCCTCTCCCCGATGTTATTCAATCTGTATATTGAGCAAGCAGTAAAGGAAACGAAAGAAAAATTCAGAGTAGGGATGAAAATCCATTGAGAAGAAATAAAAACTTTGAGGTTCGCCGATGACATTGTAATTCTGTCAGAGACAGCAACGGACTTGGAAGAGCAGTTGAACGGAATGGACAGTGTCTTAAAAGAAGGATATAAGATGAACATCAACAAAAGCAAAACGAGGATAATGGAATGTAGTTGAATTAAGTCGGGTGATGCTGAGGGAATTAGATTAGGAAATGAGACACTTAAAGTAGTAAAGGAGTTTTGATATTTGGGGAGCAAAATAACTGACGATGGACGAAGTAGAGAAGATATAAAATGTAGACTGGCAATGGCAAGGAAAGCGTTTCTGAAGAAGAGAAATTTGTTAACATCGAGTATAGATTTAAATGTCAGCAAGTCGTTTCTGAAAGTATTTGTATGGAGTGTAGCCATGTATGGAAGTGAAACGTGGACGATAAATAGTTTGGACAAGAAGAGAATAGAAGCTTTCGAAATGTGGTGTTACAGAAGAATGCTGAAGATAAGATGGGAAGATCACATAACTAATGATGAAGTATTGAATAGAATTGGGGAGAAGAGGAGTATGTAGGACAACTTGACAAAAAGGGACTGGTTAGTAGGACATGTTCTGAGGCACCAAGGGATCACAAATTTAGCATTGGAGGGTTGCGTGGAGGGTAAAAATCGTAGAGGGAGACCAAGAGATGAATACACTAAGCAGATTCAGAAGGATGTAGGTTGCAGTAAGTACTGGGAGATGAAGAAGCTTGCACAGGATAGGGTAGCATGGAGCGCTGCATCAAACCAGTCTCAGGACTGAAGACCACAACAACAACAACAAGACGAGTCCATCAATTATGTGAATTTCAAATCAGGACTTGGCATTTTAGTGATTTTGCAAGTGGAAAAGAAACAATAATCTTTCAGTTTAACCAGTTTCAGACAGATTTATGATCTAGAGCCATGATCTGTAATGTAATGTGCACTTGATTTTAAATTTTTACTAGTCCCCGCCTTTCATACTATAGTCAATTTTAGTGCTAATTATTGTGATGTTATGAGAATTGTGGAATGTATCTATTTATGGGGTAATGACTATTATTTGATATCAGTGTGAAACATTTTTTCCTTGTACTTAGAAGTAAAAATAGGTGTACTAAAAGTATAGTATTTTGTTTAATATTTTCATGTACTGTGGTGGAGGAGAATCACCTTCAAGGGAACTGATAGCAGTGCATTTCCTTACTAACTGCCACTTGGACCTATTGAAGGCATGGACAACTTGGTGAGAAAATGTGTTAAAACCCATTAAAAGAGTGAAAGTGCTTGTGCAAAATACTAAACATTGAACAAGTGAAATTTTCTGTCTGAAAATGAAGTGCAAGGTGCAGTGTAATTCAACTATTTGCTACCCATGACCATTTACTATTTGAAGTTAAGACAGGACTTTTATCAAGTGACATGTATCTTAGAATGTAATCTTTTTTTACCCAAAAAGGACATACTTATGACAAAGATGCCTAATTTTTATTAAAATATAACTTGTGGATATTTTGTGCCATTGCACAATACACTATATGCAAATATTTTGTATGGGTATTTTCATATGGCCAGTTCAGGTAAGTAGGAATTTGAAAAACATAGGGGACTGATGACCTCAGATGTTAAGTTCCATAGTGTTTAGAGCCATTTGAACCATTTTTGAAAAACATATATACTGTAGTTTTTGATAAGGAGATTTCTAATGTAATATTTTTTGTGTGTAGATAGTTAAACCCACATTTGGGGTCACTTGTGGTCACTGAATTGCCCAGTTAGCTATTTGCAGTATCCATCTGGTCAATAAAATGAGGGAGTAATGTGACGAAGAAAGCGGGGATCTTTTTACTTCCTCTCTTATTTTGCCATCTGCCTCCTTAAATTCATTTTATTTTCATTTTTGCCTAATTACCTTTAACATATACGACTATAACCTGCATTTTCATAAAAGAGAAAGGGTGGCAACACCTGATCTAGTTTTGTGCTTAGTTTTGCGTGTGTAATCAATTTCCTACTTCATTTTGACTATTCCTAGTTAATATCTTTTGTTATAGGTTGAAATCAGTAATTGTTTTGTGACTTAATTTCTATTGTTGACTTATAAACAAACAAATTCTGTACTAATTATAAACATTTGGAAGAACCACCACTAGGATTCCTTAAGTATTTATTCGGCTCTATTCGAAAACATGTTAGCAAAGCCAGCCCTTAATTAATTCCAAAATAATTACCAGATTTGTCAAAAGCATTGTTTGCATAACTATATCTGTTAATTACATCATTTATATAAATAATTCGGTTTAAACCTTGTAGGAGAAGAAACTGTTAAAAAGAAAGAATTTTTCTATGTATACAGTTAATTGAACGAGTTACGTATTAATAGTAATTTCTGTAACTTAAACATCAAACTATGTACTGTTTCAGTACCAATTATTGTGAGGATACATAAAGGCCCAATTTTTGGTCCCAAGACAAGTCAGCCCACAGCCGATTTTCGGATGAGAAACTGTATTGGTTAGGTCAATAACATCGCATCAACTTAACCGCAAAATAAGTGTAACACAAATAGACCATGTGCTAAAATAATGACAGTGTCTATCCAATAGTGCCACACGTATGATATTATTCTGCAAGATTTGTATGGTTTGGTTTTTCCTGCTCATAGATACTCAACAATAAACTATTGCAGCAGTATGCTCATGTTTGCCTGCAAACTATTAATGAAGTTTATCAAAAGTTAACCAATATTGAACTGGCCATATTAAATGTGTAATATAGGGGGTTGTGAAGAGTGAAAGTAAAGAACTGTGAAACTTAACAGTGCAACTGTCGGCTACATCATTTACAGCAGTCAGTGTTGAACTTCCACCCCCCATTTTTCAGCCAGTATCACATTGCAGTACGTCTACACTGAGGACTATCAACTAAGAAATAAAACATTCGAATGTCACAAGTTCCTCATCAATTTGCAGGATGAGGTCCTTATGAAAAATCACTCCCTCGAGCATATTAGGTGGCTGTTGAGGGTTAATAGACACTAGGACGTCGCCAAGGCATTCAAAAGCATGAAGGGCTGCAGGTTGGGCAGCAGAAGAAGCTTTGATCAACAGGAAACCCAATCTCATCTTACCAAGGGATTCCACTCTGCCAAACTTGTCCCCGATATTCTCAAAAAACGGCTTTGTGGTGATGAATGTGTCCCCGTCTGTTAAGTACCGACCAGATAGCAGGGAAATTGTTTCATCCCAAGACAGTGAGCCTGGTCCTATTCCCAGGATGTAGCCAGAGAAGGGAAGGCTGCAGGTCATACAACACAGTATTCAATGACCTGATATCACTCAAAGAGACGGCCATTTGAGAATGGTCAGATTTTTGCAGCATTCACCAAGCATACACTCTGATACTACCCACTCCGATCAGGACTTCTCCCCCATGGGTGTCAGCAAGCCGCAGCAACAGCTGTCTGGCCCAGGGGCCATTGCCAGGAGTTCTGACACTCCAGGATGACAAGCAACCACTCCTTGGCATACATGGGAAGGTAACAGCTCAGGTATCAGTAGTGTGATCTCTGTGTTGTCAGGGGGGTCAGCCAGATGGGTACATGACAGGACTGGCTACGTGTGCTGATGAATTACCAGGGCGGAGGGGGGCTATGGCAGGGAAGAAAGAGGGGAAGGAAAGGGAGGGGGGGGGGAAATCCACACTGTAGACGCTAGAGATGGAGTTCTTCCCCAGATGGCTGACGCTAAAGACAGAAAATTTAGAAGTGGAGGTCAAACCCATGAGGGAACGAAAAATGCTGAAAACGATTAAAGAACAGGCAAGAGGAACAAAACTGCAAGTAATACAGGGAACCAGATGGATAGACAGGTTGACATAAATAAAAACACTGACAGCGAAGGAGCCAGGATGGGGGAGGGAGGGACACGGTGAAGGAAATGCAGCTTAGGAAAGAAGAATGGGCTGCAATCACTCAGGACACTGTGTGTGCTACGCACGAACTCATGAAAGAACTGCAGGTGCCTTGGATGGGGAGGGGGGTGGGGTGGAAAGAGTGGGATGTAGAGGCTGGCACAAGAGAAGAATTTGTGGTGGGCTGCATAAACCAGTCGGAAGACTGGTGACTTAAAAAAACATATGAGAGACCACCGATTTGAACCAAAATGTTTGGCTCATGTGCTTCCTTTATGGCTGCACCAGTCACATCATTTTCCCTTTAGTCAAGCATGGTGTGGTACACATCAGAATGACACCTCATTTCCTTGGACATGTAAGTACTGGGGGGTGCTCTATGTGCTTCTGCCTCCTGTATACACTTGCAGCTGAGGTCTAGATATGGGTCAGTGGCAGTTGCGGAGGTGCTTCTCTATTGCTCATAGATTGGCAACACATCAGTTTCGGATGGATAATGGGATGATAGTTTCACATAACCAATGAGAGGTGAGATAAGAGATAATGTATTTCTAGCATTGAAACTGATACCCTTGTCTTCTTCACTGTTTTTTGCAATCTACTTCTGAGTTTCATGAGATATTCTGTGATTATGAAGGATTCTATGAAGTGGAATAATTAAAAGTGATTTGGTTCTCCAAGGCAGAGACAAAATAAGAAACTTTGTGGTGAAAGGCAGATTGTTGAGATCAATGAATCTCAGTGCAGCAAAAAGACGACTGGGAGAGGGGACCAAAAAAAAGGGGAAGACGGGAATTTGGGGTTATTGAAAAATGTACATACAAATTTATTTTTTTTTTTTTTTTTTTTTTTGCCTATGCAATCTAAAGCTGTTCACTTGAAATTTGTCAAAGAAAATATTTTGCCAGGGGCAATAATAATATCAGGCTACTTTTCTACACATAAATGTCTCAAAAATGAATGTTTCAAGCACTTTACTGTCAATCACAAACTGGCTTCAGAGGAAGCAACAACAGGTGCCCATACAAATACTATAAAGGCCACATGGGCTGGTAATTAAACGGTCCCTGCATGACGAAGACATTTTACAACAGCCACTGTCCGCGTATATGTGTAGGAAACAGAATCAAAATGAGCCAGAATTATTTTTGTTTTTTGCAGGCTGTTCCACTGGTGTACAATCCAACAGAATAAGATTCATTCCAGTTTCATTTTTTGCTTTCTTTTCATTCCCGCCATGAACAGCAATTCTTCTAACATTATTGACTGAAACAAATATTCGATTATTTTTTGTGGTTATGTCACATATTACAAGATGACAGTTAAGTCTGAAGTGTAAGTTTGCTTGAAAGTTGGTGAAATCAACAAATCTGAAAAAACGACCCACTTGTGGTGACAGCCTAATCTGTAGCCCAAAGTCTAGGTTAGGTGTAATGTGGCAGTTCGGTTATGAGTAGGTGAAGCCAAAGAAACTGAAAGCTAAAAAGACCTGTTTGTGTTACCAGACAGATCTATAGCTTAGTTGAAGGTCTACATTCAGCTGGAATGTCAAACAATGGAAAGTTCAGGTTGGAATATTAACAACATTATGAAAAAGATAGAGCGTAAATTTTGGATACGTAGGAGGAGGGGGGGGGGGGGGGGGGGGGACCCTCTATTCATCAAGCGGCAGCAAAAGTAAACACATATATAGGTATTAAAACCTGTGAGCTTTTGGAGCCAGTGGCTCCTGACCTCCTCCTGACACAACGGTGAAAGAGAATGAAGAGGAGTGAAGGAAAAGGACTGTTGAAGTTCAGGTAATGGGGAGAATTCATAAGAGTTGCCCAGAATCACCGGTCAGGGGAGAGTTACCAGACAGGTTGAGAAGGAAAGACCCCCCCCCCCCCCGGCTCAGACATTCCCCCCCCCTCCCTCCCCTCTCTGTAGTTTTGCTGAAGATAGACTTTATATTTCATACTTGTTACAATTTAGATATTGACAAAACTGCAAATAAATGCTGTTTTCCAAAGTTAATACACTGCAAACGCAATGTGATTCATAACTTTGTAAAGGTCCATTGCCAAGCCAATGCATTATATAAATCAACATGAAAAAAAAGTATTTCAGCAAGTTCAATAGTTTTCAATGTGATAAGTTTAGAGCTGTTCTCCAGATGGAAAAATTTCACCCGTTTCAAAAAACTAACATAATCCTGGCCCTAATTGAAATTAACAACAGATTTTTTACATGCTTGGATGCACTACAGAAATATCGTACATGAATTCCAGATTTTTGCAAAAAATAGATATTTTAAACCAATTTTCTATCACTGCTGAGAGTTTTTTTTTTTTTTTTTTTTTTTTTTTTGGCGCAAAAACTGCTATGGTCATTAGCGCCCAGCCCGTAACTTAGGAAACAGTAAAAAAACCGAAATTGAAAACCAGCAGCAATGGGAACAAGTCATAAAATTGGAGAAACTAAAAGCAGAAGGAAGGCTTAAAAATCCACTACAGAAAGGGGTTGGTTGTCCCCAAAAAAGGCTTCAAATGACTGACGTCATTTCACTGGCACTAATAAACTGGAGAACGCGGTCGGCTGAGCGCGTGTCATCTGCTAAAATCGACGATAGATCAGGCGATAGCTGTAGACGGGCGCGTAACGGATTAAAATAGGGGCACTCAATTAAAAGGTGTCTTACCGTCCACAGCTGAGAGCAGTGGGGACAGAGTGGGGGAGGATCGCCGCTTAAAAGATGTCGATGGCTAAAAAGACAGTGCCCTATCCGGAGTCGAGTTAAAATTACCTCCTAGATCGCAGAAAGGAATCGATGGAATAGCTGGCCGAGGAAGAGAGACTGCAGCCTTGGCTGCAATATCGGCCGCCTCATTTCCATAGATACCAACGTGTCCCGGGAGCCAGAGGAACGCCACTGAGACGCCCCCCAGGTGGAGCAAGCGCAGACAGTCCTGAATCCGGTGCACCAGAGGGTGCACAGGATAAAGAGCTTGGAGACTGAGGAGAGAGCTGAGAGAATCTGAGCAGATAACGTACTGTATCCGCCGATGGCGGCGGATGTAGTGGACAGCATGGAGAACAGCGTAAAGCTCCGCAGTATACAACGAACACTGGTCGGGAAGCCGAAATTGATTTGGGGTGTCGCCAACAATATAGGCACTCCCTACACCTAACGATGTTTTCGAGCCATCGGTGTAAATAAATGTGGCGTCTGTCATTTGTGCACATAGAGCAGCAAATGCCCGACAATAAACAAGTGTAGGGGTAACATCCTTGGGAAATCGACAAAGGTCACGGAGCAGGCAGATCCGGGGACGGAGCCAAGGCGGTGCTGTACCCCAAGTTGTCAAGAAGGTTTTAGGAAAGTGGAAGGAAAAAGAATGGAGCAGTTGACGGAAGCAGACTCCCGGGGGTAGTAGGGAGGAGGAGCGGCCTGCATACCCTACATCAAAGGAGGCGTCGAAAAAAAGGTCATGGGCTGGATTAGCAGGCATGGAAGACAGATGGCTGGCATAACAACTCAGGACTGCTCGCCGATTGGACAGCGGAGGTTCAGCAGTCTCAGCATAAAGGCTTTCCACAGGGCTAGTGTAAAAAGCTCCAGACACTAAACGTAATCCACGGTGGTGGAGAGAGTCGAGACGCCGAAGAATAGACGGCCGAGCAGAGGAGTAGACTATGCTTCCATAGTCCAATTTCGAGCGCACTAAGGCGCGATAGAGGCGGAGAAGGACCACTCGGTCCGCTCCCCAGGAGGTACCATTCAGGACACGGAGGGTGTTAAGCGATCGCAGACAGCGAGCTGAAAGATAGGAAACGTGGGAGGACCAGCACAGTTTTCTGTCAAACATGAGACCCAAGAATTTAGCGATGTCTGCAAACGGAAGGTTGACAGGACCTAGATGTAAGGAGGGCAGAAGAAACTCCTTACGTCACCAAAAATTAACACAAACGGTCTTACTGGGAGAGAAACGGAAGCCGGTTTCGATGCTCCAAGAGTGGAGGCGATCGAGACATCCTTGAAGACGTCATTCAAGAAGGCTGGTCCGTTGAGAGCTGTAGTAGATCGCAAAATCGTCCACAAAGAGGGAGCCCGAGACATCAGGAAGGAGACAATCCATAATTGGATTTATAGCGATGGAAAACAGTAGAACACTCAGCACGGAGCCCTGGGGTACCCCGTTTTCTTGGGAGAAAGCGCGGGAGAGAGTAGTGTTCACCCGCACCTTAAATGTGCGCTCTGCCATAAATTCGCGAAGAAAAAGGGGCAGCCGGCCTCGAAAGCCCCAAGAGAACAGTGTGCGGAGGATGCCTGTCCTCCAACAGGTATCGTATGCTCTCTCCAGATCAAAAAATATTGCTACCGTTTGGCGTTTCCGGAGAAAATTGTTCATGATATAAGTGGAGAGAGCAACAAGATGGTCAACTGCAGAACGATGCTTTCGGAATCCGCATTGGGCAGGTGTTAAAAGACTGCGGGATTCCAGCCACCACGCTAAACGGTAATTCACCATACACTCCAAAACCTTACAGACACTACTCGTGAGAGAAATGGGGCGATAGCTAGAGGGGAGATGTTTGTCCTTTCCAGGTTTCGGAACAGGAACGACGATAGCTTCCCGCCATTGTCTGGGAAAAGTACTGTCAGTCCAAATTCGATTATAAAGGCGAAGGAGGTAACGCAGACTATGGGTTGATAAATGCAGCAACATTTGGACGTGGATACCATCCGGTCCTGGGGCAGAGGAGCGAGAAGAAGAGAGTGCATGTTGGAGTTCCCGCAAGGAGAAAACAGTATTGTAGCTTCCGCGATTTTGAGAGGAGAAAGCAAGAGGTCGCACTTCCGCTGCACGTTTCTTCGGGAGAAACACTGGCGGGTAATTTGAAGAGCTCGAAATCTCAGCAAAATTTGCTGACCCAACGAGTTAGAAATTGCGACGGGGTCCACTAATGTGTCATGTGCAACAGTGAGCCCAGAGACCGAGGAGAAACTACGCGCGCCTGAGAACCGTCGAAGCCGACTCCAAACTTCCGAGGAGGGAGTGAAGGTGTTAAATGAGCTAATAAAGAATTTCCAGCTTGCCTTCTTGCTATCGCGGATGACACGACGGCATCGCGCTCGGAGCTGCTTATAGCGGATACAGTTGGCCAAAGTAGGATGGTGGCGGAAAACGCGGAGAGCACGTCGCCGCTCACGTAGTGCATCATGGCATGCCTCGTTCCACCAACGAACTGGGGGGCGCCGGGGCAATTCGGAGGTGCGTGGTATTGAATGTTCCGCAGCTGTAAGAATAACGTCGGTAATATGTGTGACCTCATCGTCGACGCTGGGAAAGTGACGGACATCGAATGTCGCTAGAGACGAAAAAAGTGTCCAATCGGCTTGGGAAAACTTCCAGCGTCGCGGGCGCATATATGGCTGTTGAGGCTGCAGTCTAAGGACACATGGAAAGTGGTCACTCGAGTGTGTATCATCAAGGGCGAACCATTCGAAGCGCCGAGCTAGCGGAACAGTACCGACCGCAAGGTCCAAATGAGATAAATTTGTCGTGGAGGCAGACAAAAATGTACGGACCTCAGTGTTGAGGCAAACTAGATCTGCTTGGTGGAAGACGTCTAGCAATAGTGAGCCACGTGGACAAGGATGTGGAGATCCCCAAAGCGGGTGGTGGGCAGTGAAGTCCCCAACCAGCAAATATGGGGGTGGAAGCTGACCAAGAAGATGAAGGAGATCAGCTCGTGCCATTGGTGTGGACAATGGAATGTATACAGTACAAAGAGAGAACGTGTATCCGGAAAGGGAAAGACGGACGGTGACAGCTTGGAAGGAAGTGTTTAAATGGATTGGGTGATAATGGAGAGTTTCATGGAGAAGAATCACGAGTCCTCCATGTGCTGGAGTGCCTTCAACAGAGGGGAGATCATATCGGACAGACTGAAAATGAGGGAGAACAAAGCGGTCACGGGGACGCAGCTTTGTTTCCTGAAGACAGAAGATGACCGGCGAGTAGGATTGTAAGAGGATCAACAATTCATCCCGATTGGCTCGAATACCGCGGATATTCCAGTGGATAATGGACATAAGGTGAACAGAAAATGGAGGAATGTGACCAAGGTCGCTGTCAACTCAACGACTGCTCTGAGCTTGCAACTGACAGCATGGAATGGCATTCAGCCGAAGGCAGAAGATCCTGATCCATAGGTTGGTCAGGAGCAGCTCCTGCCACCAGCGACCGGCCAGTTGATCGGCCGCCAGCAGTGCGCCTCGGCGACACAGAAGACGGCCGAGGGCGATTTCCGCCAGGTGGTGCTGTAGATGGGACACGCCTTCGCGGAGAAGGAGAGGAATTGGGTTTCTTTGTAGCCTTCTTGGAAGTATGATGTTTAGAGGAAGGAGGAACCGATGGTTGGGAAGTTGCCATACATAAAAACTCTTCACGAGTATGCTCTTTTTTCGAAGTCTTGGTGTCACTTTTGGGCTCGAGATTTAGCAGAACTCGACGAAGGGTGAGCCAGAGAGTGGGCAGGCGAAAGTGGTGAGGTTGAACGGGCGATCTTTGCACTGGCCGATCTGACGACCGTGGCACTAAAGGTGAGGTCGCAAGTCTGCGTGGCCGCCTCCTTTGTTGGCCAAGGAGAAGCAAGGACAGTGCTGTATTTTCCTTTCTGAGGCACGGTGGGCTGTCGACTGGCGAATAATTTTCGAGCAGCAAAGGTCAACACCTTTTCCTTTACTCTAATTTCCTGGATGAGCTTTTCGTCCTTAAAAACGGGACAATCTCGAGAGGAAGCGGCGTGGTCACCCATACAGTTGATGCAGCGAGGGGATGGAGGTGGACAAGCACCCTCATGGGCATCCCCGCCACACGTAACACATTTGGCCGGATTGGAACAGGACTGGCTGGTGTGATTGAACCACTGGCACTGATAGCAACACGTAGGGTTTGGGACGTAAGGGCGAACGGAAATTATCTCATAGCCTGCTTTGATTTTCGATGGGAGTTGAACTTTGTCAAATGCCAAGAAGACAGTGCGGGTTGGAATGATGTTCGTGTCAACCCTTTTCATAACCCTATGAACAGCCGTTACGCCCTGGTCAGACAGGTAGTGCTGAATTTCTCCGTCAGACAGTCCATCGAGGGAGCGTGTATAAACGACTCCACGCGAGGAATTTAAGGTACGGTGCGGTTCAACCCGGACAGGGAAAGTGTGTAGTAGTGAGGTACGCAGCAATTTTTGTGCCTGGAGGGCACTGACTGTTTCTAACAACAGGGTGCCATTCCGTAATCTGGAACAAGACTTTACAGGACCTGCAATTGCGTCGACACCTTTCTGAATAATGAAAGGGTTGACCGTGGAGAAGTCGTGACCTTCGTCAGACCGAGAAACAACAAGGAACTGTGGCAACGATGGAAGAACTGACTGTGGTTGAGACTCAGTGAACTTACGTTTGTGAGCAGACATAGTGGAAGGTGGGGAAACCATTGCGGAAGAATCCCCCATGATTACCGGCGTCTCCGATGGCGCGCTCCTCCCTTGTGGGGGCCCTTCTCTGAGGGCACTCCCGCCTTAGGTGATTGTTCACACCTCAGGTCACACCTCCCGACAAACGGACGGAGGGACCAATCGGCACTTTCGGAAGGTATCAGCTCGGGTAATCACCCCTCCCTGGGCCTGGCCATTACCAGGGGGTACGTACGTGTCCTACCTGTCTACCCGGGGCGGGGAATTACGCGTTACCCCGTCACCGGCTACGCATGGAAGTGCGTGGGTCGGCCTTCAGACACGCACAGGGAGGAAGAAAGAGAAAGGGAAAGGAAAGAAGAGGTCTCAAACGCCGCAGCGGAGAAAAGGGTAGAGAGAAGAGGTAAGGAAAAGAGAAGGACAAAGGAAGGATGAAGACTTACAAGCAAGGAAGGCGAAGAATGTGGTACATTTACAAGCGTCCGTCTCCGGACGTATGCACAAACCATACCCCCAGAGGGGGAGAAAGGGAAGGAAAGAGCCAGAGGTGAGGGGGGGGGGGGGGGGGGCGAAGATGGGGGATTGGGAAGGATGCGGAAAGGGAAGGTATGCAGCCCGGAAAGGAAGGAAGGCCACATCAGCTCGGGGTCCCGTGCTCGCTACGCACGTATCCACAAAAGAGTTGTGGATCCCCTGGGGGGACTGCTGAGAGTGGAGGACTGTGGCAGCTGCCTGCAGATATTACCTGTCATGACAATATCAACTTTGGACAGTTCAACATCAGCAGACTGTAATGGTACAAGCAATAATTAACAATGTCAAATATTATTCTCTTTTCTACAGTGCATCATTTTTATGGGTCATAATAATATACAGGGTGATTCAAAAAGAATACCACAACTTTAAAAATGTGTATTTAATGAAAGAAACATAATATAACCTTCTGTTATACATCATTACAAAGAGTATTTAAAAAGGTTTGTTTTCATTCAAAAACAAGTTCAGAGATGTTCAATATGGCCCCCTCCAGACACACGAGCAATATCAACCCGATACTCCAACTCGTTCCACACTCTCTGTAGCATATCAGGCGTAACAGTTTGGATAGCTGCTGTTATTTCTCGTTTCAAATCATCAATGGTGGCTGGGAGAGGTGGCCGAAACACCATATCCTTAACATACCCCCATAAGAAAAAATCGCAGGGGGTAAGATCAGGGCTTCTTGGAGGCCAGTGATGAAGTGCTCTGTCACGGGCTGCCTGGCGGCCGATCCATCGCCTCGGGTAGTTGATGTTCAGGTAGTTACGGACAGATAAGTGCCAATGTGGTGGCGCTCCATCCTGCTGAAATATGAATTGTTGTGCTTCTTGTTCGAGCTGAGGGAACAGCCAATTCTCTAACATCTCCAGATACTGTAGTCCAGTTACAGTAGCACCTTCGAAGAAAAAGGGACCAAAAACTTTATTGGCTGAAATGGCACAGAAAACATTCACCTTAGGCGAGTCACGTTCATACTGAGTTGTTTCCCGCGGATTCTCAGTGCCCCATATACAGACATTGTGACGGTTGACTTTCCCGTTAGTGTGGAAAGTTGCTTCATCACTGAACACAATCTTTGAAACGAAAGATTCATCTGTTTACATTTGAGCAAGGATAAAATCACAGAAATCGATTCTTTTAATCTTATCAGCTGCAGACAGTGCTTGAACCAATTTCAGACGATAAGGTTTCGTAACTAACCTTTTCCGTAGGACTCTCCATACAGCTGATTGTGGAATTTGCAGCTCTCTGCTAGTTCTGCGAGTCGATTTTCCTGGGCTGCGAACAAATGCTTGCTGGATGCGTGCTACATTTTCATCACTCATTCTCGGCCGTCCAGAACTTTTCCCTTTGCACCAACACCCATCCTCTGTAAACTGTTTATACCAACGTTTAATACACCACCTATCAGTAGGTTTAACACCATACTTCGTTCGAAATGCACGCTGAACAACTGTCGTCGATTCACTTCTGTCGTACTCAATAACACAAAAAGCTTTCTGTTGAGCAGTCGCCATCTTAGCATCAACTGACGCTGACGCCTAGTCAACAGCGCCTCAAGCGAACAAATGTACAACTAAATGAAACTTTCTAGCTCCCTTAATTCGCCGACAGATAGTGCTTAGCTCTGCCTTTTGTCGTTGCAGAGTTTTAAATTCCTAAAGTTGTGGTATTCTTTTTGAATCACCCTGTACAAAGTGTACACTGTATTTTTTTAAGGAAAGTCTGCGAAACAAGAAATATATCCAAGGTTTCTTTTCTGCAGTCCCAAAATGAGATTTTTTATTTGTTTTATTTTTATTTACTGCATTACAGTCCCCAGCTGGGAACTAAGTTTTTACAGTACAAAATAGAAAATAAGGCATTAAGGTACATCAAAATGTGAGTTAAATGTGATCGATTTAGGTCTGTGATATAGTCTTAGGCACTAAGCTAATTTACTGAACCTTGAGGACTGAGACTAGTTTTGGCAGATTAAGATTTGAATGTATCTCCCAGTTTTCAACTGACTGTGGATTCAGTACATTTTCTACTTCCTTGTGGTTGGAAAGCACTGTCAGGGACATGATAACCTGAAAAAAAGAATCTTTAAATAGCACACAATTTTAGCAAAAGTAAGTAACACAAGAAAACATTAAAAAAAGAACAACAAAATAAAACAACCATAGAGCATGTGTGTACTTATTTCCTTAAAAATTATTTTTCTTAGTTGCACCTAAACCCATCACATCCAAGATGGTGGTTTTAAAGTGTTCAACAGCATGGTTATCAGTGCTCTTGATGAATATAAATGCATACATCTACTGGTAACAATTAATTTAAAGACTGGGCTGCCCAGTTGGCCATGCAGTCTAACGCACGGCTTTCCGAGCGGGAAGGAGCGCCTGGTCCCTGGCATGAATCCACCCGGTGGATTTGTGTCGAGGTCCGGTGAACCGGCCAGTCTGTGGACGGTTTTTAGGCGGTTTTCCATCTACCTCGGCGAATGCGGGCTGGTTCCCCTTATTCCGCCTCAGTTACACTATGTCAGAGACTGCTGCGCAAACAAGTTCTCCACGTACGCATACACCACCATTACTACACCACGCAAACATAGGGGTTATACTCGTCTGGTGTGAGATGTTCCTTGGGGCGTCCACCGGGGGCCAAATTGCACAATAACCCTGGGTTCGGTGTGGGGCGGCAGAGGGGTGAAGCGGACTGCAGTAGTCATCGTGGGGTTATGGGCCACTGTGGCTGCAGCGGGGATGGAGTCTCTCCGTAGTTTCTAGGTCCCCGGTTAACATACAATACAATTTAAAGACTGAAGATAACAATTCACTCTACAGTTGAGGTTTAGAATCATCAGCACTACAGGCAAGCAGTCAGGACAAAGTAGCTGTGCAGATGTTTGTCTGTGGATGTGTACACCATACCTCTGAAGATAGAGTTGCAAAGCTAGCACCTTTTTCTGTCATGTTTATGCACCTATCAACAACTCAGCTACTCAGTGAGTTGTTACCTGCACTCACTAAGTTATCTGTAAGCCACCAATGACTTTCCATTACCATATTTACCCATTCAGTTAGACAAACAAAGCCTTTGCTTATAAAGAATCATTTTGCAACAATGCCCCATGGACACTTTGAAGACTTTTTAGAGATTTTCTGGCAATTTCAATATTTGAGAGAGTGACAAATGCTGATTTATGGGGCCAGAACTACAGCAACACTGACCTCCCCAACACACACCAGTACCAACACTGCCTGTCATACTGCTGTCTCAGGTTGGGACATTCCACAACATTTCTTCTTAAAATTGGGTAGCCCACAGATAGAAAGCAAACTGGATGAAAGATAAAGAATGACAATTCAAATTATTTCAATATAAAATAGTTTTCACAAATAATGATTCAACACATAAACAATTAGGAGTGCAAGGAAGGTAACCTCTCAGGACCAGATTTCTGGCACGAGCTGATCCTCCTAAGCCACACCAATATTGTCTATCATATTGTTTTCAGAAGTTGGGGCAGTTTCATACTGGTCGCTTTCACAACTTGAAGCTAACATTTGAATAAGACTTGTGTTATGAATGATAATGAACCATAAGACAAAATAACAGGAGAAACTTCATCAAACTACGAGTTTGGAATGGGCAAATATGCTAAGTTCTCTCTATTACAAATTTTTAAAAGAACTGACCTACTGTACAAGACTAAAATTACAACAAATGTATGTGTTCAGTTATACATACAACAAGATTTATGAGCCACCTCCTAAGTTATCAAAAATCACCTACACTTTTAGAGAGAGATGACACGAAACCCTAAACTATACAAAACTTGAAATACTAGACCCATTGTCACCAAACAGGATGAGTTATTTGCTTCCCTACTTGCGCCCGTACAAGCTAAGTTGCTAGCGCCCTGAATTTTTTTCATAAAGACAGGTGAATCTACAGCACTTAAACAAGTGTTCATCAATGAATTAAAATAAAGAATAAAAACGCACCTGGGATCACTCCAGAGTGGTTATAAGGCATGAAATGCTGCCAGGGAGGCTCTCAGTGGCTTGTCGCTTGTGGTCACAATAACAGCAGTGTCTAGGGGCTCTGGTGGGGAGATGCCGAGTTTGACATTTGCCGTAGACCTGCAAACTGTTTGGTTCCCCAAGACGCGATTGCAATTCGGCAGTTTAGAGTTTGGTAAAAGGTTTGACGATGTTTGCAGTTTGTGGTCTTGCGGTAGTGTTCTCGCTTCCCACGCACAGGGTCCCGGGTTCAATTCTCGGTGGGGTCAGGGATTTTTCCCCGCCTCGAGATGACTAGGTGTTGTGTCGTCTTCATCATAATCATTCATCCCCATTACGGTCGGAGGATGGATATGGCAAACCACCTCCTCTAGGACCTTGCCTAGTCAGTGGTGCAGGTCTCCCACATTGTCCCCTACGCTCCTCAAAGTATGGGACCTCACTGTCATCATCATCATCATCATCATCATCATCATCATCATCATCACCACCATCATTGATTAGCTGCCATCACTTGATTGGTCTGTTGCCAGATCACAATGCAGCTACAGTTCAGTGCAGTCCATTGTTGAATGGTCCTGTCACTGCGAGTGGTGGTTCATGTGTTTGCAGCTTGTTGCACTATTGCTGGCACAGTGGTTAATGGTGTTTGTTATTTACCGGGTTACAACCCAGTCACCATTTACAAGAAATAAGTGGCAGAGGTCACACTGCCACGAAGTACAACTTTACCTGAAATTGCTGCTATGTGTTACACTAAGATCTGATTGGAAAAATGAGGTTAGCTGGTGTTTAGTTGGTTTTGCTTGTGACTGAGCATTGATTAATGCTTAGTTCACGTAGTTGAGCTACACAGTCGAGTATCATGGTGTTTTGAACACCTGCTATCTATAACGACTTGGGGCTTCTGACATTCTCAATCTGATCATTTTCTGTAATTGTTTATTTAAGTATGTCTGACACAGTGTAATCACTTGATCTCTGTTTGGAAATGAGCCAGCAGAACTTGTAGTGTGGAAAGATTGTTGTGAGTCTGAATCATCATGTCAAACAATTAGGCAATTCCAGGAGTAGAATTGTCTTAAGAGCTGGGTCTGGTCATGACTGAGTGGCATCTGCCTTGTTTATTTGACTTCAAAAATCTGGTGTCGTACAAATGTTCCCTCTTCTGTGGCAGTTTTCTGTGTGGTATCTTATTGAAAGAAGTTATATTAATCCTGGGTTGAAATAGCAGTGGTACATCACTGTAGCTAGATATTAAATCCGAGATAGTGGTTTGACTGTAATTATTAGTCTGGGTGAGGTCACACTACACGTGTTTAATCCACAGCACACACTTGTCTGATTATACAATGGCACGCAACAACTGACAGAAGCTACACACAGGTAATCTCTTTACAAAGCAGGTAGGCAGTTAAGGCAGTGAGGCCACACTGTTATTCTAAGCAAAGCTATGCTCTCTGTCTATAACTGTATTGTGCCGGTGTTCTGGAATGTGAATTGTGCTGTTGTGTGTAGCCCAGGCTTATGGGCGTTACTGAATGAAAATTGTAGTCATTTAGGGTGGCAAGGCTGTCCATTTATCCTAAACAAACCGGGGGTTCTGTGTGTGACTGTAATGCACTGGCACAGTGAACTGTAAATTGTGCAGTTCTGAGCAGCCCAGTCTTAAAGGCATTACGTGATGAAAATTACAATTACTATCCTGATCTTTGTTGTGTTTTTAATAGTCCTAGCAGTTGTAGTTTGAGTGTTTTAGTACAGTAAGCCTAGCTTATTGCCTTCTCAGAGGTTTTCAATTAAGATTTGTTAACAGTTGCCAAGGCTGCCTTGGGCATTTTAGAAGTTATTTTATTATTACCAGCTAATTTATTCTTTTATAATTTGTTTAGTAAATAATGTATGTATGCAGACTGAAACAATTAATGAATATTTGTACTAAGGCTGGGATTCGAATCCAGGTCTCCACCTCAATAGGCAGATGCACCAACCACTACGCCACCTTGGCACAACTGCACAAACAACCTTTGCACGCCCTCCTCAATCCCAATTCCCTTCCATGCCTCAGCCCACTTGGTATTCCCTAAACTCGGTCATCATGCATCATAGAAGTCTGAGACTTGAAAAGATCTCTGGAACCAAATAGTTTCATATGTTTATTATTGCAGTTTTAATGTGGTAACTAGTACTATTACACTTATTTAT
The DNA here is from genome assembly GCF_023898315.1 of Schistocerca nitens. Classification (NCBI taxonomy): domain Eukaryota; kingdom Metazoa; phylum Arthropoda; class Insecta; order Orthoptera; family Acrididae; genus Schistocerca; species Schistocerca nitens. Next base: position 115,951,613 of record NC_064614.1, on the reverse strand, counting down.
GATGTGCCCATTGCATTTGTAAATTTGGAAGCCATTCTTTAATCGTACTCACAAATGTGGTTATTAGTTTTATGGCAGGCTGCCTCAGGGAAGCATTTTATTAACTATACTGAGCCTTTGAAATTGCTTTTTATGGTTTTTTAATTGTCACAGGCAGTGGATGTCAGGGTATGTACTAAGCTGTTGCCAAGACTGCTAGTGATTTATGGTGATAGTTTCTGGCTTTCCGGAACACTGCATCGGAAATTCTGCCATGTCCGATCCTTTGCAACCAGCATAGTGAAGACATCTTCCTGCATCCAGGGTAACACATACGGGTCATTCATCTTGAGGGCTTCGACTATTCAGTCTGAGATCTAATAAATCAGAATCAAAATGACCACATCACAATTAATATCCAGCTCACTACTTCCATCAGACCAACTATCTACTTCAGTTTCACAACAAGATAAAGTTTCTAAAAGCAACAAACCCAGCATCACAATCTGAGCATAGGCCATCCTTTCTGAACTTCATTAGTTCCCAGATGAAAACTTCAGCTGAACTTACGGTATATCTGCCTTTAGCCAGTTTTCGGTACCAAGAACAATTTCTGCTTCAGTGCTTTCTGCGAATGAGTGGCGTTCTTGTTCTTTCCTAACACAGCTATGACAATTTTGGCTATAATACTAATATTTCCTATGTATACTCTCATCCTGTGGTTTACCTGCACTCTGGCACTGAACACCTCTTTGTATTTTTCCAGGACCATCTAACCTAAAACAAACTTCCCATTCACTCCACGAAGCCCCTGTTACCCAGGTATCCATGTATCTACCTCCCATGTGTAGTGGAACCCTGCTCTATTAAGCGAATTCCAACATCTCTCCATCCTATGACATAAATCAAGGAAACTGTAGTCTAAAGGACCAACTGAGCCACTGATTCAGACACTCTACTCAGTTCTGTACCAAAGGTCCACAATCAGTCCTGTCAATGATGCTGCGTATGAAGAGCTCCACTTCATCTTGCAAGCAATACTGGCTGTCTTTACCACTTTAGAGAGACACCAGAAAGCAGAGAGAATTCCTTCTGATCCATAGCGACACACATTGTTGGTACCGACATGAGTGACCATCTGCAGTCAGCTACACCATGTTCTCTCCACGGCATCCACAAGGGTCCATTCCATGGCATGATCGGCTGATTTACAAAGAGTACAAACTGGATTTTTTCCTGTTTTTGGCACCCTAAGAGGCTACACCAGGCAACTAGGTTTGGAGTACCAACTACCAAAAATACCAACCTCTGTGAATGTCTGGACCCTGCAGCCAAGATGCTGTCTCCAAAACAGGGCAAAAACAACTGCAGCTGGATCTGGATCTACCAACCACAGACACTGTCTGAAACCTGTCTGACAAACTAAGCAGGCCTTGCAATTGGTCTCCCAGAGAGTCTTTTAGTGTGTGAAACATCTTAATATGACTTCCAGAGGCTTGTAATGTAATGAACAAACACTCGTACCTGCTCACAGAGTAACACTACTTGCTCCACCAAAGGACTTGAATACACTCCTGGAAATGGAAAAAAGAACACATTGACACCGGTGTGTCAGACCCACCATACTTGCTCCGGACACTGCGAGAGGGCTGTACAAGCAATGATCACACGCACGGCACAGCGGACACACCAGGAACCGCGGTGTTGGCCGTCGAATGGCGCTAGCTGCGCAGCATTTGTGCACTGCCGCCATCAGTGTCAGCCAGTTTGCCGTGGCATACGGAGCTCCATCGCAGTCTTTAACACTGGTAGCATGCCGCGACAGCGTGGACGTGAACCGTATGTGCAGTTGACGGACTTTGAGCGAGGGCGTATAGTGGGCATGCGGGAGGCCGGGTGGACGTACCGCCGAATTGCTCAACACGTGGGGCGTGAGGTCTCCACAGTACATCGATGTTGTCGCCAGTGGTCGGCGGAAGGTGCACGTGCCCGTCGACCTGGGACCGGACCGCAGCGACGCACGGATGCACGCCAAGACCGTAGGATCCTACGCAGTGCCATAGGGGACCGCACCGCCACTTCCCAGCAAATTAGGGACACTGTTGCTCCTGGGGTATCGGCGAGGACCATTCGCAACCGTCTCCATGAAGCTGGGCTACGGTCCCGCACACCGTTAGGCCGTCTTCCGCTCACGCCCCAACATCGTGCAGCCCGCCTCCAGTGGTGTCGCGACAGGCGTGAATGGAGGGACGAATGGAGACGTGTCGTCTTCAGCGATGAGAGTCGCTTCTGCCTTGGTGCCAATGATGGTCGTATGCGTGTTTGGCGCCGTGCAGGTGAGCGCCACAATCAGGACTGCATACGACCGAGGCACACAGGGCCAACACCCGGCATCATGGTGTGGGGAGCGATCTCCTACACTGGCCGTACACCACTGGTGATCGTCGAGGGGACACTGAATAGTGCACGGTACATCCAAACCGTCATCGAACCCATCGTTCTACCATTCCTAGACCGGCAAGGGAACTTGCTGTTCCAACAGGACAATGCACGTCCGCATGTATCCCGTGCCACCCAACGTGCTCTAGAAGGTGTAAGTCAACTACCCTGGCCAGCAAGATCTCCGGATCTGTCCCCCATTGAGCATGTTTGGGACTGGATGAAGCGTCGTCTCACGCGGTCTGCACGTCCAGCACGAACGCTGGTCCAACTGAGGCGCCAGGTGGAAATGGCATGGCAAGCCGTTCCACAGGACTACATCCAGCATCTCTACGATCGTCTCCATGGGAGAATAGCAGCCTGCATTGCTGCGAAAGGTGGATATACACTGTACTAGTGCCGACATTGTGCATGCTCTGTTGCCTGTGTCTATGTGCCTGTGGTTCTGTCAGTGTGATCATGTGATGTATCTGACCCCAGGAATGTGTCAATAAAGTTTCCCCTTCCTGGGACAATGAATTCACGGTGTTCTTATTTCAATTTCCAGGAGTGTAGATGACCTCAGGATATATAAACAAACTGCCCAATGGGTTAATCCATATGAAGTGGTCCAGTGATGGTTGCTTGACCACTTTTAAATATTTTCATTTTTTTATATGTGATTGCCCTATATTTGAGACGTTCAAAACAATTTTTTAAAATAATTTATCTTGCACCTTTACTGGATGGCGGCCATTTTTATTTGTAGGGGTGCGATGATTTTTCAGTCTGGACGAAAATTTGAATATCTCTGCACTGGGTTAAGTTACAACATTGCAATTGACATGTTTGTTTTTAGAAAAGTGTCCTCTACAATAGTGTCTATTACACAAAATACCCTAAATTCAAAAATAACTAGTCAAAATGACCTCCAAAGTCTGGTATCCAAATTTTCAAAAATCCGCTTTTTAGGCCCAAAAATAACAAACAAGGAGTGATTTATGAGAGTCAATTTTTTGCTATAGTTAGATATCATACACTACTAGCCTCATATAGAGCAAGAACACTTACAAATGTTTCCATAATTTTTTATGAAGTTTTGAAATTTGAAAATTTTCATTTTTTGTAAAGTTTGGGGTTAGTTATCTCAGATGGGAGCGAATATAAAAATATGATTTTGCATCATGATTAATAAGCTAGGGTCAGTGCAGTAAACCCGCAGGTACCACTACCTTTTGCCATACGCCTCATTGCAGATCCATATGCTATGCTAGCCGCACAGAGAAGCAGCTGCACTGCCAGACAACAGATGTTACTCTAGGCACTGGGCTAAGGCTTGCTAGCCATGGATGCAGGTTTCGACAGCAGAGGCTCCACAGTCTGCCTCCAGAGCAAGTCTATAGTACCAACTGTGCATGCCCACTCAAAACTAGCACCACCAACAACAATGATGTCTACACTTGTCTAAATCTAGGTCAGTGTGAGACTCCCAGCTTCAGTCTATGATGTTCCATGAACTGTTCCTTATTAAGCAACCCTCAAGATTTGGACATTGTTACACAGTCTATGATATGCCATGAACTGTTACTTTTAAGCAACTCTCAAGATTTGGACATTGAATTCGTTGACGCAGAAAAATAAGAAATCCGACATAAATTTAGTAAACAAACACCTGCCGACCTTATGTAGTTCCGATGGATTATCGGCTTCTGTGAAAAAGAAAGAGGAAATAAACAACTCAGTTAGGCCTACATTTTGTAGCTCCAAAACAATTACAAAAATCGAAATATATTCAGACAGCCAAGGGCGAAACGTAGCTACTGACTTTCGTAATAAAAGCAATGTGAACTTAACTTCCATGGTGAAACCAGGTGCGAAATTCTGCACAGCAACTGCAATAAGCCACGAAAAAATTCCCACATTAAGCAACAAAGACTTTGCCGTTTTCCTGGTGGGAACAAACGACGTCGCAAGAAACGAAAAACAAGATCTGTTGCTTTCACTAAAACGGCGACTGTATGAACTAAGATGTACTAACGTCATTGTATTTTCAGTACCACATCGTCATGACCTAGCGGAATGGTCCTGCGTTAACAAAGAAGTGGAAAGTGCAAATAGTGAGATGAAACAGATATGCAAACGATTCGGAAATGTGACTTTCATTGATATAAGCAAACTAGGAAGGAGATTCCATACTAGACATGGTTTCCACTTAAATAGATTAGGAAAAAATTTTGTAATTGCAAAAATAATAGAAATAGTAAATGCCAACACGAAACTAAGTTGTGACACTTCAAACGTAATTCCCCTCAAGGACAAGACGCACAAACTACTTGGTGAATCTGAAAATGAAGCATCACCACTACAAGACAAGTGTGATCTGACATTGCAAGAAAACACACCAAGTGCTAGTAGTTCACAAGGAAGCATATCAAAAACAACAGAACCAACACCTGAAGTATCAGAAACAGATACACCATCATCATCACCAACAACAACAACAACAACAACAACAGAAATGACAGCATCAATGACACCGGGAGCTACACCAGCAGCAGCAGCAAGCAACTCACCATATCCCAGTGAACGACCTACAAGGTGCAGAAAACCTGTCCTTCTGGCAGATTTTTGGTACCTCGCCAGGGCAAGGAACGGAGTATGACACCACAAAATACCTTATTTAAGACAGTAAAGCAGAGAAATCTACAACAAGGTATTTACAACTTTAAAATAATCCACCAGAATGTACAGGGCTTGAGCAAGAAATATGAACAATTAGACATGTTTGTAAATGAAACTATGCCTGATGTACTTGGTATTAGTGAACATTGGCTATCTGATGCCAAATTAGAACTTTTTAAACCTCTAAACATGGTACTAGCTAACAAGTTTTGCAGATCTACAATCAGAGGTGGGGGTGTATCAATGTATGTTAAGAGCACATTTGATTTTAATTCTGTAAATGTAAGTAAATATTCATTAGAAGGGACAATTGAATTATGTGCAGCATGTATAAAGATACCAAATGATGAAATTTATGTTATATGTTTATATAGACCACCAGGTGGAAACTTCGAAGTTTTCTTAACAATGTTTTGTGACATGATAGAGAATGTTTTTATATCACACCTGAACAAGTTAGTAATTATAGGAGATTTCAACATAAATGTATTAGTAGATAAGTTACACACTAGACTATTCAAGAATACTCTGCTTGAATATAACGTAAGATACCTGATAAACACTGCAACCAGGGAGACTGAGACATGCCAGTCTGCAATAGATAACATAATCACTGGAATTCATCTTTACGATCTTACATCTTCTGTTATTATAAGTGCTTTGTCAGACCACCATGCAGTAGAACTAAGTGTGCACATAAAAAAGGTTCCCACACACAGTTGCTATAGATATATTAGGGTGAATACAGAGCAAAATATAACTCAGTTGAATAATATGCTAAGGAATGTGGATTGGAACAGTGTTCTAACGACACTTCATAGTTATGGCAAATTCTCAAGTGAACTATTCTACATTCTTAATCAAGCCTGCCCATTAATAAAAAAGAGAATTCAGTCACATGCTGTAACCCGAAACTGGATATCAAGTTCAGTCACTGAGGCTAGAGAAAAACTAAGATGATATGAGTATGCTATGTTAAATGACTAGAGCAATAAAAAATTAAAAGAAGAATTCAAAAAGTATCAGAAATACTATGTAGACCTCCTAATTTCAGAAAAACAGAAACATTTTGAAAGTGTCATTCAGAACTCAAATAATATCTCCAAAACATCTTGGTCACTAGTAAATAGAGAAATAGGTAAATCTGGGAACCATACAACTGAAAATCACTTGCTGATAAACGGCACAATAGAAACTGATCAGAATAAGATAGCAGATCTATTTAACAATTACTTTGCTTCTGTTGGCTCCAGCATAAACAATCAGCTTAAAAATCATAAATACACCAGTGTCAGGAAGTATATTTTTGATGCCAACAAGTAAAGAAGAAATAATTAAAATAGTGAGTAGCTTAAAGAATTCCCATGCAGCAGGATATGATGGTCTTAGTCTGGATACTCTTAAGAAATGTATACATAAAATTGCATCACCTTTATCAACAGTTATCAATTCTCATATGGAAGATGGTCTATTTCCAGATGAGTTGAAAATTGCCCGAGTTGTGCCTATTTTCAAAAAAGGAAACAGGAATTAAGAAGAAAACTTTCAACCCATTTCTGTTCTTCCAATAATATCCAAAATCTTTGAGAAAGTAATATACATAAGAATCTGGACCTTCCTGGTATGCAAAAAAGTGATTTCTAAGGGGCAGTATGGGTTTGTCAAGGGGTCATCCACCATTACAGCAGCATCAAACTTAATCGAAGGTGTCACTCAAGCAATAGATAATAAAGAACATGTATGTGGCATCTTTCTAGACTTACAAAAAGCATTTGACTGTGTTGATACGACCATATTGCTGGACAAACTGTGGAACTATGGCATTCGAGGCACAGCCCATAATCTGATGAGGTCCTACTTGACAAATAGGAAGCAGTTTATGTCTATTAGCACTACAGAGGGAACATACAAATCAAACACCACTGACATAAATTTTGGTATCCCACAGGGGTCAATATTAGGACCACTTCTTTTTATTATCTATATAAATGATATTCAGTCCATAACAAACCATGCAACAGCTATCTTGTATGCAGATGATACCACATTAATATGCAGCAATCCAAGCTATTCACAGGTCAGAGTGGAATCCAATACTGCAGCAGGCTTAATTCTGCAGTATTTTAATGAAAAGAAACTAAAATTAAACACAAATAAATCTGTCTATATTGAATTTGATCTTGGGAGGCAAAAAACTCATGAAAACCAAATCTTAATGGATGACGAATAAATTAAAAAACAATACTCGACCAAATTTCTTGGCCTGACACTACATGCTGAGTTAAACTGGTCTGATCATGTGAATGATATTTGCAAAAAGCTATGTACTACCATATATGTCCTAAGAAAACTGACACTTTTTGCAACATCACCACTCCGAGGCAAATATATTTTGCACTATTTGAATCCCATCTATGTTATGGGATAGAGGTATGGGGATCCAGCAGTAAAGGTAATATGAAAAGTGTACTTACCTTACAAAAGAAGGCACTTAGAATTATGGGAACGAAATGTGCCAGAGAGTCCTGCAGAAATTTGTTTAAAGAATTTAAAATACTAACTGTTCATAACCTGTATGTGCTGAAGATAATCATTATGGCAGTAAACAGTAACAAAACACTTAATAAAGAAATACACGATCACAACACTAGAGGTAGAGAGAGACCCCACATCATCTCTCATAGAACAACACTTTATGAGAAAAGCCCTCACTATGCAGGCATAAAACTACTGAATTGCTTCCATCCTAATATCTCCAAATTGCCCATTACAAAACTAAAAATGAAATTAAAATTATGGCTCCTAAACAATCCCTTATATTCAATAGATGAGTTTCTAGATTTAGTACATTCGTATGATGGAAGACCATCTATCTAAAAATATATGTAATCTCAGGTCTTAGACTGTGTCACAAACTGTAAATATTTGAATGTCAGATATGAATACTGTTACAAACTGTAGACTCCTTAATCTAACTATGGCAATAACAACTTTTTTTCTGTATAGACCCTATATGTAACTCTGTTCTCTCAACTAAATTTAGAAAAAGTTGTGTAGATAAAAGTGCCAGCCAATAATATGCAACCCTAGTAAGTAAGGCTCTGACTTATCCAGAAGACTGGAACAAAAAAAACCTTTTTTTGTAATCAGTTGATGTTGGATCAAAATAAATAAAATAAATAAATAAACTGATCTTGAACACCTCTGAGCAGTTTCAGGATCATACACTGTGCCATTGTGTGCTGTAATATACCAATAAAAAGATTATAAAACCAGTGTGTGTTGTGTGCCACAACAGAGTCCACATTTGCCTGTGGAAATATTACTCAGTTTATAATCTAGTTTCAAAATCTGTCTCACTATCATGCAAGCTATGTGAAACTTTTCACTGTCTCCAGATCTCTTCCATATGTATAACCTTCTTTCACGATTGTTAATTCAGTTTGTCTGCCATGATTCAATTGTACTCTGTGAAAAATTTACCAGGCAGTTTCTTGTTCCTCAGTCAATGTTTTACTATCTTTCCTTTTCTCTCTCGTTACCATACTACATCACAAATTTGTGTCTCCCACCACAAACTGAATACTTTATTTTATCTCATCACACGTTCTATCAACATCATCATCTGCAGAGCTAACAGACACATATACAGGGTTATTACAAATGATTGAAGCGATTTCACAGCTCTACAATAACTTTACTATTTGAGATATTTTCACAATGCTTTGCACACACATACAAAAACTCAAAAAGTTTTTTTAGGCATTCACAAATGTTCGGGGGATATGTGCCCCTTTAGTGATTCGGAAGACATCAAGCCGATAATCAAGTTCCTCCCACACTCGGCGCAGCATGTCCCCATCAATGAGTTCGAAAGCATCGTTGATGCGAGCTCGCAGTTCTGGCACGTTTCTTGGTAGAAGTGGTTTAAACACTGAATCTTTCACATAACCCCACAGAAAGAAGTCGCATGGGGTTAAGTCGGGAGAGCGTGGAAGCCATGACATGAATTGCTGATCATGATCTCCACCGCGCCGAAAATTCAAAGCGTTTGACTTTGTCATTGGGTGTCAGGGCTTGTAGCAATTGTAAACGGTAAGGCTTCTGCTTTAGCCTTTTCCGTAAGATTTTCCAAACCGTCGGCTGTGGTACGTTTAGCTCCCTGCTTGCTTTATTCGTCGACTTCTGCGGGCTACGCGTGAAACTTGCCCGCACGCGTTCAACCGTTTCTTCGCTCACTGCAGGCCGACCCGTTGATTTCCCCTTACAGAGGCATCCACAAGCTTTAAACTGCGCATTCCATCGCCGAATGGAGTTAGCAGTTGGTGGATCTTTGTTGAACTTCGTCCTGAAGTGTCGTTGCACTGTTATGACTGACTGATGTGAATGCATTTCAAGCACGACATACGCTTTCTCGGCTCCTGTCGCCATTTTGTCTCACTGCGCTCTCGAGCGCTCTGGCGGCAGAAACCTGAAGTGCGGCTTCAGCCGAACAAAACTTTATGAGTTTTTCTACGTAACTGTAGTGTGTCATGACCGTATGTCAATTTATGAAATCGCTTCAATCATTTGTAATAGCCCTGTACTTGTGCTGCTATATTAGGTCTTGCCTTTGTGTCTATCTTGGTTATGATGATAAAGATAAGCAGCATAAGAAAAGATGTCTGCTTAGAGCTGTGACATAATGAAGTTGTGGCATGTGATGTCACAGTGTGCAAACAGAAAGATAACAGAACACTGACAACATTTGTTTGACATCTATATTACTTCCTGGAGATTAGATTAGATTAGTACTTGATCCAGAAATCATGAATACGACACTTTGTAATGATGTGGAATGTGTCAGGTTAATAAAAGGTGTCTATACAAGATATTACATTATACAAAATATTACATGACACTTAATGAGTAGGAGGAGTTGCCATTAAGAAATTCTTTTAATTTCCTTTTAAATGCTATATGGCTATCTGTCAGACTTTTGATGCTACTAGACAAGTGACCCAAGACTTTCGTGGCAGCCTAATTTACCCCCTTCTGAGCCAAAGTTATATTTAACCTTGAGTAGTGAAGATCATCCTTTCTCCTAGTGTTGCAGCCATGTACACTGCTATTACTTTGAATTCGTTCGGATTGTTAATAACAAATTTCATAAGTAAATATATATATTTTGAGGTTACAGTGAAGATCTCTAGCTCTTTAAATAAGTGTCTGCAAGATGATCTTGGATGAGCTCCAGCAATTATTCTGATTACACGCTTTTGTGCAATGAACACTCTTTTACTCAATGATGAGTTACCCCAGAATACGATGCCATACGAAAGCAGAGAATGAAAATAGGTGTGATAAGCTAATTTACTGAGATGTATATCGCCAAAATTTGCAATGACCCTAATAGCATAAGTAGCTGAACTCACAAATTTCAACCCCTCATCAATGCATGCACCTAGAAATTTTGAATATTCTACCCTAGCTACCGATTTCTGATCAAAGTCTATATTTATTAATGGTGTCATTCCATTTACTGTGAGGAACTGTATATACTGTGTTTTGTCCAAGTTTAATGAGAGCCCATTTGCAGAAAACCACTTAATGGTTTCTGAAAAACGTCGTTTACAATTTCACCAATTAATTCTTGTCTGTTGGGTGTGATAGCTATACTTGTATCATCGGCAAAAAGTACCAGCTTTGCAACTTCGTGAATATAGAATGGTAAGTCATTAATAATATTAAGAACAGCAGAGGACCCAAGACCAAACCTTGCAGCACCCCATTCCTTATTGTTCCCCAGTTTGAGAAATCTCCAGTTTTTTTGCATATTAGGTGAACTGCTTATTTCAACTTTCTGCACTCTTCCAGTTAGGTATGATTTAAACCATTTGAGCACTGTCCTATTCACACCACAGTACGTGAGCTTATCTAGAAGTATTCCATGATTTACACAAGCAAAAGCCTTTGAGAGATCACAAAAAATCCCAACGGGTGACTTCCGGTTACTCAGAGCATTTAATATTTCATTAGTGAAAGTATATATAGCATTTTCCGTTGAAAACCCTTCTGGAAACCAAACTGACATTTTATTGATTGGCGACTCCATGTTGTCTTGTGCACTACGACCAGATAACAGGTATACTTGAAAAAAGAGACAGCATTGGTCGTATATTTTTTACTATTGCAAAATAGATTTTCTGTCACTGAGTGACAGAAAATCGATTTTGCAATAGTAAAAAATATACGACCAATGCTGTCTCTTTTTTCAAGTCAAACTGACATTTTGTTAAAACTTTATTTTTACAAAGGTGTGAAGCTACTCTACAATACATTACTTTTTCAAGAATTTTGGATAAGGCAGTCAGAAGAGAGATTGGGCAGTAGTTGTTGACATCAGATGTATCCCCTTTTTTATACAGTGGTTTAACAATGTCATACTTCAGTCTATCTGGGAAAATACCCTGCTTCAGAGAGCTATTACATATGTGACTAAGAAACCCACTTATTTCTTGGGAACAAGCTTTTATTATCCTGCTGGAAATGCCATCAATTCCATGTGAGCTTTTATTCTTGAGAGTGTTTATTATCTTCCTGATTTCAAAAGGAAAGGTGGGTGGAATTTCAATTGTATCAAATGGTGGGGGTAAGGCCTCTTCCATTAACTGCCTTTCTTCTTCTAATGAACATTTAGATCCTATTTTCTCCACAACATTTAAAAAATGATAATTCAAAATGTTTTCGACTTCCAGCTTGTTGTTTGTCAAGTTTCCATTCGCTTTGATGGTGATGCAGTCATCCTGTACTCTTGGTTGCCCTGTCTCCCTTGTATTACTCTTAGACATGATGCACATGTTTCTGGACTTTTTAATAACCTTTCTTAATGTAGCACAGTAGTTTTTATAATGTTTCTGGGTCATTACTCTTTCTTGTTGTTAGATACCATTCCCTTTTGTGGTTACAAGATATTTTTATTCCTTTAGTAAGCCAAGGTTCTTTGCATGGTTTCTTATAATTAGATTTAACTACTTCCTTGGGGAAACAGTTTACAAATTCTCTTACAAGTGTATCATGAAATAAGGTATATTTTAAATTAGCATTGGGTTCCTTCTACACCTCATCCCAGTCTAACTGCTGAAGATTTTCTCTGAAATTTCTAATTGTTGAGTCATTAATTAAATGCACAAATTTGGAGGGTAGTTTTGAATTACTGAATGGAGCTATCTCATATACTGTAACTAGCTGAGCACCATGATCAGAAAGGCCATTCTCAACAGGACAAGAATTTATGTTTTTAAACCTGTCTTGGTCTAAAAAGTGCTATCTATCAATGTGCTGCTGTCCTTTACTACCCGAGTAGGAAAATTAATGACACATGTCAAATTGAAAGAACCGAGCAAGACTTCCAGGTCATTCTTTCTATCACACTTTTTCAGTGAATCAACATTGAAGCCCCACAAATAATAATTTGCTTTCCCCTATCTGACAGATAGCACAACAAGGCATCCAAGTTTTCCAGGAATAAATGAAAGTTTCCTGAAGGGGACCTATATACTGTTACAATTATAAAAGAGCCCTCCTTCAGTTTAAGCAGACAGGCACATGCTTCTATATGTTGTTCTCAACAAAACTTTGTTGTTGTTGTTGTTGTTGTTGTTGTTGTTGTGGTCTTCAGTCCTGAGACTGGTTTGATGCAGCTCTCCACACTGCTCCATCCTGTGCAAGCTTCTTCATCTCCCAGTACGTACTGCAGCCTACATCCTTCTGAATCTGCATAGTGTATTCATCTCTTGGTCTCCCTCTACAATTTTTACCCTCCACGCTGCCCTCCAATCCTAAATTGGTGGTCCCTTGATGCCTGCGAACATGTCCTCCCAACCGATCCCTTCTTCTAGTCAACTTGTGCCACAAACTCCTCTTCTCCCCAATCCTATTCAGTACCACCACATTAGTTATGTGATCTACCCATTTAATCTTCAGCATTCTTCTGTAGCACCACATTTCGAAAGCTTCTATTCTCTTCTTGTCCAAACTAGTTATTGTCCATGTTTCACTTCCATAAATGGCTACACTCCATACAAATACTTTCAGAAACGACTTCCTGACATTTAAATCTATACTCTATGTTAACAAATTTCTCTTCTTCAGAAACGCTTTCCTTGCCATTGCCAGTATCCTCTCTACTTTGACCATCGTCAGTTATTTTGCTCCCCAAATATCAAAACTCCTTTACTACTTTAAGAGTCTCATTCCCTAATCTAATTCCTTCAGCATCACCTGACTTAATTAGACTACATTCCATTATCCTCATTTTGATTTTGTTGATGTTCATCTTATATCCTCCTTTCAAGACACTGTCCATTCCATTCAACTGCTCTTCAAGTCCTTTGCTGTCTCTGACAGAATTACAATGTCATCGGCGAACCTCAAAGTTTTTATTTTTTCTCCATGGATTTTAATTTCTACTCCGAATTTTTCTTTTGTTTCCTTTACTGCTTTGTCAATGTACAGACTGAATAACTTCAGGGATAGGCTACAACCCTGTCTCACTCCCTTCCCAACCACAGCTTCCCTTTCATGACCCTCGACTCATATAACTGCCATCTGGATTCTGTACAAATTGTAAATAGCCTTTCGCTCCCTATATTTTACCCCTGCCAGCTTCAGAATTTGAAAGAGAGTATTCCAGTCAACATTGTCAATAGCTTTCTCTAAGTCTACAAATGCTAGAAACGTAGGTTTGCCTTTCCTTAATCTATTTTCTAAGATACGTCGTAGGGTCAGTATTGCCTCACGTGTTCCCATATTTCAACAGAATCCAAACTGATCTTCGCAGAGGTCAGTTTCTACCAGTTTTTCCATTCGTCTGTAAAGAATTTGTGTTACTATTTTGCAGCCGTGACTTACTTGACTGATAGTTCGGTAATTTTCACATCTGTCAACACCTGCTTTCTTTGGGATTGGAATTATTATATTCTTCTTGAAGTCTGAGGGTACTTCGCCTGTCTCATAAATCTTGCTCACCAGATGGTAGAGTTTTGTCAGGACTGGCTCTCCCGAGGCTGTCAGTAGTTCTAATGGAATGTTGTCTACTCGTGGGCCCTTGTTTCAACTTAAGTCTTTCAGTGCTCTGTCAAACTCTTCACGCAGTATCATATCTCTCATTTCATCTTCATCTACATCCTCTTCCATAATATTGTCCTCAAGTACATCACCCTTGTATAGACCCTCTATATACTCCTTACACCTTTCTGCTTTCCCTTCTTTGCTTAGAACTTGTTTTCCATCTAAGCTCTTGATATTCATACAAGTGATTCTCTTTCCTCCAAAGGTCTCTTTAATTTTCTTGTAGGCAGTATCTATCTTACCCCTAGTGAGATAAGCCTCTACATCCTTACATTTGTCCTCTAGCCATCCCTGCTTAGCCATTTTGCACTTCCCGCTGATCTCATTTTTGAGATGTTTGTATTCCTTTTTGCCTGCTTCATTTACTGTATTTTTATATTTTCTCCTTTCAACAATTAAATTCAATATTTCTTTGGTTATCCAAGGATTTCTACTAGCCCTCGTCTTTTAACCTACTTGATCCTCTGCTGCCTTCACTACTTCATCCCTCTAAGCTACTCATTCTTCTTCTACTGTATTTCTTTCCCCCATTCTTGTCAATTGTTCCCTTATGCTCTCCCTGAAACTCTGTACAACCTCAGGTTTGGTCAGTTTATCCAGGTCCCATCTCCTTAAACTGTCACCTTTTTGCAGTTTCTTCAGTTTTAATATACAGTTCATAACCAATAGATTGTGGTCAGAGTCCACATCGGCCCCTGGAAATGTCTTACCTGGTTCCTAAATCTCTGTCTTACCATTATATAATCTATCTGATACCTTCTAGTATCTCCAGGCTTCTTCCATGTATACAACCTTCTTTCATGATTCTTGAACCAAGTGTTAGCTATGAATGAGTTATGCTCTGTGCAAAATTCTACCAGGCAGCTTCCTCTTTCATTTCTTGCCCCCAATCCATATTCATCTACTACGGTCTCTTCCTTTTCCTACTATCGAATTCCAGTCACCCATGACTATTAAATTTTCGTCTCCCTTCACTACCTGAATAATTTCTTTTACCTCATCATACATTTCATCAATCTCTTCGTCATCTGCAGAGCTAGTTGGCATATAAACTTGTACTACTGTAGTAGGCGTGGGCTTCGTGTCTATCTTAGCCGCAATAATGCGTTCACTAGGCTGTTTGTAGTAGCTTACCCCCAATCCTATTTTTTTTTATTCATTACTAAACCTACTCCTGCATTACCCCTATTTGATTTTGTATTTATAACCCTGTATTCACCTGAATAGAAGTCTTGTTCCTCCTGCCCATGAACTTCACTAATTCCCACTATATCTAACTTTAATCTATCCATTTGCCTTTTTAAATTTTCTAACCTACCTGCCCAATTAAGGGATCTGACATTCCATGCTCCGATCCATAGAATGCCAGTTTTCTTTCTCCTGATAACGACGTTCTCTTGAGTAGCCCCGCCCAGAGATCCGAATGGGGGACTATTTTACCTCCGGAATATTTTACCCAAGAGGACACCATCACCATTTAACTATACAGTAAAGCTGCATGCCCTCAGGAACAATTACGGCTATAATTTCCCCTTGCTTTCAGCTGTTCGCAGTACCAGCACAGAAAGGCCATTTTGGTTAATGTTACAAGGCCAGATCAGTCAATCACCCAGACAGTTGCCGCTGCATCTACTGAAAAGGCTGTTGCCCCTCTTCAGGAACCACATGTTTGTCTGACCTCTCAACAGATACCCTTCTGTTGTAGTTGCACCTACGGTACGGCTATCCGTATCGCTGTGGCACACAAGCCTCCCCACCAACGGCAAGGTCCACGGTTCATGGGGTATGTATGATATATAATGATAAAGAACAATTCAGTTCGCAGACTGCAAGTGCAATATTTAGCTGAACTTAACTGTCTGTTAACAATTTGTAGAAGAGTTCATCTACATCTACACTCTGCAAACCACTATGAAATGCATGGCAGAGAATGTATCCCATTGTACTAATTATCAGTCCTTTCTTCTTTTCCATTCACAGACGCACTGCCAGAAGAATGATTGCTTGAAGGCCTATGTGTGTACTGTAATTAGTCTGATATTGTCTTCTCAATTCTTATGGGAGCAGCATGAAAGGGGTTGCAATATACCCTTATATTCACCACTTACAGGCAGATTCCATATTTCTAGATTTCTGGAAAGCATTTGACACGAAGCCCCATTGCAGGCTGTTAACAAAGGTACAAGCGTATGGAATAAGTTCACAGATATGCGAGTGCCTCAAAGAGTTCTTAAGAAATAGAACACAGTATGCTGTCCTTGATTGTGAGTGTTCTTAAGAGACAAAGGTATCATCATGAGTGCCCCAGGAAAGTGTGATGGGACCACTGTTGTTCTCTATATACATAAATGATTTGGCATGCAGGGTGGGCAGCAATCTGTGTTTGTTTCCTGATGATGCCATGCTGTACGGTAAGGTGTCGAAGTTGAGTGACTGTAGGAAGATACAAGATTACTTAGACAAAATTTCCAGTTAGTGTGACGAATGGCAGCTAGTCCTATATGTGGAAAAATGTAAGTTAATGAGGATGAGTAAGAAGAACAATGTTCGGACATAGTATTACTAGTGTCCTGCTTGACACAGTCAAATCATTCAAGTATCTGGGCATAATGTTGCTAAGTGATATGAAATGGAACGAGCATATGTGAACTGTGGTAGGGAATGCAAGTGTTCAACTTTGGTTTATTGGGAGAATTTTAGGAAAGAGTGGTTCATCTGTAAGGGAGACCACATATAGGATGCTGGTGCGACCTATTCTTGAGTACTGCTCGAGTGTTTGGGATCCGTACCGGGTCAGATTGATGAAAGACATCAAAGCAATTCAGAGGCGAGCTGCTAAATTTGTTACCGGTACATTCAAACAACATATTAAGTGTTATGGAGATGCTTTGGGAATCAAATGGGAATCCATGGGTGGGAGTTCTTTTTGAGAAAAACTATTGAGAAAATTTAGAGAACTGACATTTGAAGCTGACTGTCAAACAACTCTACTGATGCCAACATACATTGTGTGTAAGGACGATAAAGATAAGATATGAGCATTTAGGGCTCATACGGAGGAATGTTGTCTTTCCCTCACTCTATTTGCAAGCAGAACAGGAAAAAATGACTAGTAGTTCTACATAGTTCCTCTATATGCTCCTGTTCTGAGCTAAGAGTTTCAACATCCTCACTGAGGTATGACACTACCGCTTCTTTATCTAGTTTACAGAAAGTACATATCTTTCAACTTGTTTTAGTTATACTTTGGTACACATTTTTGCTACAGCTTCCTCATGGTCACCAATACCAGCTTCGTTGAGGACATCCTCAAAGAAGACAGATCTATTTGTTGCCATTAGATCTAATATATTTTCACCATGATGAAAGTTCTGGACTATCTCTTCTATGTAGGTTTCAGAAAAGACGTTTAATAACATTTCACAGGGTATTTCATCCCACCCTCCACTAACAAAACTATCTCATTTGATTGCCCTCCAATCATTACAGTACGACAGGTGAAGTTACGCACATGTTAAGTAAGGATCTGTCTAATGTTTCCCATTAGATCAAGAAGTGAGACTGGTGGTCAACAGAAGGATCCACATTAGGGCCTATATGACAGTTAATAAATATTTAGTTGGATAACAGTACTAAGTATGCACTTTTAGGTCAATGTAAGCTGCTATTACTTTCCTCATCAAACACACAGTTGGTTTGACAGTCCTTCACTCCTGTTGTCTGCAAGACCTCTTCTGTCCAGTTTAACAACCTACTTTATTAACAATCTGCCTTGTATTCCGCCCCCCCCCCCCCCCTCACTCAGCTCATTCAATTCTTTATTCCATCATCCTCATATAGTTGCTCAGTTTTTTTCATTGTATGTTCAATATATAGTACAAACTAAATACAAGTGGTGAGAATGAGCAACCCAGCTTTACACATTTAGGCCTCATTCCATCACTGTTGACAACTCAATTTTATTTTGCATATAGGGAATGGGTGACTAGTATCCACATAGCATAAGAATTTAAAAATATATGTAGATACATTATTTCATATCACAAACCCAGTACGAGTTAAGTGGCGGTCTCCCCCTAAAATTTTTTGTAGTTCATGTAAAATATATTCGTAATTTGTAAAAAATACTCTGCCGAGGTTTGTCCGCTAATATAAGCATTCTGAATTTATTGTGCAGTTTTAGTTTTGTAACTAAAAGCTAGTTATGACGCATATGGTAAAATCAGGCTACGTTGCTGATGACTTCTCAGCCGCAAGATTTCAAGTTACTTGGGGTAGGGGCGGTTATATTACCGAAACTATAACAACTTTAACCTAAGCTACGTTTGTGGAAGCGAAAATTATGCACATAAGGTCTTTCTGTCTGCCATCAAACAGGACTTTGCTTTATGATACCTTGTAAATTACGTGAATGCTAGGCGTAACATTTTTCAAGCTTATTTAACATATAGGCCTATATAAAATTAAAGTGTTCCAACGTCATGCTTTCATAAGTAAATGAACAACTTCCAACAAATGACTAATGAGTAAAGGCAAGCAGTATACGACAGCACGGTAAATTACAAGTTGTTTTAAAAAGCACTTTAAAAAAAAAAAAAGAACCTATTCAACTGAATAAGATCTCCGCTATGATATACGCACTCTGAAGGAATTCCTTAATAATGGGTTATTAACGTATGGACTCGTTTCAAAAAAATAATAGTGCGAACCATTAGTGGTAGCTACCACCACAGGTTTAAGTGGGAAATTATTTATAGGATACATTTCTTTTATTACCGTCTCTGACAATAACTCATGGACGGAAATACACGACATATTCTTCACATTCTGGATCCTTGTTCTATTGGCAACTATGTCGCACCTTGTGGAGAAATTATTTAACTAGCAAATAACTGAAGATATTTACCGCTGAAAGGCATCCAAGCGACACTGTCTACAACAGCTCCAGTATTTCAACCAGCGTTTTTACAAGTCACTTACGGCATTTGACGTTCACGGAACCAACAATGTACACATGCAAAATTCCCGGGTCGACCCTACCAGAGATAATGCAGGCACCGAAGCTTTTTTTTTTTTTTTTAGTTTTCAAAATAGCCATTCGTGCTTCCGCATCATGCAGCCACCAACAAAATACAGTAGCAACCATGGATAAAATTTCACATAATACACAAGGAAATCTGAACAATAAGAGATCGTTAGGTGTGTTAAATAAACTAACGAAGGGTGCCTTACTAATGTCAAATAATGATATGGTATTGAAAAAGTTCTTGTCTGTAAAATACAGATCTGCAAAGATGTGAAACATGGACAGCAGAACAGTGGGAGAAGATAAAACTGACAGAGTTTAATGTGTGATGCTATCAAGGAGAGTAAAAATAGACAGCTAAGACGCGGAAAGGAAAGATTCTAAAAATCAAAGATGATGAAGTACATTGATGAGCCTAAATATTATGTCCAGTGGCAAAAGTTGGATTGAATGTGGTCCGGCGGCGTTGTGGGCACATGTCACGGTGTGGAAAATATGTAAGGGGAGCAGGAAAGAAAGTGGGAATATCGACTGATACAAGAAACTTTGTCAAAGGGCAGATATAAATACGTGGGCAGTGTCGATTATGCAAAATCCTTCTGGGTGTCTTATCACGTCACCTTATAAAACATTCGACAAGTTAAATAAATTGATGTTTCAGTCGAATGGTTCTGCTGGCGTGCACTGCCCGCTTATATAGGAGACAAGTGACCTTGATTACGTCACTCGCTGACAACGGACTTAGAATCTGCTGGCACAAGCAGGCGAGATTTATCCCGTACGCGTGCAGTAGTCGCTCTAGCAGCACGGCGAAAGATTCAAGTCCGGGATGGGAGGCGTTTTTACAACGAACGATGGCTAGAGTAAACCAACCACTACCCGAATTTCCAGTAGAGACGTCCAGAGTAAATACAGTCATATTAAATGGATCTACACTCCTGGAAATGGAAAAAAGAACACATTAACACCGGTGTGTCATACCCACCAAACTTGCTCCGGACACTGCGAGAGGGCTGTACAAGCAATGATCACACGCACGGCACAGCGGACACACCAGGAACCGCGGTGTTGGCCGTCGAATGGCGCTAGCTGCGCAGCATTTGTGCACCGCCGCCGTCAGTGTCAGCCAGTTTGCCGTGGCATACGGAGCTCCATCGCAGTCTTTAACACTGGTAGCATGCCGCGACAGCGTGGACGTGAACCGTATGTGCAGTTGACGGACTTTGAGCGAGGGCGTATAGTGGGCATGCGGGAGGCCGGGTGGACATACCGCCGAATTGCTCAACACGTGGGGCGTGAGGTCTCCACAGTACATCGATGTTGTCGCCAGTGGTCGGCGGAAGGTGCACGTGCCCGTCGACCTGGGACCGGACCGCAGCGACGCACGGATGCACGCCAAGACCGTAGGATCCTACGCAGTGCCGTAGGGGACCGCACCGCCACTTCCCAGCAAATTAGGGACACTGTTGCTCCTGGGGTATCGGCGAGGACCATTCGCAACCGTCTCCATGAAGCTGGGCTACGGTCCCGCACACCGTTAGGCCGTCTTCCGCTCACGCCCCAACATCGTGCAGCCCGCCTCCAGTGGTGTCGCGACAGGCGTGAATGGAGGGACGAATGGAGACGTGTCGTCTTCAGTGATGAGAGTCGCTTCTGCCTTGGTGCCAATGATGGTCGTATGCGTGTTTGGCGCCGTGCAGGTGAGCGCCACAATCAGGACTGCATACGACCGAGGCACACAGGGCCAACACCCGGCATCATGGTGTGGGGAGCGATCTCCTACACTGGCCGTACACCACTGGTGATCGTCGAGGGGACACTGAATAGTGCACGGTACATCCAAACCGTCATCGAACCCATCGTTCTACCATTCCTAGACCGGCAAGGGAACTTGCTGTTCCAACAGGACAATGCACGTCCGCATGTGTCCCGTGCCACCCAATGTGCTCTAGAAGGTGTAAGTCAACTACCCTGGCCAGCAAGATCTCCGGATCTGTCCCCCATTGAGCATGTTTGGGACTGGATGAAGCGTCGTCTCACGCGGTCTGCACGTCCAGCACGAACGCTGGTCCAACTGAGGCGCCAGGTGGAAATGGCATGGCAAGCTGTTCCACAGGACTACATCCAGCATCTCTACGATCGTCTCCATGGGAGAATAGCAGCCTGCATTGCTGCGAAAGGTGGATATACACTGTACTAGTGCTGACATTGTGCATGCTCTGTTGCCTGTGTCTATGTGCCTGTGGTTCTGTCAGTGTGATCATGTGATGTATCTGACCCCAGGAATGTGTCAATAAAGTTTCCCCTTCCTGGGACAATGAATTCACGGTGTTCTTATTTCAATTTCCAGGAGTGTATATTCTTCCGTGGCTGCACGGTTAATTTTACTCTGGACGTCAGTACTGGAAATTCTGGTAGTGGTCTAATGGTTAGCATTGTTGTCACTAGATCATGGGTTCAATTCCTCGGCAGGTGGAGTTTTATCCACTCTGGTACTGGTTGCTGTATTGTCCACGTCATCATCAACGCACAACTCGCTGAAGTGGCATCAAATAAAAAGCTGACACTGGGTGCAGAACTGCCTCAGATGGGATATCGCAGCCAACAACACCATACAAGCATATGGAACACCCATATCTCATCACAAAACATGATATTGTAGTCTTGCTCTGAAGCAGGATAGGTGGAGACCTGCAGCAGAGCTGACAGCAACATACAATGCTGGTGCAGGGACAAGTGTCTCAGAGCACACTATACAATGCACATGGTTGAACATGGGATATGCAGCAGTCAACCCCTACATGTTCCCATGTTGAGCCAGTGATGCCTAGAAGTATCCAGGGAAATACCTTGGACCAGAGCCTGCCATGGCACATGAGGGCATGTTTGAGTGTCCTGTACCAGCATTCGACCAGACTACTGCTCTGCAGGTCGTATGACGTGGTGTGGAATTTCGATACACCACACAGAGCACACAGCCAGTCAAACACTTTAGACTTGAACTCGAACTGGCAGCCCTGGTCCCTGGTCAGGACAAATGGCAGATCAGAAGATCCACATGTTGATGAACATGTGGGAAACGGCGTCAGCCATTATGTCCTCCAGAAAAACTGCCTCAACCCACCAGGTGCCCCAGTCACTCACAGACATTATGTATTTGAAACCCTCAAATGGAGGGAGTGGACCCATGAGATCAATGTGAACTAGCCTCGGCCTGCTGGGAGGGGGGAGGGGACGATGGCGTAGGTGCCAGGGAGTGTGCGTGCCAACCTTCAACGTTGGCAGGGGATGCATGTTGTCGCCCATTTGCAGTAGTCTTGCTTGACATCCAGAAAAATGTAACATTCAGGTAACATTGTGGTGGTTGTTCTTACACCTAGGTGGGCCAAATTGTGTAAAGGGTCAAAGATGTCACATCGCATTTTGGTTGGGGATGACTGGTCGAACCATGACTGTCGATGTGTCACAGAGTCCAAGTGTCTTCACTCCGAGAAGCTGGCGCATTTCAGGTGCAAATGACCTCGATCAGTCAGTGAGTAACTGTTGGAGTGATGTGTCAGCAGCCTGCCAGAGTGCCAGATCTTCGAGATCGATAGACATGGCGATGATATTGACCCTTGAGAGGTAACCCAGAACCACGTTCTCTGCCCAGCGGATGTACCATGCATCATTGAATACTGGCAGATAAGGTCGAGGTGGCGAAACTTGAGAGAAGAGAGATCCTGAGATGGGTTGTGAATAGCGTCAGGAAGAGTTTTATGGTTCATGTCTAGTGAAGGGATATCCTTCAATATCATTACACAAGTGTTTGATCACCTCACAAACAGCTAAAAGTTCTCGGTGAAACAGAGAACACTTGCACTGAGATGTTGTTAGTGTTTTCAAGAAGAAGCAGAGTAGTTCCATAGTGTCACCCACGTGCTGTCGTAGCATGGCAACAATGGCCGTGTCGCTGGTGTATGTGATGAAGGACACATGTGCTTCCAGAATGGGTGGGCAAGGGTAGCAGCCTTGGAAAGCACGGTCTTCCGACTGTTGAACGCATCAGTCATGCCATTTATCCAACGGACACGCTGTTTGCCTGGTGTGTTCTTCATGGCCAATGCATCAGTCAAAGGCATGAATATGGAAGCTACATGGGGAAGGTGTTGGCGATAAACACAGATCACGCCAAGAAAGCGTCTTAGTTCAGAATAATCTTCCAGGAGAAGCAGGCTGAGAATGAGCTCGACCAAGTCCAAAGGGGAGGCACATGCCATCAGATGAAACAGGTGACCCAGGAAAGCGACGGTGGTTCTACTACGCTGCAACATTTCATGATTCATCTCGACGACGTTCGATTCCATGGCCGCACAGCCTTGTTCAAGGTGCTGCTGATGCTCACTGACAGTTGATGAGAACCCGAGAATATCGATGAGGTACGCCCAGGCGAAGGGAAAGTTAAACAGGGACTGAGTCGATAAAACATTGCCTCATTTGGGCGGCGTTTTTAATACAGTAAGGCATGAACTGATACTCAAAGAGCCCAAACGGCATATTGAGAGCAGTCTACATCTACATCTACATCTGCATAGATACTCCGCAAACAACTGTATGGTGCATGGCGGAGGGTACCCTGCACCACTACTTGTCATTTCCCCTCCTGTTCCACTTGCTAATACAGCGAGCGAAAAACGACTGTCTGTGTTCCTTTGTACGAGTCCTAATTTCTCGTATCTTATCTTGATTGTCCTTACGTGCAATGCTTGTTGGCAGCGATAGAATCATTCGGCAGTCAGCTTCAAATGCCAGTTCTCTAATTTTTTTCAGTAGTGTTTCTAGAAAATAACATCACCTTCCATCCAGGGATTCTCATTTGAGTTCCCAAAGCAACTCTGTACCACTTACATGTTGTTCGATCCAACTGGTAACAAATCTAACAGCTCAACTCTGAATCGCTTTGATGTCTTCTTTCAATAGGATCTGGTATAGATCCAAAACACTCAAGTAGTATTCAAGAATGGGTCGCACCAGCATCCTATATGTCGTCTCCTTTATGGGTGAACCACTGTTTCCTACAATTCTCCCAATAAACCAAAGTCGACCATTTGCCTTCCCTACCACAGTTTTCACATGCTTGTCCCACCTTATATCGCTTTGAAACGTTCTGTCCAGATACTATTTGCGAATGGGACAGGGAAAAAAATGATAGGTGGTGGTACAGGGTACCCTCCGCCACGCACCGTATGGTGGCTTGCGGAGTATTTATGTCGATGTAGATACTGGCACTGGGATGGAGTTGTCATCTGAGTCAGTCCCAAACATGTTCTATAAGGAACAGGTTCAAATGGTTCAAATGGCTCTGAGCCTTAACTTCTAAAGTCATCAATCCCCTAGAACTTAGAACGACTTAAACCTAACTAACCTAAGGACATCACACACATCCATGCGCGAGGTAGGATTCGAACCTAGCATCTGTAGCGGTCGCGCGGTTCCAGACTGTAGCACCTAGAAACGCTCGGCCACCCCGGCTGGCTCAGGAACAGGTCTGGCGACTTTTCTGACCATGGGTGTATCATAATATCACGTAGATAGTTCGTAGTGAAACGTGATATGGGGGGACGAGCTTTGTCCTGTTGAAAAATGGCACCACAATACTGTGACTTGAGGGGTAACAGATGAAAATACACGATGTTGGTGCTGTACCTTTGTGCCATCGAAGTTCCCTCAGTCTCTACCAGACCTGAACTGAAGTTAGAACCAATGCGTGCTCACGCTAATGACACGAGGAGTAACAGCATATAACGTCTCCAAAACATTGAAAGAATGGGACCTCTCACCAGGTCACCACCATAGTCGCCAATGATTGTCATCTGGCTAGTGCTAAACCGTGAGTCATCGCTGAATACAATACAAGGGCAGCAATCCATACTAACCAGTCACAGGATCATTCCAAATGTAGCTGTTTTGTTGTGATGTTAATAGCTGTCTGCAAATAAGATGGTAATTTCCTAGTCCAGCTGCTGCTTGTCTGCAACCAGGGGTGCGCGATGATACAGAATATTGCAGGGAGTCCATTACTTGTTCTCAGTGGCAGGCACTGAAGCGAATTGGTTATATTGTGCATGGTCCACAGTACAACAGTTCTTCGTTGTGGTGGTCAGACATGATCAGCTGAAACATTGACAACAAGTATGTCTGCCCTCACATTCCTATGCAGTCGAACATTGGGCCACTGTCACATCTGATGCCCCACAGATCTAGATATTCTATAATTCGATCAGCAGCCAAATGATACTCACTATCAGGTTCCTTCAAAATTCTGTCAGGTGCTGAAAACTCTGTTTCATTTTAAAATTCAGCATCTCCACGTCCTTCGCAGTGGTCACTCAACATCTGACAACATACAAGCGCGTTTTGTAGCCTAGCAGGAATGGTAACAAAATTAAACACAAACAACGCTACACAGAAAACTGCAGTTCTGATCATTTACATACTGCTGATGGTGTCTGCATGAACGAATTTCATTGACATTCAGCCATTTCTTCTGGGTACTTTCCTTTTTGGTCAGTATATATACAGTGACAAATTAAGTTTTTTTAAAAGAAGGATATGAAGATAATTCATTGAGTTATGTAGATGAAGAAGTATTTCTCAGTACTTTTTTTTAGATGCTAGTTCTTTATTAGCCGTTTGCTGAAAGCACTTACAATAGCCTTCACCAGTATACTTATAAATTCTTATTAATGTAGAATTTTAAATACACACAATTTTAATAAATTTGTTATACATTAGACATTTCTAAAAATTGAAATTTTTTGCTAAGAAGAGATCGTGTAGCTTTTCCTTGAGAAATTTAAATGATGTACTTTGGGTGTATTTAGAACTTGTTATTCACTTCGACTGCCACATAAACATTATTGTTATTAGTTTTTGGTGATCAGTTTTGTGATAAAACAAGATATGCACAGATTCTGGTACTACAATTGTCTCTTTGGTTTGTGGGAACATCCACTGAGATATACATCGCTGACACGCGGTAAGTGGAGTATCTGTGACTTGATCACAGACTTTAGTGCGTTTTTTTATTTTTTATTGGCTTCTAGCATACAAACGTTTTAGGCATCACAATACTTTAGTGAGTTCTTAGCTTCCAAGCAGCACATATGTGAATCTTTTACAGTGTAAATACTTGTGCAATAAAGCATTATTGGCGTTCCATAGCGTATCATACATCAATAAGGTCGTACCTGCACCATACTACCACTCTATTGGTAAACTGCGACGCACGCGAATTACGCCAAATATGTACCAAACTGGATACTACATTACGACAATGCGATACGCGCGGAAACGTCGTGTGCCGAAATTCGCACACTACGCCGACGTTTTCCGTTCTGGACAGTGTAGTGCTTCTCCAACGACTCTTTCAGCATCTACAATGATCAACTGCGCAAGTGACGTGCTCCAGTATTGTGGTTCGCCTTACAATGTTAATGCCGATCAATTGAAAGCAATAAATGATTTACTATGGGACGTCATTTCCAATCGCATCTTACAGCAACACCAGGCAATAGGTGATCAGCAACATTCCGGCTGCTTGGATTTGGTTTTATATGCCATGGACGCCATGCCTTTCACATCACATGTTACCAATCGAGATGGAGCAGTGGCTAGCACACTGGACTCGCATTCAGGAGCACGACGGTTCAATCCCGCGTCCGGCCATCCTGATTTAGGATTTCCTTGATTTCCCTAAATCGCTCCAGGCAAATGCCAGGATGGTTCCTTTGAAAGGGCGTGGCCGACTTCCTTCTCTGTTCTTCCGTAATCCGATGAGACAAATGACCTCGCTGTCTGGTCTCCTTCCACAAATAACCCAACCCATCACGTGTGAATACCTTCGACCTGCGTTTGCTGTCGCCAGCTGCCCAGATTTCGATCATTCGCACTGTGTCACAGACAAATTTGGAGCATACTCTGTTTCACCCAGACCAGCATCGAGCCTGGTCCGCAACTGTCTGCAACATACTTGTAACACGTCTCATTACAAACGAACAGTTACAACAAAAACATTCCACAGAACACCGACAGCATATTTATATGATAACCTTCGCACAATATCAACATACCCCTGTTTCCTCACACCCGTGCTGACCCAGAATATCACTAGCTGCTCCATTTCGTACCCAGTGCAGATCATCAACATTTGTTGCACCCATGCAGCCAAGTTATGCCACTGACTTCGCCATGCTCCCGTCTCTGTAGAATATTTCCAGCCACATCACACCAGCACAGCTGCAATATGCCACCCTCCTCGCTGTGCTCATGCCTGTACAGGACTCCGTTAACTGTGTTGTAATGAGCAACCAAGCCATTTGTGCCTCCGAGCCCATGAGAGTCCAATTTGATGACACTGTGCACGACTACCGTCTGTCTTGTGACTAGTTGATAGCGCCCACAATAGGTTCAACTATTCGAGAAGGCTAGTCTAGTTACCTCAACAGTCTGGATGGTGCCAAATTTTCTCCACTCCACCAACGACTTCTACTAGTCTTCACATTCCGACTGCACACATGAACGTGATCTTCTCATCGATTTTGACTTTGAACAGTCTTCCATAGGGCTTCAACCTCCACTAGTCCCACTTCTGAGAACGGTATTTTCAATTGTGTCGCCTGCGTCCTTCCCTCCGATGAACCACCTTTCAGTAGACACAAATTCTGACGTCAAGTCGCCACCACTGAATGACTTGTCGACAAAGCACGAATCTACAGTACTGCAATCATATGAAGCTACCAATTCATCAGGTGCAGTGCATGGATCCATGACCGAGTTACTACAATGGTCACCATCTCTATGCCTCACATGACCTTCATTAATTGATTTGTGGTCAAGTACAGTTACTTAAAAATTTACAATTCGTTTGTCTGTATTGATACGCTTCAATATACTGCACCTCATACCCTGGATACTTTTTTCATTTAATAGTAACCTACTGCCACCATAATTTTTGATTACCTATTGAATGAAACAAAATCTCTGACAGACAGAAAAGTTAAATTTGTAAACTAACTGAAAAAGTTCTGCAAAAGAGTTTCTATTTTTGTTATGTGTAAAACGTGGTAGGTGCGAATTACTAACAAATATATTATTAAAAAGGAATAAATAAACTGCAAATGTCAGCAAGTAGCATAATAATTAAAATTAATTGTACAATTGATCCATGGAACATGGAACTAACCATCTGCATTAAATCAAGACACTGCACTTTCTTTCTTTATATTCCCATTGGTAAAGTTCTTCTTTATAGGGTTACAGAATGAAAAGTTACATCATCTCCAAGGATATGTGTGTTCTTGCACCAGTATTTTGTTGTTAGTTATTTATTTGTACAAGAAGCAGAAGCTTCTTCTAACTTACTCATAATGGCATCAGTTTCTGATTCGAATTCTGAAGTTTTTACTTCCTCTTCTTTAGTGAAAGAGTTTGGGAAAAACATATTTAGTAACTTCAGTGGCACTGTTATCAGCAATATTATCATCGCTATTGCAGAGTAAAGATACTGATTGTGTCTTGCCGCTGATGTACTTTACATACAACCAGAATCCCTTTGGGTTTTCTGCCAGATTTCGAGAGTTTTGATATGCAACTATTAAAAGCGTCTTGCGCTGAAATCCGTGGTAAATTAAGTGCTTCTGTAAATCTTCGCCAATTTTGAGGATTTTGTGTTCCTTTAAACTTGGCATGCATTTTCGTTGCTTCTGCAACAGTGTTCCAACATGTTTTGTGTACCATTGGTGATCAGTTCCATTTCTTATTTATTTATTTGGTATAAATCTCACAAATGCTATCAATACTGTTTCTTTAAATTTAAGCCACATGCGACTGTACCTACACAGGTAGCTGAGACATAATGGAGGTTGTCTCTCAGGAAAGCATCAAGCGAAATTTTATCTGCTTTCTTCAGTAGAAATCTTTTGCAATTATTTTTGGCGTATTTGGATGTTACAGTAATCAGTTTCGCTGCAGCAACCTTATGGTCACTAAGCACTGTGTCGGTCATGATGCTCCCTATTTCCTCAAGATTATTTGTTGCTAAGAGGTTCGGTATATTTTCGCAACCATTTACACTTTGTGTACGTTACTGAACTAATAGCTCAAAACAGTTTTCAGAGAAGGCATTCAGTAAAATTTTGGACGGTGTTTTACTTCTGCCACTCTCTTTGAACACGTATTTTCGCCAACATATCGACGGTATATTGAAGTTACCCGAACTTTAACCCTTTGAGTGGGGTGCCTGTTTGAGACGATGCTTAGTTTACTTTTTTGTTATTGATCTTTTCAGCAAATGTATCGTCTGTGTCCGTTGGTTGGTAAAAGGAACCAAATAGTAATGTATTCCGGTTGTCAAGTTGACCTCTACCCATACTAACTACCTGCTTCAATTTCGCTGTGGGATATACTAGTTCAAAGAGCAAAAAAGACACCACCACCAACTGTACTCAATCTATCCTTTCTGAACACCGTTAGGTCCTTTGCAAACACTGGTACTGAAGTTATCTCCACACCTATAAGGATTTGAGTCTCAGTGCCTTCTGTTAGCAATTGTTGCTTTAGTTCTTTCCCAACACAGCTACGAAGTGTACTACTACACTTCACTACAGAATTAATCGCTCACTTTTTCGAAACCTCGTAATTGTCTCCCACTGCGACGCAGAAGTTTGAAATTTGCAAGAAAGGTGCCTAGAGCCTTCATTTGTAATGGTGCAAAAGCGTGTCGCCCTGCTATTCACACTCGGGCTCAATGGCGCTTCAAACAGAGAGATGTCACACGTGGGAGAAAAAGGCCAGATCTCAAAAGTTTATGTGACGTGTAAATTCGCTTAATGATGTCACACTGGCAAGAATTTTGATCACAATTCTACCCAACGCCACCGTAGACGTATCACAGCATGGGAAGGTTGTCAAAACCCCTGTTCCCCACATTTCAGCCCTTCTTTCGGCGCCTCTGCAATGGAGGTCCGAAACGGGACGCCCAGCGTTGAAATCACGTGATTTTCTTACGAGTGCCCGAGGAAAACATTTCATGTATACTGCCACTGAGAATCGACACGGAAAGGCCTCAGTAGGTGGCATAATAGGTGTCAATGAAACCACCCCTTTCCTTGGAGTGTTTCGTAGTCGAAAACGACAGTTTACAGTTCGATGAGCAACAGGAAGATATTGTTGACAATCGTTGACATAGCGGGCACTCCTAGACGTTTCAACTTTTCTCTAAGGGGGGTTGTATCCTCATTGAACGTGATCGCACCTATTTCGAATGCAACAAAATCTCCACATTTGCTCTTGTGTGCAGTTTGCAACCAGTAAAGACCGTTCAGAACCATTCGACAAAATCTTAACTTGATACAAAGAAACAAGCGACGCTTATGCTTTTTCAGTCCTTCTCTTTCGTGTCGTCCTGCAGCTTGATCAAGAGAAGGGGAAGGGGGTGGGAGGGGTGTGTGTGAGCGATATTGACACACGCATGAATAGAATGGGAAAGGAGAAAAGATTCCTCCAAGAACAGCCTACCACCCCCTCCCACTTGTCTGCAGCTCATGATCTAGTAGCTAGCATTGCTGCCCTGGATCATGGGGTCCCAATTTCGATCCCCGGCCTGGTTGCGGATCTTCTCTGCCCAGGAACTGGATGTTTGTGTTTTCCTCATCATTTCATCATCATCATTTGTGATAGTTGCTAGATTGGGTTGAGTTAAAAATTGGAGTGTGTAAAAATTGGAACTTTGGAACTTTGTACAGGCACTGATGACTACACAGTTGAGTGCCCCCAAAACTAAACACCATCATCCCCCCCCCCCCATTCGTCAAAACCCTCGGTGGCACCCACCCACCTTAATTGAGAATTTTAAGAATGAACCTGTATGGAGAAAACCTGTAAAGTAGTCCCCGCCATAACACCCATCCAATTCCATTTTGCCTGCATACAGGTGCCTAGGACTACTTTACACGTTTTCTCTGTACGGGTTTATGTTTAAAATTGTCAACAAAGTTGGGCAGGTGCCATCGAGGGTTTTGTCAAACTGGGGGGGGGGGGGGTGTCTTAGAGGAACTATTTGCCGTTTTATTCACGCAATTGTCAATGTAGCACCCTCTCCCCCTTCCACCCCCGACCCCCTATAAAGCCACAGGAGGACGCAAAACAGGAGAACTGGAAAAGCATAAATACCCTTTCCTGTTTCGAATCAGGCTCAAATTTCGTCCGAATGATTTTGAACGGTTCCTAGTGGTTCCAAGCTGCACACGAGAGCAAAAATTGTGTTTGCCTGCAGCCCAGAGTGTTGCCATCACATTCAATGAGGATGCAGCCCCGCAGCGTCTTTAGAGAAAGTTTGAAACGTCTGGGGGTGCCGGCAGGGTCCAAAGTTGTCAAGAACGTTTTCTTGCTGCTCATAGCATTGCGAAGTGTCGTTTTCAACCGTAAAACCTGCGGGAATCAACATCCGAGGAAAGGAATGGTTTCATTTAGGCACATTATGCAACCCCTGCGGCCCTTTCGTGTCGATTGATCACCAACGTAGAGGTGTCAAAAGAAGGGGAGAAATATAGGTAAGAGGGGGTGTGACGACCTTCCCATCGTGTGACACATCGACAATTGCGTTGGGCAGAACTGTGGTAAAATTTAGAGCCCATATGACATCTTTGACTCACCCTACACGCCACAAAACTTCTAAGCTCTGGCCTTTTTTCGGATGTGTCGACACCTTGTTTCTCAAGCGCCGTCGAACCCGAGGGTGACGTTGCAGTGCACCATGCTTTTGCACCGTTACAGAGGAAGGCTGTAGGCACCTTTGAGACAAATTTCAAACTTTTGTGTCGCAATGGGAGTCATTTACTGTATTTTGAAAAAAATGACCCTTGAATTGTGTTGCCCAGTGTGCAATACCTATATTTCCTACGTCTACCCTCGTCCCATATTTGAGAATGAAGTCCTTTTTGTATTTTCCTGAAACCCTCTAACCTAAAAAAAACTGACAAATCCACTCAACACAGCCCTCTCTACCTGTGTGGCTGCCTCCTGTGTGTAATGGCGCACAGATCTATTAATCAGAACCTAATACTCCACCAAGCTTTGGTGCAAGTCAGGGAATCCGCAGACTACATGGTTGCAGAATTGTGCGAGACACTGACTCAGAACGTGCAATTGACTCTGTACGAAAGGTCCACAATTGATCCTGTTGACAAAGCTACAGATGGTGAGCACTGACTTCATCTCGCAAACAACACTATCGATCTTTACCAACTCAGAAAGCCATTGGAATCCAGGGAGAATCTCTTCTAATCCAAAGTGGCCCAGATTGTTAGTACCTACAAGAGCCACCACCTGCAGTTATCTGCACCATGTGCTCTTCATCGCATCTGGAAGGACCCTTCCTCATCTGGGATGACTCCCCCCAGTATACACATAGAGTGTACAATATACTTCTTCCCCTCCTTGGCAGACATTTCCCTAAGGGACCACATTATGCGCCTAACATTGGAGCCCCCAACTATGAGTAACCTTACCCAGTGCAAATACCCAGAACTTGCCCACTGAGACAGGAAAAGTGATTGCATCATGCCCAGAATCTTTATTGGCCACAGTCAGCACCTAAAATCAGTTTGCCATAGGAACTGATGAGGCTTTCCGTCCCTGAAAGGTCTTCCTCTGCTTGCCTCAAGACCATGAGTGAGGGGTCAATGTCTGCAGGCAGTAACCACGATGGCCATAGCAATAGACCAATCGTGGAACATATGCAACACACTGGACATCCCTTGGATCCCCCACGTTTGGCCTCCACAGTGATGCCCATTGGCAACAGTGTCAAACTGTGTGACTGAAGCCAGCACCACCTGGAGCTATGAGCGAAGGGTCACCAACTCAGCCTGTATCTGAACACAGCAATCACAATCCCTGTCCATACTAAAGACTACAGAACTCAATACTGTGTAGTTATTAAAACGCAGAACTGTGCCTTGTATGTACACAAACAAGTCTGACTGATGCTGACATGTAAGTCACGTGATTCCAGTATGAGAGTTCAGCTGCCCATTAATAACAAGACCATGTTTCTACAACCTGTACCTGCATAAATTAATTAAAAATAATTTGTCATGTTGCAGTGATGGGATTCCAGACAAAGTAATAAATCACAGAGCAACAAATACACTACTTCCTGATGTTATTAATGTGTAATTAAGCACAGGAGTCTTTCCAGATAACTAAAAACACAAACTTTTGAATCACTTTACAAGAAGTGTGATTCATTTGCTGTTAGTAATTGCAGACTGTATCACTATTACCTGGTGTTTCAAAAATAATAGGAAGGATTATGTAGGAAATTCTCAAATTTTCTTAGTGAAAACCATATGGACGAAATGAATTTAGGAAAAATATTTCAGCTGAAATAGACATCTATAATTTTTTAAATTAGTCATAAATTCCATATGTAGCAAAAAAATTGAATTGTGACTTATTTGTGGCTCTGTCTAAGGTATTTGATGTCAGTGACCATATTCGGGCGCTCAGGAAACTAGCTTGAAACGAGAGTCAGGGAGTAGCATATGATTGGTTCAAAACCTATCTCACTAACAGATATCAAAAGGCAGAGATACAAAATACAGCTGCGGTTTTTCTTGTCAACATACAAAAAGTCATGTATAGTGTGACAGAGACTCATTAGCACCATCGCTGCTCTTAATATTAGATTGTTTCATATGTTTGTATCTTTTTTTTCATAAGTTTAATGAACATAACAGGTACACATAACGGAGACTTTGGTCATTAATAGTATATTCTGCTTCATTATTTACAACAGTCTGCCAATGATGGGGTAACTTTTCGATTCCACAACTGTAGAAATCACGTTGTTTGTAGGCAAAGAACTCGTCGAGCCATGTATGGAGCGCATTTTCATCCAGAAAGGAAGTTCCTTGAAGGCTGTTCGACAGAGAACGGAAAAGATGAACATCTAAGGGCACTAGATCAGGTGAATAAGGTGGGTGCAGAATGACTTTCAAACCCAGCTCCTGTATAGTGTTTTTGGTCAGCCTGGCAGGATGTGGTGGGCGTTATTGTGGAGTAGCATCACTTCAAGCAGTCTTCCTGGTCGCTGTTCTTGTATTGTGTTTGTAACACGTCTCAGATGCTGACAATAAATGGCAGCAGTGATGGTTACAACTAAGGGAAGCAATTCATAGAAAACCACACCGTCGATTCTCCACTATATGCGTAACACTAGCTTTTTTGGATGTGCATAGGTCTTTGTAGGGGGAGATGCTGCTTTGTTTGGACCCAACCATCCCTTTCTGTTCCTTATGTTAGCATAAAGACACAATATCTCGTCACAAGTAACGACACAAGATAGGAATGGTTGGTGTTGGACACGAAGCAATTGATGACAAACATGCAGAGATGCGCATATTGCCACCTGCTGACTTGTGTGATTTTGGCTTAGAGCATATGGTGCCTATACACTCGATTTTCGAACCTTCCCCATTGCATGTAAATGTTGCACGATGGTGGAATGATCACAGTTCATCACATTTGCCAGTTCTCGAATACACTGACGTGCATCATTATGGATTAGTGTGTTTAAACGACCTTCACCAAACTCAAAAGATCTTCCTGAACATGGAGAGATATTAATGTCTAAACAATCCTCCTTAAAACGAGAAAATTATTTTCTTGCCAAGCTCTCTCCTGCGGTGTTATCCCAATACATGGTGCAACTGTTTCTGGCTGCCTCTGCTGTTATTAGCCCTCTATTGAACTCAAACAGAAGCATATTTCGTAAATGTTACGATTTTTGCACTTGGCACTCCATTTTCTAGTGTCCACAGCTGCAGTCACTGTCTCCAAATGACAAAATTACAATATATGAGCTCAGATAACAACAGTGAACTACAAATAAAAAAAAATGTCACTCGATAAATAAACACACAGCTACCAGAACACCAACACGCAAAATAAAAACGCTACGAAATTATGCACCAATCTAATACTTATAAATAACGTGCCAAGCCCATATATCAGCAGCAGATATAATATTATTTGCTGATTACACAAGTCTGTTAGTTAGAGGAATGAGTGATTTGACTAACATGAAGTAATCGCAGTAGCAGCAAAAGAATCAAACACATGGTTAGAGAATAACAACGAACGATTTAAATGTCTCACAGCACACTAAAGTCTTTGTTTATTGCATAGATATTGCTGTTCAGTGTCCCTACTCTCTTTGCTCAGTGATGCTTATGTCTCCAAGGAGAGCTATCGATGTCAACATCTCCACAGATACCCCCCATCCCAGAGTGTGGAGCACTGGGGGGAGCTGTTGTGGCCGTTACTTTCATTGACCATCTTGTGTGGAATATTCAGAAGCGCGTGACCAGCTGTGTTGTGACTGGGACTGTTTCTCATAGAAGCATTATCTAGGTGTGCCTGACCAGTCATGCCATGGCAGACGGGTAAGCAAGATACGACTAGACCATTTCTTGGAGAGGTGTGGCCCATAGTGCTAATGCTGTACAGAATGTAAGATACCAGATGGCGTGGGAGCTGTCCGGTGCAAATACCAGAATTTAGAATGGATGTGTAGGGCCACATGTGAAGAGGCATAGGAGGTGATGTGCCAGCAAAAGTTTCTGTGCTGGTGTGTGGATGGTTGAGTGGCATCTGTCATGTCTGAGCCATCACGCAGATGATTGTGAGGTCAACATCTGTCTATAAACGAGATGAAATAGAAGCATAATCGACATTGTGTGGTACTGCATAAACATATTCGACTCTCTGCATGTGGGCTACGATCGAAGTCGGTACAGTCTCCCTACAGGCATCCACTGTCAAGGTATTATCGACGATTCTCATACTTATCTTCTCTGGGTCGAAGTTTTTAAGATATATATTGTTAATGACAGGTTTTTCTGAGTTTGAAGAGGTCGGCTTCATACTAAATGGTAATCTGTCGTCACTATAGTTATCCACCGCTGCAGTGTCACCGGCATTTCCTGGATTGTCGTCCTGTAGGACCCACATGGGCTTTAAGCAATTGATCGAGACAATCGTTGGTTTGCCGTTGAGCAGGAGGATCGAATTTTTGGGTAGAGCTGGTCCAACCATGTCATTGTGCAGCATGACATAATCACAGAAAGGCAGTGCTTTGCGCACAAACACCTTAGGGGTTGAGAGCATTGCAGGCAGTGGCACACGTTTGTGTTGTGTGGTCTTTTGCACAGTGAACCAAGTAGGAAGGCCCAACTTTTCAAAATGTTGCATCAGTAGGACGAAATCTGCAGGTAGTGAAAGTGACTCGCCATAAAGATCTCTGGCTAGCAATGCTAGACTCTGTCTGCAACCTCCTGTGGCACATGAGAGCGACTTTAAGTGTTCTGTGCCATCACCTGACCAACCTGTTGCTCTGCACGTGGTATGCTGTCGTGTGGTTGTGCTTAATGCTGCATAGGTTGCATAGAGCTTCAAATAGCGCCGATTCAAGCTGTCGACCCTGATGGGTTGTTACTGCCTCGGGTGAGACGAATCAAGCTATTCAATTATCTATGAATGCACAAGCTGTTGAGTCTACATTGATGTACTTCAGTGGTATCGCTTTGATCCATCAGTACACTGTGTCGATTACTGACAGTAAATATTTATATCCCTTTGTTTCTGGAAGGGGGCCAATGAAACCGAGGTGTACATGGTGGAAATGTGCCTGTGGTATCTCAGATATTCCTAAATGTGGTTGTGTGTGCCTGATGACTTCACTACGCTGGCATGCCATGCATGCTTGTGACCAGCTGTGGCATTCTTGTTTTATGTCTGGCCACAAACATCGCTCTGTAATGAGGTCCAACTGTCGACCTGATGTTCAGTTGAGATTAGCTGTGAAGTTGTTAGAACATTATGTGATACGTTGTCTTTGGCATCAGGGGTCAGATTCTATTGGAGGATATGTCACAGAGACATATCAACATTTCAAACCCAGTGACATTTGCTGCTCAATGCACAGTCCTGTAGAGTCTGTATTCAGCTGTTGACTCAGTATAGTCGATGTGGAGAAAAATGACATTTGTACATGATAGATCATGTGCAATTATGTTGTCAGTCCTGTGTAGGTATTGTATAGAGAGGTCAAGGTGTCAGCAGTGGTGGGGGGCTGAAATCCTTTGATGGGTGGCAACTTGTGCCAGCGAGCAGTTTGTGGTCTGTAAGCATTTGACTGTGTAAATCATAAAATTCTGCTAGACAAGCTCAAGTATTGTGGCATGAGTGGGACAGTGCACAAATGGTTTAATTCGTACCTAACTGGAAGAGTGCAGAAAGTAGAAATAAGTAGTTCTCATAACATGCGAAGATCAGCACATTCCTCAAACTGGGGAACTATCAAGAATGGGGTTCCACAACGGTCAGTCTTGGGTCCTTTGTTGTTCTTATTATATATTAATGACTTGCAATTCTATATTCATGAAGAGGCAAAGTTAGTTCTCTTTGCTGATGATACAAGTATAGTAATCACACCTGACAAACAAGAATTAACTGATGAAATTGTCAATACTGTCTTTCAGAAAATTACTAAGTGGTTCCTTGTAAACGGACTCTCACTGAATTTTGATAAGACACAGTACATACAGTTCCATACAGTGAATGGTATGACGCCATTAATAAATATAGACCTTAATCAGAAGCATATAGCTAAGGTAGAATATTGCAAATTTTTAGGTGTGTCCATTGATGAGAGATTAAATTGGAAGAAACACATTGATGATCTGCTGAAACGTTTGAGTTCAGCTACTTATGCAATAAGGGTCATTGCAAATTTTGGTGATAAACATCTTAGTAAATTAGCTTATTACGCCTATTTTCACTCATTGCTTTCATATGGCATCATATTTTGGGGTAATTCATCACTGAGGAATAAAGTATTTATTGCACAAAAGCGTGTAATCAGAATAATAGCTGGAGTCCACCCAAGATCATCCTGCAGACATTTATTTAAGGATCTAGGGATATTCACAGTAGCTTCTCAGTATATATACTCTCTTATGAAATTTGTTATTAACAACCAAACCCAATTCAAAAGTAATAGCAGTGTGCATAACTACAATACTAGGAGAAAGGATGATCTTCACTATTCATGATTAAATCTAACTTTGGCACAGAAAGGGGTTAATTATACTGGCACTAAAGTCTTCGGTCACTTACCAAATAGTATCAAAAGTCTGACAGATAACCAAGAAGTATTTAAGAAGAAATTAAAAGAATTTCTGAATGACAACTCCTTCTACTCCATAGAGGAATTTTTAGATATAAATTAAGAAAAAAAAACAAAAAAATATTTAAAAAAAATTAAAAAAATAAAAATAAAAAATAAAGAAAAACAAAAAAACACAATAAAATAAAGTTGTTATATTAACTTAAGTATGTTGTTAAATTAACCTAATTATGTCACGTATTGGAAAATTCGACTCGTTCCACATCATTACGAAATATCGTACTCATGATCCATGGAACTAGTATTAATCTAATCTAATCTCCCCTCAATGTCCTCCCTGAAATTCCTCATAGACAGCCAGCAGCTCATGGTCAAAGGCAGACCTATTTGACTGTGAAGTCATGAACTTTCTCGAAAGGAAGCTTAGTGGCTGAGCCTCTCTTCCCACAACTTTTTGCAGTACAGCCCAGATCATGGTGTCCGTGCTGATAGTGAACTGAGCATCTGGGGTGGGTCAGTGTAATTCTTCTGCAATACAATCCTTAGCAAGTTCAAATGTTTAATTCACTTTATTGGTCTGAACTACTTGTCTTTTTCGCTGCTTGTTCAACCCAGAGGGGGCAAGTGTTAGGGGTGCTTGTTTTGCTGCTGGCTGTGAT
Source organism: Schistocerca nitens (assembly GCF_023898315.1). Lineage (NCBI taxonomy): Eukaryota > Metazoa > Arthropoda > Insecta > Orthoptera > Acrididae > Schistocerca > Schistocerca nitens. Next base: position 115,912,507 of record NC_064614.1, on the reverse strand, counting down.
AGGCGATGCCAATGGAATTTCAAGATCTCTAAGAAGCGTCGATGCTCGTGGTAATTCAGAGCGAGAGTGAGTTGTTTGATGAGATCAATTATGTCAGCTGCATATTGTGGCGTTCACTGTTTGCCCTAGGAAGGTCAAATCAACCTTTCAGAATGAGATTTTCACTCTGCAGCGGAGTGTGCGTTAATATGAAACTTCCTGGCAGATTAAAACTGTGTGCCGGACCGAGACTCGAACTCAGGACCTTTGCCTTTCATGGGCAAGTGCTCTGCCAACTGAGCTACCCAAGCACGGCTCACGATCTGTCCTCACAGCTTCAATTCTGCCAGTAGCTCGTCTCCTACCTTCCAAAATTCACAGAAGCTCTTCTGCAAAGGGCAAAAGTCCTGAGTTCGAGTCTCGATCCGGCACACAGTTTTAATCTTCCAGGAAGTTTCACTTCAACCTTCTCTTTCCATTGGTGAGCGCGCCACCATCCTGTGTGTTGTTGGGGTGTGACTGAAAAAATGAGGATATTGCCTAAATAGCTGTAGCAAAGGATTCAAATCAAATGGCTCTGAGCACTATGCGACTTAACTTCTGCGGTCATGAGTCGCCTAGAACTTAGAACTAATTAAACCTAACTAACCTAAGGACATCACACACATCCATGCCCGAGGCAGGATTCGAACCTGCGACCGTAGCGTGTAGCAGAGGACAAAGTCAAAAAGTATCCTATCTATAAATGACTGCCATGTTTAGGCTGCGTTCTTCTGACCATATAGCATGAGGAGTTATACAAAAAGGTCAACTGGGGTTTACTACCATTTTCGCATCTGGGTGCATGGGAATTTGGAAGTAAACTATTTTGCAGTCGGTCACACTGAAGATAGTGGCACCTGCGAGTGAGTGTGTGAAATTCTAGACATTCTGTACTGGGAAGCTATTGTACACTGTTCAGGAGTTGAGAGCTTTGTAGTCCCCGCAGCCCTGTCGTTCTTCTGCATGAGTTTTATCAGTGATGCCCACAAGCTGCCTGAGGGGCACACTATTCCTCCATTCAACAGTTTTTTGTCTGCCATCTTTGCGGTGCATAGATTAGCTGGGGTTAGATGGTGTGCTTTGTGTCGAACTGGTGGGCTGGCAGTCATTAAAATGCAGTGCCCCAAGCTGTTTCGGATCGCGCAAAGTGGCATCTTGGATTGTGGGGAATTTGCTATGGAAGGGGTACCTAGATTCCATGCACTGCTTGTCGAGGTGGAGTGCGCCATATGTGTTACGTGCTGTGTATCCAGAGCATTGATCATGCAGGCGCCAGGTGCGATGACAGCACGATGGGGCATGGCTGCACTTGCTGCCCAGTCCTCATTTGTGTGATGGGTGCAGACAAGGTTCTTGTAGTGCTCATGCACCAGTGCAAGAGCAAGAGCTGAGGAGATATTTATTGATGTGCATCCGAAGTTGAGTAGCAGTCGAGGTACTGTTGATGCATTCTCAACAGGATTTTTGCTGTCGTGATACACTCCTTGTTCATAATTTAGTACAGTATTGCGTCGGCCTCATGCACATTGGAGCACAGTGTAGTTCTGCAAGATATGGCTATTGTCACTGCAAAAAGTGCCAGGATGCAGTACTCAGTTTCACGGTGCAGGAGCGACATGTTCCATAGATCTGGCGAGAGATGGAAATGTAGTAAGAAATCGATCCCGGCTACTGGTTCCTTGACGTTGGCAACACAGAAAGTTCATATAAAGTGGTGCTGTGGGAGAGGTGCAGGGTTGGGTCGATAGTTCCTTGCACTGTGACCCACGAATCGTTAGTAGCGCAGATTTGGAGCACAGTTGTAGTGGTGAATGTTGAAGTAGTTTCCTTTGGTATCATTCTGACGTCCAAAACTGTGTCCACCAGGAAATTGTTGCATGTGTTGTGATCGTACACATACAGTCTACTCCAAAGAGGTGAGGGCATTGAGGCATCTGTTTGATCCACGTGTGTTGGTTGTTGGTGTGCCTAGTGCACTCTACACGTGGAGTTTGGGAACTAGCTAGGCTTATGGCGGTTCCTTGTGGCTTTGCCAAACCAACAATGATACCAGCAGAACAATGGCCTCGAGGTGGTGGCGGCGTTCGACCCGTCGCTGCCAGCTAGCATTGCTGTGGCGTGAGTGTTTGTCGGACTTGCCTTCTGAGGGGTGTGGCGATGTCGTCCTCATATTTTGTAGTAGGAGGTCATGGCGAGTCAATGAGCTCAGCCTTCGGCTGTGACCATGCTTTGTGTGGCGTGGAATGTGCTGTGGCCTTTATTTGTTGATGGTGTTGCATAATTGGCCAGAATCAACTTTTTTTAAAGTGACTGCGCCTAGTTGGCGATCATTGCAATTTGTAATTCCAGTGGAAGTTTCACCATCCATGGTGTCCACAGACCTGCATCCAGCATGAAACTCAAGTGTTGTCCACAGCTAGTGTCAACTCTGAAATGATGTCTTGTTGCTGAGCTGCTCCTCGTACATCGCTTGTTTTAACTGTTGCTCTGGTGACCTTGACAGGCGCTGCAGAATGGACAGTTCTGCCATATTGGTCTTCTATTGAGTGGGTGGTGTGAGTATGACATCGCTCATGAGGACAGCAAGTTCTTCCATATGACAAATCGGGTGTCATCATCCAGAATGCCTGTGGTATTGAATACACATTCCATATTGACGAACCAGATGGCAGATTACCTTGTTGAAATGGCAACAGTTTATGGCGAGAGGGTAGTCAGTGTGTGGCATGATGGGTATGTGGTAAAGCCAGGTTCACACATGCAACAAAAATGTGGCCACAGCTAATGGTATACTGCAGTTGCAATGCAGATGCATGTGTAAACTCCCACGTTTTAGTGGCACATCTTGAGAGACACCACTTTTGTCATGACACAAAACGTTCTACTCAGTTGTACTTCCACCACTGCTCCCTTGTGGTTGTATTTCGAAACACGAGTAATATTTTTCAGTTATCATGGAGTAATTACTGCTGTATCCCATTTGATTTCAGTGTGTTTTGATTAAATTATTGAAAGAAGTGAAACTGTTTTCGGCAGGTGCTCTTTCGCAGCTTCTGGAACTACAAGAACAACATCCTATATTTGATTTTTTGTATCAGTGTGTGTGTGTGTGTGTGTGTGTGTGTGTGTGTGTGTGTGTGTGTATGTGTGTGTGTGTGTGTGTCTGTGTGTGTGAGTGTGTGTGTGTGTGTGTGTGTGTGTCCATGTGCACAATATTTACAAATCAATGATGTATCCCACAATCTTAAAAGAGTTTTGGGTAAATAAATGTAATATGCCCATATCAGAGAGTACAATGTCCACCCCTGGTAGCTGAGTGGTCAGTGCGACAGAACGTCAATCCTAAGGGCCTGGGTTCGATTCCCGGCTGGGTTGGAGGTTATCTCCACTCAGGGACTGGGTGTTCTATTGTCCTAATCATCATCATGTCATCCCCACTGACGCGCAAGTGGCCGAAGTGGCGTCAAATAGAAAGACTTGCACCTGGCGAATGGTCTACCGAACGGGAGGCCCTAGTCACACGACATTTATTTTAGTGAGTACAATAAGATTCTAATATCTTGAAAGAGTGGCATGTCTTCAGGTGATATTTACTTCTCTTCTCTTATAAAAGTGAGGTCACTGATTTATCTGAGAAATCTATTTTTCGATCCAACATTTAGGATTCGTCTTCCTTGCATTTAACTGTACTCACAGCTCTAACGCCATAACCTGCACTATAAAATTCATATACTCCCATACGATTTCAGCTGACGCCATATTGAAAGCTTTGCAACTACTTAGAATTTGTGACATCCAAGTATGAGCGATAGCTCACATTGCCAATACAGAGAGCCACAAGCTGTGGCATCACATTAGTTGCATATGTGAACCCACATTAATGGCATCATTGTGGCTTAGTGAAACAGCATCAGAGGCAAGATGACCATCGTTGTGAATCTAGTAGCCATATTATGATAGTGAGCGGCTGGTTGTGGAACCACGTGTGAAGGAGTTCTCTGCGCAATGTTCGTTCATGGCATAGTTGACTCAGGTGTCACGTGAAACACATCAGAGCTCGAAATTAGTTCTGTTTGTAACCATTGTGGACTCATAGTTTACTACTTGTCATCGATGTCACACTCAAACACTTATTCATAGTGCTACTCAGTTGATACGGGATCACCAATATGGAAGACTTCCCTAACAGGTATGAGGAAAGTTCCAATATCGAAGCCGAGACGGTTGTGAATGAACAATAGTTCATTACTATCGAATGATACAAAAGCGTGACTGCGCGGTCGGATACCTGAAAGCCAGTGATCTCCATACTAATGTAATATAGAGATCACTGCTGAAAGCACACTGAAGTCTTTGTTTATTGTAGAGATAATCCTGTTCGGCACCCCCACTCTCTCTGCCTAATGATACTTAAGGAGCCCTCACATGTTCTATAATATTGTCAAACTGTCAATATATTGACCATCTCAGGGCACATATTGATGTCTTGTCAATATTAGAAATACTGATGAGCAGTACTGATGGACCTCAAAAAATTTTCAGTATTCTCAATACATATCGAACGTGTGAGGTCAAATATTGACAGTTTGACAATTTTCTCCACTGAGATATTGACAGAGATCCATGAACCAGCCACATGGCGTTAGTGCGCACCGTTAATTTTTTCGATTTTTCGTTGTGCATATCATATCTTAGATACCATTTTTACAAGCTTTTTAACACAAAAGAATTTTAATAGGCCTATTCAAGGGTAATTTTCGTATATGACACTTTATGATGGTTACTGGAGTTTTCTCTATGACATTGCTTACTTCATTAATATGGAAATTAGCTTAGATTACTTGTCGAAATCACCAAATTTTCAAAAAGTGTAAAAAATGTTATAAGTTAACTGCTTGAACAGGTCTTGCCAGGCAAATACAACTGCTTCACAGATTTCCATAGAATTATAATAACTGTGCTTGCTGATATTACAAAACTAAACTTTGAGCATTAGAATGACTTGTCTGTCTCCAGACATCTCGAAGTTTCTCCTAATATCCTGTTGACTGCAATTGCCTCTCTCGTTAAGGTATTTTTCTTCTCTATTTTTATCTCAATCAACACTAGTAATTTGTACAATGCAATACTCATCGAAAAATAATTTACAAAATCTTTCAACCCATGATCCTAACTTCAATCAGTAAATTAACATGTGAACAGTCTCTTCTCCTTTCAACCAATCTCGGACCCTTTTCCTCTTTTCGTTGTTTTCTGTTGTTCCCCAGGTATAGCTACTATAATTGCAGTGCACGATTTCTTTTGGGTGTTCGACATCTAAACATTGTAAAATCGTGTTGTCAACTGACAATTTTTGACAATGTTCTTGATACAGTGAGGTCGGTTCACTATACTGAAGGTCCGACAAACTAGTGTTGTAAATAAATACTGAACATGTACAGGCCCCTTTACGCCTCCAAGCAGTGTTATAGGTGACGATATACCATAGACTTATTAAATTACATTGTATTTCGACAAATATAATAAAACTTTTTTTATTAATTAATGTATATTAAGACTTTTGTTATGTGTGGCGTCATACTATACATAAGAATATTTTGTTACCTAAAATATTATTCTAAAATTGTTAATGAATTATTACTTTGATAAATCCTATATATAATGAGATATCGTAGTACGTGGATGGCAATAAATTGAATTCAATTAAAAAGAGTTTCCATTCGTCCGAACACAGTACCAGTCTGCTTAAGAAACTCAACCTCACGCAGTTTATTCATTGTGTGCAACACCGTCTCGTTTATATATTCTTGCAAGGAAGTTCTTTATGATATAAAAATCTGTTCATTTATTTCTTATCCCCAATCGCTGCATGCGCTGTACACATAATTTTTCATAACCTGAATAGTTAATGCCACACTGTTTATACATTTCTCTACTCTAGTCTACCAAAAAAACGTATTTTTCCTTGTAGCATTGTAATTGTCGCCAATATTTAGTGTTGATGGAAGTCCTTGTTAGTGGAACGACCGATGGTGGTCTTAGATCCTATGAACTTTGCTCCCACGTATGTCCACGTCGTGACACCGGTAGGAAGTTGTAAACAAACACAGCGTGAATTATTTTTCGAGAAATAAAAATGGGTAACAGTCCAACGTTTATCATTCGTAAAAATATCGCTCAAGTGATGTTTTTGTCGAAGAGAATTGTAAATATTGTTGATATAAAAGATGGTAAATTGCTTTGTTGCAGCTGTATCTTCTGGGATGTCGTTTGCCATTGCTTCGTTGTTGACAGTATTGCTCTTCTCCGGCATGCAGATGAATCGTCAATGGCTAGCTTCTTCGCAGGTTCTTACACTCGTAGGAGGCTGGTTTGCATCAATGCTGTTCGAGCTGCTGCTGATTGTATCCTTTTGACATACCACATTGCTGTTTCATAGGAAACTATATATCGAACCCGAAAATAGCAGTAAATTTTAAAAATACACTATGAGAAATTGTGTAGTGTTAATTTATTGTGATGATTGTGTTCGTTCTATATTGTTATCTATGCAAACACAACGGATGGTGACTTCACCGAAGCTTTTACTGCTGTTGAGTTTAGTTAGTGGTGCCACCCTAATCTTTTTCGATCTACGTCCTCTCCCATTATCCAGAGTTTAACGATTTTCCAGAAATACGAACAATGCATTCAGGATTGCACCTTACGCTATTGGTCACAATCCATTGTGATTCCAGTATGAAACGCATTTGTTTGTTCACTACCAGTGTTACACCGGTTACCAGCAAGGACTGGATTAACCGCATCTTGATTACAGTGAGCCTTAAGTCAGGTTGTCGTTGTTATAAGTCAATCATCCATAGTGTGTAATGCATGCTCTTTCTACAGTTTGTAGCATTCATGAGTACCATACTGTGTCGCTTGCATTTCTGTTTGATGAGTGGTGCATTTATCAGTTCCCTTATTTAAATATCTTTCTTTCAGATCAGCAAGTGATATTTACTGAATACTGGCATCCGTATAGAACAGTTTCTCATTTATGTTATTGTTGTGGTTGTCAGTTTGTAGACTGGTTTGACACATTCCTCCACAGTGCTCAATCTTGTGCAAGCATCTTCATCGCTAAGTAACTGCTCCAACAGATTAGATTAGATTAGATTTACTTTCATTCCAATTGATCCGTAGTGAGGAGGTCCTCCAGGATGTGGAACATGTCAGAAAAACAACAATACATGACAAATATTTACAATTAAAACAAATAAGCTAATGTACCTTTCCACAGGTCCCAAGTGGAATGATCGTCATTTTTTAATGAACACTAAGAGTAATTTTACAAATACTAATGCACTGAATTTAAAATAAAAAAGTTTTTTATTTATTTATAAGGTAATACAACTACTGTAATACTTATTTACAATGAACACATTACAGCACTGAAATGGTGCAGAAGTTAGATTATACTAACACACACACACACACACACACACACACACACACACAAATACTAGGTCCATGGATCATGAATACGATATTTCGTAATGATGTGGAACGAGTCAAATTTTCCAATACATGACATAATTAAGTTAATTTGACAACATAATTAATTTAATATAACAACTTTTTTTGTTTGTTTTTTTAATTTTTTTTATAATTTTTTTGTTTTTTCTTAATTTATATGTAAAAATTCCTCTATGGAGTAGAAGGAGTTGTCATTCAGAAATTCTTTTAATTTCTTCTTAAATACTTGTTGGTTATCTGTCAGACTTTTGATACTATTTGTTAAGTGACCGAAGACTGTAGTGGCAGTATAATTCACCCCTTTCTGTGCCAAAGTTAGATTTAATCTTGAATAGTGAAGATCATCCTTTCTCCTAGTATTGTAGTTATGCACACTGCTATTACTTTTGAATTGGATTTTGTGGTTGTTAATAACAAATTTCGTAAGAGAGTATATATACTGAGAAGCTACTGTGAATATCCCTAGATCCTTAAATAACTGTCTGCAGGATGATCTTGGGTGGACTCCAGCTATTATTCTGATTACACGCTTTTGTGCAATAAATACTTTATTCCTCAGTGATGAATTACCCCTAAATATGATGCCATATGCAAGCAATGAGTGAAAATAGGCATAGTAAGCTAATTTACTAAGATGTTTATCACTAAAATTTGCGATGACCCTTATTGCATAAGTAGCTGAACTCAGACTTTTCAGCAGATCATCAATGTGTTTCTTCCAATTTAATCTCTCATCAATGGACACACCTAAAAATTTTGAATATTCTACCTTAGCTATATGCTTCTGATTAAGGTCTATATTTATTAATGGCGTCATACCATCTACTGTACGGAACTGTATGTACTGTTTCTTATCAGAATTCAGTGAGAGTCCGTTTACAAGGAACCACTTAGTAATTTTCTGAAAGACATTATTGACAATTTCATCAGTTAATTCTTGTTTGTCAGGTGTGATTGCTATACTTGTATCATCAGCAAAGAGAACTAACGTTGCCTCTTCATGAATATAGAATTGCAAGTCATTAATATATATTAAGAACAACAAAGGACCCAAGACTGACCCTTGTGGAACCCCATTCTTGATAGTTCCCCAGTTTGAGTAATGTGCTGATCTTTGCATATTATGGGAACTGCTTATTTCAACTTTCTGCACTCTTCCAGTTAGATACGAATTAAACCATTTGTGCACTGTCCCACTCATGCCACAATACTTGAGCTTGTCTACCAGATTTCATTATTTACACAATCAAAAGCCTTTGAGAGATCACAAAAAATCCCAATTGGTGGTGTTCGGTTATTCAGATCATTCAAAATTTGATTGGTGAAGGCATATATGGCATTTTCTGTTGAAAAACCTTTCTGGAAACCAAACTGACATTTTGTTAGTACTTCATTTTTACAGATATGTGAAGCTACTCTTGAATTCATTACTTTCTCAAAATTTTTGGATAAAGCTGTTAGAAGGGAGATTGTATGGTCATTATTGACATCAGATCTATCCCCTTTTTTATGCAAAGGTATAACAACAGCATATTTCAGTCTATCAGGGAAAATGCCCTGTTCCAGAGAGCTATTACACAGGTGGCTAAGAATCTTACTTATTTGTTGAGAACAAGCTTTTAGTATTTTGCTGGAAATGCCATCAATTCCATTTGAGTTTTTGCTTTTAAGCAAGTTTATTATTTTCCTAATTTCAGAGGGAGAAGTGGGTGTGTACCGAGCGAGGTGGCGCAGTGGTTAGCACACTGGACTCGCATTCGGGAGGACGACGGTTCAATCCCGTCTCCGGCCATCCTGAATTCGGTTTTCCGTGATTTCCCTAAATCGTTTCAGGCAAATGCTGGGATGTTTCCTTTGAAAGGGCACGGCCGATTTCCTTCCCAATCCTTCCCTAACCTGAGCTTGCGCTCCGTCTCTAATGACCTCGTTGTCGACGGGACGTTAAACACTACCCACCACCACCAGAAGTGGGTGAGATTTCAGTTGTATCAAATTGCATAGGTATGGCCTCTTCCATTAACAGCCTAGCATCTTCTAATGAACACCTGGATCCTACTATATCCACAACATTTAGAAAATGATTATTAAAAATATTTTCAACTTCTGACTTTTTGTTCGTAAAGTTTTCATTCAATTTGATGTAATACTGTCTTTCTGTGCTCTCGGTTGACCTGTTTCCCTTTTAATAATATTCCAAATTGTTTTAATTTTACTGTCAGAGTTGTTTCAGACATGATACACATACTTCTGGATTTTTTAATAACTTTTCTTAATATAATCTTTGATAGTTTCTGGGTCACTACTCTTTCTTGCTGTCAGATACATTTCCGGTTACAAGATATTTTTATACCCTTAGTAAGCCATGGTTTGTTACATGGTTTTTAACTATTTTCTTGGGGAAGCAGTTTTCAAATGCATTTACAAAAGTGTCATGAAATAAATTATATTTTAAATTGGCATCATGTTCACGGTACACCTCATCCCAGTCTAACTTCTGTAGGCTTTCCCTGAAATTTGCAATTGTTAAATCGTTGACTGAACGTACTACTTTGGAGGACTGTTTAGTACTGCTGAATGGAGCTATGTCATATATTGTAACTAGCTGTGCACCATGACCAGAAAGACCATTCTCAACAGGCTGAGCATTTATCTGGTTAAACTTATCTTGGTCTATAAAGAAGTTATCTATCAGTGAGCTGCTATCCTTTACCATCCGAGTAGGAAAATCAATAACGGGTGTCAAATTGAAAGAACTGAGTAATACTTCAAGGTCATTTTTCCTATTACCCTCTTTCAGAGAATCTACATTGAAGTCCCCACAAATAATAATTTGCTTCCCCCTGTCTGACAGATATCACAACAAGGAGTCCAAATTTTTCAGAAATAGATGAAAATTTCCCGCTGGGGACCTATATACAGTTACAATTATAAATGTGCCTTTATTTAATTTAAGCTCACAGGCACATGCTTCTATATGTTTCTCTACACAAAACTTTTTTGTTTCTATACTTTTTACACACTGATAACTTTTGACATATATGGCAACTCCTCCTTTCTCCATATTTTCTCTAATTACATGTGCAGAGAGCTTATATCCACTTACATTTACCTTATCCATATCAGTAACAATGTGATGCTCAGACAGGCGTAGTATATCTATTTCATCCTCAGCTTTTAAATCTTCTAAACAAACCAGAAGCTCATCTATTTTATTCTTTTCTTTAAACTCCCAATATTTTGATGAAATTACTTACATTATTTTTAATTATACTTTTACGAGAACCTTTCCTTATTCTAACATTTGCAGTACTCTCCTGTCTGAGTTTCTCTTTGTGCTTAGGCCTAGTTCCTATATCGGGTCGACAGAAGCGTCCGATCCCACGCGTCGGCTTTGACCCGTGACGTAAGGGTGTTGTCGTTTGTGACGTCATGACGGCGCGGAGTTTGGTTTGAGTGTGGCTGTCTCCAGTTCTGTTTTATCTTATTTTATTTACTTTTCTGATCTGTTCGTTCTGTCTTGTGAGATTTTTTTTTTTAATTTAAAAACACTTATTACTTATTTTAATTATCTGTTTCCTCCAATTTCTGTTTTAGTTTATTACATTTATCTTTCTGATCTGTTCGTTCTATCCCGTGAGATTATTTTTTTTTTAATTTAAAAACACTTATTACTTATTTTAATTATCTGTTTCCTCCAATTTCTGTTTTAGTTTATTATATTTATCTTTCTGATCTGTTCGTTCTATCCCGTGATATTTTTTTTTTTTTTTTTTTTTTTTAAAAAAAGACAAAAAACACTAATCAGCTACTGAAGCATCTTTATCTTCTATGGGTTGCAGGGGTTACGACCCCTGGGGAGGTGGGTGGGTATTCATGCATGGCTGTCTTCACTTACACGTTGTAGCTACGCAAGGCATCTAAATTTGTTTACATTTAGTTTGCCCCCCACCCAAAACACCCCATTTCCCGCACTTGTCCCGTTAGTGTCATTAGGCTTCTTGTGGAAAGTGTGTGTGTTTGTTTTTGTTCCCGCCATATTTGTGACATCATGGGTCAAAGCAGACGGGTGGGTTCGGACGCTTCCGTATTTCCCCTATATCAGTGGTCACATGGTGTTCAGAGAGGCAGATTATGTCAACTGGGTTGGGTGGCTTTAATTCATTAATGCAATTACCTAGGACTGAGATACAACTTGGTGGAGATAAAATATCTGGTGATTGGTGAAAATTTATAATTGACAGGAATAAAATGTAGAGAAAATAATTTGTTTCATTAATTTCCTAATCTGTAGTAAAACTTCAACAGTAAAAGACACTTTCATTTACCACACAAAAATGGTAAAAAGTTATTTCATCATTTACATATAAAATATGTATTAGAAAACAATGTGTGAGAAAATTTAACAAACACAATTTTGTGGTAAATACTGTAAGAAAACGATAAACGACAGAACCAAGTTTTATGACAGTTGTAATATACTTACCTCATTCCAACCCAGTGGTTTGTCTGAAGCCATATATTTACTTATTTACTTCACTTCCTTAGGCCATCTACTGGTTTTGTCTTGAAGTCAGTACACTGACTTCTGGTGTCACCTATCATCAGCACTGACAACTAGAGCAGCAGCAAAGTGATTGTTGAAGGTTACCCACCTTTTCAAAGCAGTGTTGTATTGAATACTGGAGGATGGAATCCACACTTAATTGTATACTTAATTTATAACATCTCTGCAGTAGACATTTGGAATTTTGGATAATGCTTTGTTCTTATACTTCATTTAGGAAGATATTTCTATTTATAATTATAATAAGCAATTTCATTTCTTGCAAAATGCAAATAGTTTCAGCCTGAAAGCACTTGGATGTAATTACCTTGATATGTAGCCATTAAAATCACCATAAGGGCCCAGTGGTTTTACTTGGAAAGCACCCAGAATACAGTATCATGAAATTAAAATTTTATTGTTGTTATATCATATGATTGCTTTTGTGTCAATAAAGCTAGATTTTGTTCCAGGGAGGATTCCAGTTTTGATGTAGTAGGCCAGATATCACACCAATCATTTGGAAAGATCAGGAACCATTACAGTTTCCCCAAAATTTCCACAATATTGAGAACAAAAGCACAGCAGCTTGGAAATGTAAAGATGGTTCCCTTGTAGATATTTCATGCTCAGATATTGTAAAGGATTACAGTGCCTACAAGGAACTTGTAGACCTATTCTATTAGTTAAAAATCAATCTATGATATTCATAGCAAGAGCAAAAAGTGGTAGCATGGAATTTACTGCCTCTTTCTTTGTGTCACTGTTTTAATAATCTTCATCATTTATAATGAACATTGCAGTCATGAGCAAATAACTTTGAAGCCATTCAGACTCTCTTTACTGCACCCAAAAAGTGCATTGACAATGAATGCATCCCACATGCCACAAAGAGAACCCTCTCAAATGTGCGTACACTGTTGTACTGCTAAAAATAGAATATCTAAAACATACTTAACATATCAAGCATAACTAACAGGAAATCTCTTTCTGTCTAGCTCAGATGAAATTTTGACCAACATTATCTTACATCCCTTAAGCTGTTATTAAAAATTCCAATCCTGCTCCTTTTCTTATGAAGTAGAATAATAATAGTATTTCTCCATTTTTTTGGGAAATGTCCCTCCATAAATATTGTGCAAATAATTTAGCATATTCCTTTTGTATTTTTATTCTCCAGGTTTAATCGTTATCTTCTGTCACCTTTCCTATCCTCATACCTCATCAGATGATTGTATACATCTCATTGGCATCATTTATGGAATGTCAGAATTTTCATTATTAACCGTCTCCATTTCTGATTCATATGTTGGACTACACATTAAAAAAGAAATAGAAATCCTAGTGCAATTTTGTCTTTCATTTTCTATCTCAAAAAAAGAAAAAACACAGATCACAATATATGCGATTGCATGCTTTCTTGGCATATTGCAATGAGGAAATCATTTCGGGTGATTAGCCGAGTTGTGGTGCTTTCCCGTTGCAATGTTTTGACATCTGGTTGACCTGCTTACTGTATTCCTTCCATGGTCTCCCTTTACTGTTTTTACGCATAACATCTCCCTCTATTACCAATCTCACAAGTTACACCAGAAGTTGCTTATCTCTTGTCTGATTCAGTACCTACTCATTAGTTACCACATTTCAAAATAATTTGTCTTGTGTGAGCAGCTAATTGTCCCTGTCTCATATCCACACAGGCATACACTCCAGATAAATAGGCGGTCATTCCATGCCAAAATATGCAATAATTCAAGGATTTGTAACCCTCATATCAGATTTTCACAAAACCTTACACATTTGCGTATACTGATAACATAGGAACTTCTGTAAAATCTTTTTAGTCTCGGACAACAACTTTATTTTATATCTAATTTTAAATGTAGTGATATTCTGATAACTGGGCTCTGCAAGAATGTCAACGCAGAATGGTACTTATCTACATGGACAATGGAAATGAAGTCCTATGCTTCTTGACAGTGTGTAGGGGAACGATGTGGGAAACCCGCACCGCCGTACTAGGCAATGTCCTAATGGAGATGGTTTGCTGTTGCCTTCCTCTGACTGTAATGGGGATGAATGATGATGATGATGATGATGATGATGATGGTGATGACACAACAACACCCAGTCATTTCGGGGCAGGTGAAAATCCCTGACCTCTCTGGGAATCGAACCCGGGATCCTGTGCTCGGGAAGCGGAGAACGCTACTGCGAGACCACGAGCTGCCTTTTGATTTGGATTTTTTTAAGAAGCTAAGTAAGGCATATAATTAACTGATATCCAGTTATTGAAGCATTAAAATTACAAAGAATTTTTTTTTTTAAGTTAATGAATGTCAATTTTCGATTTCAGATAAATTGCGAGGATGTGGAAAAATGCTTATATCACGTGTCTCCAACCTGCTCGGAACATTATTTTGGTCTTAAATAATCCCTGCATTGTAAGCTTTTTGTTTAAAAAAAAATTTTAATGTGTCTTCTGCTAATTGACACATGCATCTGAAATCAAAGTATTTTATGCTGTGCTGGAAGAAGGTAATCTTAAGTAAGTTCATCCATTCACTGCCCCATATGCAAAGGTATCAAATTAGCATATTTAAATATAACTCATTCTAGGCGGGCAAGTTAACTTAAAGTGTGAAAATTTATTTCCTTTCATTTTACTAATTCAGCAATTTTTTAAAAGAGCGTAATTTACAAGGTTATTCTGAATGATGGACCCATTTTCAAAAATTCATATGTCTTCAAGTACAAATCCAAAATGAACAAGCTTTATGCCAATGAAAAGAGGAAGTTTCAAAGTTTTTAGCAGGTGGGTTTCAGAAGCGGCAATAGGGCTGTCATTCCATTTCACTGTCAGTTGTGAGTAAGATGGCAACTGTGGAGTACAAGGTTTCTTGCGTTCTTGAGTTCACGAAAAGTAAGTAGCAGATTGCAGTGCAGTGAGCATTTTACACCAAATTCGGTATTCAACCACCAACTCGCAAAAGCATTAGCCATTGGCTTAAGCTATTTAAACAGACTGGGAGTGTGTGCAAAGAAAAAAAGCACAGGCAGACCACTTGTGTCAGATGATGTCCGACAGATTCAAGAAAGCCTTGTGCGCAGTTCCAGTAAATCTACCCATAGAGCCAGCCGAGAACTTGGAATATCTCAGCCATCTGTATGGAAAGTTCTGAGATGATGTTTGCTGTACAAGCCCCACCAATTACAACTTGTGGAGGCTCTCAACCCGTATGACAAAGAGAAGCATCTCACATTTTGTGGTTACGTGCTAGCAAAAATGGAGGATGACACATTTCTACAGAGTGTAATTTTTAGCGATGAAGTCACGTTCCACCTAGTCGAAAAGTCAGCAGACACAGTGTTTGCTTATGGGGTTTGGATAATCCACATTCACCATTACAACACGAAAGAGACTCATCAAAGATCAATGTGTTCTGTGCTGTATCCCATACAAATGTTCATGAACCATTTTACTTTGCGGAAAGAACTGTAACAGGAATCACGTATCTGGACATGTTGGAACAATAGCTGTTCCCTCAAGTTGTGGAAGATTCCCAGGACTTCATTTTCCAACAGGATGGAGCTCTGCCTCATTGGCACTATGATGTATGAAGCTTTTTGAATGTTTCCCTTCTTGAGCACTGGATTGGTCACGGAGGACTTGATGACCTGGCTCTGCACTTCTGGCTACCGAGATCTCCTGGTCTCACACCCAGTGATTATTTCTTGTGGGGTTTTGTGAAGGAAGCTGTCATTCCGCCTCTACCAACCACTCCGAACGATCTGCGTAACCGGATCACTGCTGCCATTATAACATTTATCATGTTTCTGATTATTAAAAACTAATTAATTTACAAATTATTACATTTATTAAATGGATATCAATCATTATGGAAAAAATAACTTTGAAACTTCCTCTTTTCATGGTGTAAAGATTGTTCATTTTGGATGTGTACTTGAATAAATACGAAGTTTTGAAAATGGATCCATCATTTAGAATAACCATGTATATGATTTATGTGTTCAGCCAATCATCTGTTCACAATGGTAAAGAAGTGTTCTTAGGCAGCAGTAGTTTGTTTGAAATAATGCAACAATTGCTGAAATTCATTGTTGAGAACAACTGGCATGCTACAATTACTCTATTTGGCCTCAGTTGCTCTTTATCTATCAGTGGTGCGGCCATATTCCACTTGTATAAAGTATTTTTTAAGTGAATTACTGCTCAGTTAATTTCAATAGAAAATGTGAAAATTACTAAAAACACCATGTCGTTTGACAATCTATACTTTAGTAAAAACTCTGTAAAAAGTAGAAGAGCTGAGTGAAGACCAATGAGATGTAATATTTCTGCAATCCGATATAAGCTTTCTACAAGGTCAATAAAGTGCTACTATATGTGGACATCACAGATACTATTGCTTAAAAGTTTTTGAAAATCATCAAAGAACTTGTTGTGTCCCTTTCAAAAAACACAGACCGTTAAAAAATCTTTGAGGTCAGTTTGCTTGTTTTTGTCTGAAACATTAAGTGGTAGAAGAATCTATGTCAAATCAGGTCAAAAACAGTGCACAACATGTCACAAGATTTGTGGACAGAATACTGACATCAGTAATAGAAATGAAAATGTTTCAGATGACGTGGAGGTGACATTTCACTACTCAGTACTAAAAAGTCAAAGTATTGAGGATGCAAATAAAACTACATGATTTGGGTTGCTCACCCTTAAAACTTCGCTCCATTCCAAATCACACTGAGCAAGGTGGCGCAGTGATTAGCACACTGGACTCGCTTTCAGGAGGACGACGGTTCAATCCTGCGTCCGGCCATCCTGATTTAGGTTTTCTGTGATTTCCCTAAATCGATTCAGGCAAATGCAGGGACGGTTCATTTGACAGGGCACGGCCGATGGCTTCGCTGTTTGGTCTCTTCCCCCAAATCAGTCCAGTCCAAATCACAGCAAGGGTTAATATGGCAAAAAGAATCTAGAAAAAGTGAAGCATGTTTTGGAAAGAAAAGTATGCCAAGCATTAAATTGCAGTATTGAAGCTTCAGACCGTAGAGAAAAAAAATTTCAACATGAAATTGTTAAGAAAGCCAAAGATTTTGATGCCATGATATTGTTAATGAAGGAAAAAGTGGCTAGTGTAAGAGTACCTGAAAAAAAAATCAAATTTTAACTTTAGCTCCACACTCTGGGTCGAAAGAAAACATAATGTCATAATGTTAGTAAGTATGTGGTTCTACAAGCAAGGAAACTGAAAACAAAAATGAGCATTTTATCAGTTCCTAACCAAAAAGGGGAAAGTTATTGCTGATGAAGTGGTAAAGATTGTCAGTGATTTAGATTGTCAGTGATTTCTACCAAAATGATGAATATATTTGAATATTACTACGAGGAAAAGACAAAGTTAGCATTGAGAGGAATATGTATATGCAAAAAAGACTCATCCTTTGCATATTAAGAGAACTGTACTCTTGTTTTAAATGGGAGGTTCCAAACATTAACATTGGTGTTTCTAAATTTTGTTCGCTAAGACCAAAGTGGTGTATTTTAACTGGTGCTGCCAGCACTCATTCCATGTGTACGTGGGGTATCCACCAAAATTGAAAACTGCTTTTGGATGCAGAACACATTGAAGAAACATACAATGAACTTATAAAATTTCTTGTATGTGATTCTGAAAACTACGACTGCATGCTTAATCACTGTGGTAATAGTCCCAGTGATGACAAACTGTCAAAATTATTAAAACAGAAATTAGTTTACAGAGATGCTGACGAAGAAATTGAGTTCAGCCTGTGGATAAACACAGGTCATTGGGCAGAATTGGTAAAGCAGTGAGCAACTGTTGATGAATACATACACTTGTTGGTAACAAAATCACAGGCACGAAACCACACTTATTTATATCTAAGTGTCAGTCGAAATAATTAAAATAAAATCTAACCCCAGAAAAAGCAATTCTGTGAATGGACTTTGCTGAAAACTACAGATTCGTAATTCAGAATTAAATTAAGAGTTTTCACTGGACAAGAAGCAGCTATACAATCCATCCCTGTGTGTTTATGTGGTAAATGAAGAAAGTATTTGGTAATAGTGAAGCACTGCTGTATAAGTGATGGAACATGATGTAGGATTTGCAAATGCTGTCCAGAAAGAAGTGGTTAAGTGGCTGGCAGAGCATTACCCACAAGTGAAGAAAGTGCGTTATTTCACTGATATATGTGCAGCTCAATACAAGAATAGAAAAAGCTTTAAAAATTTGTGTGAGGACAAAAACGATTTTTCTATTGATGTTGAGCATTCCTTTTTTGCTACTGGCCATAGTAAATTTGTTTGCAATTGTTTGGGACGAACTATAAAACATATATTGAGAAGAGCTAGTCTTCAACTAGCAAATGGTGCACAAATAACTGCATCTGGTGATTACGATTTCTGCAAAGCTATTATTGATAATTTTTTTTTTTTTTTTTTTTTCACTTCTTAGAGAAAGTCGATGTAGATTTCCTATGCAAGAACCTCGAAGAGATTTTTGACAACCCGCACAGTAACGGGTACGAGGAATTTTCACCATTATAAACCACTTTCTTGTGATTCTTTAGAGATTAGAAGAGTAACTTCTTCTGAAAAGCCTTTGTTGATTTTTGTCATTGAATGAAAAGGCCCCACAATGGACATGCATTTGTCCTCAACAAAATTCTTTCGTAGCAGCTGTATGTGATGACAAGTGAGACTTTGCCTTCATCAGAAATGTCTGTGATGAAAAAGGAGATGTTGAACTACCTTTTCTCCACCCACCTGGATCAGTAGTGTCATTCATGGGGCCTGAGAAATAAGACTCTTGTCTTTTGAGCCTCTGAAAAACATTTTATGTGCTATTGGTGTACCTAAATCAACATGATTAGGCAGAATGTATTACTTTAATGAAAAAGATATGAAGTTAACAGAAAATAGTCTGTCGCAATGGATTAAAGACAGAAATGCTCTTGAGAAATTTCATTGATAGTTTCAGGGATCATCTCTGGTGAACATGTATATTTTAAATTAACATTAGTGTGGCTAGAATTATTATTGTTTAAAGATGCTAAGTTGACACACTAAATTAAGTTAATGAAAATGTTTCAATGAAATTTATAACTCTTGGCTCTGTACTTTCATGAGGCAGCCAGCCTTACTGTAGGTTGCCAGTTGCATAATCTGATTTGAATGGTCAGAACAGTGACGTGATGTGTGTTAAATGAACGTCCAATATCTATTAAAACTCAGGGCGCTGCTGCATTTTTTTTTCTTTTTCTTTTTTTAGCTAGTATCAGTGTTTCGGTAAAAATAAATCTTGTATCAGCTGTCAGAAAATGTTATACATATTTAAAAATCATTTTTTGACTGCAACAGCTTAAGTTGATTTCCTATGTTCCCATAAGTCTAGAATAGTTATTAATTTTTCCCAATAAAGATACATCCCTTCTGTGACATCTGGGGAAACACGACAGTGACATGTTGAAAACAAGATACTTTCTGTTATTATTATTATTATTATTATTATTATTATTATTGTTATTATTTTTGTCTGAAGAAATGTAATCCAAATGACAAACTTCAGTTGCGGCATTTACGTCTGTAAAAAATTTCCATTTTTTTCCCTACAAG
Organism: Schistocerca nitens; assembly: GCF_023898315.1. Classification (NCBI taxonomy): domain Eukaryota; kingdom Metazoa; phylum Arthropoda; class Insecta; order Orthoptera; family Acrididae; genus Schistocerca; species Schistocerca nitens. Next base: position 115,892,765 of record NC_064614.1, on the reverse strand, counting down.
CTACGTGAAATGCGGAGAAAGTTTGCATTGACTATTGCCATGCAGAAACAAACAAGTAGAAGTAGTTTCGTGAAAATTTGAAGCAGTGGGTGTCAGGTATGGATGATCTTACTTAGAATAATAATAATAATAATAACAATTATTATTATTATTTTCGCACAGCACAAAGTATCGTGATTTCAGATTGATTCGTGTGTCCATTTGTTGAAAAACTGTCAACAATTTTATTTTATTACAGTGTGTGCTATCTTGGGAATTATTTAAGACCAATTATAAAGTTCCCATAAGGTTAGAGAAATGTGATACAAACATTTTTCAGTGTGTCTGTACTTTTTCCGGAAATTGGAAAGTGACACACGTTAAATTTTTTTGTAATGTTCTTTGTAACTATACCGCTTAAATAATTTCATATCTCTTAAATATGTGCTCCTCTTAACTTAAAAATAAAAAAAAGCTTCATAAACACCTGAGCTAAGAGCATTTATGAAGATAAGTACCATTTTGCATTGACATTCTTACATAGCACAGTTATCAGAATATCACTACATTTAAAATTCAATATAAAGAAAAGTTTTAGTCTGAGAGCAAAAAGATTTTGCACAAGTTCTTATGTTATAAATATAAGCAAATGTGCAAAGTTTCGCGAAACTGTGAGATGATGGGTGACATGACCTGTGTGATTTGATTTGGAATGACCTTAGCTTCAGATATGCTCTTTGTGCTATAGCAAGTTTGCATTTTATATCCTCTCCATTGCGGTCATTGTCAGTTATATTGCTGCATGAAATGCAAAACTCACCTACTACATTTAGTGTCTCATTTCTTAAACTAATTTATTCAGCATCGCTTGTTTTACTTTTGTTCATGTTCATCTTATAACTTTTTCTCAAGACACTGCCCATTCCATCCAGTGGTTCTACCAAGATTTAGCTGTTTCTTGACAGAATTAAAATGCCATTGACATACCTCAAAGATTTTATTTCTTCTCCTTGACTTTTTAATTGTCTCTTCAGATTTCTCCGTAGTTTTCTTTTCTGCTTGCTCATTGTACAGATTGGATAATATCAGGAATAGGCTATGACCCCCCCCCCCCTCTCTCTTTCTCTCTCTCTTTCTTTCTTTCTTTCTTTCCAACCACATCTACTCTTCCATGTCCTTTGACTCTTCAACTGCCACCTACGTTCTGTACAGGTTGTAAGTAAATAACCTTTTCTTCCCTCTATTTTCTCTGTGCTAACTTCACAATTTCAAAAGAATATTCTGGTCAACATTGTCAAAAGCTTTCTATAAATCTACAATGCTATAAAAATATAAGTAGAGAAATCAAAATAGCTGCTATATCTAAACTATTTAGCACTTTACAGTAGGCGTATTTTGCCTGCAGTGTCATTTTATAGCTGCCTGTGAATAACACATATAGTACTTACATCTAACCATTTTTTGAGTTCCACAAAACATCAGTTGGTGCTGCCACTGAATTTTAGTGAGTTTTCGCATTTCGCTATCGTCGACTCCCTCTGATTTCATCTTGTTCCCCCCTTTTGCATCCGTTTCATCCTTCTCGTGATTATTCACACGCATTTGGGTGTATTTTTGTGAATTTTTTCGGATGTAATTCTACATTATTTGCTTAATTTTTCGCATTTTTTCCACTAACGTGCATTCTTGCTCCTTCCCTTTGCATCAATACAAAAAATTTTCTTTATCCCTAGCCAGAACCCAGTCCCACATACTGTTCCTGCATTGTTGCTTGGCTCACGGAATCCCCCCTAATGGCCTTACTCTCAAGTTACGCATCTCCGGCTGCCGCCTCTCCTTCCACAATGACCTCCACGTATTCAGATTCTGCCAATCCTTAGCCCTCACCAACACAGTCCTGCAAAACCATATCAACCAAAACCAAACCTCCTTGCAGTACATTCTCTCCATCTGCAAAATTCACCTGCTGTGCAATCCCAAATTCCTGGAACCCATAACACACACTGAAACTTTTGGCCCTGCAGGAACTAGAGCAACATGCACAATGCCACCTCAAAAAGCTCTCCATCCTGCTCACTTCCTACTCCTGCCTTGGAGTACCACTGCCCACTACCCTACAACAACCTCCATACCTCCTCCACAACCTCTCATAGATGACAAACCCTGTCTCGGAGACCTACTACATTTATCCCACCCTCCAAAACTCACTCCCACCACCAAACAGAATCCAGAATGCAAACAGACCCAAAACACAGTCATGAACCTTTCCTCCAGAAGCCTTAGCCCCAAGGAAGATCAGTCCTTTCCAGAGGCCTCATCTTTTGCCCATACTCTCAAATTCAATCATGCTGGACTTGTTCTACATCTACATTTATACTCCGCAAGCCCCCTAACGGTGTGTGGCGGAGGGCACTTTACGTGCCACTGTCATTACCTCCCTTTTCTATTCCAGTTGTGTATGGTTCGCGGGAAGAACGACTGTCTGAAAGCCTCCGTGCGCGCTCGAATCTCTCTAATTTTACATTCGTGATCTCCTCGGGAGGTACAAGTAGGGGGAAGCAATATATTCGATACCTCCTCCAGAAACGCACCCTCTCGAAACCTGGCGAGCAAGCTACACCGCGATGCGGAGCGCCTCTCTTGCGGAGTCTGCCACTTGAGTTTGCTAAACATCTCCGTAACGCTATCACGGTTACCAAATAACCCTGTGACGAAACGCGCCGCTCTTCTTTGGATCATCTCTATCTCCTCCGTCAACCCGATCTGATACGGATCCCACACTGATGAGCAATACTCAAGTATAGGTCGAACGAGTGTTTTGTAAGCCACCTCCTTTGTTGATGGACTACATTTTCTAAGGACTCTCCCAATGAATCTCAACCTGGTACCCGCCTTACCAACAATTAATTTTATATGATTATTCCACTTCAAATCGTTCCGCACGCATATTCCCAGATATTTTACAGAAGTAACTGCTACCAGTGTTTGTTCCGCTATCATACAATAAAGGATCCTTATTTCTATGTATTCGCAATACATTACATTTTAAAGACCTTCTCTCGGTATCTACAGTGGAAACACTTTTTTGCCACCAACCCTACCAATCAAACTCAACCACAGCGCAATGTTGAATGCTGCCTAACTCAGTTCAGTCCTCCATCCAACCGCGATCCACCCCCTCTGCCCCCAAATCACCCCCTGTTAACTTTCCAGAATTTCTTAATCTCGAATCTTGCCTCAACATCATTCCCTAAATCCTGCAACATGCAAACTAATTTCACATCTGCATCTAAAAACTGATCCCGACCTTATTATCCTACCTGCGGATAAAGGCTCCACCACTGTTGTTTTGAATTGCAAGGACTACCTGGCAGAAGGACTCCACCAGCTGTCAGATATATCCACCTACAAACCTTGTGACAGTGACCCAATTCCAGACATCCAGCAGGCTCTCCGGTCACTCCTCAAATCCGTGGGCCCATTCTAGAACCTCTCCCCGGAGTCCATCTCTCTGCTCACCTCTACCACTCTCCACACTCCTACCTTCTACATCCTTCCTGAAGTTCATAAACCCAACCATCGAGGACACCCCATTGTGGCCAGTAATGTGTGCCCACTGAGAGAATCTCTGCTCTCGTAGACCAACACCTTCAACCTATCACCCAGAACCTACCCTCCTGTATAAAAGATACCAACCATTTCCTCCACCAACTCTCCACAGTTCCTGTCCTTTTACCTCACAGTGCCCTGCTTGTCACTATTGATGCCCTCTTCCCTTACACTAACATCCCTAATGGCCTTACCGCTATTGAACACTACCCTTCCTGACGTCCGACTGATTCCAAACCAACAACCTCCTTCCTAGTCGCCATGACCAACTATATCCTCACCCACAATTACTTCTCCTTTGAAGGCATTGCCTACAAACAAATCCGGGGTATGACTATAGGCACCTGCATGGCACCATCCTATACCAACATATTCTTGGGCCATCTAGAGGTATCCTTCCTAAACACCCAGAATCCTAAACCCCTCGCCTGGTGATGATATCTTTGCGATCTAGATGGAGGGTGAGGACACCCTATCCACATTCCTCCAGAACCTTAAAACCTTCTCTCCTGTTTGCTTCACCTGGTCCTACTCAACCCAACAAGCCACCTATCTAGATGTTGACCCCCACCTCAAAGATGGCTACACCAATACCTCCATCCATATCAAACCTACTAACCACCAGCAATACCTCCACTTCAACAGCTGCCACCCATTCCATACCAAGAAGACCCTTTCATAGGCCTAGCCACCTGTGGTCGTCACATCTGCAGTGATAAGCAGTCCCTCTCAAAATATACCGAGAGTCTCACTGCAGTCTGTAATTATCCTACAAACTGTGTACAAAAACAAATTTTCCCATGCCTTATCTTTCCAGTCTCCCACCAACTCCCAAAGTCCCACTTCTGGCCACAGAGAAACATTCCCCTCATAACTCAGTACCACCCAGGACTGGAGCAACTGAATTACATTCTCTGCCAGGGTTTCGACTACCTCTCATCGTGTCCTGCCATGAGAAATATCCTGCCCACTATCCTTCCCACCCCTCCCACAGTGGTGTTCCTCAGTCTTCCTCCGTCAACCGAACCTACATATACAGGGTGTTACAAAAAGGTACGGCCACACGGAAACATTCCTCGCACACAAATAAAGAAAAGGTGTTATGTGGACATGTGTCCGGAAACGCTTAATTTCCATGTTAGAGCTCATTTTAGTTTTGTCAGTATGTACTGTACTTCCTTGATTCACCGTCAGTTGGCCCAATAGAAGGAAGGTAATATTGACTTCGGTGCTTGTGTTGACATGTGCTCTACAGTACTATCATCAAGCATATCAGTACGTAGCATCAACAGGTTAGTGTTCATCACGAACGTGGTTTTGCAGTCAGGTCAATGTTTACAAATGCTGAGTTGGCAGATGCCCATTTGATGTATGGATTAGCACAGGGCAATAGCCGTGGCGCGGTACGGTTGTATTGAGACAGATTTCCAGAATAAAGGTGTCCCGACAGGAAGACGTTCGAAGCAATTGGTCGGCGTCTTAGGAAGCACGGAACATTCCAGCGTATGACTCGCGACTGGGGAAGACCTAGAACAATGAGGACACCTGCAATGGACGAGGCAATTCTTCGTGCAGTTGACGATAACCCTAATGTCAGCGTCAGAGAAGTTGCTGCTGTACAAGGTAACATTGACCACGTCACTGTATGGAGAGTGCTACGGGAGAACCAGTTGTTTCCGTACCATGTACAGCGTGTGCAGGCACTATCAGCAGCTGATTGGCCTCCACGGGTACACTTCTGCGAATGGTTCATCCAACAATGTGTCAGTCCTCATTTCAGTGCAAATGTTCTCTTTACAGATGAGGCTTCATTCCAACGTGATCAAATTGTAAATTTTCACAATCAACATGTGTGGGCTGACGAGAATCCGCACACAATTGTGCAATCACGTCATCAACACAGATTTTCTGTGAACGTTTGGACAGGCATTGTTGGTGATGTCTTGATTGGGCCTCATGTTCTTCCACTTATGCTCAATGGAGCACGTTATCATGATTTCATACAGGATACTCTACCTGTGCTGCTAGAACATGTGCCTTAACATGTACGACACAACATGTGATTCATGCACGATGGAGCTTCTGCACATTTCAGTCGAAGTGTTCGTACGCTTCTCAACAACAGATTCGCTGACTGATGGATTGGTAGAGGCGGACCAATTGCATGGCCTCCACGCTCTCGTGACCTCAACCCTCTTGACTTTCATTTATGGGGGCATTTGAAAGCTCTTGTCTACGCAACCCCGGTACCAAATGTAGAGACTCTTCGTGCTCATATTGTGGACGGCTGTGATACAATATGCCATTCTCCAGGGCTGCATCAGTGCATCAGGGATTCCATGCGACAGAGGGTGGATGCATGTATCCTCGCTAACGGAGGACGTTTTGAACATTTCCTGTAACAAAGTGTTTGAAGTCACGCTGGTACGTTCTGTTGCTGTGTGTTTCCATTCCATGATTAATGTGTTTGAAGAGAAGTAATAAAATGAGCTCTAACATGGAAAGTAAGCGTTTCCGGACACATGTCCACATAACATATTTTCTTTCTTTGTGTGTGAGGAATGTTTCCTGAAAGTTTGGCCGTACCTTTTTGTAACACCCTGTACACTCAATCATCCCTACACAACCCCTGCTGCCAACCCCTTACCTCATCGCTCATACCACATAATAGACCTAGATGCAAGACATATCTCATATATCCTCCCACCACCACCTACTCCAGTCCAGTCACAAACATCACCTATCCCATCACAGTCAGGGCTACCTGTGAAACCAGTCACATTATCTACAAGCTAAGCTGCAACTATTGTGCTGCATTCTATGTGGGCATGACAACCACCAAGCTGTCTGTCCGTATGAATAGCCACTGACAAACTGTGGCCAAGAAACAAGTGGACCACTCTGTTGCTGAGCATGCTGCCAAACATGACATCCTTCATTTCAATGACTGCTTCCCAGCATGTGCCATATGGATCCTTCTCACCAACTCCAGCTTTTCTGAAATGAATAGCACACGTGGGAACTTTCCCTGCAATATATCCTGTGTTTCCGTAACCCTACTGGCCTCAACCTTCGTCAGTCATTGACCTCTTTCATTCAGCCCCTTCCCTGTTCCCATTCCAGCACCACACAACCCTGCAGTCGTGTTTGTGTGTGTGTGTGTGTGTGTGTGTGTGTGTGTGTGTGTGTGTCACCTATTTTCGACAAAGGCCTTGTTGGCCGAAGGCATATTTGTGACAGTCTTTTGTTGTGCCTATCTGCCACTCAGCATCTCCGCTAATGATGAGTGGCACCTTTCCTTTTCATAATATTGTTAAATTTCATTTCATTTACTCCTCCCTGTAGTAACCAAGTAATACACAAAACCATTCCAAGCAATACAAATATGGCTTTATTCATAAACTTCTGAACAACAATGGAAATAACACTCTCATGAATCCAAACATAACAAGAACAATACGAGAGAAGGAAAGTGGATACTCACCATATAGCGGAGATGCTGAGCCGCGATAGGCACAATAAAAAGATTCACTTGCAGTAATGTTTGTCATTCAAGCTTATACTACTGTGGTGAATGCTGGCTTGCTGTCTTGGCTACAATGGTGTTTTCACTGTACTAGTCATAGAAGCTTACCCGATTCCTATTTTCTTTTTGCTTATTAGACCTACTCATATATTACCTCTGTTTGATTTTGTATTTTGTATTTATGATCATGTACTCACCTGACTAGAATTCTTGTTCTTCCTGCCACCACACTTCATTAATTCCAAAAAAAATGTAACTTCCAAGTATCCACTTTTTTTTTAGGTTCTCTAGCTTATCTACATGATAAAGGGATACAACATTCCATGCTCCTTCTCATAGAATGCCAGTCTTGTTTTTCCTTATGATGGTATCATCCTGAGTAGTCCCTGCACAGAGATCCAAATGGTACTTTTATCTCTTAATATTTTATCCAAAAGGTTGCCATAGTCATTTACTAGAATGGAGTAGGATGTCCCATCATAGCCACATGAAGAGGGGTGTCTGTGGAAAGGCCAGATGAACATTCTGTTCCTGAAGAGGGACAGTAGCCTTTTCAGTAGTTGCAGAGGCAACAGTTGGGATGATGATCTGTAACATTAGACATTAGCCAACATTGTCGTACTTCTTAGCCTAGAGTACACAAAACAGATCAGTACTGTGGCCATTGTATGTCATATTAGTTTGCCCTGTCCCTTGCGCTAGCGCGCGCGCGCCCACACACACACACACACACACACACACACACACACACACACACACACACACACTCACTCACTCTCTCTCTCTCTCTCTCTCTCTCTCTCTCTCTCTCTCACTGTCACACACTTACTCTCAGCCAGCAACTTTGAGGCAACACAATTGTCAGGCCCTTTCTTCGTGACCACTCTTGTGTGATTTTGTAAATAATGATTAGCAGATATTGTCAACTTCAACATTAATGATTTTATGAATGAGTTTTCTTATCTTGTGCTATATATCACAAATGGTATGTGAAGTAATAAGACTGTGTAAAAGAATTATGTTGAAACATGAATTATTTAATACAGATATCAAACAATAACCTAAAATTATGTGAAATAAGTGTGTTCTAAACCCAATACATACACGAAGATAATATCAAGAGTGCTGCATTGAAGTGTGTTAGGACCTCTAATGACCTCCCAAGTATACAGGGCAGTTTTGTTAAATGAGGAAAAACTACAGGAAATGATCCTGATAGGACAAGGAATAAAAAATGTCATATGTGCAATCGACATATGGTTGGAAATACATGTCATTCTACAGGGTATTTATTAATTCATCATATTTAATACAGAACGATGCAGTGCACAACATGCTGTGATGACACTACTGTTAGACAATGTGGTCAAATGACCCACACTGGCCTTTAAGGATGCGCAAACTCATATTTTAATAGACACTATTTTTATCTTGTTTTTGACCAGTACTCCATCCCATAAGAAAATGACTCAATTTTTATAAACACCCTATAGATTTTTGAAGGAAGATGAGTTCTGAGAGCATGTCTTAAGTTGTGACTCTTCAAGCTTCCCTTTTTTTAGTGAAATACAACATTTGAAGACAGTGTTCCAACAAAACTGTTATTCTGAGAGACAGATACGTAATGCATTCAGCTCAAGTAAGTTCAGTGTGTGGAGCTGAATGAAGATTCGAAGACACCCACCACTTTGGACTTTTTGTCGTATTTTGGTGCCACGTCATCAAGTATCGGAAGAGTCCTTGAAAGATATGGCATTAAGTGTGTTTTTCAGCCGTCTGCAAAACTGAGAAACCTGTTGGGTTTGGTTAAGGATGATCTTGGCCTGAGGAAATGTGGTGTGTACAAGATTCCTTGTCAGTGTGGCGCAGCATATATAGGCCAGACATGTCGCACAGTACAAGAACGCTGTGATGAACATCAGCGTCATAAAAGCCTTCGCCAACCGGAAAAGTGGGCGATTACACAACACTGTCTGAATACAGGACATCACATGATTTATGAAAAGACTGAAGTTTTATCGCCGGCATCATCTTTGTGGGATTGCATCATTAAGGAAGCAATACACATCTGTACAGTTGATAATCTCATCAACAGGGATGCGAGGTTTCAACTGAACACAGCCTGGAACCCTGCATTGCCTGCTAGTAAACCACAACACGAAAATCAAGATTTTTTGATCACAGACCTGTCATAACATTGGTCTAGTATGGTATTTAGTGAGTAATGTCTGGCCACACTGACAGTAAACGAAGGAGAGAAGGAGAGCCGCTCTGCGATTTTTGGCAGAGAGCGTCTCGAGTATGGCACCATACATCTGCAAATAATTGTGCATGTGTGATTTCCGCACCTGCGCGTTCTAGCTGCACTTGTTCTAGAAACGGGACGTCGACATGTGGGTATCGTCGTACCTAGCCACCAGCAAGGTTGAACCACCTGAAGATGTCTGACAGTTGCTTCCTGGAAATATTGTGGAATTTGCACACCATGTTATATGTTTTTTGTAATTCAGATAAATTTTTACATATGTGGCTGGGTATTTCTGTGCTAATGAGGTATCTTTGATGTTTCTGCAACTGATGCATAGCTGAACCTCGAGACTAACCTGAATCTGCTGTGGGTGACTATTGTAGAAAAAAATTATACTGATGACCCAACTGTTATGAACAACTGCTTAATAGTGTGTTGGTCATCCTCTGGAATGCACTACCAGCAGCAGTTGTGCATGGTATGGATTTTACAAATCCTTGGTAGATTTCTGGAGGTATGTGGCACCAGGTGTATATGCACAGGTCTAGCAATTCCAATACAACACAAGCTGGTGGTTTGTGATCGCAGATATGGTGCCCAATAGTTTCCCGTGTGTGTTCTATTGGGTTCAGATTATCCAAATTTGGTGGCCAAGACATAAATGTGACTTCACCATCTTGCTCCTTGAACCACTGAAACATGATTCTCGCTTTGTTTCATAGACAGTTATCCTGATGGAAGATACCATCACCTTATGGGAAGACATGAAACATGCAGGTGGTCTGCAATAATGCCCATGTAGTCCACAGCTGTCACGGTGCCATGGAACTTAAGGTCATAAAACCACATATGGTGTGAAATAGACACCAAAATAACTGGATGTATAATGCGGTGGACCTAATGGAAGGAGAGAAACAGCCAGAATAAGGTAGAAATATGTGGTGGAAAAATTTTCCATGGTTATCATGTGTTGACTTGAACACACCAGATGGCTCTGCCATGGCTGTACAAAATAGGGTCATGCTTACAGAACTGCAGTATGAGCCACACATGGCATAATGTCTGTATTGGCGCGCGCGCGCACACACACACACACACACACACACACACACACACACACACACACATTACTATGAAAAATTGAGAAAAGGTGTTGCGTATAGTGCAGTAAGAAGTACCCAGGTGGCACACATGTCCGGCTTAAGGAACATTTTTAAAAAATGAATATGTGTAAACCTAGTAAATAAAATGCATATAAACAAACCAATGCAGACACATAAAACCCAAAAATAAAATAAAAGTACCCCCCCCCCCTTCCATATAAAGCGCAAAGAATAGGTAAAATGATTACATATAAAAACAACAAATCGAAATATGTCTCTAAAACTCCGTCACATAGAGTAAAACAGCTAACAGTTGGAGTACATTCATAGCATATGCATTCTGAATCGATAAAGCTTCAATATACTGTGACTGGGGGGCAGTCTTAAGCTTCGCAAAAAGAGACAAAAATATTCTTGGTCATTAAAATAAAGAAATGTAAGTAAATAGGTAAAGTCATTTACAATAAAAAAAAAACATATACAATACAAAAGTCATTAAAAAGCTCCCTTTAAAATATAGTTCCCCCAACTTCCCCACACAAAAATCAACAAATTGAGTGTGATGCTGTCGACACATAATAATCAATGCAGCAACATTTGGAACACTGGTAACATTGTATCATAATACACTTGATTACTGTTAATCAAATGATCATTCATCAACTTGCCTTTGTTACCATCAAGTTATTTAACAATTTCAAGCTCCTCTAGTAGACTCAACTTCTTCTCCTTCTGAGCAATGTGCATTACCCTCAGGTTCTCTAGTGTGGGGGTGGTGCCCACCGGACTTCAGACGCTCAGCAAATGCGGAATTTTGCTTAATCTGACCTTTCTTAGTTAACAAGTGTTCACTGAACCAGGTCTTGAACCTGCTGCCAGTCTGGCCACCTATTTATGACTTTTTGCAATTGCTACACACCTATTTATATACGCCTGACCCTGCATACCTATCTCCCTGGGGGCATTCATTGTGAATATAATTATACTGAAGCTTATTACCAGTAGTGTAAACAACATGCAAATCTTGTTTTTAAAGTGCTTAGCTAAATCATAATAGAAGTTTCCCACGAATGGGATCTTCACAAATTGGTACCTCGAAAACAGTGAGATGGCTGGTGTACTCAAGGTAACATATGATAACCGTGGAAAAATTTTCCGACACATATTTCTACTTTCTCAGTGTTTTTCTGGCTGTTTCTCTCTTTCCACCAGGTCAGCTTTGTGGTTTAGATGTTTCATGATGGATAGATTATATATACAGTTACCTTGGTGTATATTTTACATTATATGTGGTTTTATAACTGATGGGTCATGTATCCAGCTACTTTTACATAAGTTTTTATTACTTTTAGTTCACACTGTCTGCATAGCCATGTAAGATAGGACCATGCCCTTTTCCTCCATTTGTATCTAATTGATTGGTTTATCTAAAAACAAAGATGATGTGACTTACCGAACGAAAGCGCTGGCAGGTCGATAGACACACAAACAAACACAAACACACACACAAAATTCAAGCTTTCGCAACAAACTGTTGCCTCATCAGGAAAGAGGGAAGGAGAGGGAAAGACGAAAGGATGTGGGTTTTATGGGAGAGGGTAAGGAGTCATTCCAATCCCGGGAGCGGAAAGACTTACCTTAGGGGGAAAAAAGGGTGGGTATACACTCGCGCGCGCACACACACACACATATCCATCCACACATATACAGGCACAAGCAGACATCTCACAAGCAGACATATTTAAAGACAAAGAGTTTGGGCAGAGATGTCAGTCGAGGCAGAAGTGAAGAGGCAAAGATGATGTTGAATGACAGGTGAGGTATGAGTGGCGGCAACTTGAAATTAGCGGAGATTGAGGCCTGGTGGGTAACGGGAAGAGAGGATATATTGAAGAGCAAGTTCCCATCTCCGGAGTTCGGATAGGTTGGTGTTGGTGGGAAGTATCCAGATAACCCATATGGTGTAACACTGTGCCAAGATGTGCTGGCCATGCACCAAGGCATGTTTAGCCACAGGGTGATCCTCATTACCAACAAACACTGTCTGCCTGTGTCCATTCATGCGAATGGATAGTTTGTTGCTGGTCATTCCCACATAGAATGCATCACAGTGTAGGCAGGTCAGTTGGTAAATCACGTGGGTGCTTTCACATGTGGCTCTGCCTTTGATCGTGTACACCTTCCGGGTTACAGGACTGGAGTAGGTGGTGGTGGGAGGGTGCATGGGACAGGTTTTACACCGGGGGCGGTTACAAGGATAGGAGCCAGAGGGTAGGGAAGGTGGTTTGGGGATTTCATAGGGATGAACTAACAGGTTACGAAGGTTAGGTGGATGGCGGAAAGACACTCTTGGTGGAGTGGGGAGGATTTCATGAAGGATGGATCTCATTTCAGGGCAGGATTTGAGGAAGTCGTATCCCTGCTGGAGAGCCACATTCAGAGTCTGGCCCAGTCCCGGAAAGTATCCTGTCACAAGTGGGGCACTTTTGTGGTTCTTCTGTGGGGGATTCTGGGTTCGAGGGGATGAGGAAGTGGCTCTGGTTATTTGCTTCTGTACCAGGTCGGGAGAGCAGTTGCGAGATGCGAAAGCTGTTCTCAGGTTGTTGGTGTAATGGTTCAGGGATTCCGGACTGGAGCAGATTCGTTTGCCACGAAGACCTAGGCTGTAGGGAAGGGACCGTTTGATGTGGAATGGGTGGCAGCTGTCGTAATGGAGGTACTGTTGCTTGTTGGTGGGTTTGATGTGGATGGACGTGTGAAGCTGGCCATTGGACAGATGGAGGTCAACGTCAAGGAAAGTGGCATGGGATTTGGAGTAGGACCAGGTGAATCTGATGGAACCAAAGGAGTTGAGGTTGGAGAGGAAATTCTGGAGTTCTTCTTCACTGTGAGTCCAGATCATGAAGATGTCATCAATAAATCTGTACCAAACTTTGGATTTGAGGAATCCTGCCCTGAAATGAGATCCATCCTTCATGAAATCCTCCCCACTCCACCAAGAGTGTCTTTCCGCCGTCCACCTAACCTTCATAACCTGTTAGTTCATCCCTATGAAATCCCCAAACCACCTTCCCTACCCTCTGGCTCCTATCCTTGTAACCGCCCCCGGTGTAAAACCTGTCCCATGCACCCTCCCACCACCACCTACTCCAGTCCTGTAACCCGGAAGGTGTACACGATCAAAGGCAGAGCCACATGTGAAAGCACCCACGTGATTTACCAACTGACCTGCCTACACTGTGATGCATTCTATGTGGGAATGACCAGCAACAAACTATCCATTCGCATGAATGGACACAGGCAGACAGTGTTTGTTGGTAATGAGGATCACCCTGTGGCTAAACATGCCTTGGTGCATGGCCAGCACATCTTGGCACAGTGTTACACCGTATGGGTTATCTGGATACTTCCCACCAACACCAACCTATCCGAACTCCGGAGATGGGAACTTGCTCTTCAATATATCCTCTCTTCCCGTTACCCACCAGGCCTCAATCTCCGCTAATTTCAAGTTGCCGCCACTCATACCTCACCTGTCATTCAACATCATCTTTGCCTCTTCACTTCTGCCTCGACTGACATCTCTGCCCAAACTCTTTGTCTTTAAATATGTCTGCTTGTGAGATGTCTGCTTGTGCCTGTATATGTGTGGATGGATATGTGTGTGTGTGCGCGCGCGAGTGTATACCCACCCTTTTTTCCCCCTAAGGTAAGTCTTTCCGCTCCCGGGATTGGAATGACTCCTTACCCTCTCCCATAAAACCCACATCCTTTCGTCTTTCCCTCTCCTTCCCTCTTTCCTGATGAGGCAACAGTTTTTTGCGAAAGCTTGAATTTTGTGTGTGTGTTTGTGTTTGTTTGTGTGTCTATCGACCTGCCAGCGCTTTCGTTCGGTAAGTCACATCACTTTGTTTTTAGATATATTTTTCCCACGTGGAATGTTTCCCTCTATTATATTAATTGATTGGTTTCTTATTTTTGTAGACAATTTGATGATGCGAAAGGGTGAAACGCTGACGTTAATAATTTCGCAACCTGGACTGTTTTTGTTCTGAAACGCTTTTAAATCAGTTGCTTTAACAGCCTGCCATGATGGAATGGGAAAAATTTTTATATGAGATTTTTATTTATTGCAGCAAAACACAGTATTGCTACTTCAACGAAGATTAGTTGTAAAAGCATATCTTCAGTCTTTGGTAATTTCAAATAAAATTCTACATATATTATACAGCAGGGGTACTTCTGTGTTATCAAGATATCTTTGAATGACTCTGCAACTGCGACTGTCTGGGAACTACAGCCCACCATCACTTATCAAAAACCTTGGGTTCCATCCAACTCTTGGTACTTAGTTATATGAATACCATTGTTTTAGTAGAGGAAGATAAATTTTAGGTCTTTAGTAGGAGTGATTTGGCAGTTAACTACTGAAATTCATTGTCTTTCACTGGAACTGTTTGTTATTTGATTTCATACCTTCAGCACAACTACTGTGCTACCACAGATTTGTTATAAATTCAAAACAGTCTCTACCGGAAATATTACCTACAAGTTAACTTATGTATCTAGATCAGAATGTGTCTAGCTATTTAATTTAGACATGCTGATAATTTCCGTGGTCACCATTGTGATCTTGTTTAATGTAATACACATTAAATTGTTATAGTATTATCTGGGTGTGTCATGAGATGGCATGGTTGTGAGACACTGCTTTCCTTTCAGAGACTAGCTGGTCCAAATTCCCTTACATACATTTTGATGTAGTGTTTCAATTGTTTCCCCGAGATATATATTGCATGAATGCTCTACCTTCCATTACAGCCAAGCCATATCCTCCCTGTTATGCTCACTTGGCCTAATACCCCATCTCTAATGACTTGCGTAGAATTGGATGTTAAAAATGATTGTTTCTTCCTTGTCAGAGAATGGCATTTTTCATGAAGTAATTTTCCGCATCTTCACATATGAATTTGTTTTCCTATTATATTGTCAGGCAGTTGGAAATTTGGAGTCTGCTCTGTTCGGTAAAGGGTTCCAAACAACCCTTTTTCCTGAAGGTAATGTAAATGATACCTTTAGTTTTGATTCCTTAATTTCTTCCGGTATTAATGAATTGAAGATATTGAGCATGTGTTTAATTTTGTTTCAGTTGTACTTTGTCTTGCTATTGCCATGGTTTCTGCTGGTATGATACACAGAGTCTGCACAACAACATGGTAAGTGATTGTGTTACAGAAACTGATAATTATACCATTTGGTCAATTGGAATATGTGTCCTTAACTTTCACAGGCAATGTGCTATCAATTTTGCTATTGACACATGCCTTGTGTACTGACCCAGAGCTTTAATAAGTCACATGTTTCCCTCCGTTGTGGTTGTGGTCTTCAGTCTGAAGACTGGTTTGATGCAGCTCTCTGCACTACCGTGTCTTGTGTACGTCATTTCATATCTTCGTACCACTGAACCTTACATCCCTTTGAATCTGCTTATGGTGTTGAAGCCCTCTCTCCCTGTACAATGTTTATCTCTTTCCCTACGCCCCACTTCTCTTCATGAAGAAGTTCCTTGATGCTCCAGAATGTGTCTCATAAACCAATCCCATCTTTAGTTAAGTTGTACCAAAAACTCATTTTCTCTTCACTTTGACTCAGGTGCTCTTCATTTTTAATCAGTCTACCCACCTAATGTTACCCTGTAGCACCATATTTTGAAGGATTCTATTCTCATTTTGCCTGTACTGTTTATCGTACATATTTCACCCAAAAGTCCTTCAACATTTAAAAATGCATTAATTCACGGAATAATATAGGTGGAGGGGTAAAAATTGACACTTGTGCCTGAAACAGTATGGGATTTTTTGAAACCAAAAACTAGTGCAAAAACTGGCCAACAGTTGGAGCTGGACAGCAACATGTTGCTGATGCCACATGAGAATCATGTATAAAATGTGTTGTAGTGAGAGAGGTAGTCAGATGGGCCAGTAATCATGGCATAACTTCACCTGAAAGGGCACTGTTAGTGAATGGAGAACTGGCTATTGCTGCTTTAGGATCCAATCACCATAAGAAGGGTATTCGAATGAATAAGGATCCTGTGACAAGTGTCACTGTGTGGAAAATGAGCACAAAGTTCAAAGCGCAATAGTCTGCAAACAGAAGAAAGTGCTACCGCTTTTTGGACAGTTCATCTCCACATGGTGAGGTCAGCACTTGTGAAGTGGTACGTCACACTGGCATTTCACGTACGACTTTTTGGAGAGCACCAAGACATACCCTACAGTTCTGTGTGGCCAAAATCGAGCACTGTAATGAACTGTTAGCCACGAATTTTGTGATGCGGAGAGCATTTGCAGTGCACACACTTAAGGAAATGAGGGAAGGTGTTGATTGGTTGTCTGACGTATTGTGGCAAAGCCTATTCCACACACCCTCGGAATATTGACTACCGAAAATCCTAAAACTGTTGTGTAAACTCTAGCCCATGAGGAGAAGTCACGGTGTGGTGTGGATTTACCACTTCAATCATGATGGGACCCTTTTCTTCAAGGAAATGTGGGATGCAGCATTTCAAACAGTTGTCAGCATATGACAGGTGTTAGGTTCACCGATATGTTAAAGAATCTCATCATCCCTAGTGTGACTGATAAACACGTGCTGGAAGGAGTTCCAGCCCATATTGCTACATATATGAAAGTCCACTAGCTCACATTGTTTGCTGAGAAATGCATTCTGATCTGTCATTTCCGTCATGTTTGGTTTCCCAGGTCCCCAGACCTCAACCCGTGTGATTGTTGGTTTTTGATTACCTGAAGCCACAAGTCTACTGCAATTATCCAACGTCGTTAGAGATGCCACAAGAAAACATCTGATAGCTGTTTCTAACCATCCATATCGATAAGCTGTACAGTGCTATTCACAGTATTGTCAGTCAACTTAGTGGTGTTGATGAATGATGGCTGACATGTTGAGCATTTGTTATAAAGAACACTGTCTTTGCTAAAGATCAGTTGTTATGCTAATACTGCTTTTGTATTGTATGAAGTACCGTCTGTTGGTCTTCCCCCCCCCCCCCCCCCCCCTCTTCTTTAAACCCCCATGAAATTTCAAGCATGTGTGTCAGTTTTTACCTCTCAACGTACATTATCCCATGAAATAATTGAATTTTCAGATGTTAACAGGCTTTTGATTCACTCTCTACTTCCAGAAAAATGTCTTAACACTTAAATTTGTATCAGATGTTAAAAAAGTTCTCTTTCAGAACAGCTGTTCTTTCTGCTTCTTGTTTTACACAGTCCAGTCGCATTAATGTAACCACCATCTGTGTTCAGTGTGAACATGCAATAACTTTCCACAGACAGTGGGTGGCTGTACTAGCAGTGGAGGGTATATAAAGTGTGTCAGGTGATGTGGAAAACAGTGCAGGCATTGTTGTAATGTGTAAACAGATGTCTTAAAGGACATGATCATTGGCTTTTGAGCCAAAGGTGGAAGCATTTTTGAAACGGCTAAGTTTGTAAAATGTCCACATGCTGCTGTGGTTAAAGTATAGCATGCATAGCAAAATGGCACTATCCAAAACCAGTGCCAAGGCAACTATGCCGCACCATGGGCCATAGATAATGGCTGTGAACAACAGTTGAGAAGATGTGTACGAGTGAATAGATGTGCAACTTGAACAACTGATTGTCCAAATGAAACAAGGTGTTACCAACAGTATGTTCTCAGTGACCATTTAGCAAACATTGCTGCATATTGGCCTCTGCAGAAGGCACCTGGTTCATGTACACATGCTGACAACTGTTCATCGGCTACAGAGGCTGTGTAATTTGCATGCCAATACTGAAACTGGCTGTCTGTTAACTGGTGACAGGTGGCCTTTTCAGAGTAATCACCTTTTATGCTCCATCAGACAGAAAGCAAATACCCTGCAACAATTGTCGAAAGGGTCCAGGCCGGAGGTGGGAGTGTCATGTATGCACGTATGCTTGGGGATCATGTCCACCCCTACATGCAGTTTGTTTTCCTCAGCACGGTGACGTCTGCCAGCTGCTCACTTCACACAGCTTGCAGTGTATGTGCATGGTTCAAAGAGCACCAGGATGAGTTTGCCCTACTCCCCTGGCCACTGAACTCCCTTGATTTAAACCCAATCAGGGATCTGTGGGACCACTTCGATCAGGCTGTGTGCACCACAGATCCTCAACAGTGGAACCTAGCACAGCAAGCCATGGAACTGGAGTCAGCATAGCTCCACATCCCTGTTGGTACCTTCCAGAGACAGAATTACATTGTCATTAGTAAACCTCAGAGTTTTTATTTATTCCCACTAAACTTTTATTCCCTTTCCAGATTTCTTCTTGGTCTCCATTACTGTTTGCTCAATGTACAGATTGTTTAACCTTTCTTCTGCACCACTGCTTCCCTTTCAGTTACTTCAACTTTAATAACAGCAGTGTTGTTTCTGTACAAATCATAATGTCCGTTTGCTTTCTATATTTTATCACTACTACCTTCAGAATTTCAAAGAGTGTATTCTAGTCAAAGCTTTCTCTAAATCCACAAATTCTATAAATATAAATTAGCCTTTTTTCAATCTATCTTTTAAGATGAAAAATTTAAATGATCATATGGCATTATTTGCCAGGGTTGTTCTGCTGCCTGGTGCTAATGCCTCTATTTGTTACCACTTTGGCAACTTGCACATCAGTAAAGTTGAGAGGCAATGATTAGGACAACAGAAACATCCAGTCCATGAGCAAAGAAAATCTTCGATCATGCTGGCAATTGAACCTGGGATCCCGCAGTCCAGAGGCAATAACCATAACCACTAGATCACAAGCTGCGGACTGTCTTTTAAAATAAATGGCAGCGTTAGTAACTCCTTGCATTAAAGTGTATAATAATGCTTAAAATAGAGGAAAGCAACCAGTCACCCGTAGATGACTGATGCGTGGTGCATAGAAACGTGCAACAGAAAACAGTATTTACATTAGTTGCCAAAGTCTTGCTCTTTCTCTTGTAAAAGTACAAACAGTATCACACAACCACACATAGACCTAAATGCACACACCCGTGTCTGCGGCAAGATTGATTCTTCGGTTAGTGACTGTCACTTTTGTCGCAGCAGCAGGTGTCTACTTGAGTGGTAGTGTATCCTTAATTTTATACATTTCTCCAGCCAAGAATTTCCATTGTAAAGTGTAGAATAAATAATTCAGATTTTTTGTGTGACTGTCACTGGCAACATCAGGTCTTTTAATTTATTATTGTTGTTGTTACATTTAATTATTATTCAGTTAATGTAACATGATCCGTGATTGTGTGACAGTGTCAAAGTGGCCACATGTAATTTAATGTCAAATATAGAGTGGATGCCCTAATCCAGAAAGAGAGGCGGTTAACTGCATGCTGCTATGCTTTAAATGCAGTAGCCATTTTACTGGTATGTATTTTTGCTGAGGTGTTTTCTCTTGATAATTTTACATTTTAATTTATACTGTATTTATTGATATATCAGGAGTGATATTTGTGAACTGAAAATAATGTTCAGTTTTCTTTCCAGTCTGTTATTCTCCCTTGTGGCGCTGTACTATATGAACCGCATATCTCAAGCAACATATGCTGCCCCTGCCCCTGTGCAGCCAGTAGTGACAAAGAAAAAGAAATAATCATTAAAAGGTAATTAAACAATATAGAAATGTAAGTTAAAGGCACTTCTGACGAAAGAAGGCTACATTGTGTGTTACCAACAATAAATTCTTTTAAAGATCTTGACATTTATTAAGAATGTTGTACAAATATTAATATAACAAGTTTGTTTACATAAGCCAACTTCCACAGCAGCTGTTATAATAAGTTGTTGGATTTTCTTCCTTAAGCTTACTGCAGTTAAAGAGTATTTTACACCAGATGTGTTTCACCTTTATTTACAGAGCACCTTCTGTGGACATTTTGGAAATGTGGATACATAATATTTCTGTACATTTTGGTCTTTATAGATTAAAATCAGTCTTTCCTTATATTATGAATTACCTAGAAGAGCACGGTCTATTGACACACAGTCAGCACAGATTTAGAAAACATTGTTCTTGTGAAACACAACTAGCTCTCTACACACACCAAGTATTGAGTACTGCTGACAAGGTATTTCAAATTGATACGTATTTCTAGATTCCCAAAAGGCTGTTGACACTACCACACAAGCAGCTTATAGTGAAATTGCATGCTTATGGAATATTGTCTCAGTTATGTGACTGGATTCGTGAATTCATGTTAGAGATGTCACAGTTCGTAGTAATTGATGGAAAGTCATCAAGTAAAACAGAAGTGATTTCCGACATTCCCCAAGGTAGTGTTATAGGACCTCTGCTGATCCTTATCTACATAAATGATTTAGGAGACAATCTGAGCAGCAATCTTAGGTTCTTTGCAGATGATGCTGTCATTTATTGTCTATTAAACTCATCAGAAGATCAAAACAAACTGCAAAAAAATGTAGAAAAGATATCTGTATAGTGCGAAAACTAGCAATTGACTCTAAATAACGAAACGTGTGAAGTCATTCACATAACACGCTTAAAAAAAAAAAGCAAACATTAAACTTTGGGTACATGATAAATCAGTCTAATCTAAGGACTGTAAATTCAGCTAAATACCTAGAAATTACGATTATGAACAATTTAAATTGGAAAGAACACACAGAAAGTGTTGTGAGGAAGGCAAACCAAAGACTGTGTTTTATTGGTAGAACTCTTGGAAAATGTATTGGAGCTACTAAAGAGACTGCATACGCTACGCTTGTCCCCGTTGTGGGATCCTTACAAGATAGGATTAACAGAGTACATCGAGAAAGTTCAAAGAAGAGCAACATGTTTTGTATTTTCGTGAAATAGGAGAGAGTGTGTCACGGACAGGTAACAGGATTTGGGAAGGAAAGCATTAAAAAAAAGGCATTTTTCGTTGCGGCGGAATCTTCTCAAGAAATTTCAATCACCAACTTTCTCCTCCGAATCCGAAAATATTTTATTGATGCCGACCTCCATAGAGAGAAACAATTGTCATAGCAGTATAAGGAAATCAGAGCTCATACGGAAAGATTCAGGTGTTCATTTTTTCCGTGAACTGTTAGAGGGTGGAATAATAGAGAATAATTGTAAAGGTGGTTTGATGAACCCTCTGCCAGGCTCTTAACTGTGATTTGCAGAGTATCCATGTAGATGTAGGTGTAGATATAATTGTATATAATTTACTGATGGTGTTTTTATCTCTTATTTATGTGTTCTGCAAACAACTGCTTTCCCATTTTTCATTAGTGGAGGTTGAGGTTGAAAGACTCCTGGTATCTCTTCAAACTTGGCATTTTTTTTTTTTGCCTTTTTTGAAACCAGTTTTTCTTACTCTGCTTTGGAATTACTTACACTTCACCTCACTTTACAAAAATAGAACTGTGGTCTCCCATACCTGTACTCGGCACTGTGTTCATGTTTATTCATTTGTTCTCTATGTAGGTTGTGAGCATTGTGTAAGGCACCATCAGTGCAGGGTACTAATAAGTACCAAATGGTCATGTGCAAAGTCGTACAATATGTCGATCCCCAGAAAGAAAGAAATAATTCTTCACATGCAGCAATTGTGTCAGAGCACTAGCTATTATGTGAAACTTGCTCTTTTTCACAGCATAAGTATGCATTTATACCCTCTTTCCTGATCCGCGCACTGTATCGATTCTCATATTACACATCAGACAATGATAGTAAATTATACAAACACTAGGTCCTTGAACCATGAACCAACTGACTCTGAACACAATATCACCGGCATACATATATGCTTTCAGTTACTACTCTTAGCATTCTTCCTACTCGACACTCAGTCTACTTTTACATTACTCATAAATGTACCACTTTACTAGGCACACAGCTCTAACAACAGATTTGGCCATCCTGATTTAGGTTTTCCTTGATCCCACTGAATTGCTTCAGGCAAATGCTGGGATGGCTCCTTTGAAAGGGCATGGCCAACTTCCTTCCACATACTTCAAAAATCCCATGGGACCAATGACCTCACTTTTAGGGCCCCTCCCCCAAATCAACCAACAAACCATCCTAACAAGAGCTCTCACTGTGGCTCCCACTGACTCTACGCCCAGAGGTTACTGAAAGCAAAGGTATCACAATAAGGCAAGGTGCCTTACATTCCCCCATTGACCTCTTTTTCAAATTTGGAAGCCAATTTCGAAAACAAAAAACAGGCAGAAACTGTAATAAGTTTAATCGAAACGACATAACTAATACAGTTGTTGGAGTGAAACGCATCCCTCTAACATTCCACATCATAGTAATATTATAGACAACACATAAGTTTTATAGCCAGAACACGAAATAAGATTAATTATGAAATCACAAAACTAAATGTGATACATCAATCCCCTAATGGTTCAGTTGCGCAGCATCCATATTATCAGTCACCTAACATCTTTAGTTCGAATTCATCAACTGAAAGAACACAGAAGAAAGCTCATAACATGGAATATACTCCCTTTTTTCCACACACACACACACACACACACACACACACACACACACACACACTCTCTCTCTCTCTCTCTCTCTCTCTCTCTCTCATTTGACTAAGCTATTGCTGATACACCATTTGCTGTCTGTCATGGTAGGACGGGTGTACTCCTCGTACAACTGCGTGTTAGCGCATATGGTCTCTGTTGGTTAACAGTTATTGGCTTGACATAACCAGTTGTTGATCAACACTCTTGCTGCTCCAGCTGCAGATGGAGCCCCACACATACGCAGTCATGCCCAGTGACAGCATACATGCCAATAGTGGTGGGGATGACCTGGGCTGCCCTGGGGTTGTGCAGTGCTGATGTCTGGGCATGCATTTACAGTTAGCTTCCCACTCATCAATATAGTGAGTTAGAAACAATTTTTATCTACATTTCCCTGGCAACTCCAATTAGCTCCTCACTCATCTAATACAGTGAGTCAGAAACAACTTTAATTACGTTTTCCTGGTATCTCCAATCTCTTAACTAACACTTTGGGTACAAATCCCAAGTTCACCAAAGGTTGAGGGATGTGTCCTTATGTGCCTCGTTTTTCTTCACATGCAAAACCTTGTTGCCCTACCACTGCTTGCAGTATCAGGTACTTTCCATTCCCTCAATTTTCTGTGTGATTTTCCTTTCTCCGCTGTAGCTTTCTTCCTCTTCTAGATGTTGTTTCAAACTGCTATATTGTACATGATCCATTTGTGCTTGCTTCCCATAGCTGTTGATGCTTCTGTCATGCTACATTATATTCTTGTAAATGCCTCAATATATTCTGTAGTCTTCTCTTTAGACATAACCTTTTGTACCCTTTTGCCCTTCAGAATGTTCTATGGCTTCCAGTCTGCTCCCAGTATGTCATGTACACGTAACAATTGTTTGATTCATGTACACATAAATTTGATACAACTAAAGTCTCCATAGTATAGTTTCTTCCTGTATTTCAGTTACATTACAATCAACTGCTTGTATATTGCTTTTTTATTTCAACGAGTTTATTTTTTTCACCTAATGCCCATGCAGACTTCTTCATTGATATCTTCAGCTATTTCCAATTGGTTTTGTTTCTGTAGCCCTGTGTGCAGTTCAGAAGTTCTTTCTTAATTGTCAGTTTCTGAATACTAGTATCCAGCTATATCTCCTCTTGCAATACTAGACGGTGACAAGAAAAATTCTGTATTCTATTTCATTGTTTTTTTTTTTTGTGTCCTTCCTGCAGTTTTCTCATTTTCTTCGTCTCTTTTTCTCAATTGTTCTTCATGTTTATCCCGTCTTTTCATTAATGCCCCTAACATCTGTAGTATTTTCATTTCAGTAATGCTTGTCTCCTCTTCTTGCTGACCTTCACACATCCCTGAACAAGGCACGCTGCTTTAAATAACATTATCTGGGCCATGATACTTCAGTCTTAAAAATTTGGCCAAACATGTAAAGTACAGCTCTAATACAGTTAACTGCTATTCTACACTCCAAAAGTACAGATGTTTCAATCAGCTATTCTACTTCAGCACTTATGTTTCTTACAAACTTACTTTTCGTCTCTTGAACTGATATTGTTGCATCCATTTTGATGTTGAGTGCTGCTCCATTAGGATCTTGTAATATCTTCAGTCATAACGTTGCACCTGTTGTTGGCGGCACATGCCTCTAGTTCCTTTGTGAGTACTGTTTTAATTTTAATAGTTCTCTTAGTTTATCCTCCTTGTGTACCAATTCACTGAAGATTGTCCAGTTGTGATAGTCATGTGTAAGGCTCTATCAGTTCAGTGGAGTAGTATATACCGAACAGTCAAGTAGTATGTCAATTGTCTTCTTCACATGCAGCAAACATGAAAACATATTGATAATCTCTAATAGAGCAAAGGTGTTTACAATATGAGTAACTCATTCTGTAGGACAGTATATTAAATTTTGAAAACAGTTTCAAGTGTTGTGGTTTTAGCCTTGTGCAAGGGCACTTAAGTCTTTGTTTGTATTAAATGTTCAGTGAGGCTAATTGTGGGGTACTTATCCTTTTCTTCGTGTACTGGCCATGTTCACACCGCGCTATTTAAGCTGCAGTTTTCCTTTTTTATTCCTTATGCCTTGGTCTTAACTTTAGCCCAGTAGCCCCCATTCATCAATGTGGGGCTAGGGATGGCTCTGAGGACAGCCAACTTTGCTCATGCTTCTCTGGTGCCTGTCATGACTATCAGCAGATGGGGTTTCACTTGGCATGGCCTACACCTAAACAGGACTGGGAAGGGAAGATTGGTACAGCTGTTTAATGAAAGTATAGGGGGTGGATCTCGGGCCACACATGGTCAAATACCTGTTGTCATAGGCAGGAAAAGTAGGTCTTTTTTAGGATAAATCCAGACAACAGGTTCACCTGCCTAAAGAGTATCTCCAGCAGTTAAAAAAAAATACTGGAACAATCACTCACACGACAGATTTTAACACTTCATATATCAAGCATACCAGATGTCACAAAGAAAAACAAACGTTTGGAAAGAGTAATATGGGCATTTCACAAACTTAACAATCCTCGATCAAAACATGCAGTAAATAAAAAATAAAATACAACTATCAGAAGTTGAGCTCCAATTTTTTGAATTGCACAGTAGTTTGTATTACTGAGCACTGGTGTAGAGACACAGAAATCCTACATGTAGTATTATCATTGTATGAAAGGGCAGATTCTTACTGCAGAACTACTTCAAGGGGTGGAGGATCATGCATTTATATCAGAAAAGGAACACAGTTCAAATCAAGACATGACCTCAGTATAGTAAGTGACAACAAAACGCTTTGAAATATCAGCTATTGAATTAACAGCACCTCATATCTCCCAGTGGTAGTGTGGACACTCTTTTCAATAAATTAATAGAAGTTCTAGATAAAGTCTCAAGTACAAAGGTCAACATAATTCTATGTGGTGACATTAACATCAACAGTAATATCATAAATGAATCCAGCAGCACCTTCATAAACATCCTTCAAAGTTTTGGCATATCCCTATTGGTTAATAGTGCAACAAGGGTTACTACAATGACTGCATCAGTAATTGACCATGTGGCCACAAATATGGGCAGGGAAAAATGTGATGTAGCTGTAAGAAATCTCGGACTATCGGATCATCTCTGTCAAATAACAACAGTAAAATCAGACATTGAATCATTCCCTGAACTGCAAGCCTACAAACAACATCCATCAGAAATAAAAATAAAAGATTTTTTAAAAGAACTAAGAAAACAAAGCTGGGATTAAGTGTATAAGGAAGCCAATGTGAATATGAAAGTCTCTAAATTCTCCACATTGTTTAAATTTAACTTTGAAAAGGCATTTCCAAACGTATGCATGTCTGTATCAACATCTCACAAAAACAGATGGATAACTCCAGGTATTAAGAAGTCCTCCCAAACACTTAAACACCTCAGTTCCATGAAAAAGATTCACAATCATCCAGAATTCTTACAACACTTAACAATCTATGCAAATGAGCATTTTTCAAGTATTGCTTAGAAGTTACAGCAAAAATTCCCCAAAACATATATAACACCTGTAAGTAATATTGCACTAAATACAATGACGTTACTTCCAACCACAGAGAATGAAGTCAATAAAACTCTTCAAAAACTAAAAAATAAGAAGTTAGTAGGCTTAGATGGAGTACCAATGTGTGTACTGAAACAATGCATAGGGATTATACAAAGCCCCTTAACAAATACACTCCTGGAAATTGAAATAAGAACACTGTGAATTCATTGTCCCAGGAAGGGGAAACTTTATTGACACGTTCCTGGGGTCAGATACATAACATGATCACACTGACAGACCCACAGGCACATAGACACAGGCAACAGAGCATGCACAATGTCGGCACTAGTACAGTGTATATCCACCTTTCGCAGCAATGCAGGCTGCTATTCTCCCATGGAGACGATCGTAAAGATGCTGGATGTAGTCCTGTGGAATGGCTTGCCATGCCATTTCCACCTGGCGCCTCAGTTGGACCAGCGTTCGTGCTGGACGTGCAGACCGCGTGAGACGACGCTTCATCCAGTCCCAAACATGCTCAATGGGGGACAGATCCGGAGATCTTGCTGGCCAGGGTAGTTGACTTACACCTTCTAGAGCACGTTGGGTGGCACGGAATACATGCGGACGTGCATTGTCCTGCTGGAACAGCAAGTTCCCTTGCCGGTCTAGGAATGGTAGAACGATGGGTTCGATGACGGTTTGGATGTACCGTGCACTATTCAGTGTCCCCTCGACGATCACCAGTGGTGTACGGCCAGTGTAGGAGATCGCTCCCCACACCATGATGCCGGGTGTTGGCCCTGTGTGCCTCGGTCGTATTCAGTCCTGATTGTGGCGCTCACCTGCACGGCGCCAAACACGCATACGACCATCATTGGCACCAAGGCAGAAGCGACTCTCATCGCTGAAGACGACACGTCTCCATTCGTCCCTCCATTCACGCCTGTCGCCACACCACTGGAGGTGGGCTGCACGATGTTGGGGCGTGAGCGGAAGACGACCTAACGGTGTGCGGGACCGTAGCCCAGCTTCATGGAGACGGTTGCGAATGGTCCTCGCCGATACCCCAGGAGCAACAGTGTCCCTAATTTGCTGGGAAGTGGCGGTGCGGTCCCCTACGGCACTGCGTAGGATCCTACGGTCTTGGCGTGCATCCGTGCGTCGCTGCGGTCCGGTCCCAGGTCGACGGGCACGTGCACCTTCCGCCGACCACTGGCGACAACATCGATGTACTGTGGAGACCTCACGCCCCACGTGTTGAGCAATTCGGCGGTACACACACCCGACCTCCCGCATGCCCACTATACGCCCTCGCTCAAAGTCCGTCAGCTGCACATACGGTTCACGTCCACGCTGTCGCGGCATGCTACCAGTGTTAAAGACTGCGATGGAGCTCCGTATGCCACGGCAAACTGGCTGACACTGACGGCGGCGGTACACAAATGCTGCGCAGCTAGCGCCATTCGACGGCCAACACCGCGGTTCCTGGTGTGTCCGCTGTGCCGTGCGTGTGATCATTGCTTGTACAGCCCTCTCGCAGTGTCCGGAGCAAGTATGGTGGGTCTGACACACCGGTGTCAATGTGTTCTTTTTTCCATTACCAGGAGTGTATAATACAAGAATCCTTCACATCAAGAACATTTCCAGAGCAGTTAAAACAGGCAAGAGTTGTACCTTTGCTTAAAGAAGGTAATGCAGAAGACATAGAAAATTACCAGCCCATTTCCCTGCTGTCAGCATTCTCAAAAATTATAGAAGCATTTATGAAAGACAGATTAATCAATTACCTGAATAAATACAATCTTTTAAGCGAATCAAAGTTTGGTTTCTGAAGTGGCAAAAACGGAGTCAGCCATAGTAAAATTCACAAAAGTTGTACTTGATGCTCTTGATAAAGATGAGTGTGTCACAGGCATATTTTTGGATCTTTCTAAGGTGTTTGATACAGTTGACCACAAGATTCTATTAAATAAATTAGAAGCATTAGGAATAAGAGGGGTAGCTAATGACTGGTTTTGATCATACCTAGCAGACAGGGTACATACTTCAAATAGATCTAAACATTTACTAAAACACTTATCAGAACCAAAATACATTAATATAGGGGTTCCTCAAGGTAGCATGTTAGGACCAATACTATTCCTGGCATACATCAATGACTTTCTCAGTAGTGTTACTCATGGTGAAAAAATTCTCTTCTTTGATGACAGCAATATTATAGTCACTGAGAAAACAAGAGAACTCATTGCCAAGAAAGCAAATGAAACTCCCAAGGAAGTTTATGATTGGTCAATAAGCAATAAAGTGACATTGAACATAAAGAAAGCTAATGCCATGAATTTCAGTTTGAAGAGGAAAAATGACAGTGTTAAATTAAATGTAGATGGCACCTCTATAGACTGTGTAACAAATGCAAAATTTTTTGGAATGAATATTGAACTCAGTTGATGTGGTGTGAACACACAAAAGGTACTTGCAAACAGAATGTCATCAGCATGTCATGCCATAAGAATCCTATCATCAGTGTGTAACATGCAGTGTCTTTTAGTTACATATTATTCACATGTACACTCAATTCTTAGCTATGTCATTCTTTTTTGGGGAACAAACACACAAAATATGAAAACAATTTTCAAACTCCAGAAAAGAGCCCTAAGAATAATAACCAAAAATACTAGTCGAGCTCATTGTAAGATCTGTTCAAAACACTGGGGATTTTAACTGCTCCATGTGAATACATTTACCAGTCATTTGTACACATCAAAAATAACATTGGTAATTACTGCACAAACAGCTCTGTCCGTGACCATGCAACAAGAGAAAGACTAAACTTACATTTACCAAGAAAAATAAACATAAAACTCAAAACAGCATTTTATACCAAGGAATAAAACTGTACAATAAATTACCAAAAGAGATAAAAGAAATTGCAAAAATACACTTTTTTAAAAAAGGCAGTTAAAAAGTACTTGTTATGCAATACATTTTATACATTGAAGGGTTACTTAGATAAAACAGAGTAGGGGTTTGATAAAAAATGTTATACAAATAAATAATAATAATTATTATTATTATTATTATTATTATTATTATTATTATTAGTCGTAAAGCTAAGTAAAGATGGTTCACTTCTGGGGCTTCTTATTCTTTTTGTTTGCCCACCAGGTCTTCATTCTTTGCGAGAATTCAGCTTTTCTTTCTTCGCTCCATTTTGTTCCAGTTCTCGGCACTTTTGTCTCTGGTTTGACCTCCCATTTGTCAACTTTAAGTTTGAAATTGTTTCTTTTGTTCATGTCTTCAGTAGTAATGTTGGCTAATTCCAGATCTTTCTTTACATTTTTGATCCATTCTCCTCCATTAACAAGGGATGCTACGTATCTTACTATTTTTTTTGTAAGTCTGTGATCGGGAAGTCTCATTATGTGGCCATAGAATTTTAGACGCCTCTTCCTCATGTCTATCTCTATGTTAGAATATTCTTCAATTTTAGAATTTTTCTGTAATCTATACCCCTCTTTGGTCCATCTTGGTCCCAGAATTTTCCTAATGATTTTCCTTTCCTCTTTCTTCAGGTTTTCCATATCTGTTTTCCTTTTAAGTGTCAAGGTTTCGCTGGCATATAGCATTATTGGTTTAATTACCCGACTTATAATGTTTAATTTTTGTATTTATAGATAGACATTTTTTATTGTAAATGTTTTGGACCAGCCCTCGACCCCTACGAGCTTTTAATATTCTTTCTTGTTGTGAGTATTTTTCAGAAATTATCTCTCCTAAATATTTAAAGTATGGTACCCTCTTAATTTCTCCATATTAGGTTTGTAACTTAGAAATTTCTAGATTTGTTGTTGTAAACACCGTTTTCTCAAAAGATATTTGTAGGCCAACTTTTCCTGCACACTCTTTTAAGGTTTCTATCTGTTTGACTGCCATTTCACTAGAATCTGCCATTATTATAAAACATTCCACATAATTTTCACTTTGCTTTTTCCTTCTTTTTCTCCTTTCTAGAAATACTTACCCCCAAGCTATGCATAGCAAAATACTGACACCTCTTCTTCTTTCTGAGCTCAACATCTCATTCATTATGGAGGGATGCTGACTCAGTTTTTCAGGATAGCAAATGGGAAGTTGTGATACAGAAAATGGCCCAGAGCTCACCAATGTGTGTGTGTGTGTGTGTGTGTGTGTGTGTGTGTGTGTGTGTGTGTGTGTGTGTGTGAAGTGTTATGAAACAATGTGTGTGTAGTGACTGATGGTGAGATATGAGTGAACAGTATGGCACTACATTATTAAATAAGTTATTTGTAAAAAAAGTATTGTATACCAGGAGTAAATCTAATGATTGTCTGTAACTGGAAGCCTGTAAATATATGTGTATACGAATTGGCTTATTTTAAATTGGTCTAAACTTGTAAATACTTTGACATGTCCTATATCCTTGTAAAAAGAGATCTACGGATGAATAAAGCTGCTGCTGCTGCTGCTGCTACTACTACTACTACTACTATGCTGTATCTTTCTCTCTACAGTTCACATTTTGCTTTTTAGTTGTGGCTTTTCTTGGAAACCAAGGTGCGCTAGAAGTTTCTGTATGAGTGGTGTGCATTTATGGATATCCTCCAGAGTTATCTCCACTTCTTGAAGTCTTTTTCTTTCTCAGTTAACCAAAACACAGTTTTTTTGTTGGGAAAGCAACAGAAATTGCTCAACCTTGTAGGACTCATATGGATAATGTAAACATAATAACAGCTTGTTGTAGTTGACTTCTGTCCCACAGTTACTTTCTTCTACCATTGTGTCCAACTGAGCCGTTCCCCTATTGGTCTCAGTGTCAGTGAGATATAACAATCATTATGTATTTAGTTTTTTTTTTTCCTGATTGGTTAGTGTTTGCATAAGAACAATGTGGGGTGTCTGGGTATCCCCTGATGCAAAAACTTTGTATGTTCTTCCTGAACTAGTTGTGATGAATGCTCACTAGGTTTTATTTAATTGTTTCCTTAAGTGTCGGTACTTGAGTGGCCTGTTGTTAATTTTAAATGATCATGTCAGGTCTTGGCTTCTGTTTCCCATGTGATTTCTGGGGAAAGACTATGCATAAAATAGCTGCTATACAGTTCCCTGTGTAAGTGTTTGATTCATTGTTGGTGTCCTGTTACTGGCAATATTTTGCTCAGCATCGTTTCATGAAGTGCTGTAGTTGAGCTACATTTCCATTATGTGCAATTACAGTTTCAGTTATGGACTGGTCCTCTTTGATTTTCTTCATACTTATAGGATTTGAAGCTCAGTAGGTGGACATCAATATCCTAAAGCAATAAAACCAAATTCTCAAAAATTCTGAAAAAAAAATCGCCTTTGAAGATTAGACAATTTTCAAGCACTGTTAAGTATGAAACATTCGAAGTTTATTAACAGAGTTGGCACTATGTGAGTCCTTGGAATGAAACTCTTATTATCCTAAAGCTTCTGGTTTGAATATTGCTAGTAGCAACAGCTTTTGTACTTTAATTATTAAATTCATAACATAAGAGAAAGGCAATCATTTACCTACACTGGCGGTATGCACACTTTTGTGCTATCTACGGTATGGTGCCATGCAATCTTAGTCAGTTTAATCATAGGCAACCGCTTTTAACATGTTTTGTCCAGACGATAAATGTTGGGATTTGGCTCTAAGCAACCACTTTGCTATGCCAGAATTTTTTAAAAAGCTATCGCCTGAGGCTGCATCTCTACTGATGTGAGACTGGTTGTGACTTTTTTTTATGAAAAGTACTTTAACAGCCAGTGCAAAAGATTTTATTCACCTTGTAGAGGGACCAGTGCATGGTGCACAGACACACATAATAGGAAACGCTAACACTAGTGTCTCTGAGCTTTTCTAGTAAGAGTATACACACACGTGTGTGTGTGTGTGTGTGTGTGTGTGTGTGTGTGTGTGTGTGTTTTTTACTCGTACTGGAAAAAGAGCAAGAGGCCAAGAGCTAGTATTAGCTGTTTCCTACTACGTGCTTGTGTGCCATGCACCAGCCCTTTTTAGGTAGGTGGTTACCTTTCTCTTATTTGATGTATTTTTCTATCTATGAATTTCCATTATTATTGTTTATTAAATTCTGCTTTACCAGCAAATGAAAATGTCAGTTAACAACTATCATATCATTTTTAATACTTCACATTCACAAATCCTTGTATGGAGTACAAGATGTTGCCAAGCAGATATGATTTCAGTTAGTATGGAAGTTAATTTTATTATCTTTTAAATTCAGTGGGTAGGTGGTAAAAGATTTTTATTGCTAAATACTTCACACCTTTCTGTGCCACACTAAGGCTGAATGGTTATAATTGAAGTGCAGCTACTTAAGGAGGTACAATTTGAGCTGTAATTATCGTATGGTGGTGAAACTTGGTAGATATGCTAATGCGTTAATCCAGAACAGATTTACGCTGGAAAAAATTAGTTCCAGTTTCAGCCACCAGGTGCAAATCTGGCACTGTACACTATTTGTATAACTCCTGTTTTGGCCACCAGGTGCAAATCTGGCAATGTACACTATTTGTATGATGGTGTGATATGCACTCTGTCATTTGACAATCCATAACGTCAGTCTGGCTACCAAGAAGAGAATGGCAGCAATTACAGTGTTGCATTGAGAGAGTATCACCAGTGGCCTTGCCTCAATGGTAACACCAGTTCCCATCTGATCACCAAATTTAAGCGCTGTCGGGCTTGGCTATCACTTGGATGGGTCACTTTCAGTGTCTGCTGAGTGCTGTAGGCAAGCGGGGTGCACTCGGCCCTTGTGAGGCCAATTGAAGAGCTACTTGATTGAGAAGTAGGAGCACCAGCCATGAAAACTGACAAGGGCTGGGAGAGTGCTGTGCTGACCACATGCCCCTCCATACCCACATCAGGTGACGCCTAAGGGCTGAGGATGACACAGCAGCTGGTCAGTACCATTGGGCCTTCAAGGTCTGTCCAGACAGTATTTGTTTCTGTTGTGAGAGTATCACTGATGGAAACGTCTGAGGAGAGATCCAATGTTAAATTGTTTGAAGATGATGATGGTAAAATTCGAAAACAATGCAGCAGTGTTATGAATCTGCTCATTGGTTTCTGGCACATATCAAAGTTGATGACAACCGCCAGGGCAATATTCTGTGAAGTGATGAGGCACATTTGACACTACAGGTAGCAGTGAATATACAGAACTGCTGAATTTGCGGTACTGTTAAACCACATGTCGTGCACAAGGAGCCATTGCCCTCGCCATACATGACTGTGTGGTGTGGCGTCACAAGCACCATTATCATTGGTCCATTCTTCTTTGAAGAGAATACAACCAGAGACCCTGTCAGATGTACTGTGATGTCTGCATGTCATCAAGACCTCCTTGTATAGTATGTGCTTTGGAAAAGTTCAACTATGTGGAAACCATTGTTTTCATGCGTGGTTGACCTCTTCTGCCTGTGTCATGTTCCTAATCCACTACATTTCTATATGCCTTTATTGCATTCACATTGCTAGATTTGCACCTGGTGGTGAAAATTGGAACCAATTTTGTTCCAGGATAGATTGGATCCACGTTAATGCATTGGCATATCTACCAAGTTTCTTTGCCATAATAATTATACTATGGCCCTCCATGAGTAGCCGCACTTTAATTATAACCACCCAGTATTATATTTATGAATGTTACTGTTGTTTTCAAACTATAATGTATCTAATTACATGTTTCTGTTGCAGGAGTGTGTCTTCCAGATAAGAAAAACAAAAACTTCATATCTCAAAAAGCTCAGCATGAAATGTTATAACTGTTGTACAAATTACATAAAAATGGAAAAACAGTATCCTGAACAAGCTTTTGTAAAATACGTATTGTCATTATTAGTTAAAATACACAATATACATTTTATAAAGAGTGCTTCCATTTATGAGCACTGGCGTATGAACAAAAGAACTTGGGTCGTAGATGCAGAGACAGTGCAAGGAGGGGGGAGGGGACAAGGGTAGTGGTGGTGGGGGTGCTCCTTTGTGAATGACCACTATTTGGTAGGGGAGTTGCAGTTCGACAGCTGAAGCCTATAGACAAACCTACACCTCACATGCTTGTAATCTACAGCTAGTGAGTCAGCAAATGATCGTTTAAACAGGTTGTGTCAATATAACCAAAAAAGAAAGTCACATAAAGGAAGGCTCAACCAAACCAAAACAAGATCGACCTTCCACTCCCAAAATGAAATAGCCTAAAACAAGTAAGAAGTAAAAAATTTAGTATCTTCAACAATGTTGCTTACTACAATACTGACAATGTAAAACAAAGAACATTTGTGATGTGTAAATTGTGTCAGCCCCCTGGGATAACCTGTTGTGCAGCTTTACCCAAAGTTATTTTTATTCTGCATCTTCCCCAAGTAGGGAAGCTTTGGGAGGTACTTGTAGCTACATTTACCCCTCCTTTATTGAGTAATTGGACTAGCTAGTGGCTCGTACAGCCCTATCTGCCATAGTTTTCAATAAGAGATTTTTGCCTCTCCCAACACAAATTTAATGAATAGAACAAAAAGCCTGTCCAAAGTTGCAAATTTTACTTTTTTATTCACTCGATGACTAATTTCGGGCTGAGACTCATTTCAAATCATCATAACATAGTCTAAAATGGCATTTTCGAAGGTGTGAAAACTATGTCAAAAATGTGCAACGAACAGTTACAGCACACACAGAAGTTATCTGTAACTGTTCATTCCACATTTCTGATATGGTTTTCACAACTGTGGAAAAGATATTTTCTACTACGTTACGAAGACTTTAAAATGGGTCTCAGCCCAAAAGTAGTCATCGAGTGAATAAAAAAAGTAAAATTTGCAACTTTGGACTGATTTTTCGTTCTGTTGGTCAACAAAAGTTGCAGACCCACAGCTACTCCAGTATGCTGGAAGTTTGTACAAATTTAATGGTATTGTATATAATGAATGTACCTGATTCCTGTAGAACTTTCCATGCACTGTAGTGCATGAAGGCTGCAGTGCCATGCTACATAGTGAAGACACAGCTACGAGAACACTTGGAAGTGTGTAGACTGGCATGTGACAATCAACTGGTCACCCCTTCAGAACAGTGGGATGTAATTGCCCAATGCTTATGATGTGAATGTCTTTCTGCGCTGGTGACACAATATTTTAGGTGAACTGTACCCCCTTCTGATAATTGCAGTAGCATGTAGATTGTTAAAATACAAATAAAGTAAATACAGGGTGTTCAGAAATTCCCATTATAAACTTCTAGGATGTATAGAGGGGAGTGAGTACATAATATTGTGAATAGGAATGTAATTCCAGAAATGTACTATTTCCGTTCTACAATTGGTTCAATTCAGATGTTTAACCTGTCCATTTGGGCTTGAAGATTTGAATTGGGTGAGCGAGTACAGCTATTAGGTTACAATTTGAAAGGAATCATCTATTTATCACTTACGCATTGTTGTTTGTATTAACACGTAAACATTACATGTTTACATTATTCCAAAACAATAAAGAACCCTGTATACTGTATGTACAGAACAATACTGCTGTATTGCAACAGCGACTCTGTGTTACCACCAATGTTGTTACAGATACAGATACTGTACTTACAAAGCATTTTCTGATGCATGTGTACCAGAACATAGTACATTTCCATCCCACCTGGTGTCCCTTCTATTTCTAGTGCAGTGGCCAGAACTGGTGTCAGCCGATCTTCTTCTGCCTCTACAGGAGTCTCATAAATTAAACTTGGCATACAACCCCACAAGAGTTAGTCAATAGGAGTTAAATCCTGTGATTGCGGCCACAATATTGGAACACCTCGGGCAATCCATCTTTGCCATATTGTCTGTTGAGATGTCTCAGAACTGCACATGAGAAGTAAGGTGGTGCACCATCATGCTGAAACCACATTTCCTGATGGACATTCAGTGGCACAGCTTCCACAAACAGGTCCAATATGTTTTGTAGGAAGATCAAGTATGCAGGACCAGGTAGCTAGAGTGGAAGGAGATACGGCTTAGTCACATGACCGTCCAGAATAACTGCCCACATTTTAATGCCAAACCAGTGTTGAAACACCTTGAGCATATGTGGCACAAAGGTTTTTGTCTGCCCAGAGATGGCTGTTCCGCGAATTCAGAACACAGTCCCTAGGGAACATTGATCTGTGAAGAGAACTCAGTGTGCAAACAGGGGTATGTATGTGGTGGTGTAGGAACCACACGTTTTGGCCTTTATATTTGGCCATTTTGAAGTGGTTCTAAAAATTGCCATAAATAATGATATATTAACATTATTTTTTAAAAAAGGAAAGATTACAAGCTTGCGGAAACAATTAAACATATCTATTTCCCTGCTAATGCAATATTTTCTTCGCTTGACATAACAAATATGTATATTAAGTTTCCTTTAAACAAAACAATTATAATAATAAAAACAGTTTTGTAATGAGGTATAATTGCTTTATTTCTCAAAATACAATATACCTTCAGAAAGACAGATGCATAATAGGTATAAAACAATGCAGAGGACTACAGATAGAGAGATAATGAATGAAATCTGTTTGGGAGAGCAGTGCATGAAGCCTTCAATCACTACCATAGCAGGATGTTGTTTAATGATTATTTTAAAAATCCAAAGAAATTCTGATCATATGTAAAGGCTGTTAATGGCATCAGAGTTGGCTTTGAGACACTCATGGATTAGACAAGAACTGGAATTGTGAATAAAATTAAGGAAAGGAAAAGCATAAATGCTTAACTCGGTTTTCAAATGTTCCTTTATGAAGGAAATCTCTGGAGTGCCACCCCAGTTTAATTCTGAAAAAATGAGCGACAAAGATATTAGTCTCAGTGGCATTGAGAAACAGCCGAAATTGTTAAAACTGGACAAAGCTGCAAGGCCCAATGGACTCCATATCAGATTCTTTACCCAATTTGCAATGATTTAGCTCCGCAGGTAACTATAGCCTATTATAGATCCTTCGAACAAAAAACCATGCCCAGTAGTTGAAGAACGCACGAGTCACACCCTTATACAAGAAGAGTAGCAGAAGTGACCCACAGAACTACCATCCAGTGTCCTTGACATCCATTTGTTCCAGAAACCTCAGAACATACTCTGAGCTGAAACACAGTGAGGTACCTCGAACAAAATGACCTCCTCCATGCCAGTTAGTATGGATTTTGCTAACATTGATCATGTAAAACGTGACTCACACTTTCTCACGACATACTGAAAGCCGTGGATCAAGGCAATATTCAGTACCACACCTATGCCTATATATATATATATATATATTTTTAATATTATGAGATATCAAGTGAAATTTGTGGCTGGACTGAGGATTTTGTGGTAGGGAGTACCTAGCTAGTTATTTTCGATGTTGAATCATCAACAGATGTAGAGATAACTTCAAGTGTACCCCAGGGAAATGGGTTTGGTTCCTTGGTATTTGTGTTGTATATTAATGACCTTGTGGAAAATATTAATAGTCACCTCAGTCTTTTTGCAAATAATGCAGTTATCTATAATTAAGTACAGCCTGAAAGAAACTGCACAAATATTCAGTCAGATCTTGATAAGATTTCAAAGTAGTGCAACGACTGGCAGCTTGCTTTAAATGTTCATGAATTTAAAATTGGGCATTTCACAAAATTAAAAAAGTGTAGTACCCTGTAGTATCAGTGAGCAATAAACTAGTACAAATATGTTGGTGTAACACTGCGTAGGGATATTAAATGTAACAATCACATAGGCTTAGTCATGGATAAAGCAGGTAGCAGACTTTGGTTTATTGGTAGACTACTAAGGAAATGCAATCAATGTGCAAAGGAGATCACTTAAAAATCACTCATGTGATCCATCTTTTAATATTGTTCGAATGTGTGGGACCCTTACCAAATAGGACTGACGGGATATTGAACATATACACACAAGGGCAGCAGCACGAACAGTGTACTGTGAACATAACAGGCTGTGGTTGTTTTGAGGGTTGGGAATATCACTGGTACATGGTAGTACATAAACTTAACGTTGTAGTGTTCAGTTCCCAGAAAGACGTCAGTAAAAAATTCCACAAAGTGCGAGCTACGTGCTGTGATTCACTTTCGACTTGCAGAAGAAATGGCACCTCTCAAAATTTTTTCATGAATCGAAACAGTTTATTGTGAAGGTGTTATGAATAAGACAAGTTCATTTAACTGGTATAGGGAGTTCAGTAGATGAAGAAATGTTCATGATGGACTGAGGAGTGGAAGAATTTCCATTTTGACTGATGAGTTGATACAAAACTCAAGGAACCTGTTGTGCGTGTAGAGCTATGATTGAGAGTTGATGAAGTTTTTGCTTTCCACATTTCTTCAGAATGTTCTTATACGAGAGACTCACAGAAATGCTGGGGTACTGAAAACTGTATGCAATATGGGTCCCAAAACAGCTGACACAGCAGCCCTAAGAAAAATAGGGTCAGGAGCACCTGCAATTTTCTTGAGCAATTTGAATTGGAAAGTGAGAATTTTCTGAGCTCCATTGTGACTAGAGATTAAATGTGGGTGGTTCATTACATGCCTGAGACAGGAAGACAGTCACCATAGTGACGGCACACCAATTCCCCATCTGCCAAAATATTCAAAACCACGATTTTGGGCAAAAAAATCATGGCCGTACTATTTCAGGGCCAAAAAGGTATCATTTTGGTCAAATTTCTGCCTCAGGAGGGAGAGCATCAATGCACAATGATATTTTGAGACCGTAAGAAAAACTCAAAAGGAGGGGTGTGCTGACAAGAGGAGTGTGCTTGTTGCATGACAACGCCCATCTTTGTACAGCCACTAAGGAGCTCTTGGACTCATTTCATTGGAATGTTTTAAACCAATGGGCTCACTCTGCCAAGTTCTTTTTAAATTTGATTAAATTTTGTAAATCGGGGTAATGTTATGTACCCTCTTAATACATGAATTTTTATTTCATATTCTCCTCCACTTTTGATTGCCCACTTCTTTTGTCAGGCAGTGTGTGATCCAAGGAATAAGTAAGTAACTTCAGGCAATTATTCGTATTACATCTTAAATGAAAATACATTTAAGATACTTTACTTATTCAAGTTCCATGAGCACCTTGAGCTTCTGTTATAGGCAAGATTTACTGATACCTGCAGCTACAAGATCCACAGTCATTGTTGTGTCATTCCAAATCAGCCTAAAATCCATAACACTGTAATGTTGACTATATGCTAATAATAGGAGCTTGTTGTAATTCATTCTTTATCAGCTGGAAAAATTACGTATACTGTCTTCTTCTTCTTAACTGTCCCTTTGGTCTGGGAGACCATATGCATTTTCTACATTCCTCCACCAGTCATTTCTGTTGCTAGCTTTTGTGGCCTATTCACCTTCTCTCAGACCTGCCGCCTCTGTATTCCTGTTGATATCATCCTTCCATGTTATCCATCCTTTTCCTCAATCCCTTCTGCATTCCACAGATCCCGAGAATGCTACTTGCAGTAGTCTTTCCTGTTCCATCCTAATTAGGTGTCCTGCCGACATTTTTTGGACAATATCAGCTTGTAAGTACAGGTTTTCCAGTTCCCAGTTCTTTAATATCCTCCATTCCTGTGACTGGGTGTCCCTTTTCGGGCCAACTGTTTTTCTTAATATCTTCTTCTCAAAGACTAGCAGTTTTTGTTTATATGTTTTCTTTAATGATATGTGTTTCAGAACCATGTAGAGCTACCAGGAGAATTACACTTTGGTATGTCTGATTTTAAAACTTTTAGAAACAACTCTACTGCACAGCATGTTCCATAGCCCAAAATATGCTCTATTTGCCTCTGCTGTTCTCGACTTAATCTCAGTTTCCATTCTATTCTGCTTGCTAAAAATGCTTCCCACTATTTTAAATATGTGTACTCTTTTAAAAGTGAATTCATCACTTATTAATGTGTTTTGGACATTGGGTTCCTCACTTATGAGCATGTACTCAGTTTTCTCAACCCTGGCTTTACTTGCAATACGTCTGTAAGAACTTGACATGTGCTGCAAGTCCTCTTTGTTACCATTTATTAAAACATTGTCCACATATGCAAGTCAATTTGTTGTGATATTACCCAGTTTTATTTCAGTTTGGTTTAATTTTTGTTGCTCTCTGTCAGTTTTTTCTAAAATTATATTAATAACTATTGGATATAATGCTTCTCTTTGTCTAAGACCAGTTCTGATTACAAAGTGCTCTGACATTCTTGTGGTGATCTTTACTCTGATTTGTGCTAGATGTATTACGTTTTGTGGAAACTTAAACTCTTTTCAAGACATTGTTGATTGTGTCATTGTGTAGGCTGTCATAAGCTTTTTTGAAGTCAACAAAAACCAAGTGAATATCAACATTAAGTTCCCAACCCCTCTTAGTTACCTGTGTGAGCATAAAAAGTTGCTCTATAGTCGATCTGTTCCTTCTGATACAACATTGATAGTCCCCTAATATTCTTTCTGCATTTGGGATTCAGTAAATACCGAAATAGAATTTTGTAGCTTACATTAAGGTGAGAAATCCCTTTGTAATTATCACTTGCCAGGTGTTTTCTTTTTAGGATTGGACCGATTGTGGCCATTTTCCAGTCATCAGGCAATCTCTCATATTCCTAAACATTCTTTGAGATTTTTGTAATTACTTTAACCACTACTGGTCCTGCAATTTGACGCAGGTTCGAATCCTGCCTCGGGCATGGATGTGTGTGATGTCCTTAGGTTAGTTAGGTTTAACTAGTTCTAAGTTCTAGGGGACTAATGACCTCAGCAGTTGAGTCCCATAGTGCTCAGAGCCATTTGAACCTGCAATTTGATCTACTTTTTAGGTTTTTAATTATTTGTCATATTTCTTCTTGATAGAAAGTATCTACTTTGCTCTCTATAGTGTATGGTACCTCACATGGACGAGACTCAATGGGGTCATCACAATTTAGTAATTCTGCGAAGTACTCTGCCCATTGCTGTTCTGCTTCAGTGTCATTTTTGAGGATCTTCCCCTGTGTGTCTTTAATAACTGCTTTTTTTCTTCTTATATTTCTGTGTTACTTTTGTAACTTTTTGGTACATTTGCCTTGTCCTGTGAGGGATACAGTCCTCTTCAGCTTGTTCTATTAGCTCCTTGTATTATTTCTGTTTCTCCTGCTTTAGCACACTTGCTGTTTCCTTATTTATTCAGATACACCTTTCCCTTAGTTCCTGAACCCTCACATTTTTCAACAACTTCTTCCTAGCCAGCCTTCTATTTTCAGTTTTTTGCTGGCACACTTGATTGTACCACACCTTATCTGACCTTTTTTTTTTTTTTTTTGCCTATAATTTTGGATGCTACCCTGTTTACTGTTTCCTTAATCTGAGACCAGTCATGCTTGATATCACAGTCTCTTACCTTTTCCTTACATTTACTTAGGTTTTCTGCTAATATTGTCTCATATTTCCTTTTAATCTGTTGATATCATAATATGTAGTCTGTTTAGCTATTTTACACACCTTCTTAAATTTAATGTTCATCTTGCTTATCATCAGAACGTGATCAGTGTCACAGCCTGCTCCTCCATAGGTTTGTGTATATTTGATGCTATTTGCATACCACTTCTGGATACATACGTGGTCTATCCGATATATGGTTTGCCCATCTGGTGCCAGCCATGACCCTTTATGTAGGTTTTATGTTGAAACCATGTACTCATATTGCAGTATTATTGTCAACTGAAAATTTGATAAATGTGTGCCATTGTCACTACTCTCTTATTCAATGTCACAGTCTGCTCTTCAATAGATTCACATATGTTAGGAGCTGTTTGCATACCATTTCTGGATACATGAGTAGTCTAGATGCTTTATGGTTTGCCCTGCTGGTGGCATTCATGCCTCTTTATATACATTTTTATGTTGAATCCATATACTCATATTGCAGATATTATTGCCAATTAAACTGTTCAGGGGATGCCATTGTCACCGTTCTTTTGATGCAGATGTTCATTACTTTCCATTGGTTTATAGATGTCTTTGTGACCCAGTTTGGCATTAAAATAATGCAATACTATTTTAATATTACTGTTTGGCAATGAGTTACACAGAGTCCAGTTCAGTGTAAAATTCCTGCTCTATAAATTCTTCCTTATCCTCGCAAGTGCATGTGCATTGATCAAGAATATGTCACTATTCTGGAAAGTTATTGTAATGTGGGAGATACTGTTGTTAATAGATATAAACTCTTTCACTGCTATATTCATACAATTTATTAATTACATGTCAGAACAAAATTTGTTTCACAAACCTACTTTGTTTGCAGTAACGCTGCCCTTATTAAGAAGCAAGTATCATGAGTGACCACTACTCACTCTTTATTACCGAGTCATTTACATAAAAATCAGCACGTAATTCATCGTGCTCACCACAGTCTCCATACAGGATATTCCCATTGCGTATCTTGATTAATCTTTTATTCTTCCATCTAATCTCCTGGAGAGCTGCAACTTTCAGCTTGTATTTCTCCAACTCCTTAGTCATATTTTGTGCATTTCCTGACCTGTGTTGGCTTCGTACATTCCGGGTTCCCAAAGAGAAGTCCAGTTGAGAGAGTCCTGATTCTGAGGCTTCTGTAGAGAACCCTAAAGTGATTTTTTTTGTGTGAGCGTGCAATTGATCCTCTACACAACCCCCTTCTGCACCAGCAGTAAAGGTAAATAGTCTTGTAAAGTAATACTGAGCACATTTTCTGACAACTGTTCACAGTCCATATACAGAAATACAA
Source organism: Schistocerca nitens (assembly GCF_023898315.1). Taxonomy (NCBI): domain Eukaryota; kingdom Metazoa; phylum Arthropoda; class Insecta; order Orthoptera; family Acrididae; genus Schistocerca; species Schistocerca nitens. The sequence continues at coordinate 115,849,410 of NC_064614.1, read as the reverse complement.
AAGGATTATTTTAGAACAACTTTCTACAAACAGAACCAATGTTTTCAAGAGTGACATTGAGGACACAGGGATCAGCAATTGTGACACTATTACAGGGATGATGCTTATCATCAAGAAAGCTAGGAAAGTATTTATGTTTGGTGGAATTGAGTAGATACTTGTAGTCACTAACACCCTACGTAAAAGGAAAAATGAGAACATTTAGTGCAGTTTCAAGAAACAGAAGAGTTGTTGCAAATCATGCACACCTTAACTCGTACTCTAAATCAGCATTCCTTAAACTGTGTTGTGTGGAACACTAGGGTTCCGTGAAGATCACTCAAGTTAACACCGCTACAAAATAAGAAAAAAATGATTAACAACTAACCCTCATTTCTGCTTACTAATTTGGATAGTTGGTACAAATGTGACACTAATCTCTGTCTCCACACTGACATTGTCGATAAGGCACAAAAGCGGCACTGAGAGTGAATAAGCCTGTATTTATCAGAGACCAGACTGGAACCCTGCAGCCAGAAAACTTAACAATAAGGGAATGGCTACACACTGTGCAATTAGAGTCATTGTCCAACATCCACAACAGTATTTATTACTCTGTCATCTAGCATCTATACGACGAGCAACATTGTGCTTCAAACTGCCTATATATGCAACATTTACACAAAGGTCAATGCATTTAATTTAACCCTTCAAGCCAAGCAAGTAAATGTACTTACTGCTCATGAGAGGAAATAATGTTTTCCAGAAAAAGAATTTGTAGGTACGTCAACAAGTTTTATTGCTTTCCAACAATACATAGCGTTTTAAAAGAGGAAGGGGTTGACACAGGAGAGGAAGTTATTGAGTACTTGAAAAGTCTGAATGAAGCTTTTAATAAGTATTTTCCAAATGAACAGCAGGTTAAACCAAAATGAATTCTGGACCAAAAATAATTTATTGTCAACATATTATAGAAACACAAGAAAAGTGGACATTAAAAAAGGTCCCATTCATTGAAAAGATTAAGGAATGCTGCTCTAGGTAAATAAGTAATATTATGTCATATAATAAAAGATGGCAAAGATGAATGATGGTTTAATGGTGCCAATCACACATTTTTGCAAACAGAGATTGCTACAGCTTCACTACAAAGAAGAATGTAGGGAAACAGAATGAGAAGCTTGAGCATCCATAAGATGATCTATATGGAAGCCTATAGTAATTTATGCAGGCAGATGATGGTGAAAGATGTATCAGAAATCCCTAGGAAGTTCCTGTTATATGTGAAGCCAAAGAATTGGTCTAAATCTTAGATCCAGTTGCTCAGGAATCTCATTGGTAAGAACTTGAAGCATGCTGCAGGTGAAAAATAGGTCCGCAACTTTTAATTGAAACACCGTAAATGGTTGTCGTCGTAAGTTGCATTGAGAAGTATCTAGTCTTTATTTCTTGATAGTAACTGGTTTTGGCAACCAGTGTCCATTTTCAAACCATCCATGCTGTAAGTGTGACAAATACAGCCCATGTACAGAAACTGCACCTGCAGCAATCAAAGTGATATATGGTCGACTTAACAGCAGCAAATTACACCACATAGGACAGACATTAAAGAAATCCTATGTAATGCGTTGCTGTTATGTCTGACATATACTGCTTTGATTACTGCAGGGGCAGATTCTGTACATGGGCTTTTGCCTGTATTTGTCACACTTACAGCACAGATGGTTTGATAATGGACACAGGTGTCTGAAACGAGTCACCATCAAGAAATAAAAAACGGACTTCTCAATGCAACTTATGCTGAAGCTACAACCATTTATTTCAGTCTCATTGGTGTTGAAACTTAAGACAACATACGAAAAGGTAAATCAAATTAATTCTTCATTTAAAAAGTATTCATATACAGGGTGGAGCAGAGGAAATGCATATTTTTCACTATCGAATGATCGGGACACGGTTTGATGAAAATAATAAAAAGAATAATTACATGATGGATTTTTTAATGCAGTTTTGAAATATACATACTTTAATTAGGTTTGAAAAATAATGTCTTGGAGATGACGTCCTTCTTGCTGGATACAAATTTGGATCCTCTCCCGAAAGCTACGTATGGCTCTCTCCAACATTTCATTCGGCACAGCTAATTTTCCTGATGAATGGAATTCTTCAGGTCATCGATTGTGAGAGGCTTGTTCATGTAGACTTTTGATTTTAAATATCCCCACAATAAGAAGTCGCAAATCGGGTGAGTGAGGGGGCCATTAAACATCTGTATCTCGAAATAACATGTCCTCGGAACATTTGTCGAACCACTTCCATGGATGCTCTCGCTGTGTGAGCCGTGGCACCATCCTGCTGAAATGATATTTCTCTCAAGTTCTCTTGATGCCTTTTAAGTTCTTGATGAAGAAAGTTGTTTAACATTTTAATGTAGCGTGCTGATGTAACAGTAAATGCAGTTCCTTCCTCTTAAAAAAAAAGTCCAACGAACCCCATCTTTGAAATGCACCACACTGTTACTTTTAAACTGTGGAGAGGTCTTTGGTGTAATTTGTGTTGGTTCTCCGGCACCCAATACCGACAATTTTGAACACTGATGTAACCGTCTACATGAAAATGTGCTTCATCACTCATGAAGACAGTAGCATCTGCATCTTCCATAAAAATTTCGTCCATTATGCGACAAAACTCTCTGCGCTGCACAAAATCCCTTTCACCTAGCTGCTGGACGATCATTATCTTGTACGGGTGACACTTAAGATCATGTAAGATGCGGTGGAGTGAACGACATGACATACCCAGCACTACAGCCTGTCGTCTAGCAGATCATTTTGGACTAGCAAGAACTGCCATTCTCACTTGGTCTGCATTTTCCGGAGTACAAACTGAACGAGGAAGACCAGGTGTTTTCTTTTTCATCACAGATCCAGTACTTCTAAGCACTGCAACCCATCAGAGTACAGTATTTAGATCAGGCACTGCACCTCGATGTCCAACTCTAAAATTTTGACGGTGAAGATGTTGCCCCACGACTACGGAATCATTGTTTTTAGTATTGCTCGACAACAAACACACGATGCTCTGCACTCCATAGCCACTGAAACTGCATTATATGGGCAGTCTGCCAACATTCATTCAAGGTCAATACACCCTCATCACCGCGTACTAGTGGTTCAAAAAACGTGTTTCCTCTGCTCCACCCTGTATGAGGATAGTACTGTATCTACTTTCATTTCCACACACTCACAGATGAGAGACACTGCAATGAGCCTTTCCATTAAACTTTACAACAATTACTACTGCAATAAAGAGTGATGCACTAGGTCCTGATGAAATTCCTATTAGATATTACATTGAATACGCTGTGCAATTAATCCCTTTCCAGCTCATATTTATCAAGAATCTTTTGCATAGAAAATTGTCCCACATGACGGTGAAAGGTGCAGGTTATTGACAGGAAAGTTACAAGAAAGCATGCACCGATTTATAGACAAATACTGCTTGCATCTGTCTGTTGCAGGATCCTGGATTACATTTGATGCTAAGCTTCAAAGTTATACTGTCCCTGGAGGAAAATATGCTTTGCTCAAAGAATAGCCGAAGTTCAGGAAAAAACATTCACATGAAACAACTCACTTTTTTAACACACAATGTCTTGCAAGTAGTAGATGCAGCTGAACAGATAGTCATTCTTCATACATTGCTGAAAGTCATTTCACTGTGTACCACACCTTTAACTGATTTCCGAGATACAATCATATAGACTTATCTTCAGAAATAGGTGAAAGCATAATAAAACTACTAATGTTCTCAATATAAAGAAATAATTGAGCAAATAGGATCGAGCAACATTTTTAGGTTGTTGACAATGTGAGCACAAGTAGCATCACTGCATGATTGAAGACAATGGAGAATTACTTAGACAGTATTTGCATTCATTGTAATAAATGGCAGCTCTCTTTAAACTGTCCATAGAAAAGAAAAAGAACCCAATATTATATAACAAGAATAGTGATCTCTTTGTTCTTCCACTTGTTCTGTTCACATAAGTTGTTCTGAGTCTTGGTACACATGGATTCACGAGAGGCTTATTTCCGATATTGTTCAGAGGTTTGGGAATAAAGATATATTTGTCTTAGTTAGATCAATTTTGTGTATTACTTGGTTACTACATGATTGGCGACAAGTTTGGAGTGGATTTGTGCAGTCTTTAAGTGCAGATTCATCAGCTCAGTCACAGTAGACACTGTGCTACCGGCCCTGATTGAACAGCTTACTTCAGTAGTTACCCCTTTGCGGGCTTCCATTAACAGACAGGGTACTGTTCCACTGGTCCATCCACCCACTTTTCCTCCGTATGATGATTCAGCCAAGGATTGGGAAGCTTATTAAAAAAGGTTCAGACACCATGTTTTGGCTTTTGGTCTGACAGATTCGAATTTGTGCAAAGCTTTCTTCCTCTCATGGATTCCACCTAAAATGTATCAATTACTTTGTCAGCTTGCTCCTTCACAGTAACCATCAGGTCTTACTTTTGATCACATGTGCAGTTTAACGTCCAGCTACCATCGCATATGAATGCATTTCATAGCGATGCGAGTTGAAATCTATCAATGTGAAACCAGTCAAGCAGGGCTTGAGTAGGTGAACTTCAAGACCTTAGCCATAAGTATAAATTCATTACTGATGCCCGGATAACTCTTACACAGACTCTATGGCTGTATGGTGTGTGGTCTGATTATCTGCTTAGCTCTGGACAAGGAAGTGTACAAGAAGGCTTTACTCTGTGAAAACCAGCTGGTGACAAAAGTTTTGCAAATAGCATAATCTTTTGAAGTTTTTCAGGCAGCGGGTGACCAAACTGAAGTGTGGGCACATGTGCCCACTAGGACGACAGATAACTTGCATGAGCAAGGGGCATTGGTGGTGTTAAACGTGCAGGCCCAGCACTGAGCAGACCAAGGCCATCCCCAGGAGCCACGACTGCCACAGCACCAGCATCAGCATTCTCCGTTTCCATCTTGTCCTTTCCGTTTTGTCCAGCACAAACATTCGGCGTGCCGTAAGTGCTGGGCTACTTGTAATGCATACCAGTAGAAAGGCAACATCACCTCCACGTGTTGTTAGCCAAAGGTTGCTCAGGATATGGACGTAAACTGTGCGAGTGCAATGCTTGGAACTTCTCCCAAGTTGTTTATCGAGTTAAGTGTTTTTTTGCCAAGTGCTCCGGCTACAGGTCAACACAGGTGCTGCAGTGATGTTATTGAATTCTCAAACCTATGCAAATTTATGCTCACTGCCGTTGACAGGGGTCACACAGAAGCTGGTTATTTATAACAAACAACATTGTGCTGTTCGGACAATTTACGGCATCTGCCTCTTAAAAGTCAGTGGCTTGCTCCGTTACATTTTTGGTAGTTGCTGGTGGTGGTTTTAAGAACTTGTTTGGGATGGACGTATTTCAGGCATTTGGATTTTCTATCACCGACACAGTTCACCTTGTGTTCTCAACTGGAAACACTGTGCAAGGAATTTTCAAATTTTTTTCAGGAGGTATATGGCATGCTGTAAATTTTTGTGCTCATATTTCTTTGAAATCGACAGCTTGGCCTCGTTTTTGTCAGGTGCATCTTGTTCCTTTCACCCTGAAAGATCAAGTGTAAACAGAATTGGATGTACTTCAATCTCTATGGGTGGTGCAACCTGTTATGGATAGTGAATGGTCAACTCCACTGGTTGTAATTCAGAACCCATTGGGGAAACTTCGCCTGTATGGTGACTTCAGTATGACTGTCCATGCGCAGCCGATCATGCATACGTATTTTCTCTCACACCAGGAGGAACTGTTCGTGAAAATATTGGGTCACCAGTGCTTTTCTTAAAATTGTCTGAAGCATATCTTCAGGTTCCTGTGGATGAAGAGTCTCAGTGAATTCTCGTTTGGAATACTCATTTTGATCTCAATCAATATTTATGCCTTTCTTTTGGCATGGCTCATGCCCCTCCTACTTTCCAAGGATTTTTAAAGCAATTTAGTATGCCTGTCCCAAGGTGCATTAATTATCTGGATGATACTGATGTCATGCGCTTCTCCATGGCGAATCACTTGAAAAATTTGCGCACTTTGTTTTCTGTCATACATTCCGCTGGCTAACAGTGTAATCTCACAAAATCTCATTTTTTTCAACCTTTTATTGTTTATTTGGGCTTCGAGGCCTCGCAGGATGGGGTTCGCCCTCTGCCGAAACATATCTTCACTGTTTCATCTATGCCTCACCTCTTGTCCATGAAGGAGCTTCACACCTTCCTAGGGAAGATAACCTACTACCATAGATTCCTGCCAGGGTCGGCCACATTGGCTCACCCACTGCATGCCTAGTTACACAAGAATGTACCTTTTTGCTGGAGCCTGGATTGCCAATGTGCTTTCAAATGTTGAAATCCAAACTACTTTCAGCCTGTTGTATAGCTACATTCTCTCCAGACCAGCACATAGTTTTGGCACCTGACGCTTCACAGTATGGCCTCGGGATGGTCCTAGTGCACCGTATGCTGCCAGTGGGACAGCCCCATCTCATCTGCAGTGGTACCTGCCTGCTGATGACAACGCAAAGATGGCGATGGCACCCTCCTCTCTGGTGCTGTCGTTGGGTGCTGCATGAGGCCATCACCCTCGGGCGTGCCTGCGTCTCCACACGTTTAAGCACTTTGCGCCAGTGCCCGCCCAGCACAACAATCCACCCTCTCTATCAGCACTGGCTGCTGCCACTCCAGATCCAGTGAATCTATTCTTGTTAGGCGACTGGCATCTCCTCCATCACCTGGGTACCCACTCTGCATGAGACAGAGGTGCACTGTATCCTGCTACTAGTGTATGTGAGTGTGCAGAGTGAAGTGTTGCCACATGTGTGCGCTTGAATCAGTTGCCAACTGTATCAGCATGGGCCACCTGTGAGAGACATGTGCGCAACGTGATCTCCACCATGTCGTTTGGCAGCGACTCGTGCATACATATGTGCGGAGCAGTGCTGACTGGCCATCACTAGGTTCTTCCAGCTGTACCACTAACATCAGTTCTATGTCTTGTTATGTTTGGAAAATCCAGGATGGAATGTAACAATACGAGATAAGGAAAGTTGCTACTCACCATATAGCAGAGATGCTGAGCTGCGATAGGCACAATAAAAAGATTCATACAATCATAGCTTTTGGCCATTAGGCCTTTGTCAGCAGTAGACACACACACACACACACACACACACACACACACACTCTCTCTCTCTCTCTCTCTCTCTCTCTCTCTCTCTCTCTCTCTCTCACACACACACACACACACACACACACACAAACGCGCGCCCGCAAGCGCAACTTGCACACACATCTGCAGTCTCAGAGAGCTGAAACTACACTGCAAGCAGCAGCACCAGTGCAAGATGGGAGTGGCGACAGGGTAGGGGTAAGGAGGAGGCTGGAGTGGGGAGGAGGAAGCTGGAGTGGGGAGGAGAAGGGATAGTATGGTGGGAGTGGTGGACAGTGAAGTGTTGCAGTTTAGACGTTTGAACTTTGTGACTTATCGCCAATTTTAGTGAGTTTTCGCCTATCACTGTCGTTGTCTTCCTCAGATTTCATATCTTTTTTCCCCCCCTGTGCATCCATTTTGTACTTTTCACACTTATTAGGGTGTATTTTTGCGTAATTTTTCGGACGTAATTCCACTTTCTTACGTATTTTTTCGCATTTTTGCACCACCATGGATCCTTGCTCCTTCCATCTGTGTCAATACAGAACTGTTTCCTTATCCCTAGACAGATACCAGCCCCCCATACTGTTCCTGCGTTGTTGCTTGGCTCATGAAATTCGCCCTAATGGCCTTACCATCAAATTACCCATCTCTGGTTGCCACACCTCCTTCCAAAATGACCTCCACCTGTTCAGATTCTGCCAATCTTGGCACTCGCCAACTTAGTCCTGCAAAACCATATCACCCAAGCTCAATCCTCCTTGCAGTACCTTCTCTCCATCCGCAAAATTCTCCTGCTATGTAATCCCAAATTCGTGGAACCCATAACACACATTGAAACTCCTGCCCTGCAGGAACTTGAGTAACAGGCACAACGCCACCTCAAAAAGCTCTCCATCCTGCTCACTTCTTACTCCCGCCTCGGAGTACCACTGTCCACCACTTCTACAACAGCCTCCAAACCTCCCACATGCCCCCTCATAGCTGACAAACCTTGTCTCGCAGACCTACTACATTTACCCCACCCTCCAAAATTCCCTCCCACCATCACAAGGAACTCAAAACCTAAACAGACCCACAATACGGTCATGAACCTTTCCTCCAGAAGCCTTAGTCTTAGTCCCACAGAAATGTCAGTCCTTTCCAAAGGCCTCACCTTTTGCCCCACTCCCAAATGAAACCATGCAGGACTAGTTAAAGACCTTCTCTCAGTCCCTACAGAGGAAACACTTATTCGCCACCAACCTGACCAATCAGGTTGGTCTTTGGTTGACCAAAGACCAACATTGAACCTTGCCTAACTCAGTTCACTCCTGCCTCCAAACCACCCTGTTAACTTTCCAGAATTTCTTTTCCTCGAACCTTGTCTCACCATCATTCCCCAAATCCCTCAACATGCATGCTAACCTTACATCTGCAGAAAGAACCGCAGTCCACCATCTAATAACTGATCCCAATCTTATAATTCTACCTGCAGACAAAAGCTCCACCACCGTAGTTTTGAACGGCAAGGATTATGTGGCAGAAGGACTCCGTCAGCTGTCAGATACTTCCACCTAAAAACCATGCCTTGTGATCCCATTCCAGCAATCCAGCAGGATCTCCAGTCACTACTCAAATCCTTAGGCCCATCCCAGAACCTCTCCCCAGAGTCCATCTCTCTACTTACCCCTACCACTCCCTGCACTCCCACCTTCTACATGCTTCCTAAAGTCCATAAACCCAACCAAACAGGACACGCCCCATTGTGGCCGGTTACTGTGCCCCCACTGAGAGAATCTCTGCTCTCATAGACCAACACCTCCAACCTGTTACCCGGAACCTATCCTCCTATATAAAAGATACCAACCATTTTCTCGACTGACTCTCCACAGTTCCTCTCCCTTTACCACACGGTGCCCTGCTCGTCACTATTGATGTCACCTCCCTGTGCACTAACATTCCTAATGCCCATGGCCTTATTGCTATCGAACACTACCTTTCCAGACGCCCTATGGATTCCAAACTACCGTATTTACTCGAATCTAAGCCGCACCTGAAAAATGAGACTCGAAATAAAGGAAAAAATAATTTCCCGAATCTAAGCCGCAGCTGAAATTTGAGACTCGAAATTCAAGAGGAGAGAAAAGTTTTAGGCCGCACCTCCAAATCGAAACAAAGTTGGTCCATTGTAATATGAGACAGAATTCAGTTCGAATGAATGACGATACAGCTACAGTAGTTTGGTTCGAGCCGTAAGCTTAGCAGTTAAGCTTTACCAGGTAGCCATTGCTATGCGTCAGGCGCTCCGTCCTTATTTATGCGGTTACCCTTCGTTTTTCACGTGCTTCGTCTGGTTTGAATTGATTGCTTATTTTTCCCAGATCTGATAATTGCCGTTCTCTTTGTTATAGGTGTTTTCGTCACTCTAAGCTGAAAATGCATTACTGTACTGTGTCATGCATTGTTTGTCGCATTCCGATAATGAATGTTCACGACCTGTCGCCGCTCGCGGCATGGTTTGCTTTTGTGCGTGCTACCGCCGCTTACAATAAAAAAAAGAGAGTGTAATTGTCTCAGTAGCGAAACAATGGCAAGAGACACTGCTGCTTTCTTGGATAATGATCAACAAGAACCAAATAATAAACTGCGTGTGATAGATGATGTTCTGAACGAGAGTTTAGCGAAAATTTTTCTCCGTTTGAAAATCTTTGCAGACGCCTCTTTAGTACATTATTTTCTGCACAGAAATTAGAGTCATCTTAGATTTAAAAATCTAGTCAATTGCTGTGCTTCATTTCTGATTGTATCACTATTAGGCATAAGAATAATACGAATATGAACATGACATATGTGTATACTTCCGCGTTTGTGTTGTCTCACTCTAGTTTCGTAGTTTATTAGGCAAACAGGATTTAAATGAGATAGCAGCAAACACGAAAGAATACATGGCAAAATGTCTATATTCGTATTATTCTTATGGTGAAGAGAATACTGCATGTGATTCAGAATCCACAAAAGTTCCCATTAGCAACTATCTCTTCTCACAGGTAGAAAAAAAATCAGAACGTAGAATTGGCCATACTGACAAACATCGCAAACGGTCTTGCCAGTCTGATTTTCGTAGTACGTTGAAAAGCTGCTACATTCGAAGATGAACAATACGGAATTTGTATTTACTTCGTTGGATAATGTATGAAAATGCAGTGGTCGAAATTCGGGGCGGAGAAAAAAGCTCGTCTTCCACCTTCTTTTAAATTTATTTACTGACGCAGAGGTTTTGGCGCCAGTATTTATCTTTGTGCCTGTAAAGCATGCCTGTGTAGCGCTCCATATATTCGACGGCAGAAGTTAGTTGTGGCGGCACCTACCAACATATTTCAGAACTTCCGCTTGTTTTGCACTCGATTCTAAGCCGCAGGCGGTTTTTTGGATTACAAAAACCAGAAAAAAGTGCGGCTTAGATTCGAGTAAATACGGTAACAACCTCCTTCCTAGTCTCCATGACCAAATATATCCTCGCCTACAATTACTTCTGCTTTGAAGGCATTACCTACCACCAAATCCGTGGTACAGCTATGGGTACCCACATGGCACCATCCTATGCTAACCTTTTCATGGGCCATCTAGAGGAATCCTTCCTAAAAACCCAGAATCGTAAACCCCTCACCTGGTTCAGATTCACTGATGACATCTTTGCTATCTGGATTGAGGGTGAGGACACCTTGTTCACATTCCTCCAGAACCTCAACAACTCCTCCCCCATTTACTTCACCTGGTCCTACTCAACCCAACAAGCCACCTTCGTAGATGTTTACCTCCGCCTCAGAGATGGCTACATCAGTACCTCCGTCCATATCAAACCTACTAACCACCAGCAATACCTCCACTTCGACAGCTGCCACCCGTTTCATACCAAGAAGTCCCTTCCACACAGCCTAGCCACCTGTGGTCATCGCATCTGCAGTGACGAGCAGTCCCTCTCTAAATATACCGAGAGTCTCACTGAAGCCTTCACTGACCGTAATTATCCTCCCATCCTTGTACAAAAATAAATCTCCCGTGCCTTATCTTCCCAATCTCCCACCAAATCCGTGGTACGGCTATGGGTACCCGCATGGCCAAATATATCCCACAGTCCGGCCACAGAGTAACATTCCCATCGTAACTCAGTACCATCAGGGACTGGAGCAACTGAATTACATTCTCCACCAGGGTTTCGATTACCTCTCGTCGTGTCCTGAAATGAGAAATGTCCTACCCACTATCCTTCCCACCCCTCCTACCGTGGTATTCCTCTGTCCACCGAACCTACACAATACACTCGTCCATCCTTACACAACCCCTGCTCCCAATCCCTTACCTCGTGGCTCACCCCTGTAATAGACCTAGTTACAAGACCTGTCCCATACATCCTCCTACCACCACCTACTCCAGTCCAATCACTAACATTATCTATCACATCAAAGGCAGGGCTGCCTGTGAAACCAGTCATGTGATCTACAAGCTAAGCTGCAACCACTGTGCTGCATTCTATGTAGGCATGACAACCAAAAAGCTGTCTGTCCACATGAATGGCCACCCTGTAGCAGAGCACGCTGCCAAACATGATACCCCTCATCTCAATGACTGCTTCACAGCCTGTTCCATATGGATCCTTCCCACCAACACCAGCTTTTCTGAATTGCGCAGGTGGGAACTTTCCCTGCAATACATCCTATGTTCCCGTAACCCTCCTGGCCTCAACCTTCGTTAGTCATTGTCCTCACCCATCCAGCCCCCTCCCTGTTCCCATTCCAGCACTACACAGCTGTCATTTCACCGCCACACCCAGTCTTTTAATTTCTTTTTTTTTTTTTTATTTCTCTCCTTTCCGCTGCTTACCCCCTCCACACCTTCTCTCTTACCCTCCGTCTAAGCTGCAACACTTCACTGTTCGCCACTCCCAACAACTATCCCTCCGCCTTCCCACCCCAGCCTCCTCCTTATCCCCACCCAGTCGCCACTCCCTTCATGCACTGATGCTGCTGCTCGCAGTGTAGTTTCCGCTCTCTGAGACAGCAGGTGTGTGTGCAAGTTGCCCTTGCATGTGTGTGTGTGTGTGTGTGTATTGTCCTTGTTATGTTTGGATTCATGAGAGTGTTATTTCCATTGTTGTTCAGAAGTTTATGAATAAAGCCATATTTGTATTGCTTGGATCGGTTTTGTGTATTACTTGGTTACTACAGGGAGGAGTAAATGAAATGAAATTTAACAATATTATGAAAAGGAAAGGTGCCACTCATTAGCGAAGATGCTGAGTGGCAGATAGGCACAACAAAAGACTGTCACAAATATGCCTTCGGCCAACAAGGCCTTTGTCGAAAATAGGTGACACACACATACCACACTCCCACTAACGCAACTCTCACACACGACTGCAGTCTCTGGCAGTTGAAGCTTGTTGTGCCTATTTGCAACTCAGCATCTTCACTGTATGGTGAGTGCCAACTTTCCTTTTCATAATATTTTTACATTCCATCATGGAGTTTCCAGTGTTTGAAAGGAAATTTAATTGGTTGAGAGAGGGCAGATGCAATCAGGATGTGCTTGGGGCAGTGTTGCGAGATCCCCTGCTGTGATCAGATGTATTCAACCTGAACCTTGATGAGTATGCCTTCCATCACATTCCTACCGTCATCTCAGAATGCCCCGCAAATCTGGATATGGCACGATTTGACCAGATGGCCCAATGAAGATCCACAAAGAGGCCCCTTTCAAATTCTGTCAGGTGCTGATACTGGTGTGTCACGTTAGTATGTGGCATTCTTGAATGATCACTCAACATCTGAAACTAAAAATGAACAACACTAGTGCACTCTGATGGCCATTCTGCTTGTCCCCAGAATTGCAACTCCAATCATTTACAAACCCTCGTATGGTCAGTATGTTACAAAGTTACAGGGACATACGACCATGACTTCTGGGTGTTTCACTTTTTTGTCAGGCAGTCCATTTCACAGCACGTTACAAAGTGGTATGAAACGGTAGAGAAATATAAAATCTGTAGTATGGAAGACAGATTGACAGGATTCTGGGAAAGTGTGGTGTATTTGTAAAGAAGATCATACACATGATGCAAGTGTGATCAGTCCTACAAACAAGATAGAACATTTGGAATTCTCATCAAGCAGCCATGCCATCACACAAACTTAGAGATGAGCTGCAGGATTATAACAGGCCAATACAGCCCATACGGAAGCGTAGTAGAGAACAATGACAATGTTATTAAAAGTAGAGCAAAATCTCGAACTGTGGAAAGGAATTTGTGTCCTTTTCATAGAAACATTTCTGGCTACAGTGATATAGGGAAACAAGAAGAAACCTAAATCTGGGTGGCTGGATTTGGATTTGAAGCATCTTCTTGAATGGAAGTCCAGTTTGTTACCATTGTACTATCTCATTTGCTCTTTTAGATGGAATCTATAGGGGGGGGGGGGGGGGGGGAGGAGGAGAGGGCATGGTCAACAATGTTTTTAGCAATTTAGAGAATCAGTTTGCATGAAACCCCACAATACAATTCTGCTGCACCTTACATAGCAGTCAGAAGAATATAACAAAATGGCTTAGGACACACACTGAGGCATACAGTCATTCATCATTCCTAATTCCATACATGGAAGGAATAGGGCAGACAACCACTCCACTAATACTGTTAAAAGCTACTGTGTGTATCCGCAGTAAAGTGCTAACCTATGGATCCAAAGTTCTCAGTTTCGAACCCCAGGCATCCTAGGATTTTTATCTGTCACGTAACTTCTTGTGCTAGATCATAGTCACAATGGCTGAAAATGGGAAAGACCTATAGTAAACATGACACTGGATGGGAAGCAGCTACAAACAGTGGAGAGTTTGTAGTACCTGAAGAGTATAATAATGTAAAATGAAAGAAATAACCAAGAGACAAGTGAATGACCAATGCAAGATTATTGGGGCATGAGAAGATTGAAATGGAACAATGAAGTCCCACAGAAAAGGAAGATGACCAGCACATTGACTACCCAGCAAACAAACTGAGCAGTTTGGTATTTGCATATACACGTTACTTCGAATTCATTATTAGGCTTGGTATTTGTTTTTTGGAGTAACTTGGCAAATGTAGTGCAGATCCTAAAAATACAGAAAAAATGTCATTCAAAATATTTGCACTGTAAATCACAAAGAACCATGTCCTCCATTATTGAGAAAACTTAAAATATTAACTCGTCCATCCCTATATAAGAGCTTTTGTTATCTTTTTGTACATTAGACATGAATTATTTGAGGGAAACCATTTTATGCTCGCCACCCTACGCCTCTAACTTTATGCCCAAGGATCTCAATACATGAGAATGAAACTTTGTAATAAATTAAAAGGGAACAACTTAACACGGGATGAGTTCATGAAGGATGGAATGGAAATTTGAGCTGGATACATTGTTACATATCCCAAGAAATATCATTATTGTGTTATTCATTTTAGTGCTATTATTTATTAACGTAAAAATAACTGTAACTATGTTATAAATTTTTGGCATGTCTCCTGTACACAGACAAAATGGATTGCGAATGTACATCACAAGATGAATAAATCATAATTCATATTTCCAGTTAAAGGCATGTATTAGGTTGTAGATAGGACCAATTTCTTGCAGACATTGTTATAGTCAGATGAAAAAGTTATGAGATGTCATAATTATAATAGAGACTGACAACAGAACCGTCTTCTCCTTTATGTTTGTAACTTGGAATTGAGAGGTTTGGAAATGATATGATCTTCATACTTACTTAACAATGTAGGAAAGGACAGATTGCTACATACCCTAAAGGTGACACACTGAGTTGCAGAGAGGGCCAATTAAAAGACACTTACACATATGCTTTAGGCCACAGCCTTAATCAGAAAAAGAAAGAGAAACACACACCATGCACACATGACTGCCATCTCCAGCACCTTGGACCCGAAATGCATCATATTGGTTTGAGCTGCTAGAGTTGGCAGTCATGTGTGCTTGAGATGTGCCTGCTTCTGTGAATGAAAGGTGTGTGTTACTCTTTCTTTTTCTGATAAAGGCTGTGGCAAAAAGTTTATGTGTAAGTGTCTTTTAATTTTGCCTGTCCGCTACTTGAAATATCTTCTTTACGGTAAATAGTAATCTGTCTTTTCCTGCATTGTTGATATACCAACCTGGAGTTTCCACTGTTTGCTTCATACTTATTTTATATCCTTACAATACATGTCTGGAACATGGGTTCCTTATCAAAACTTAGTACATAAAGTCCCCTTGACAACCCTTAGAAGGCCATAGTGGGAAATGTGAAACACCCTGTATACCAATTCTGTAGTATGATGCAGAAACCCCAGATTATGGAGGAAAGAGCAAAGAATTGAGGTGTGAGCAAGTGAGATGAAGATTTCGAGAAGTCCAGATAGATGTAACAAATACACTACTGGCCAGTAAAATTGCTGTATCAAGAAGAAATGCAGATGATAGACAGGTATTCATTGGACAAATATTGTTGTAACGGTGACCGGAACGGTCACGAGGTAGTAGTGACGGAAACGCAGCGGGACCTGCGGAGCGGCCCATGAACAACAACACAATAGGAGAGGACGGACACGACCAACGGAGGACCTTATGACAAAACAAGAACACACAACAGAGTAACAAACCAGACAAGACAACCACGTCTACTGGAATAGAAACACAAAGTCAATATGCTGTCTGAGACGATATGTCCTGAAACGCAATGCGATGTTAGACTGCTGGCTAAGCGCGAGGCAGGCGATTAAGTATGCTATTGGGGGCGACGCTATTGGCCACTGGGACCACGTTTTCACTGTGGCGCCCTCACACTAAAAGCGGGCCAGGAGGCACGCGCCGCCACAGCTTATGGCGTGATGGTGCAGAGACCTCGATGTGTCTTCGACGTCCATGACGTCTGGTGCGGATTCAAATTCTGTGGCGTGCGGTACCAGAAATATATTATACTAGAACTGACATGTGATTACATTTTCACGCAATTTGGGTGCATAGATCCTGAGAAATCAGTACCCAGAACAACCACCTCTGGCCGTAATAACGGCCTTGATACGACTGGGCATCGAGTCAAACGGAGCTTGGATGGTGTGTACAGGTACAGCTACTGATGCAGCTTCAACACGATACCACAGTTCATCAAGAGTAGTGACTGGCGTATTGTGACGAGCCAGTTGCTCGGCCACCATTGACCAGATGTTTTCAATTGGTGAGAGATCTGGAGAATGTGCTGGCCAGGGCAGCAGTTGAATACTTTCTGTATCCAGAAAGGCCTGTACAGGACCTCCAACATGTGGTCGTGCATTATCCTGCTGAAATGTAGGGTTTCGCAGGGATCGAATGAAGGGTAGAGCCACGGGTTGTAACACATCAGAAATGTAACATCCATTGTTCAAAGTGCTGTCAATGCAAATAAGAGGTGACCGAGACATGTAACCAATGGCACCCCATGGCATCACGCCGGGTGATACATCAGTATGGCGATGATGAATATATGCTTCCAATGTACGTTCACCACAATGTCGCCAAGCGCGGATGTGACCATCATGATGCTGTAAACAGAACCTCGATTCATCTGAAAAAATGACGTTTTGCCATTCGTGCACCCAGGTTCGTCGTTGAGTAAACCATCGCAGGCACTCCTGTCTGTGATACAGCGTCAAGGGTAACCACAGCCATGGTCACCGAGCTGAAAGTCCTTGCTGCTGCAAACGTCGTCGAACTGTTCGTGCAGATGGTTGTTGTCTTGCAAACGTCCCCATCTGTGGACTCAGGGATCGAGACGTGGCTGCACGATCCGTTACAGCCATGCGGATAAGATGCCTGTCATCTCGACTGCTAGTGATACAAGGCCATTGGGATCCAGCACAGCGTTCCGTATTACCCTCCTGAACCCACCGATTCCATATTCTGCTAACATTCATTGGATCTCGACCAACACGAGCAGCAATGTCGCAATACGATAAACCGCAATCGTGACAGGCTACAATCCGACCTTTATCAAAGTCGGGAACGTGATGGTACCCATTTCTCCTCCTTACATGAGGCATCACAACAACGTTTCACCAGGCAACGCCGGTCAACTGCTGTTTGTGTATAAGAAATCGGTTGGAAACTTTCCTCATGTCAGCACGTTGTAGGTGTCACCACCAGCGCCAACCTTGTGTGGATGCCCCGAAAAGCTAATCATTTGCATATCACAGCATCTTCTTCCTGTCGGTTAAATTTCGCTTCTGTAGCACGTCATCTTCGTGGTGTAACAATTTTAACGGCCAGTAGTATATGCAGAAGATAAGAAATGAAAATGTCATGGAGAAAACACATGAGGAAAGATTTAGTGGAAAAGATTAAAATTCTACGGACATTTGAAGAAAATAGAGAAGCTGAGGCTGCCTAGGGGTATGCACAAGATGTAGGTAGGGGGTAGGAGGCCAAAGAGGTGGGAAGAAGCACATGAAAGAGACAGCAACACTGGGCCAGAGTAGTGACACAGAGGTGGTGGAAATGATGGAGAGGCCTGTATTGCAGGCAAACCCACTAGTGGTGGGAAACTGTACAAGCTGAATGTCGACTTATTCTTTCACCCCTGGCACTGTTTGTCAATGTGGAAAATGTCAAGTTGCACTACAGTTCACAGTTTATGTTAAACTGTAGGACCCCTATAACTGGCCAAGTAAACCAATCAGAATTTTGGAAAAAGGCAACATATACTGCCTCCAATATGAGCATGTCTAGTAAAGCAGTCTGGTGTTCAAACTGACTTTCATGTTAATGACAGCTTTCCTTTTATATTATCCTCCACCGCACCCTGTACAGTGGCTTGCAGGATACATATGTGAACACACATTTTATGGGCTTCATAAACATGACACATGGTTTGTTAAAGAAATATCTGTTTGAGATACATACAGTATAATATTTTTTATGAAACTGTTTATGGTTTAGTGAAAATCACTTTGGTATTTATCCAATTATTCTACATGTGGAGACTAGTACAACATAAAATAAAAGTTTCTAACCCCCTGACATTTGCACTTAATGAATCAGTAAAAGCAGACAACTTTGTACCTGAGGTAGACATTATAAAAGTCTTAAATATTGCTTCAGGCTCTTTATGTTAGATTTCATCAAAATGAAATGAACTGGTGATCACTAAACTATGTCACTTTTCTTGAAACTGTCACAGTGACAGAAATTACTTCCCACAAAGCTACAGAGTATTTTGAATTGTGACAAGTTAATGGGCTGAGCCTTGTTTCAGTGTCTGCAGCTGGATTCAATTGAAGGTACAGAATGTGAATAACCGAACAAAGATTGTAGCAGATGGTGAACTCAACACTTCAATCTCATTTTTCAAAAGATGAGTCACTATTATTGTAGTAACTTGGTAACAGATACTAACAGTACATCACAACACCCAAAGCTATCTGTGGGCAGTATCTTGACTTAACTGTCTCAGATAAACAATTACCTTCATTTTATCATCTTCAAGGCACCTATTAATGTGATGCGGTCCTAACAGGTACTGTACTTAATGATCTTTAATGCAATTTAGTATGAACATATCATTTGTGCCATTATGTACGATGGCAGTAAATTGCTTGCAGTAAATTACTTTCAGCAACAGTGATTGATAAAAGAGTACACAAATTAAATTTAAATGGGTTGGCTACCCTGTTGTTCTCCAGAGTCACATTATAATAAGTGTATATTGCGTAAAAGTATGAAAAGTAACAAAAAGTACAACATATATGCAATTACAACAAATTTTCCATACTGCTCTAATAAACCACAATAGCAGTCTCACACTTTTCACACCACCTCTCTAACAGTAACTGTACCATTCAGTGTCCAATTTTCTGGCAGCAAGAAAGAGACTAACTAACAGAACTTCCTTTAGTTTCTGCGGCCATCTCGGTCCCTGCTCCAGCTGCCAGATGTTCCACCCTCTCTGTTGTACCTTCTTTCTTTGCTTCTTTCCCAGTCACGCTCTCTTTCTCTACCCCTCTCTCTTTCCCTGTCCCTGTCCCGTTCTCTGTCTCTAGGCTGCTCACTGTGTTTTGTAACTCCTCGCTCTTCAGTGTTCTTTCTGCCACCTTCACTGTCCCCAGCGTCCTTCTTCTTAGAAACACTGCCACGATCTACACGTTCTGTGGAAACTTCCCCAGGATGAGCATCCTTTGGCCGAGCTGTACCAACATCAGCCGCTTCCTCATTCATCTTTGCTGCCCGCTTCACAGTACTTAGAGCTCGTTCGAGAGCCCTAATTTTTTCCTCCAACTGCTGTCGTTTGGTTTTAGCAGGTACATTTTCTGCATCACTTGCACTGCTGCTCTCTGACTTTGCTGTCTTCTTTTTCCGAGACTTCTTTGTTTTACTGCTTGCTCGAGTTTCGTCTTCAGAGTCACTTGCTGAGGTTGAACCTTCCTCTGAGCTGGAACTACTGTTCTGCACCTTAGCCTTCTTTCGTTTTTTCTTCTTCTTCTTTTTCTTCTGCTTCATCTTTTCCTTTTTCTCTGTAATTAATAATTGTCAGTTAATCTACAGGTATAGTTTTCTACAGCCTCTAAAGGCATTTTCAGTAAGATGTGACATCTCCTTAAAATGAAAAATTAACACTTTGATATTTGATAATATATAGTAATATTGTCATTACTTCATTAAAGATTTGAATTCATAATCAACATACACGTGACAGCACAAAAAGTGGCGGGTACAGCACTGCTCATAAAAGTAAAGGGTGATATGTACTTGTGTGTGTAACTGAGGGAGTTGTTACAACTTACTGACACTCAGCTCACAGCACCCACAATCTAAAAACACACAAGGAAATCTGCTCCCTACCATTCCTAGGATTTCAGATGCATAAAAGGTGCTTGAAGTCGACAAAGGGAGTCACGTGAGGAGCGACAATAAGAAATGCCTGAATACTGCAACAGTTAGTATAGTGACTTCAACATTCAGTTGTGTAGCCGACAGAATGATAACACAACATCAGAATGGTAAGATTCCAATCCAAACCGACTTTCAGCAATTAATTTTTTTTTGTTTTAGTGCATCAATTTGTTTAATCTACAGAAAATTAACAGAATGAACAGTTCATGATTCTAAATAATAGTTTTTTTGCCCCTCAAAAGACACAGCATATGGTTTCTATACACTTAAAACTACATCCAATGGCCTTCCACCTCAATGCCCATCTGCAACCTGCAAGGAATAGAGTCCGAAAGATAAATGAGGAATTTCTCACTTCCTCCCAGGCCACTACGGCAACACTGCGAAAGTTGTCATCGAATTTCATAGCATGGTCAACTCTGTCTCCATCCTATGTTTTTAATGGGGTAGAGGTATGGCACATAAGGAGACCAATCAAGAAGAGACATCACATTTTCTATTTTGCAACCACCTCTGCATCATAACTGATATGTA
This sequence comes from Schistocerca nitens, assembly GCF_023898315.1. Lineage (NCBI taxonomy): Eukaryota > Metazoa > Arthropoda > Insecta > Orthoptera > Acrididae > Schistocerca > Schistocerca nitens. Next base: position 115,828,725 of record NC_064614.1, on the reverse strand, counting down.
TAGCAGACTGTTCCTGCTGGAAACAGTTTAATTCCTCATGATACAGTTGTCTCATTGTTGATATCCTAACAGTACCCATAAAAGAAGTATATTGAACAACATTAAGTCAGACATCTATCCTGTGAATACATCCGGCCCCAAATTGACATGGGACATGCGCCCCACAAGATTACTCACAGATACATTTGGGTTCAAAACGGACGCCATCCAGCCTACACACTGGACCATCATTCAACATGGAAAAAACTGATTCCTTTGAAATTATTACATTCTGACAGTCATGATAAATACATTCCTCATCAAAGCTGATTGGTAAAGTCAATGATCATCACGCAACTTCCCTTTGATGGCTGCACATTTATCTTTGTAGTCCAATTTCCAAAAGGCAGCTCCAAACCATGTCAACCAACCTGGGAAATGCTGTGGTATATTTATACTGTACGACATTTTAAAAAAATTGGCATGATGTGCTTACAAGTTCATCATCTTGGACTAGTAGTGTTACATACCAACATCCAAATCCCACAAGCCTACTGATTCTCCGTTATCATCATATCATTTTCTCCATGGTTCTACAGTGCACTTTGGAATGTCATATTGTGCCCCAGCCTCCAATGCCGCCAAATACACTTCCTCCACAATAGCAATGACACAGTCACTAATAGCCTATTGATGACGCATGGCTTATGAATAAAGCCGGTGGACTCAAATTGTGTGCTGTCACTGGCTAACACAGAATGAATAATGTGATGACAGACGTAACTCAACATGTTCTTTTGTCAGTCAAAGCAGCAGAATACTGCCACCACATATGGGGGTATTGTCTAAAGTGAAGAATGACATTCTCCTTTGGGTAAGGTGATCCTACAAGGATGTTTGCCAGTTTAAACTTTTTAAATGTGTGCACACAGGGTTTAGGTCATTAGACATTACTTCTAGAAAAAATTGAGGTCAACAGTCATCATGTTTGAGTGCTTTACTATGTTCAACAGCAGAGGCAGGTTGTGCAGTGATTAGAGCAATAATTTACTGACCAGAAAATTGAGAGTTCAAATCCCCTCATTTACATTATGCTTTTTTATTTTTCACTTTGCTAATGTAAAGGTTTTCACTGAAACTGAAGATTAGTTACACTTTTGTTATAATTACAGCATTAAATAATAAATATAGTAAGGAAAATTCTGGCAGAGCATAAATAATTTATGAGAAAAGAGACCACTCACCTAACAGCAGAAGTACTGAGTTGTTGACAGGCACACACAAAACTGAGTGAAAACCTATTAGCTTTCAGAAGAAGTCATTTGATGGGCTAGAGTGGAGACACACTCTCACTCTCTCTCTCTCTCTCTCTCTCTCTCTCTCTCTCTCCACCCCTCGACACACTATCAATTGTGTGTCTAGCAGGCACAATGTAAGAGCACAGATATGTGTGTGGGGGGGGGCGGCATGCATGTGTAGGTGCACCATGCACTCTAGCCCATCCAAGGGTTTCTTTCGAAAGCTAGCAAGTTCTCACTCTCTTTTGTGTGTGCCTGTCAATGCCTCAATGCTTCTCCTCTTTGATGTAGGTTAGAAGCAGTAGTTGCATGGACGCGAATGTGAGAGCACCTAACAACATCACCAGCCTACACTGAAAAATCCCAAAGCCCTCAGTGAAAATGTAACTCTGACAATGGTTCTGACTGAATTCAAACAAATTAACTGTTAACGAAATATCATAATGAAGCTATATTCTTTGTAAAAACCTGAATTTAGTGGTTTCATATTGGACATCCCAATTTAATGTCTGATGATGTTATCCAAAGTATATTGTAATGTTTGTAGACAATATATGGATTATATACACAAAAGGCATCAAATACTGAAGAGAAACAGAAGTTGCAATGTTACATTTCCTTCTAACAGGAAACATACAAGGAAAAGAGAAAACCATTTATCACCATAATCAAGGCAATATTCCCACCAAGTAAGACGTTAACAACAAACATATTAAATATTCATTAATTAATCCATATCTCGCCCAACAAACACTACAGTGTTTTGCAAAATTTATGGGAGAATATAACAACACAGGTAAGAATAAAACAATATGCAGTTTGCAGGTTCGGGAAGAGACTGCCTGAACAAAAATATACAACAACATGAGTTACAAATTATCTAATTTTTGGAAAGCTAAGGTTAATAAACTATAAGAGTTACTTTTTAGTGGTCCCATCAGTCTCTTAAAGCACACTGAAATTGATAGGTCATTAGGTGTAGCTCTCCTTGGCAGATTTCAGTTGTACGATCATAATAAAACCACAGTATTTGTGCTGCTCCTGGTGTGTGGCCTGAATGATTTTGATATGATTTACCCTTCTGCTAGACTTTGATGGATTTAATTTTTTTTAATATTGGAATTTTTTTTGCAGATTTCGGGCAATCACGTGCACATGGGCTAACAGCAAATGTCGCTGCCAGTTTTATCATAGTCACATTCACAAGTGAGATCAGAAGTGTCACATGCACTGTGTGTGTGGAAAATTGCCTGCATATCATCTGAATAGAGGGGTGCTTTTCAAGCAGTACTTGTCTCTTATGGCAAGGAAAAAAATTTTTTTGCAACTAAACATGGAATTTTTCTTCTGTCCCTTTACATAGAAAGCCTACAGCTTGACCATTCAGTTACAGTGATGAACAGCACAAATTTCCCTGTTAAGGGTCTATTTAGTGTATTCATAACATATAACAATAATATGAAAAGGATAGTTTGCTACTCACCACATAGAGAAAGCTTTGAGTCATAGACAGGCACAAAGAAAAGAATGCTACAAATGTATAAACTTTCAGATAAAGTCTTTCCTCAGGAGTAGAACTTGGACACACACACACAACAAAAACTGAGGCTGGCTGTGACTCTCTCTGAAATGAGCAGCAATCTGCTGGGGCAGGTGATGGGTGGTAAGGAGGTGGCATAGAGTGGGGGATGGGAGAGGTGGGAGGTGAGGGTGGGGGAAGATGCTAGTGCTGCCTGTGGGAAGAAACCAGAAGCCACAGGCTATCATTAAAGTGAAGCAATTCCTGTTGGGTGGCATGTTCAGCAACTGGGCAGCCCAGCTGTCTCCTGGCAACAGTCTGTCGGTGGTCGTTCAAGCGGACATACAGCTTGTTAGTAGTCATTCCCATGTTGAATGTGGCACAGTGGTTGTAGCTAAGTTCGTAGAACACATGCCTGCTTTCACAGCTGGCCCTGACTTTGGTGTGTTCGGAGACGCCAGTGTCAGAATTGGAGTAGGTGGTAGAGGGCAAGACACGTCGCACAGGCCTTGATCTGGGTCTATCGCAGGGATATGAACTATGAGGCAAGGCATTGGGAGTAGAAGTGCGGTAGGCCAGCACAATAATAATTAACAGGTTTGGTGGGTGGCGGAATACCAATGTGGGACGGGCAGGATGTTAGATATTGAAACCCTGGCAGAAAATTACTAAATTGCTCCAGTCCTGGGTGGCACTGAGTCACAAGAGAAGTGCACCTTTGTTGTCAGACTATGGGGATGGTGAGAGTGGTGAGAGAAGGCATGCGAGATCTGTTTCTGGACAGGGTTGGGAAGGAAATTTCAGTCTGCGAAGATGTCAGTGAAACCACTACTGGTATACTTGGAGAGGGCCTGCTCATCACTACAGATGAAATGACCATGGCAACTAGGCTGTATGGAAGGAACTTCTTGGTGTAGAATGGGCAGCAGCTCTTGAAGTAGAGGTGTTGGTGGTTAGTAGGTTTGATGTGGGCTGAGGAGGATCAGGTTAAGTAAATAGGGGAGAAGGTGTTGAGGCTCTGGAGGAATGTGGACAGGGTGTCCTCACCCTCGTCCAGATCATAAAGATGTTATCAGCAAATCTAAACCAAGTGATAGGTTTAGGACAATGGACGGTAAGGAAGGATTCCCCTAGATGGCCCTGGATTTTCCATTGCTAGCAACAGGGTTCTTTATTTGTAGAAAATCTATTGTGTCTTCTTGGGATACATCTAGAATACAGAAAGAACCATTTTTGCTAATATTTAAAGCAATCATTTATCTTCCTCAAATTCTCAACATAATCTAGAAAAGACCTATTGCATATCATTTGTGCCATTACTGCACTGGACGTTGATTCTGGCTGTGATTTTTCTCCCATCTTTTTTGTGCTGTCAAGTGTACAATGTATGTTCTAATGGAACTGTGAAATCCCATTAAAGGAGAATCACAAGGTAGGACAACAAAAAAAATGGAGTGGTGTCAATGGACAAGGAAAAGTTAGTTGGGGTGTGTGCGTTTCACATGTGAAATAATAGTGTAGGTGGGATTGGGGAAGGGGGGGGGGCAATCACTATGAAGAAACTGATTTATATAAAGGCAAGTGCAAAAGTAAAAATTCTTATGCTAGTATTCTGGTGGTACACACATTGCATACAGTAAAATCTTGTCGTACTAAGACATCATGGGACACACCTTTTTTTGGATTTTTAGCTTCCTGCCCAGATTCCTTGTCTGATTCTGATGTAAGTTTTGGTGCACAACCTTCTGAATAAAGTTTTCTTGTCTCTGTATCAAGTTTTTCAGAATCTTTAGGTGGTTTGTAGTCTGCAACATGATCCACTCTAATCGTGCGGCCAAGTATCTAAAAAACAAAACAAACATAACCAACTATGGAACAAATTCCAAATGACTGGACCAAAGGAAACATGAGGTAGTTGATTCTAAACTTTAGTCTTTCAAAAATAATAATTTCCTGTCCTAGAGCTTTTGGTGAAGGTTAGGCTTGATAGGAAGGATAAATGGCTGTAAGAATGAGTGAAGAAAGAGACACTGAAAAGAACAAAGTTTAAATGATGGTAGTGTAATTCGCAAAAGCTAATACAAAAATATGTAATCATCTGTTAAGTTTAGTAATATAAAACTGTTATAGGAGGAAAACAGTAGGCCAGAAACCAATGACCTCCTCCCAAGGACTAGCACATGAAAGAATAAATTGTACTTTCTTCCAAGACCTTTGGAATCTACGAGTCTGACAAAAAAACATTTTTCGTGAAATTTGTTACCATTTCTTTACATCACCCCTGAAAATGATGATAGTAATAAAATATCTCTGTGCTAAATTGTCTGTATTATCTGTTTCTCTTGTTTTGAGAACTGGTTTTACAATATGTATTTTAATCTGCATGAAAATTTTGCACAGTTAAAAGACAGGTTATGCAGATGATCATTACTTTAAGTATCAATGCTAGCAGATGTTCATTTTGCAGACATATTTTGTAGTATATAACACATTGAATGCATTTATATAGTGACCAGTACACTGTAATTACTTTTTAGCTGTACAGTCACTGAATGAAGTAGTACCAGGAGACACAGTCCAGTTGTATTACCTATAAGACTTACAAAGTTCCAAAAAGCATTTGTACATTGTCTGTGAAGAGCAAGGTCTGTTGCATAGAGTTGCAGAAGGCAGAGTAGTGATCATAAAACAGTGACACTTCTCACAGCCACCAGGATCTCAATACACAGATGGACTGCACGTGGTGAACTCGCTGTAGTTGGGATCTTGGGTTTTCCCTGAAGCAATAGTCACTGGAGTGGAATATACAGCAAGATATTGGGGGGGGGGGGGGGGGGGGCACATATGCATGCTGATGGCAGGGTGGTGGTGAAGGCAGCAGTAGTAGTAAATGTCACTTTCTCTGCTGAACACCATCATATGCACTACACCACTCCACTATGATGGCCATCCAGCCTGGATGCCTACTGAACATTCTCGCACCAACTGTAACGTCAAGCAAGAACCCTAGAGTTCTTTGCACACACTGATGAGAGCAGCCGCCGGCCATGTAGAATTTCAGTATTACTCTAGCTGTTCATCTGCATGTTTCATTAAGCACACAAGAACAAAGTGATAACCATTTCTGATGAACTTTCCATAATAAGTTTGGTTAATTATTAAATGTTCGAACTAAACACTCTAATTGTGGTAACCTTTCAAGGGTGAATATTTTACATAAGGTCTTGGTGATTGCCTCTCCAGTATTTTTAAACTTCATCTTGTGGACAAACAGAAAATTGGATAATATGTAAACGATCATTAAATATATCAACTATCAGAAACAGGCAAATGGGCTGGCATAGTCTACATGAAAGCATTTCCAAAGCTGTGTGAGTGTGAAAACTGACTGGAAAGCCAATTGATTTTCAGCATAAAACCGCCCAGGAACTAGACTTTTTGCCCTGTTGCTATTATTCACTATTAATACTAGCAGTACTGATACTAGTTCTTAGTTAGTGTTAATATTCCAAATGGCCTTAGACATATCCAAATGATGTTTCAATTCATCTTTCCTCTTCTCTTACTACCATTACTAGAACTATTTATAATATTATACATGCCATTATTGAAGTCACTATGATATAAGAATTACTGTATATGTAAAATTTGGTCCAGTGTATGAGGGGCCTTGAAGGCTCTAATTTGATCAGCTTCAGTAAATAATGATTGCACGTGGCACTGAAAGAATGAATATAACACGAAGTCATTTTGAATCTTTTTCGGGCATTCTTTGAGGATGAACCAAAGACACAGAACATCACAGTGAGGCAACACCATGACCAGAGTGAAGCACACTGAACTATCCTCCACCAAGTTTTCGGAAGTTGAAAGAAAGGGGGGATGTGACATGATGGTGTGTAAGGAATTTACAACATTACAACTGTTAGCATTTAGCAGTTGTAGCCAGAAACAATATTATTTCTGAGTACAGTTTGCTAACACTTTATATACATCATCTCTTGATGGTGTTTCATAAGTAAGTGATATAGTCTGTAAAATTTAGTTCAGGATCCACCTTCATGTGTTTTAGTACAGTAAACTTTCAAAGAATGACAGAGGTTTCAGAGATGAACATTTTACAGAAAGATTATGTTAATTTCAGTGGTATGTACCATTCACTTCACACTCAAAACAGAAACTGTGTAGCAATGAGCAAGGAAATACCACCCCAACTCGGCAGTTGGATAAGCAATGGCAGTTGAATATACAATGAAGTTCTTGGTTGGTCTTAAATGTATTAAAATAACAGCCAAAATACTAACTTGTTTTTTCCATGAATCAGATTGCTCTGATTAAATATAGAGCCAAATTCTGAAAAGTTACGATGGATGCACATAACATGCATCAAAACATTTGGAGATTTGCCCATTATCTACGATAGATTTTCTGAATTTACCTTGAAGTTTTAATTTTTATGGCAAAAAGTGCATGAAGTATGGCAAAGTGTGGTTAAATAAGGGGTGAACGTAAACATTATACTAAGCTACAGGTCAATCAAGCACCACAATCAAGATTTCGGGGAGGGGGGCAAGGGATTCAATATCACACTTTAGCCACATGCCTACCCATCCACATTTCAAATTCAAAGATTCAGTAACAGATTAATTCACACTTTGCAGATTTTACTTTATTTGTATGATTATCTGAAATTATAATTTAAAATATATATAAGGAACTACCTGTTGTAGGTCCAAACACTGGAAAACAACTATCCATGGACACAATATTATGGAAAGGATAATTACTACTGACGATATAGCAGAGCTGCTGAGCCACAGATAGACAAAACGAAAAGACTGTCACATGATAAACTTTCCAACAATAGGCCTTTGTCAAAAATAAACAAAGGCCCTGTTGGTTGAAAGCTTATTGTGTGACATTCTTCTCGTCGTGCCACTCTGCGACTCAGCATCTCCGCTATAAGCTGAGTAGCAACTATCCTTACATAATATTGTTACATTCCATCCCCGATTTTCCATTATACATTTATATAAGCACACCAAGATTGCTTCGCAGAGTAATTTGCACTTTACACTTTGTATATAAAGGGCTCCTAGTATAACTTGAAACACTCATCTATCTGTTCACAGGAGATTACAGACCTTTCTGTCTGCTATCCATATTTTGTAATGTAAAAGAGAGCAACATAAACAATTATTGGAGTAATGTTTACTGAAACTGTAAAAAATGGAATTATACAAACAAACAAAAAAAGGCACCTTATTATATTATCCTCCTGAGATTTCAGAAACGTTACAAAGTATGATGCAAGTAGGACTGCTTCTCTATTGTCAAAATTCTAGGACTCTCATATGGCAGGGGATTTATGACCTCAGCAGTTGAGTCCCATAGTGCTCAGAGCCATTTGAACTATCATATGACTTAAGGTATTTGCCATTATAGTTAGAGAACACACACAAAATTATTTACACCAATCTTTAATCTTTTTTTGAGATACATGCATACATTTATACTCTGTGCATATGGCAGGCACTATTACAAAAAGAAACTCGGTGGCTCTTTAGCATACAAAACATTACACAGAGTCTCTCATTTCAAAACAACTCCAGAATGACTTCCCAAATGTGACACCTAAAACAGTACACTTTGGTACCACAGGGAGCACTGAGTAACTTGCCACAGTCTCTCTATGTATTCTCTGTCTCTTTGGATGTACACTACCAAGTTAATTAGCAGTCACTGTAATGATTTGCACTCTGATTGGAAACAGTTTTACAAATATAAAATTTCTGAAGTACTGCTTGTTGGCTTTTGTCTCAGGATCTTTAACAGAGGTTCATTAAACAATTTTGCTGATGAAGGATATGTTCCCGTAAACACCCTGACCGCAACCCTTGCCCTTTCCAGCTCACATTCCACTTTCATATATATGCTTTTTATCACCACAAATCACCTGCATAGTCCTTTCCCTTTCTCTGCTTCTCTTTTATTCCTCTTTCTCCCTCCTCCAGCACAGCTTCCCAATGCTGCACCTAGTAGCCCACCATTCTGTCCTCGCCACATCCCTGCACACACCCACAGGCCTTTCTGTAACCCCCACTACCCTCCACAGCCAAGATTATGGATGGCATTGACTTCTCATGACTGACATTAAAAAGTTGTAAATGACATTGCAGTTGCCTTTAACTGTAAAAGTTATTAACTGTACTGTTGCAATATCTTCCATAAACATGTTAGATGATTTTTCCATTTTGCCACTACTACAGCACAGTTACACTACTTGATAACGACCATGTAGGCTGAAATTGCAAAACTGCAACTAAATAACTTTTACAGTCAAAGGTGACTATGATGCTACTTACAAAATGCTACTCACTGCAGTCGAGCTTCAGTGTCCACCGATGAGACTGCCCATATGTTTGTGTATGTTTTTTTCTAAATCTGATGAAGAACTTTGTCTGACAGCTTAGTCTATTGTTAAATGTGCTTGTGTGCTGCTCAATGCCCTTCTGTGTGGTGAGCAGCAATCTACTGTAATTCATATTGTTGAATGCTTGATAATATGAATAGTTGTGGAAAAAGTATCAAAATAAAAATTCAGCCATGATAGTAAATAATTTAGGAGCAAAGCAAACCACTCAGTGAATAGCAGAAGTGTTAAGTCATTGACAGGCACACACAAAAAGCAGAAACAAAACTTCCTAGCTTTCAGAATAAAGCCTTTATCAAGCTAGAGTATAATCACATGAGTGCGACAGTGCGCCCGCACACATGCGCGCGCCCGCCTGCGCACACACACACACACACACACACACACACACTGCGTGTCCAGCAATCACAGTGTAAGTATTACTGGTGAGAAAAAAGAGAAAGAAAAATATCTAGCTTTCAGAATAAAGCCTTTATCAAGATAGAGTATAATCACATGAGTGCGCACGCACGCACACACACACACACACACGCACACACACACACACACACACACAGTGATTATACTCTACCTTGATAAAGGCTTTATTCTGAAAGCTTTCTTTCTCTTTTTTTCTCACTGGTAATACCTACATATTGTGTGTGTGTGTGTGTGTGTGTGTGTGTGTGTGTGTGTGTGTGTGTGTGCGCGCGCCTGTGTACACACTAGCTTAATAAAAGATTTATTCAAAAACCTAGCAACTTTTCTTTCTCCTTGGTGTGTGTCTGTCGATGACTCAATGCTCCTACTACTTGGTAAGTGGTCTCTTTTATTTGCATTTTACAATAACTCTCCTACTACAGACATGACAGCAACATGTATATAAGCATCCTTGAAGTATGCAAAAGGTGATGCTCATGGGTGCAGGAGAACGCAGAAGAATGTTACGTACAGTATGACAAGGTAAAAAATGGGACACAATGTATATTATTGACAATATCAAATGAAACCTGATATATCTATACAGATACATCAACTACATAGCAAAACAGATATCATATAACATGCACACAGAGGAAAGGGGATAATGAAGGAAAGCAGTAAACTATTTAACAGAATGGTGGACAAAAATGATAAGTATCATCTGAGCCTGACAGCAGTCTTTTCAAGGAAACTTTTTGATGTATTCCTGTATAAACAAATTTGAATAGAAGCAAAATCAATATCAAAAGAATGTGTGATATTACAAACTTGAAGAATATTGATTACTAAAATTTTCATATAAGTAAAACTTCAAAATGTGTTTCATTGTATAATTTGTCATCTAAATTTGTGGATGGAAAACAAAGTTCTTGGCCTGGTTCCAAACAACCTGCAGCCCAGTTCTCTCCCCTTGTCCATCCAGTTGCAGTGAAGTGTTTACAACTTTCTTCTCTTCTGTGCGTAAAACTGTGATACATAAAGTTCAATGTTCATTTGTTGGTGAACTTTTTTGGCCATAAAATGATTATGCTCTGTATGATCATGCAGCAACTTTTTGTATCATTGTTTTCTCAATAAATTAAATTTACTAAAATAAGTCTGATTCCTTACCTTAATACCATTTAAATTGTCAACAGCTAGGATAGTGCTCCTTTGGTCTTCATAGCAGAGGAAGCAGAAACCTTTTGATTTGCCAGAAGCCTTATCTCTGACTAAATTTATATTAACTACTTCTCCATATCTACAAAATAAAATCAAAATTTGAAGGACACTAGGATATTTCAGTAGTTGTTTTGGGATCAGAGTAAAAATATTAAGTTTGTGGAAGCATTAGAATACCTTCAAATTATACAAAATTGTAACACTGTAATTTGTTTTTACACCACCACAAAGCAGCACAGACTTTTGGCCACTCATATGATAAAATTTTTTATAATTAATACACACTTTCCCTTGTCAAAGTAGGGCTCCTTCTCTCAACTACCACAAGAAAAATAGTGATGAAAAAAAGTAAGACGTCTGCACCACGCACCACCACAGCTACCTCCAGACAGTGATATTATCTGTTATAACTCAAAGCAATAAAAGTCAGGAACAAACAATTCAAAGAAGAAAACTGAGTAAAAGGAAAATTCTAGTGGATAAATGCATTTCAATAGTGCAAGATACGGGGAGTACATTACATTCTTCTTTCTGGTGAATTTTACTTGATTGCTACCATAAAGGGTTGTGGGAAGTGAAGGAAACAGCTCCACCCAACACACTGTCTTACACAGAAAATATTTAGATAATATATATGAATGGTACGAGATACGTCAACTGACCCTAAACAATAAAAGGTGTGAGGTGCTCCACATGAATACTTAAAAAAACTGTAAAAGTTTGCTTACACAGTAAATAACACAAATTTAAAGGTTACAGATTCAACTAAATACTTAGGGATAACAACTGCAAACTACTTATGTTGGAACCTTCCAATAAAAAAATGCTGTGGCAAATGAAAACCAAAGATTGCATTTTATTGGTAGAGCACTTAGGAGACTCAAAAATTTACTAAAGAGACTGCTTAGACTATGCATGTCCATCCTCTTCTGGAATACTGTTACATGGTAAGGATGGGATTGGCGAAGGATATCGAAGAAGTTCAAAACAGCTCATTTTGTTTTGTATTATTGCAAAATAGGGGAGAGTGTGTGTCATGGATACAAAAAGTGAGTTGGGGTGGTAAATCTTAAAATAAAGACTTTTTACAAAATATATCTAAAAACAAAGATGATGGGACTTACCAAACGAAAGCGCTGGCACGTCGATAGACACACAAACAAACACAAACATACACACAAAATTCTAGCTTTCGCAACCAACGGTTGCCTCGTCAGGAAAGAGGGAAGGAGAGGGAAAGACGAAAGGATTTGGGTTTTAAGGGAGAGGGTAAGGAGTCATTCCAATCCCGGGAGCGGAAAGACTTACCTTAGGGGGAAAAAAGGACGGGTATACACTCGCACACACACACACATATCCATCCACACATATACAGACACAAGCAGACATATTCAAAGGCAAAGAGTTTGGGCAGAGATGTCAGTCGAGGCGGAAGTGCAGAGGCAAAGATGTCGTTGAATGACAGGTGAGGTATGAGTGGCGGCAACTTGAAATTAGCGAAGATTGAGGCCTGGTGGATAACGGGAAGAGAGGATATATTGAAGGGCAAGTTCCCATCTCCGGAGTTCGGATAGGTTGGTGTTAGTGGGAAGTATCCAGATAACCCGGACGGTGTAACACTGTGCCAAGATGTGCTGGCCGTGCACCAAGGCATGTTTAGCCACAGGGTGATCCTCATTACCAACAAACACTGACTGCCTGTGTCCATTCATGCGAATGGACAGTTGTTGCTGGTCATTCCCACATAGAATGCGTCACAGTGTAGGCAGGTCAGTTGGTAAATCACGTGGGTGCTTTCACACGTGGCTCTGCCTTTGATCGTGTACACCTTCCGGGTTACAGGACTGGAGTAGGTGGTGGTGGGAGGGTGCATGGGACAGGTTTTACACCGGGGACGGTTACAAGGGTAGGAGCCAGAGGGTAAGGAAGATGGTTTGGGGATTTCATAGGGATGAACTAAGAGGTTACGAAGATTAGGTGGACGGCGGAAAGACACTCTTGGTGGAGTGGGGAGGATTTCATGAAGGATGGATCTCATTTCAGGGCAGGATTTGAGGAAGTTGTATCCCTGCTGGAGAGCCACATTCAGAGTCTGATCCAGTCCCAGAAAGTATCCTGTCACAAGTGGGGCACTTTTGTGGTTCTTCTGTGGAGGTGTAAAACCTGTCCCATGCACCCTCCCACCACCATCTACTCCAGTCCTGTAACCCGGAAGGTGCACACGATCAAAGGCAGAGTCACGTGTGAAAGCACCCACGCGATCTACCAACTGACCTGCCTACACTGTGACGCATTCTATGTGGGAATGACCAGCAACAAACTGTCCATTCGCATGAATGGACACAGGCAGACAGTGTTTGTTGGTAATGAGGATCACGCTGTGGCTAAACATGGCTTGGTGCACGGCCAGCACATCTTGGCACAGTGTTACACCGTCCGGGTTATCTGGATACTTCCCACTAACACCAACCTATCCGAACTCCAGAGATGGGAACTTGCTCTTCAATATATCCTCTCTTCCCGTTATCCACCAGGCCTCAATCTCCGCTAATTTCAAGTTGCCGCCACTCATACCTCACCTGTCATTCAACAACATCTTTGTCTCTGCACTTCCGCCTCGACTGACATTTCTGCCCAAACTCTTTGCCTCTGTATATGTCGCCTTGTGTCTGGATATGTGTGTGTGTACGAGTGTATACCCGTCCTTTTTTCCCCCTAAGGTAAGTCTTTCCGCTCCCGGGATTGGAATGACTCCTTACCCTCTCCCTTAAAACCCAAATCCTTTCGTCTTTCCCTCTCCTTCCCTCTTTCCTGACGAGGCAACCGTTGGTTGCGAAAGCTAGAATTTTGTGTGTATGTTTGTGTTTGTTTGTGTGTCTATCGACGTGCCAGCGCTTTCGTTTGGTAAGTCACATCATCTTTGTTTTTAGATATATTTTTCCCATGTGGAATGTTTCCTTCTATTATATTCATATCATAGACTTTTTACAAAATTACAATCACCAACTGCATCCTCTGAATGCCAAAATATTTTGTTGATTTTCACCTATGTGGGGAGAAATGACAATTGTAATAAAATAAGAGAAATCAGAGCTCACACGAAAAGAATTAGATGCTCATTTTTCCCACATGCTACTCAAGAGTGGAACTTTTGATAAATAGTTTGAAAACGGTTTCGTAACTCTTCTACCATACACATTAATTGTGAATTGCAGAGTGATTGTGTAGATGTAGATGTAGATGCAAATGTGAGGAATGGTTTGATAGGAACATCTGTAACTTTCTCATGCAATGTTGGTGCTACACACGTGCTTTTACTTCATACTAACCTTGGATGGAAGTAGAAGTGACTAGTAATCCATTTTCAATGGAGTGACATATGAGACTGCAATGGGGCTGGAATTGCTCATCACTTATTCAAAAACAAACAAACCGACAAATAACACAATATCTCTATATTGCTAAACATAGGACTTTTTTTGGAGCTGTAGGAATGGCAGTGGCTGAACACATGAAATAATGACTTGAAATCTTTTGACTTCTGCTGGTTCATAATTAAGGAGCTTAATGATAAAAAAGTTTGGCAAATAGTAATTTACACGATTTTCACCGTAAAGTGAAGTATGATGTGAACATGAGGGATGGCAGTGGCTATTGCAGAACTTTAAAGTATGGTCAGATTGGTAATGGCATTTTCATGTCCACATATAGCCAGAATCTTTGGACACGCAAAGTATTTGAGAAAACAACAGACACAACATATGGTAGATAATGTATAAATGTGAATATGGTTGCAATGGAGGGTGAAGTTTAAACCAAGCTCTCATGACTCAAAGTAACCACTATATGTTGCAATAAATGACAAAAAGCAAGAAGCAAACTTATAAACTTTCAGTTTCACCACTAAAATTACATCACCTGTTTTCTCACTTCTTATTGACTATGAGAAAAGATACAACACTGGCAACCTACATGCAATAGAGGAAAAGCATTCAGGCTGACACTGCCCCTATTTGCAACATTAGTACAGCATTCAAAACTTAATGCACAAGGTTCCAACTGCACTATAATCTTATAAAAAAAGCTGAAATACTGGCTACTGAAAATCAATCACACACTGGAATTTTTAATTGACAGTATCAAAATGTGTATGATCTATAGAAAATACAATTGGTTTGTTAACTGTAATTCATGTCAAAATTTGAGATAATACAACAAAAATTAACTTACTCTGAAACACTTACTGTGAAAATACACATATTACATCTCCTTCTGTCAAGTCATAAGGCAGACCACCAACAAAAATCCATGCACTGTCTTTGTATTGATCATGCCATGATGATTTCAAGTTACCTCGCTTCAATTCTAACTCACTCAACTTCTTTATATTCTTAACATTCCTAGAAAGAAGCATATGTAATTTAATAGTACCAACTTTACACACACTAAAAACAAAATATCTTTAAAATAGATATTCAACATTACAAACAATACACACATCACAAAAAGCAATCATCTGGCTTCAGTTTTGAAGATTAATTTGTAAACAAATCTTCACCTAATATAAGTGATGATAGAAAAGTTTCCATTTGAGGGCATTGATGCACCGTAAATGCAGTGTATTTTGACTCTGATGTGACTATATAAGCACCGACACACAAGCAAGGTATTGGTACGGTATTTGTGTCTGTCTGACATGCATGTGGTAAATTCAGAAACCTGAACTATGGTGACATTATTACCAATACGGCCGGACAGACAAATGTGCTGTTGTTATTTTGTCGGCTGCCGAAGGACAAACAGTGGTAGACAACCATCAGAATGAAGACTGTATGGGGCAGCTTGTTTGTCCAAAACAACGTTGTGGAATGGTGCACC
This sequence comes from Schistocerca nitens, assembly GCF_023898315.1. Classification (NCBI taxonomy): domain Eukaryota; kingdom Metazoa; phylum Arthropoda; class Insecta; order Orthoptera; family Acrididae; genus Schistocerca; species Schistocerca nitens. The sequence goes on along the minus strand of NC_064614.1, from coordinate 115,812,995 downwards.
AAGTTCCGTGCTGTTTGCAATTCAACACAGGATGCCGTTCAATCTGAGAGCCCAGCAGAAGTCACGCCAACCCAAGTGGGAGACACTTGAGCACCACCATACAGTCCTGATCTCTCCCCATGCAATTATCAAGCCTTCAGTCCCTCAAAAAAGGTCTTGAAGGGTTTATGATTCCTGTCAGAGGAGGATGTGCATTCTTCATGTAGCAGAACATGGTGTTTAACCAAACGAGTATTTTCAACCTGGTGCGTTGGTGGTATGATAGCCTCAATGCTCATGGCAATTCTGTGTGATGGGCATAGCGATTTTGCACTGTACGGCCTTCGAAGAACAGAAACTTTTTGAGTGCGCCTTATGTCACACCAAATATACTAAAATATTATTCATTAGAGCCAGATAAATTTATTGATTCAATATGATGATAACTGCAAAGGTACGGAAACCTTTAACTGAAATTTAGTAAAAACAGGTTACCAAACTCGAAGTCAGCCACCAAAGACAGGGTTCTTTGATGTACCCGCCATTCGGCACCAGACAAACACGTAGGTTACTAGGTTACTGAATGCTGCAGTAAAGAAACAAAAATTCCACCATAGGCAAGTTTTTGAGTGCAAAATCAGAACTATAGCTGCCCAGGCAAGAGCAAACACAGTTCCATTTTGTTCACAGTGCATAGTTTAGGCTTTTTCTCATATACTTACGTGAAGAAATCATCAGTATCAGTGTTTAGTGGTATTTATTACCTTTTTTCTAACTGGTTACATATTTTTTGACAATTAGTGTATCATGAACCTGACTTTCTAGTGTAGTGATTGCCAGAAGCATAATACCACCAGAACTTACATTACATTTACAGGTTGCTTGGGTTAATGTTATATTCCTTGTTGAAAAGACAAACATAGTTTAAAGAAGGACAGAGAGTGTGCCTGTTGTTTATGGATGTAGCATGAACTGGTCACTGGTTGGTAGCTACACAGACCATAGTCAAAAGGCTTCAGGCTGTATGCCCTGGGCTGCGATGGCACTGTGGCACCTGTGGCCTTTACTGTGTTTGGGATCCCTTATGTTAGAGTCGTTTCTGATACACTCGACCTGGCCAGTCCACATTTTCGTAAGTATGACTGATGAACAGTAGCTGGAGTGTGAATATCTGGGCACAAGTTGAAAGTGGATACTAGCTACACGGTTGTCCCCGTACATATTAAAAGAGATTAGAGGTCTTGTCCACTGCTAAAACTACATCTAAGCCAGAGCGGGAAGCTGCGTTAAGAGGTTATCTTTGTTTCCTACAGGAGGCTGCTGAATTGATGAAGACAACTAGCCTTGTGCAGCATCATTCTCAAAACTTGATCATGGCCCTCTAGTTTGGATCCAATTGGAAGTCTTGATCCGAATGCTCAGAAATTTCTCAGCCTCTGCTATCAAGCAGAGAATTGTAAGATTCCTCCGCTTCAGGCATGTACGACACACAGGAAGTGGTTACGAGCTTAGAAGAATACATGTGGCATTTACATGCGGATTTTTTTGGACAGAGAAATACCTCCACAGGCCCAATAAATTATTCTGCTACAGTATTGTCTAGGTGCAATCTTTCTACAGACAGCAGCATCATCATCTGTGAATAGCCTCAGTGAGTTTCCAGTATTATCCACCAAGTCATTAATATATATTGTCAATGGTAACAAAAATTTAATACCGTTTTGAGACACTGCCAAAATTATCTTTACATCTTCCAATTGCATTCTATCTACAGTGCAATCTGAGTTTTGCAGTGTTTCAGTTTGCACAATCCACGCATGAGCATAAAACATGTTCCTTAATTCTACGACAGGCTGGTGTTGTGACTCGCCGATCATTCAAAGCGCCGCCGCGCAATTACGCGCGTCCTCTACATGCGGCGCTGTCTGCCAGCCATGCAGCAGCTGCGCCACCTAAGCGGCCAGCCGAGCAGCGGCCGCTAGACTAGGGCTCAGTGCTCATTCGAATGCTAACGTGTACACATGTCTTGCTTGTCAACTTCCTCTGTGACTTATATGTGTTGTGTCATTCTGAAATATATTTGTTAAACTTTACGTTATAACAGCTGGCATCTGCAACATAAATCTATAATTATACAGCTCTGTCTGACGATCCTTCTCGAAAATGAAATGACCTTTTTTCCAGTTTCTGGGTATCCTTCATTGCTTCAGTGACCTCTGACAAACTGTCACTGGAAGTTGAGCCAATTCTTTCAAATAATCTTTTTAGAATCACAAGAGCATCTCATCTGGTTCTGGTGTCTTCCTGCTGTTAAGGAATTTTAGTTGGTTTCTTATTCCACAATAACTTATCTCTATATCTGCCATTTTGGCACTTATGTAATGATAGAAAAGAGGAACAGTATTACAATCCTCCAGTGAAACAAATCTGGAACACCGAATTCAGTATTTCACCCTTCATGTTGAGCATACTGTATCAATTTTCATGTGCATCCAACTCCAGACAGGAGAGGAGGTAGACTAGACAACCCAATGTGAAACTGTTTCAACACTGAAGGCCATCCTCTAATCAGTAAGTGACCATATAGGATATCTCGGCTGAACAACAGATAATTCAAAAGGAAGTGGAGAACATGCAAGATGTTATTCAGTTGTACAAAACTCCTTGGTTTTCTATGTTCTTCATACAGAAGAAAGATGACACATGGCACTCCTGCATCGATAACCTGATCACTGATTTTATTTATGACCAAAACTTCTTCGGAGGTTTGGTCAGGTCAGCTGGCAAAATATTACTTTCAAATTCACTGAATGCTTCTCACACTGCTCTCCACATGCTCATTTTGGCTTTGTTCATCTTCTGTTTGTGAATTAGACTTTCCTTAAATCTGTGATAAAGATCTCTCTGCTTTCCTAGCAACTTTCTAACATGACTACCAACCACAGTGCGTCTCTCCCATTCCTCACAACTTTCCTCAGTCTCAGGCATATTACACAACGCTTCTGAGCTTCACCTATTTGTACAGCACATTTGTTTTTAGAGATAAATATTTGATGGTGGATACTCAAGATAGCCCACAGTTCGTACCCAGCCACTCTTGCTAAGGAAAAACATTTCCCATTCCTCCGTAACATTCCTAATAATACCCATAGTTATCAATGCTATCACAGCTGTATGATCACTAACATCATTCCCAGCTAAACGATTTTAGAATTTCAACACTCTTAATTGCTATGTGATCTAAGATGTTGCCCTCATAAGTCAATTGTCCAATTCTCTGCTGAAGTAATTTTCAGATGAGGCATTCGCAACAACCCATATGAATACCAGTCTGTGGCACCTGTTTTAATTGTATGACTCTCCCATCCTATAGCTGACAAATTGAAATCTCCAACATACACTCCTGGAAATGGAAAAAAGAACACATTGACACCGGTGTGTCAGACCCACCATACTTGCTCCGGACACTGCGAGAGGGCTGTACAAGCAATGATCACACGCACGGCACAGCGGACACACCAGGAACCGCGGTGTTGGCCGTCGAATGGCGCTAGCTGCGCAGCATTTGTGCACCGCCGCCGTCAGTGTCAGCCAGTTTGCCGTGGCATACGGAGCTCCATCGCAGTCTTTAACACTGGTAGCATGCCGCGACAGCGTGGACGTGAACCGTATGTGCAGTTGACGGACTTTGAGCGAGGGCGTATAGTGGGCATGCGGGAGGCCGGGTGGACGTACCGCCGAATTGCTCAAAACGTGGGGTGTGAGGTCTCCACAGTACATCGATGTTGTCGCCAGTGGTCGGCGGAAGGTGCACGTGCCCGTCGACCTGGGACCGGACCGCAGCGACGCACGGATGCACACCAAGACCGTAGGATCCTACGCAGTGCCGTAGGGGACCGCACCGCCACTTCCCAGCAAATTAGGGACACTGTTGCTCCTGGGGTATCGGCGAGGCCCATTCGCAACCGTCTCCATGAAGCTGGGCTACGGTCCCGCACACCGTTAGGCCGTCTTCCGCTCACGCCCCAACATCGTGCAGCCCGCCTCCAGTGGTGTGGCGACAGGCGTGAATGGAGGGACGAATGGAGACGTGTCGTCTTCAGCGATGAGAGTCGCTTCTGCCTTGGTGCCAATGATGGTCGTATGCGTGTTTGGCGCCGTGCAGGTGAGCGCCACAATCAGGACTGCATACGACCGAGGCACACAGGGCCAACACCCGGGCATCATGGTGTGGGGAGCGATCTCCAACACTGGCCGTACACCACTGGTGATCGTCGAGGGGACACTGAATAGTGCACGGTACATCCAAACCGTCATCGAACCCATCGTTCTACCATTCCTAGACCGGCAAGGGAACTTGCTGTTCCAACAGGACAATGCACGTCCGCATGTATCCCGTGCCACCCAACGTGCTCTAGAAGGTGTAAGTCAACTACCCTGGCCAACAAGATCTCCGGATCTGTCCCCCATTGAGCATGTTTGGGACTGGATGAAGCGTCGTCTCACGCGGTCTGCACGTCCAGCACGAACGCTGGTCCAACTGAGGCGCCAGGTGGAAATGGCATGGAAAGCCGTTCCACAGGACTACATCCAGCATCTCTACGATCGTCTCCATGGGAGAATAGCAGCCTGCATTGCTGCGAAAGGTGGATATACACTGTACTAGTGCCGACATTGTGCATGCTCTGTTGCCTGTGTCTATGTGACTGTGGTTCTGTCAGTGTGATCATGTGATGTACCTGACCCCAGGAATGTGTCAATAAAGTTTCCCCTTCCTGGGACAATGAATTCACGGTGTTCTTATTTCAATTTCCAGGAGTGTATTACACTGAATTATCAAGAAACTTACATTTATATGTTCCAAGTTTTCTTTGAAGTGATCTCCCACTTTGGCCCCTCAGGCAGGTAGTGTCTAAAGGCGTCCAATTAGCATGTTTAACCCACCTCTGATGTTTACTTTCACCCAAATTATTTCACATTTGGATTTTGTTATAATCTCACAAGATTCTGTAATGTTCTTTATGACAGTAAATATGCCACCATCTGATGTCTATCCTACCTTTACAATACGTATTCCAATCAGAGTTCAGTATAATTTTAATTTAATTTTACCCATATTCAATACACTGCAAGTATGAATTTAAGAAAAAAAAAACCTTCAAATTCTTAAACTAACATCAAACCTTTTCATGACAGGAACATGCATCTATTAAGACAAATTACACCTGCTCCAAAATGCATCACGTACTTAATAAAAGACAAAAAGTTGTGACCGGAGGTGTTTTTTTAAATTATTTTTTAACATTTTTGTCTGTGATCTTTCCATAGATGATACAGTACATAATTCATGTTTGACTATATGAAGGATTACCTGAAAACAAAAGCGATGTGCACACCATACGTAGTCTGGTATTCGAATAGTCACTAAATTTATGTAATGCATGCCTCACTTACTGAGGGAGCCCCACAGTTCTCCTTCTGATAGAGGATGAAAAATTCTCATCCAAGATCAACTCAGAACCATCTCACCCTTTGGTTTAGACCTTCCATTCAGCTCCAAACCTGAGGAGCTTGATCGATTCTGGGTAAAAAGATACAAATAGTAAACTATGCATCCAGCCTGTTTGCAAGGCTAGCAGTCTTTACCATGGTAATTAACAGTCTAAACTCTAAAGGGACTGAGTGTAAGTGCCATTTGTGAGGACATTAACTACTATTAGCAGCTGGTTGCACCCACTGCATTCAACAGCTGCTGGCAAAGTCTTCTCTATGTCTGAGACAAGATCTTCTCCCAGGTAGACTGAATGCACAGCTGTCTTCTTCCTCATGCCTCTTCCTAAGGCGATTCTATTGCCCCGCTAATGTTGATGCTTCCAATGATCAACATAACCACTTTCTGCATTGTCCGTACTTGGCAGGAAAATCAGCCATTAGTCCAACCAACAAGATATCCCATGCTGGATCAGATGTGTTACCAGCTCTGAGCAGCAGCTCGTACCTGTTGCTAAAGTGTAAGGAAGCTAGCTGTGCAACCAGTTCCCATATTTTTCCGGTAATCCAGATATCACTGACTATGGGTGTCAACAGGAATACAAACAAATGCTCCAACCCTGGTACTGCTGATCCCTCCAAAAAAACAACTTAGAAGTACACCTCTTGTCACTCAGTATTATTCTGGTCTTGATTAGGCTCTGACTTCCTAAAACAATGCCCTGAAATGAGGTCCCTTCTGTCAGACATTCTGCCCATCACACCTTTTCATCGTTCTCCCAATCTTCACAATATCCTTGTTACACTAAATGTTCCTTCTGCACCCATTTCCCTACCCGGTGGTGCCTACCCCTGTGACCATCCCCACTGTAAGACTTGCCCTATGCACCCTCCTACCATCAACTATACGTGCCCGGTAATTGGCAAACCACATACTATTACAACATATTGTATATCAGCTGTTATGTAAACATTGTTCGGCCTTTTACATCAGCATGACTACCACCAATTGTTAGGTTAGGTTAGTGGTGTTTAACGTCCCGTCGACAACGAGGTCATTAGAGACGGAGCGCAAGCTCGGGTTAGGGAAGGATGGAGAAGGAAAGCGGCCGTGCCCTTTCAAAGGAACCATCCCGGCATTTGCCTGAAACGATTTAGGGAAATCACGGAAAACCTAAATCAGGATGGCCGGAGACGGGATTGAACCGTCGTCCTCCCGAATGCGAGGACTACCACCAAGTTATCAATTAAGATGAATGGGCATAAGCAGAGGATGTACACCCACAATACACTATAACCTGTTGCAGAGCATGCTCTACAACAAGACAGTCATGACCTTGATGCCTGTTTCACCACATATGCCACATGGATTCTTCCCAAAAACACCAGTTTCTCAGAACTCCACTGGCGTTACAATATGTCCTCAGTTCTCGCCACCAAACTGGCCTTAATTTATGTTAAATTCTTCAGTCTCGGCATTTCTTCACAGTAACCATTCTTTTCTTCAATTGGCTTTAGTTTTCTATATCTTTCATTTTCCGACCTGCTTATTTTTCCCTGCTCCCCACTTACACATACAATGCACCTAGGTTTCTGTTCTTATTAACTTGTGCACAATGGTTTTTCGGTAATCTCTTCCTTGTCTATTACACTATCTTCCAGCTTTAAGCTTCCAGGATTTCTAATCTTGTCCGATGCAGTCCACAATAATAAGTCTTTTCCTTCTCATCCTGCCTGGTAAGTTTCCCCTGATCTGGGGTTCTGGGCGATTTTTCTGAACTCTCCTCATTATCTATATCTCACCAAGCCTTTTCCTTCATCCTTATTCCTTCCCCTTCAGCCCTTCTGCCAGAAAGAGGAGCCACTGGCTCCAAGAGCTTGCACATTTAAATACCCTTATATGTGTCTTCTATTGCCACTGCTTGGTGAGCAATTTTTTTTCCCAGTTACACTATATTTTGAAAATTTGATTATTTTTGTGACTTTTCAAGCTCTACCGGAAGATGTGTTGTAAATACGAAGGGCGTTTGAAAAGTCCGTGCAAAGTCCGATAGATGGCACCACTGGCGCGTATCGAGGTCATGTTTAGTTAGTAACATCTTTGGAAAGAACGCACACCAAGTTTCAGCCATATTGGTTTATTTCTTTGTGTTTGGCATTCGTGTGAGTCAAAGTGATGTCAAAAAAATGGACAAAAAAGAATTTTGAGTGGTGATTAAACATTACTTTATGAAAGGCAAAACGCCTCAGGAGACTAAAGAGAAGCTTGATAAACATTACAGTGACTCTGCACCTTCAATTAGAACAGTTTATAAGTGGTTTCAAAATTTTCGGAGTGGCCATATGGGCACAAGTGATGCTGGATGCCCTGTGGAGGTTACGACTCCAGAAATCATTGATAAAAGCCACGATACGGTGATGGATGATAGAAGAGTTAAGGTGCCTGAGATTACTAGTGCTCTGGGCATCTCGAATGAACGGGTACATCATATTTTTCATAAACATTTGGACATAAGAAAGCTATCCGCAAGATGGGTTCCGCAATTGCTCACACTTGACCAAAAACAGAATCGTGTGAAATTTTGCAATGATGGTTTGCAGCTGTTCAGAAAGAATCTACAGGACTTTAAGCATCATTTCGTCACTGTGGATGAAACATGGATACATTACTATACTCCTGAGACTAAAGAACAATCTAAACCAAAAACCAAAAAAGGCGAAGACCATTCCTTCGGCTAGAAAGGTTATGGCGACTGTCTTTTAGGATCCGCAAGGGATAATCCTCATCGACTATCTGGAAAAGGGTAAAACTATTACTGGTGCATATTATTCATTGTTATTGGATCATTTGAAAACCGAGCTGCAGGAAAAACGCTGGCGATTGGACCACAAAAAAGTCATTTTCCATCACGACAATGCACCATCACACACCTCAGCAGTTGTGGTCAGCAATAGGATTTCAACTCGTTTCACATCCCCCTATTCTGTAGACTTGGCTACCTTGGACTTCTATTTGTTCCCCAATTTGAAGAAATGGCTGGTGGGACAAAGATTTTATTCAAATGAGGAGGTGATTGCAGCAACTAATACCTATTTTGCAGACTTGGACAATTCCTATTATTCGGAAGGGATCAACAAATTAGAACGGCATTGGACGAAATGTAGAAGTCTAAAAGGAGACTATGTGGAAAAATAAAACAGGTTCACCCCCAACATATAAAAGGTTTTTATTTTTGCACGGACTTTTCAAACGTCCCTCGTAGTCTTCACGGGCTTGCTGCCGGATCACGTTGTGCAAATTCCACAATATTTCCTAGCCACCAGCAAGGTTGAACCACCTTTGCTCCGCGGAAATATTGTGGAATTTGCACGGCAAACCCGTGAAGACTTTGATTATTTTTATTGATATAACAATATTTGCTTAGTGAATATGACAACAAACACATATCAGGTTATTTGAGCAGTTAACATCAAACATTCATCATCAAGATAGAAAATGATGAAGCATACATGGACAATGTTCAGAAAGACCTGCTATGTTTGACAACTGTGCTAGAAAGTTGTTCCAAAAGCAGAGCCTATTTCACACATACTTAAACATAGCCAAAGCTGCACAGACAAACGAAAACTGAATAAAACCAAAATTAGTGAAAGGAAAAGAACACAGGAAGTATTCATCAAAGTTTAAGTAGAATTCTGCCTAATGATTTGGCAGAAAATTCTAAGCAGTTTTGGTATTACATTAAATCAGTAAATGGATCAAAGTCATCTTTCCAGATACTCAGTGATCATAACAGCATTGTAGCAGAGGATGACAGGGATAAGGCCAAAATATGAAATTTCTTTTTCCAAGACAGTTTCACTGAAGAATACTGCACTGCAGTTTCTCCTTTCCTTTGCATGAATGCCAAAATGACAGATACTGAAATAAGTGGTCACAGGATAGACACCAACTAAAATCACTGAACACAGAAATGCAGCTGGACATGATTGGATACCTATATGATTCTATTTAATGCATATGATAAAACTTGCTCCTCTCCTAGAGGCAGTCTACCATAGGTCAGTGGAGGAATGAAGAATTCCAAGCAATTGTAAATGCGCACAGGTAATTCCCATTTTTAAGAAGTATTATTTAAAAGATGTAACGCAATCATACCCTTTACTGCCGACACCCATCTGTTGTAGAATTTGGAATACATTTTACATTCACAAATCATGACCTTTCTGAAGATCAATATTCAACAACTATGCAAGACCCAGATGGCAGTAGAGACCTGCACCGATGTTGATGCCGTATTCCCAGGCTTTCGGAAGGTGGCTGAACCAGTTCCACATGTCACTTGATGAACAAAACACGAAAGTACAGAATATTAGACCACCTCTTTTATTGGACTGAAGAGTACCTAGCAAGCAGAATAGAGTATCTCCTTCTTAAGTGAGAGAAATTTTCAGATGTAAAAGAAACTTCAGGCATACTCCAAGGGAATGTTACTGGCCACAATGTATGTAAATGTACACTGATAACATCGGAAACTCCATCGGGGTACAGGTTCCTTGACTTGCACCTCAGGGTGGAGGGGTGTCAGGATTCGCTTAACTCATCAAGGACCCACTACACACAGAAGTGGCTACATGGGTAGTGGGTGCCGAGTAGAGTGGACGGGGCACCTCTTTAGATTAGAGGGAAGTGAAAGTGTAGAAACACATGGTCAGTCTCAAAGGGTGCTCGTCAAACACAGGGTGAGGGTAAACCTACAAAACACTGGTGTTAAAGCTGCAAATTGTCCTACCTTTCTTGGGAAATAATCCGAGCTCTAAGTGCAGCAGAAATCATAACATGCAGTGAAAATTGGCTAAGCCCAGAGATGAATTCAGGCTAAGTTTTTATCAAGGACCCAATGGTGTTCAGAAAGGATAGATTAACTGAGATGGTGATGGCATGTTTGTTGCTGTTAAAAGCAGTTTAATGTTGTACTGAAATTGAGGTAGATAGTTGTGATGAGTTAGTATGGGCATACATTATACTCAACAACCAGAATAATAATAAACTTGTTCCTATTACCGACTCTCTGAGTGAGATGATATCGTTGCTGAAGGGCTCACAGAAAATTTAAAAATCTGGGTCTCACTTCAAATAGGTACCCAACTCGCACACTTATAGTTGGAAGTGACTTCAATCTACTGTCAGTAAGTTGGCAAAAATACATTTTTACGGTTGATATAGGCATAAAACATCATCTGAAATTGTACTAAACGCTTTCTCTGAAAATTATAGGAGCCCATACAAAGTGTAAATGATTGCAATAACATACTAGACCTCCCGGCAACAAACAATCCAGAGCAAATACAGAATGGCATGATAGATTAATGGATTGGCAGCACAGGGTCGTTATAGCGAGACTGAATATTGTAGCATCCAAATCCACTAAAAATAAAAACAAAATAACTCTATTTACAAAAGCAGGTGAAAATTCACTTGACACCTTCCTAAGAAACTGTTTCAATTCCTTCCAAACTGACTATGTAAGTGCAGACCAAACACGCCTTAGATTCAGAGAAATTATATTTATGGCATCTGAGAGATTCATACCAAGTAAATTAATAGGAGATGAAACAGATCATCCATAGTACACAAAACAGGTCAGAACACTGTTGCAGAAGCAATGAAAAGGTGTATCAGATTTAATTTATTTATTTTATTTATTTACAGGTCAAGTACAGTAGGACCAAATTGAGAAGCAAATCCCCAAGGTCATGCAACGTGTCAGTACATGAAATTACAACAAAAAGTAATAAAATATAAAAATAAAATGTTTATGAACCCAAAAAAATTCACACCATAAGTAAATGCTATCAACAATACAAGAATCAGCTTAATTTTTCAAGGAACTCTTCGACAGAACTGAAGGAGTCACCCATGAGGAAACTCTTCAGTTTTGATTTGAAAGCATGTGAATTACTGCTAAGATTTTTGAATTCTTGTAGTAGCTTATTGAAAATGGATGCAGCAGCATACTGCACACCTTTCTGCATAAGAGTTAAGGAAGTCTGATCCAAATGCAGGTTTGATTCCTGCCGAGTATTAGCTGAGTGAAAGCTGCTTATTCTTGGGAATAAGCTAATACTGTTAACAAGAAATGGCAGTAAGGAATATATATTTTGAGAGCCCAATGTCAAAGCACCCAGACTAGTGAACAGGGGACGACAAAAGTTTCGTGAACTTACATCACTTATTGCCCAAACCGCCAGTTTCTGAGCCAAAAATATCTTTTTAGAATGGGAAGAGTTACCCCAAAATATAATACCATACGACATATGCGAAGACCAATTTTCATGTCGAATGATCACTCGCTTCAGATATCCTTCGAATAGTAAAAATAGCAGCAATAAGTTTTTGAGCAAGATCCTGAACGTGGACTTTCACAACAGTTTACTATCTATCTGAACACCTATAAATTTGAACTATTCAGTTTCACTAATCGTATGCCCATTCTGTGAAATTAAAATGTCAGGTTTTGTTGAATTGTGTGTTAGAAACTGTAAAATCTGAGTCTTACTGTGGGGTGAAACCGAGCCAATGGTGCACACATCATCCTTTACTACCAAGCTAGTGTAATCAGCAAACAGAAATATTTTAGAGTTATCCATTATACTAGAGAGCATATCATTTATATAAATAAGAACCGGAGTGGCCGCTACACTGATCCCTGGAGCACCCCCATTTGACCGTACCCCACTAAGACCCCCACATCACAGCCATTCTCAATATTGTGCTAAAGTAAGAGATGAACCAACTGTGAGCTACTCCCCGTATTCCGTAATGGTCCAACTTCTGGAGCAATATTCTGTGATCAACACAATCAAATGTCTAAGTTAAATTAAAAAATATGCCTAGTGTTTGAAACCTTTTGCTTAACCCATCCAGTACCTCACAGAGAAAAGAGAATATAGCATTTTCCACTGTTAAATGACTTCTAAAGCTGAACTGCACATTTGATAGCAGATCGTGTGATATTAAATGATCAATTATCCTTACATACACAGCCTTTTCAATAACTTTAGTAAACACTGATGGCATGGAAATAGGTCTAAAATTGTCTACATTATCCCTTTCTTCCTTTTTATAAAGCGGCTTTACTACTGAGTACTTTAATCGTTCGGGAAACTCACCGACCATTCCTAAAGAAAAAATTACAAATATGGCTAAAATACAGGGCTAACATGTGCTGCACAGTACTTTAATATTCTGCTAGGCACTCCATCATATACATGAGAGTTCTTAGTCTTCAGTGATTTAATTACTGAATCGATCTCCACCTTGTCTGTATCACAGAGGAGTATTTCAGACATCAATCTCGGAAAGGCATTTGCCAAGAGAGTTATATGAGACGCTGTTAATACTGTACATATATCTGATTTATCAGTAAAAGAAATATTTTTAGTACAAACTGACTTTATATTGTTGACATTGTGCTGCTGACCAGACACTTACATCACAACTGACCATATGGTTTTCATTTTATCCTGTGAATTAGCTATTCTATTTGCATAACACATACTCTTTGCCTTTCTAATAACATTTTTAAGCACCTTACCATACTGTTTGTAATGGACCACTGTAGCTTGATTGTGACTACTAACACTTTGATGTAATTTCCACTTTGTTCTACATGATATCGTTATCCCACTAGTCAGCCACCCAGGCTGCCTTTCACTGCTAGTATCCCATTTAGAACGTTCCAATGGAAAGCAACTCTCAAAGAGCACGAGAAATGTGTTATATTTGTCATTTATGTTATTGGCACTATAAACATCCTGCCATTCTTGTTGCTTGACGAGGTTTAAAAACTCTCTATTGCTGTTGGATTAACTTTCCTACATAATTTGTAATTGTATGTGACAAATGGAAAAACTGGTAGAAGCGGACCTCGGGGAAGACCGGTTTGGATTCCGTAGAAATGTTGGAACACGTGAGGCAATACTAACCTTACGACTTATCTTAGAAGAAAGATTAAGAAAAGGCAAACCTACGTTTCTAGCATTTGTAGACTTAGAGAAAGCTTTTGACAATGTTGACTGGAATTCTCTCTTTCACATTCTAAATGTGGCAGGGGTAAAATACAGGGAGCGAAAGGCTATTTACAATTTGCAGAAACCAGATGGCAATTATAAGAGTCGAGGGGCATGAAAGGGAAGCAGTGGTTGGGAAAGGAGTGAGACAGGGTTGTAGCCTCTTCCCGATGTTATTCAATCTGTATATTGAGCAAGCAGTAAAGGAAACAAAAGAAAAATTCGGAGTAGGTATTAAAATTCATGGAGAAGAAGTAAAAACTTTGAGGTTCGCCGATGACATTGTAATTCTGTCAGAGACAGCAAAGGACTTGGAAGAGCAGTTGAACGGAATGGACAGTGTCTTGAAAGGAGGATATAAGATGAACATTAACAAAAGCAAAACGAGGATAATGGAATGTAGTCAAATTAAATCGGGTGATGCTGAGGGAATTAGATTAGGAAATGAGACACTTATAGTAGTAAAGGAGTTTTGCTATTTAGGGAGTAAAATAACTGATGATGGTCGAAGTAGAGAGGATATAAAATGTAGACAGGCAATGGCAAGGAAATCGTTTCTGAAGAAGAGAAATTTGTTAACATCGAGTATAGATTTAAGTGTCAGGAAGTCATTTCTGAAAGTATTTGTATGGAGTGTAGCCATGTATGGAAGTGAAACATGGACGATAACTAGTATGGATAAGAAGAGAATAGAAGCTTTCGAAATGTGGTGCTACAGAAGAATGCTGAAGATAAGGTGGGTAGATCACGTAACTAATGAGGAGGTATTGAATAGGATTGGGGAGAAGAGAAGTTTGTGGCACAATTTGACTAGAAGAAGGGATCGGTTGGTAGGACATGTTTTGAGGCATCAAGGGATCACAAATTTAGTATTGGAGGGCAGCGTGGAGGGTAAAAATCGTAGAGGGAGACCAAGAGATGAATACACTAAGCAGATTCAGAAGGATGTAGGTTGCAGTAGGTACTGGGAGAGGAAGAAGCTTGCACAGGATAGAGTAGCATGGAGAGCTGCATCAAACCAGTCTCAGGACTGAAGACCACAACAACAACAACAACGTGACATTTGTTTGAGTACAAAAGACTTTTAGTGTTAAAATGTTTGCATCGTGGTCTAAAAGGCCATTCACCCTTTTACTAACAGAATGCCCATCTAAAGAACACAAATCTCCAACACCGCTGATGTTCTACAGTACCTCAAAGTTTAGCTTGGAACTCAATGTGAGATGCATTTAATAGTTTCCACAGTGAAACTGATTCAAAATCTGGCATAAAATCCAAAAAGATTCTGGTCATATGTAAAGTAAACCAGTTGCAACACACAATCAATACCTTCATTATGTGACAGCAATGCTAATGTTACCGATAACAGCACCACTAAAGCAGAGTTACTAAACACACTTTTTTAAAATTCCTTGACCAAAGAAGATGCAGTAAATGTTCAGAAATCAAATCATAAACAGCTGTCAACACAAGTAACTTGGATGGTGTTGCGAAGTAACTTAAGTCACTTAATAAAGGAAAGTTTTCCGGGCCAGACTGTATACCAGTTAGGTTCCTTTTGAAGTATGCTAATGTAATAGCTCTGAATTTAACAATCATACACAGCACTTGCTTGACCAAAGATCCATACCTAAGGATGGGATAGTTGCACAGGTCATACCAATACACATGAAAGCAAAAAGAAGTCCACAACATGGACATCAATTTGCAGTAAGATTTTGAAGAAAACAATGTATTCGTGCAAAGTGAGCACAGATTAAGAAAATATCATTCTTGTGAAATACAACTGGTCCCTTATTACCACGAAGTAATGAATACTACTGACAAGGGCTCTTGAGTTGATTCCATATTTCTAGATTTCCAGAAGGCTTTTGACACCATTCCTGAAAAGTAGATTTTAGTCACTGTGTGTTTATGGAGAGTCATCTCAGTTGTGCAACTGGATTTGTGATTTTCTGTCAGAAAGACCACAGTTTGTATTAACTGTTGGGAAGTCATCTATTGAAACAAAAGTGATAAGTTATCTGGCATTCTCCAAGGGAGTGTTACAGGCCTCCTGCTGTTCCTAATTCATAGACATGACTTGGGGAACATTGTGAACAGCAGTCTTAGATTGTTTGCTGATGATGCTGTCATTTACAAGCTAATAAATTCATCAAAAGGTCAATATGAATTACGAAATAATTTAGACTAGATACGTGTATGGTGCAAAAAGTGGAAGCTAACTCTGAAGAATAAAATGTTTGATGTCCTCTGCATGAGTATGAAAAAGAATACATTAAATTTTGGATAAATCATAACTACTACAAATTTAAAGATTGTCGATTCAATTACATACCAACGTATTACTATTAGGTACAACTTAAATTGGAGCAACCACACAGAAAATCTTTTGGAGTAGGTGAACCATACACTGTGTTTTATTGGGAGAACACTTAAAAGAGGCAACAACTCTACTAAATCTATGCTAGGCTTGTCAGTCCTCTTACTACAGTATTGGTGTGCGGTCCTTCTGTGGTGTCGGGAGGCTAGAATAGAGCTGTAGTGATTACTTGTCTGTTGTGAAAGGTGACTAAAAGGAGTCTTCCATTTAGTTAAGCTTTTACATGACTTGGCTAGTATTAGGACACCTGTTACTCTTAGTTCATCTCCTGAATTTTCCCTCAACTAACTTTATTACTTATGGTTCTTTTGCAAGGCATGACCTCCATTTTTCTAAATTTTACAGAAGTGTGGGCCAGTTGGGGGGAAGGACACCACATGCTGTGGTCTGCTGCATCTGAAATCCAAGAAGGTAGACAATCCATCATGTTAATCCTTTCCACATGCTATTTGAGAGTGGAACGGCCAAAACAATAGTCTGACAGTGGTTCTGGGAACCTTCTGCCAAGCACTTGGATGTGAATTGCAGAATACTGATGTAAATGAAGATGCAATCTGTTGTATACCGAGAAGTTGAAATGATAAAAATTGTAATGAAATGCAGTGAGACTACAGGAGTTTTGGCACTTGGCTCACATATTGCTGGTTGGTCCTCAACATAAAAGCATGTAATGTATTGCGCATAAATAACTGCAAAGAGCTGTCATTGTTTGATTACATGATTTTAATTATAATTAGTCAAAGTGAACAAGCAATCTGGCTTGATAGAATTCCCACTGAAGATGCTGTAGAATTAGCCTTGGTATTAGGTCATGTTTATCAAGAACTTTCTGTGCAGTGAATGCCAAGGTGACAGGAAAAAAAGTAATGGTCACATGTTCTGCTAAGAAAATAGGTAAAAGAATTGATGCATAGACCAATATCCCCAACATCCATCTGCTGCAGAACCATGGAGGATTTTCTAAGCACAAACAGTGTATTTTCGGGAAGGAATGAAACTTTGCTTAAACAATCTTTAGTGTCGTCTACCTTAATTTCCAAGTGGTATTTGACATTGTCCTACATTGTTAAGTAAAATGCAATATACGACTGCACAGAGTATCTTCACAAATATGTGACTGGTTCAAAGAGCATTTGACTAATATAACCCAGTACGCTACACTGGGAACTGAATGTTCATCAGCAGTGAAAGCAACATTTGCATATGCCCAAGGAACCAAGGAAGTG
This sequence comes from Schistocerca nitens, assembly GCF_023898315.1. NCBI lineage: Eukaryota > Metazoa > Arthropoda > Insecta > Orthoptera > Acrididae > Schistocerca > Schistocerca nitens. Next base: position 115,795,844 of record NC_064614.1, on the reverse strand, counting down.
TAATAAGATGGCTAATGTTCCCACTGAGCATAAAACAGAATTCCCAAACAAAAGGTGAGGTTCTCACAAAATCCTCTTGATTAAATTTAGAGAATCAGTATTTGAGGAAGGCTGTGCAACAATTCCACTGCATCCACTGTATATTGCCCACTGGTATCATTAAAATAAAGAGAGATTAGGAAACACAGAAATCCATATATAATTCCTCTTGCTCTACAGAGGAAAGGAATACAACAGAAAATCACTGATCTTGTAAAACATATCCTCTTCATTCAGTGCACTGTAGTTTGCTGACTACATGTTGGTGTAGTACTACAACACTATCCATGTTCACAAATGCACAGTCTGATAAAAAAAATTAAGCACCCAGAAGACAATGTTGCACGTCAATGCACCACAGGCATTACTCATTAGAATTGCAATTCCCTGTAACAAGGTAGAATGGCCACCAGAGTTCATTAGCATTGTTACCAGGCCTGGTATGGTATATCAGGGATGATAACAGTGACAGATGTTGAGTGATGCATGTAAACAATGCAGAGATGTCGCATACTCTTTTCAGACAGTGTTATCAGCACCTGACAATATTAAAGGGACCTCATTTTGGGACTCCATCTGGCCAGCTGGTCATTTAACGCAACATACAGATTTCACTGGATGTGACAGTGGCCCAATGATGAACTAGGTGGGAAAGTGAGGGCAGGCATACTTACCGTCAAGTTTATAGTTGACCACTTCTGACCACCACAAGGAAGGATCACTGTGTTGTGCACCAAGCATATTGCAACCTGCTTCACATCTGTGTCTGCCATCAGAGAAAAGGTAGCCTAATGGACTCACTGCAACATTCTGTCATCCCACACCATTGATAGTCAGCAACAAGCAGCAGCCGCACAAGGAAATTACCTCCCAGACACAGGATGCCTTTAACACCGTAATACAAATGCTGCATTTGGAGCGGTGCAACGTCTGGGAAGCATGAATTGTTGTAGAATGGTGTCATACTGTGTTCAATAATGAACCAAGTTCCGCATTACCCCAGATGACCATTGGTTGGTGAGTATGGTGGAGACTTGGGGAGAGGTCCCATTCTTCTGGAGTTACTTGTGGCATCACAGTGAGGGTAGCCGTTGCTTATAACTTCGGTTTGTGACTGGTAATAACTGAGGGAATTCTTGACAACACAATGGTACATCAATGACATCCTTTGTCCTTGTGTGGTATGTTACTCTCAAGTGACAGTATCAAGGTGACATTATTCAACAAGACAATGCTTGTCCAAAAATCGCTCAAGTCACTATGCACTGTCTGCATGATGATGTGGTACTCCCGTGGCTAGCATGATCCCCAGATCTGTCAACTCTGTCCCAGACGTCAAGGATCAGTTACAATAGTTGTTGGCCAGCATGTCACAGGAGAGGATACAATGGCTTTCTGACACCTTCTGCAACTGAAGCAGTGCACTGACCCACACCAGAATGGGTGAAAATCATACTAGTTAGTGAGCTCATACTGCCAGGTTCTTTGTAAATCTGATTCAATTTTGTAATCACTGAAATAACATCACACACTCTATCAAACAACAAAGTTTCATTTTGTTTCCTCCTTTCCTGCTGGCTGCATCCCCCCCCCAGGGGCAGTGTAAATATCAATACACAGTACCACCCAAGCCTTGAATTTTAAGTACTGACTGAATCTTTTCTTTTTGTCAGGCAGTGTAAACCTCAATACACAGTACCACCCAAACCTTGAAAGTACATCATCCTGAGAGGGGAAAAAATGTTCCCAGGTTTACCCATAAAATGATAAAACCCTCCCGGATATTCTCTCCACATTACCAATCATTGCCTTCTGTTTTAAACTTCAAAAGTTAAAGCATCTTTGTTAACCCAAAGGTACTGACTGAGGGAGCTCTTGACAACACTCTGAGATCCTGTGCCCTCATGTGGTATGTTACTCCCATGTGACAGTATCATGGTGACATTTTTCAATAAGACAATGTTTGTCCACAAATCGCACAATCTGTCTTGCAACCAACATTGGAAAACTATCCCTTGTGTCCAACCACTATTTACTCCTACATCACCACTGGCAAAACAATCAAAATTAATGATACAGACACATGAGACTACTTTAGGCATTAACCAGCAGACATGTTTGAAAGCTTTATGGGAAGGGGGCTGGGTAGAGGGGTCGAAGTAAGGCAATAATTTCACAGGTAACCTCCTCGTGATTCTCAAGATAAATACGGCATAACCTACTTGTGATTCATTGTTTAAACCCATGTGAGACTGTGCTGGCACAAATAACATAGAAGGGCTGGCATGTATACAATCTACACTTGGTGAAAACTAGTGCCACCAGCCAAGATGAGATAACTACCATCAAGCTGCTATCAACAGCTAACACTAACAGAAGAAGGTGTGATGCTTATTCAGTTCCTCTGTTGATCAATCAGGGAGACATCAGAATCCCGCACAGTGCTCAAACAGACTATTATTTGTTTACTACAGGTTATTTCCTTTCTCCTGATAACTGGCGTTCTACGGATCGGAGCATGGAATGTCAGATCCCTTAATTGGGCAGGTAGGTTAGAAAATTTAAAAAGGGAAATGGATATGCTAAAGTTAGATATAGTGGGAATTAGTGAAGTTTGGTGGCAGGAGGAACAAGACTTTTGGTCAAGTGAATACAGGGTTATAAATACAAAATCAAATAGGGGTAATGCAGGAGTTGGTTTAATAATGAATAAAAAAATAGGAGTGCGGGTAAGCTACTACAAACAGCATAGTGAACGCATTATTGTGGCCAAGATAGACATGAAGCCCACGCCTACTACAGTAGTACAAGTTTATATGCCAAGTAGCTCTGCAGATGTCGAAGAAATTGAAGAAAAGTATGATGAAATAAAAGAAATTATTCAGATTGTGAAGGGAGACGAAAATTTAATTGTCATGGGTGACTGAAATTCGGAAGTAGGAAAAGGGAGAGAAGGAAATGTAGTAGGTGACTATGGGGGTAAGAAATGAACGAGGAAGCCGCCTGGTAGAATTTTGCACAGAGCACAACTTAATCATAGCTAACACTTGGTTCAAGAATCATAAAAGAAGGTTGTATACATGGAAGAAGCCAGGAGATACTAGCAGGTTTCAGGTAGATTATATAACAGTAAGACAGAAATTTAGGAACCAGGTTTTAAATTTTGAGACATTTCCAGTGGCAGATGTTGACTCTGGCCACAATCTATTGGTTATGAACTGTAGATTAAAACTGAAGAAACTGCAAAAAGGTGGGAATTTAAGGAGATGGAACCTGGATAAACTGACTAAACCAGATGTTGTACAGAGCTTCAGTGAGAGCATAAGGGAACAATTGACAGGAATGGGGGAAAGAAATACAGTAGAAGAAGAATGGGTAGCTCTGAGGGATGAAGAAGTGAAGGCAGCAGAGGATCAAGTAGGTAAAACGACGAGGGCTAGTAGAAATCCTTGGGTAACAGAAGAAATATTGAATGTAATTGATGAAAGGAGAAAATATAAAAATGCAGTAAATGATGCAGGCAAACAAGAATACAAATGTCTCAAAAATGAGATCAACAGGAAGTGCAAAATGGCTAAGCAGGGATGGCTAGAGGACAAATGTAAGGATGTAGAGGCTGATCTCACTGGGGGTAAGGTAGATACTGCCTACAGGAAAATTAAAGAGACCTTTGGAGAAAAGAGAACCACTTGTATGAATATCAAGAGCTCAGATGGAAACCCAGTTCTAAGCAAAGAAGGGAAAGCAGAAAGGTGGAAGGAGTATATAGAGGGTCTATAAAAGGGCGATGTACTTGAGGACAATATTATGGAAATGGAAGAGGATGTAGATGAAGAAGAAATGGGAGATATGATTCTGCATGAAGAGTTTGACAGAGAACTGAAAGACCTGAGTTGAAACAAGGCCCCGGGAGTAGACAACATTCCCCTAGAACTGCTGATGGCCTTGGGAGAGCCAGTCCTGACAAAACTCTACCATCTGGTGAGCAAGATGTAAGAGACAGGTGAAATACCCTGAGGCTTCAAGAAGAATGTAATAATTCCAATCCCAAAGAAAGCAGGTGTTGACAGATGTGAAAATTACTGAACTATCAGTTTAATAAGTCACTGCTGCAAAATACTAACGTGAATTCTTTACGGACGAATAGAAAAACTAGTAGAATCCGACCTCGGAGAAGATCAGTTTGGATTCCGTAAAAATATTGGAACACGTGAGGCAATACTGACCCTATGACTTATCTTAGAAGCTAGATTAAGGAAAGGCAAACCTATGTTTCAGCATTTGTAGACTTAGAGAAAGCTTTTAACAATGTTGACTGGAATACTCTCTTTCAAATTCTGAAGGTGGCAGGGGTAAAATACAGGGAGCGAAAGGCTATTTACAATTTGTACAGAAACCAGATGGCAGTTATAAGAGTCGAGGGACATGAAAGGGAAGCAGTGGTTGGGAAGGGAGTGAGACAGGGTTGTAGCCTCTCCCCGATGTTATTCAATCTGTATATTGACCAAGCAGTGAAGGAAACAAAGGAAAAATTCAGAGTAGGAATTAAAATCCATGGAGAAGAAATAAAATCTTTGAGGTTCGCCGATGACATTGTAATTCTGTCAGAGACAGCAAAGGACTTGGAAGAGCAGCTGAACAGAATGGATAGTGTCTTGAAGGGAGGATATAAGATGAACATCAACAAGAGCAAAACAAGGATAATGGAATGCAGTCAAACTGAATCAAGTGATGCTGAGGGAATTAGATTAGGAGATGAGACACTTAAAGTGGTAAATGAGTTTTCTTATTTGGGGAGCAAAATAACTCATGGTGGTCGAAGTAGAGAGGATATAAAATGTAGACTGGCAATGGCAAGGAAAGTCTTTCTAAAGAAGAGAAATTTGTTAACATCGAGTATAGATTTAAGTGTCAGGAAGTCGCTTCTGAAAGTATTTGTATGGAGTGTAGCCACGTATGGAAGTGAAACATGGATGATAAATAGTTTAGACAAGAAGAGAATAGAAGCTTTCGAAATGTGGTGCTACAGAAGAATGCTGAAGATTAGATGGGTGGATCACATAACTAATGACGAGGTATTGAATAGGATTGAGGAGAAGAGAAGTTTGTGGCACAACTTGACTAGAAGAAGGGATCGGTTGGTAGGATATGTTCTGAGGCATCAAGGGATCACCAATTTAGTATTGAAGGGCAGCGTGGAGGGTAAAAATCGTAGAGGGAGACCAAGAGATGAATACACCAAGCAGATTCAGAAGTTTGTAGGTTGCAGTAGGTACTGGGAGATGAAGCTTGCACAGGATAGAGTAGCATGGAGAGCTGCATCAAACCAGTGTCAGGACTGAAAACAACAACAGGTTATTTGGATAATATTATGATATTATTCCACCATGGTTTTTCCACCGTTTTATATGCAATATTTCTTCCACCTGCCATTTTCTATTCTATATTTATACCCATGTTTTGTTCTCATTAAAGCTCTTCGTTCCATCAACTCTGAAGCGATTATGACAGTGTGCTTACTTTTGTGAGATAGGACTTCCTGATGTCCCTCATACCTTTCCCATAGGCTTTGCTTCCCTTCCCATAAAAATTGGCTCCTCCTTAGTATTGGTTTGAGTGGGCTGCTAACACCCCTTCCCCACCCCAGCTTGGTGGTATGAGGAGCAGCTCAGGTGGACTTACTGGTTACATCATTTTAATCAGTATGATTCTCAAACTATGAGTGTTGTCTCAAGTTGTCTCATGTACTATACAACACTCTTAATAATATGGAAACAGCATTTATATTATTGTTTCATCACAGATGACTCATGTCATCTGTTATGGAGATACGCGAGAGAATGGTCTTGCTCTGGACAGTGTCACCTGTTTCTGTCTTGGTGTCAATGGTTTATCAAACACTATAAGCCCACATTACACACAGTATTATGAAGTAGAGATGAAGAACAAGCAAACACATCAAGTACTCAACTTGTTAATATCTACCCATCATGAAATTAACATAAAAAGTCAGTTCAATGAAGACTGAACAAAGACTGATTAACTATTTGCCAGCTAAGTAAAATTAATTCTACTTTTGTGGTACATTTTTCAGCAGTGTTCACAAATGTGGGTTTCTTAGCTGGGTACACTGAATGAAACAATCGGACGAATCAGACGAAAGACGCTATAATAAAAATGATCTATAAATTAAGGACATACCTCATTAATGGGGTATATGATGCAACGTCACGAAAGAAAGTGACACACTGAAGCCCCCATTAGAAAACTCAACAAGATACAACAAACAAGATATTTACTTACATAAAACTTCATGAGTGGCAAGACAAGTTGCAAATTATGAAAAACTAGCTGACTTCAAAAAAATATTTAACGTAATGTTGATTTACACTTCTTTGATGTTTATTCAGAGCGCTATATTGTATAAAATGATGCAAGTGCTTAATTGAGCAACACTGAAAAGTAGAAGAAAAACACAATATCTTCAATACTTCAATTACACTTACGTCAGGGGATTCATGGTTGTGATGTATTAATTACAATACGTCGCTATTTTATGTTTCAGAAACTATCAGTAAAACAAGCCCTCAACACGTAAACAAACAAAACCGTAAGCATTCAAACGAACGACCTTTACGTGACCAAAGATCATATCACTGAAGATGATACCTTTCTGACTACTTTCCAGATGGATTTGAAACTTGCAAAACCAACTGCTGGCTCACAGTCGATGTTTCTACTAGCACATTTTCCATCTTGGCGTTAACTGAAACTGATGCTAACTTTAATGCAATAATACACGTTTCAGCAAAAGTGCTTAGAGGATTGTCGAAAATGACGAAATTGAGTCAGAGACAGATTTTTATGACCTATTAGGCTAGATATTGACAAAATCATTTGATTTGCTTAACTTGAGATTCGTTAAAATTTATGTTTTCCTTGCTACACTATTGCAAATATTGCAAAAATTTCAACACATTAACATAAGTGCTGATTTACGCAAAATAATGTTGTGATGGTATATTATCATCTAGAAATTCTGAAAGGAGTATACAGTACAGTGTCCTGACCAACGTCCCTAGCGACATGCAGTGGATATTTCTCGACTTTAATTTATTAAGGATTATCATGTATATTTATTGTGGTGTCTCAGAATACAGCCCACATGACTTCCAAATAACTTCTGACAATACCACATCAACCTTTATTAACAAATGATGATGATCAGTCAGGCTTTCGGAAGGGGACCAGCTAACACAAAGCCAGTTGTGAAATCGCAATTAGCATTGCAAGAAAGAATTAAGAAGATGAAATCACGTTCATATGACTTCTTGACCTAGAAATTGCGTTCATCAGTGTAAAACTGTGCAACATGTTCGAAATTCTGTGAAACATAAGAATAATCTATGCAGAAAGATGGGTTATATACAATAAGTACAAGAACCAATAGGGACCAAGAATGAAATTCTCAGAATAAGAAAGGTATAAGACAAGAATGCAGCATTTCATCTCTACATCCAGTGTGTGTATCGAAGAAACGATAACAGAAATAAAAGGAACATTCGAGAGTGAGATTAAAACTCAAGCTGAGAGGATATCAGTGATCAAATACACTGATGACCCTACAGTCTTCAGTGAAACTGAAGAAGTACAGGACTTGCTAAGTGATATGAACAGGCCTATGAGCAAACACTATAGAATGCGAATGAACCAAAGAAAGACAGAAGTAATGTGGTGTATCAGAAATGAGATTAACGATTAACTTAACATAAAAATTGGTGACCACTAAATAGATAACCTTGGAGGCAACATAATTCACCACAGATGAAACTAAGAGGACATAGAAAGCAAACTAACAGTGGCAAAAAAGCATTCCTGTCAAAAAGAAGCGTACTAGTATTAAACTGAGGAAGAAATTTCTGATAACATACGTTTGGAGCACACCATTGGGAGGTGGTGAATCATGGACTCTGGAAAACCCGAGAAGAAGAATATCAAAGCGTTCTGATCTGCTGGTGTAGAAGGATGCTGAAAAATAGGTGGATTGATAATCTAATTAATGAGGAGGTTGTCTGCAGAAGAAGGAAATACGGTAAACATTGACAAGAAAAAGGGATATGATAATGGAACAAGTGTCAAGGCATCAAGGAATGAACTTCCACATTACTAGAGGGAGCTATAGAGAGTAAAAACTGTAGGGGAAGACCGAGGGACAGCCGCTGTGGCCGAGCCGTTCTAGACGCTTCAGACTGCTACTGTCGCAGGTTCGAATCCTACCTCATGCACGGATGTGTGTGATGTCAGGTTAGTTAGCTTTAAGTAGTTCTAAGTTCCAGGGGACTGATGACCTCATATGTTAAGCCCCATAGTGCTCAGAGCCATTTCTGACCGAGATTGGAATATAGCCAACAGATAGTTGAAGCTGTGACCCTACTTGGGAAACTCGCAAAGAATGAGACACTTTACAGCTTCAATTATCCATTGGCTATAATGCAATCTCGGTCAAAAATGGCTCGGAGCACTTTTTCTTTCTGTATGCTTACAGAAGTACGATTTTCGATTTGTTGGCCACATTTGGAAGGCAAAGAGTGTTGTAATTATATGACTGACATAATTTACTTCGAGAGAGATGTGTGTGAAAATCCATAGGACCATTAATGTCTTTTGAGATCAGCTTCAGAAGCTGGCCTCCGTATTTTCTGGTAAACCTTCCGGGACGTAAGGTCGTGGTCCATGAAACTCTTCAGCTCCTAATGTTTCGTCCAGAGCTGCGCTGGACATCTTCAGAGGGGTGTTTCTCCTCCAGTGAATCTTGCCGACTGACGGGTCGGACGTCTTATTTTATCAATTGAACTGACAGAGACAGATATGCCCCCCCCCCCCCTGTAGATGACAAGGAGCTTAGACTAATTATTCTGATTACATTTTATCTGAACAGCGATATTTGAGCCATATATTAGATCTATTTCAAGATAAATGAAAATTTACCTATTTAAGTTACTAGAGGTCAGATTGGTATTTCTATGTTAAAAAATAATTTCTCTACTTTTTTGTAGCATTTACATCTTATAGGCTACTTTAATTTTTTTACTTGATTCTCTTTGATAGTTTGATATACACTCTGAGTTCTTTTTCCAGACTACCATTTCCTTTAAATGTTATGTATGGGCTGTAATCTACTGAGCTCACTTTTCCATCTGTTCTGGGAACGAATGATTCCATTAGTAAATCCAAGTTGGCTGTTTCATTTTATAATTTTCCTTATCAAGAATATACTTCCAAGATAAACAATTAAAGCAGAGTTGAGTTTTCTAAATAAACGTTAATATTAGGTTTTTGATGTTTCTAAGGCTCTTTTTTTGAGCTTTTAAATTGCTTTCCTAGGGTAGGATTTTCCCTAGTAAATCAACTTATATTGAAGCAATGATTCTGCTTAGGCTAAGTACATATTTTTTACCTCCTTCTTTGATTTGTTACTGCAAAACATTTTCGACACAACAACAGCTGGTATTTAATTTTATACTTACATGTTATGTTAGCACGTGTCATCTTTGATCTTCCTGGATCTTTTCAAGTGAGAGATGTAGAAATAAATAATTTTGTAACTGAAAAGTTAATGAAACTGTTGAAAACAAACAAGTCATCAGGCAGAGATAGAATGGCAGTTTGGCTTTACAGTTAGTACTCTTCAGCATCAGTTCTTTTCTTAGTCTGCATTCATCACAAATCCCTTACATTATGAACATTTCCAAGCGACTGAAGGGCAAAACATATAACCCAGATTTATAGCCCAAAATCTTCATCATTATTCTATTGCAAGATCTTGGTGCATAATCTACGAATGTAAAGTGTTGCCTAGAAATAGAGTAATACTTCTGTCCATAAATCAACATGCATTTAGGAAGCATCACTTCTGTGAAACACAACTCTTCTTTTTCAGTATCTTGCAAATCAAGGATGGATGTCAAGAGGCAGTTTCCATATTCCTAATTACTAGAAAGCTTTCTACACTACAGCACACAATGGACTTTCGCCACAGGTTGAGCATACATAACATTTTCTCAAATATGTAACTGGATAAAAAACTACTTGGGAGATGAAGCCAAGTATGTTGTCTTGGCTGGATGGAGTAAAAGTGCCTCAGGTAAGTGTTCCAGAGCTCCTCCTGTTCCTGATATGCATAATGAATTAGTCAGAAACGATGAGCAGCAGCCTGAGACACTTTGCCTATGACACTGTTGACTAAGGGAAAGAGCAGTCACTGAGTGACACTGGGTTTATTCATCATTGAGAGCATTTGTATTTAGCAGGCTGAATGACAGCTCATTTAAAATTTAAAAAAATGGATAGATAGAACATCTAGGTGTATTGTTATGAAACAAAGTGGACTACACTAACTTCATAAGGTCATTTGAAAGAAAAGGAAAGAGACAATTTTAATTATTACAAGAAAGTACATACATATAAATGAGACAGTAGGCACATACTGAATGATTACGCAAATTATGGCTAGAGCTTTTCAGAAATCCAAAAAATATAATTAATGAAAGACATCAAAGCAATTCAGATTTCATATGCTATGGAAATTCTCTGTGAACATAACTGAGAATCCTTGTTGATAACAATGATACAAAGCACTCTCCGCTATATATAGTAGAGAAATTTGTCGCACTTATATTCATTCATTTGATCTGATCAAATAAGAACCTTCAGCCTATCTCTTACATTTGATCTAGCTGGAGCATACACTCTAGTTAATCTATTCAGTGATTTTCGATTTGGCTAGAAAGGTTATCCAGAGACTTTGTCAAGTTTCGTAGAAATAACTATAGAATCATAGTGTGATAATTGGATATTGTACAATGGCTCATTAGAATGAAAATGGATAATAAATCATTAGATTTCATCTCTTGAAAGAAGCTGTATGCTGTGTATTATAACTGAAAAGCTGAGAAATATGACTGAAAATGAGTCTGCACCTGCATCTCAGTGTACTTATCTTGTTTACTGTATTCGTCGTTGGCAGTATTACTGGTCCACATGTTTTTTCTTATTTCAGAACTTAATGCCATTACTTTGTAAGAGAATATAGAGAATACTATTTTGGCGTTTTATTTAGTAAATAAACTGGGACTATGTCCACTTGTGATGAAACAGCCTAAAATTTATCTTTCGCCAAACATTTTCCTACTGTTGCTACAATATTAGATATTAGCGCAGAAGTATTGGTTCTGGTGTCACATAACACTTTGGTAAAGTGATGAACTGCACGACATATACAGTATTGAGAATGATGATCACAACTCTTTTAGCTAAGTGATTTAGAGGGGCATGCTTTTTGGGAGCTTGTTTTTCAACTTGTATTCTTGTGTGAAAGCACACTGCATATCTTCAAGATGGGATGATGAGAGCAGTTTTCATTACACGTTGCTGTGCCTACTGGTTGGGCCGTTTATTCCATGCACGTCAGACCCAGATGCTCTGCACCATAAGGCAGGAAGTACTTTGACGATCAATATTATATCATGGGAAGAAGAGATGAAGCTGAGCTGCCATTCTAAAAAGAACTGTCACCCAACTTGTTCCAAGCACATGTAACCAAACTAGATGTTTGAATACTGTAATTTATCGATCAGTCTTGCATGAAAAGAAGTGTTTTGCATTAACTTGTAGAAGCTGATGACATTGATAAGCACTTTCAAGTTTTCGCACAGATACAGTGACAGCGGAGAAGTCATAATAGCAAAGTGCATAGCTACAACACTAGAGGAAAGGCTGATTTTCACTATTCCGGGGTCATTTTGAATTTGGGACAGAAAGGGCTGAATTATGCTTTCACAAATATCTTTGGTCATTAACTAAATAGCATAAAAGTCCGACAGACAACCAAACTACATTTAAAAACAAATTCTACATCTACATCTGCATCGACATGGATACTCTGCAAATCACATTCAAGTGCCTGGCAGAGGGTTCATCGAACCACCTTAACAATTCTCTATTATTCCAATCTCGTATAGCGCGTGGAAAAAATGAACACCTATATCTTTCTGTACGAGCTCTGATTTCCCTTATTTTATCGTGGTGATCGTTCCTCCTTATGTAAGTCGGTGTCAACAAAATATTTTCATATTCGGAGGAGAAAGTCAGTGACTGGAATATCTGTGAGAAGATTCCGTAGCAACGAAAAACGCCTTTCTTTTAATAATTTACAGCCCAAATTCTGTACCATTTGTGTGACACTCTCTCACATATTTCGCGATAATACAAAACGTGCTGCCTTTCTTCGAACTTTTTCGATGTACTCCATCAGTCCTATCTGGTAAGGACCCCGCACCACGCAGCAGTATTCTAAAAGAGGACAGACAAGCGTAGTGTAGACAGTCTCCTTAGTAGGTCTGTTACATTTTCTAAGTGTCCTGCCAATAAAACAGTCTTTGGTTAGCCTTCACCACATCATTTTCTATGTGTTTCTTCCAATTTAAGTTGTTCATAATTGTAATACCTAGTATTGGGTTGAATTTATGGCTTTTTAGATTAGACTGATTTATCGTGTAACCGAAGTTCAACGAGTTCCTTTTAGCACTCATGTGGATGACCTCGCACTTTTCGTTATTTAGGGTCAACTGCCACTTTTCGCACCATTCAGATATTATTTCCAAATCGTTTTGCTGTTTGTTTTGATCTTCTGACGGCTTTATTAGTCGATAAATGACAGCGTCATCTGCAAACGACCGAAGATGGCTGCTCAGATCGTCTCCCAAATCGTTTGTATAGATAAGAAACAGCAAAGGGTCTATCGACACGAACTTGGGGAACGCCAGAAATCACTTCTGTTTTACTCGATGACTTTCCATCAATTACTACGAACTGGGACCACTCTGACATGAAATCACAAATCCAGTCACATAACTGAGACGATATTCCATAAGCATGTGATTTCACTATGAGCCGCTTGTGTGGTACAGTGTCAAAAGGCTTCCGGAAATCCATAAATACGCAATCGATCTGAAATCCCTTGTCAATAGCACTCAACATTTCAGGTGAATAAAGAGCTAGTTGTGTTTCACAGGAACGATGTTTTCTAAAACCATATTAACTGTGTGTCAATAGACCGTTTTCTGCGAGGTAATTCATAATGTTCGAACACAATATATGTTCTAAAATCCTGCTGCATATCGACGTTAACGATATGGCCTGCAATTTAATGGATTACTCCTACTACCTTTCTTGAATATTGGTGTAACCTGTGCAACTTTCCAGTCTTTGGGTACGGATCTTTCGTCGAGCGAACGGTTGTATATGATTGTTAAGTATGGAGCTAATGCATCAGCATATTCCGTAAGGAACCGAATTGGTATACAGTCTGGACCAGTAGTCTTGCTTTTATTAAGTGATATAAGTTGCTTCACTACTGCGAGGATACTTACTTCTACGTTATTCATGTTGGCAGCTGTCCTCCATTCGAATTCTGGAATATTTATTTCGTCTTCTTTTGCGAAGGCATTTCGGAAGGTTGTGTTTAGTAACTCTGCTTTGGCAGCACCGTCTTCTGTTTTTTCTCCATTGCTATCACCCAGAGAAGGCATTGATTGTTTCTTGCCGTTAACATAATTCTCATATGACCAGAATCTCTTTGGATTTTCCGCGAGATTTCGAAACAAAGTTTCGTTGTGGAAACTGTTATAGGTATCTCGCATTGAAGTCCTCGCTAAATTTCGAGCTTCAGTAAAATCGGTGTAGGTGGAGATGCAATTATAGAGTCTGACTTTGTAGTGTTGAAATCGTGTCGGCAAGGAAGTCTGAAGTTGTCGGTGACAGCTAGAGATGAATAGTGTAATTGACATTGGTGGCACTGGTCTCCTGTGGTCGTAAAACTGTGGTGGGTGGGCAGTAATCCAATGTAGAATCAGGTGAATGTAGTCATTGGAATCGGTGATGCCATGTGAAGATTGACAGCAGACAATGATCGAGCTGAATTCCAGTGAGTCATGCAGAATAGAAATGGGAAACAATTTGTGCTCTCCAGCCAGAGAGGCGTACCTTAAGATGCCAACGACAGAAGAGCCAGGAGGGGAGGAGAAACACAGTGTGCAGCCATGTGTGTTTTGTTGCATGTCCAGGATCGGCGACAGTAGAGTGGAGAATGGACGTGGTCAGACGTTGGGTTTGTGTGACTGGGCAGCGGCACCCAGGATAGACGTGTGCTGCCACACTCGTCGTCAAGATGGCCGTGTGCCAAAACCATGAGCTACTCATACATCATGATGAAGAAGGTAGATGTGACATTATTGCATTGCGGGAGCAATGCGGTCTCTACACAGAGTGCATCTGATTATGGATGGCAGTCAGTGCAGTGTCGGCGAATGATCAAGAACTCGTCAGCTGAGGAAGCACACTGCTTCGCTATGTCGCTGAATGTACGATTATCTTCCTGTTGATTGTCTTGCATAGTCGATGTATCAGGTCGCATCAGAGGCGCCAGGGCAAAAGGTTCTAGGATGCAGTGGATGCAGGAGCGCAGCGTAATGTACAAACAAGGGAAAGTGGAACTGGCATAAGAGGTCCATCGCTAGGTCTGGTTTTGTGATGTTCTTATAAGAGAATGTCAATGTGAGGTGTCGAGATTGGCTGGTTGGTTGGTTAGTTACATGTTCATTGAATCATCATGTACGATAGATCGTAATTCAGTGGAACTAGTGGATAAATTCTGGTGTTCGATACCACCCGTCGGCTTTGACCAATGACGTCATATGTAAGGCAAAGATGCTGCAATGGACAATCTATGATTGGAACGGATTATACTCGTAAACAAATGAATGTAGTATGCCATAAAATAATACATTATTTACGTGCTAGTTTCATTTAAACGAATTGAAGATGACTGAAATAAATAAGAACACGAGAGCAATGATGAGTGCATATATTATGTAATACAATAGAACAGCGTTGTATAGGACCTGTTGCCAGCAATGTGGAAGGCGCAGAGCCTGTTCTATTATATTTTCCATACGTACTGCAAAACCGATCTAAATAATGAATCGTCGAATAGTTGGAATCGATAACTAGAAGCAAGCTACGTAGGAGATCATTTCTAGTTACCTATTCCAATATTACTGTTTGTTGCGCAAAAATCTTATAACATATCAGAAACGCGCGTAAAAAATGATCTCGTTAGTGAACTACAGAATAGGACTAGACTTTCTTTACACACATTACTGCACACGCAAAGAAATAAAATGCAAAAAAGACCAAACCTTGTAACTGATAATTATACTACACGAAAGTCACACCAGCTGCAGTAGCTCCAAATAACGCTCAGTAAAATCGATACACCAGGTGTGACAGTAAAAATAAGACAAGTGTAGCAAAAACATCAAAAAAGAAAACATAATAGTGGCTACATAAAAAGAAAGTCAAAGAAGTCAAAGATAGAGGCAGACAAGAACGAAATAAGAACATAACAAGAAATAATAATGTTAGAAGGTAAAACTGTAACGAAAGAAGCAAAATCCAGAATAAGTGATGAAAAATAATAAGAAACACAAAGTCCAGGCACGAATGAGGTACCACTCAAATCAGTTCTTCCCGCCCTCAATCAGACGCAAAATTTTAAAATAATAAAAAGAATGAAATCACGAGTCAATCACATAAACCCTCCGGCAAAGACACAGCAATACCCCTCAGCCTACCACTCTAACCAGAAAATATTAAAACGACAGAAAAACCTCCCTCCCGAGACACCAAAAAAGTAGCACTTGCACAATACAGTAACATAAAAAATGCAACGTAAAACATGAAAAAAGTATCAGACCCACCAACACATAACTAACAAAACGAGGCCTGTACATTTTGCTGGCTACTTTCATAAATGCAAGAAATAAACAATAACCTTTATGAATATTCTTCCTCCAACAGTATTCATCAAAATGGTCTTGCAACACTGAAATCATTCTCTTTCCCCGCAATGACGCCCAATGATTGCAAAAATTTTATAGCTGATTTACGGTCATTCATTTTCTGAAGCAGAATTTTCGCAGTAAAAACAACTGACTCATCCATAACGAACAACGTGAGAAATCAAGATCTTATAAATCACGACTACTTACAAATCCCGACTACTTACAAATCATGACTACTTCCATTAACAAAAGCTGCTGAAAACAAATTACGAGATGAAAACAAAACAATCTACATCGAATTTTTAATATACAAGCGCAACGAGGAAATCCAGAGAAATCATTTAACGTTCATCGACAGCAATCTGCAGCACAAACAAAATAACATCACATATTGCGTCATTGGTCAAAGCTGACGGGTGGTATTGGACACGAACTAGTCATTTTACACTCATATAACAAATTAGTTTGTACATATGGTTACATTCTGAACATTTGTAATTTTTTTTACAAAACGAAAAAATATGGATAGACGTGAGTTAGTAATTGCTGCCTACTATCTTTTACGCATTACAGTAATGCAGCAGTAGAAATTTTTCTACAGATAGAAGGAGTTGTTGAGGAGAATCCACCTCAGTTTGTTTTCAAATTTTACTCTGCTGTCTGTTAGACACTTTATATCACCGGGTAAGTGATCAAAAATTTTTGTTGCAAGATTATGCATTCTTTTTTTGTGCTAAAGACAACATTAAACTAGAGTAATGAATGTAATTTTTGTTCTGGTATTGTAATTATGTACCTCATCGTTCCTTTTGAACTGTAGTGGATTATTTACAACAAACTTCATGAGGGAATAAATTTTGATGCAGAAATTAGTGGAAGAAGCATCTGTAGTACCATCAACAGTATCAGTACCCGTAACATCACAAATACCAGTAGAAGCTGATACAACTGAAGTAGCAGCAGTAGTAGCAGCAGCAACACCACAACCACCACTTACATACATACATATATGCATACATTAATACTTGTTCCATAGATCATGAATATGACGTTTCATAATTATGTTGAATGTGACATTTTAATGTAAGTTTTCTTTACACAAAATAGTTAGTTAATTTTTTTTACAGTTACTACTTTATATCTAGAAATTCATCTACTGAGTAGAAGGAGTTGTTATTCAGAAATACTTTTAATTTATTTTTAAATGTTGGTTGGCTATCTGTCAGACTTTTAATGCTATTAGGCAAAGTGAGATTTAATCCAGAATAATGAAGATCATCCTTTTTTCTAGTGTTGTAGCTACGCACTTTGCTGTTATTTTTGAATTGGGATAGGTTAATAATGACAACTTTCCTAAGTGGATATATGTATTATGAAGGTACTGTGAGTATCCCTAGTTCCTTATATAAATGTCTGCAATGTGATTTTGAGTGGGCTCCAGCTATTATTCTGATTACACACTTTTGTGCAGTGATTACTTTCTCTCTTAATGACGAATTGCCCCAAAATTGATGCCATATGAAACCAGTGAATGACAATAGGCATAGTAGGCTAATTTACTGATATGTTTATCACCAAAATTTGCAATACCCCTAATAGCATAAGAAACTGAACCTAAGCGTTTTAGCAGGTCATCGATGTGTTTCTTCATGTTCAATTTCTCATCAACGTACACACTCAGAAATTTCGAATATTCTGTCTTAGCAACATACTTCTATTCATAGTCTGTATTTATCAATGGTGTTACGCCACTTACTGTACACACTTGTAGATTCCCGATCATAGATCAATGAACTGTGTCTGATGAGCTGGCAGCTTTGTATAATGCTGTAGATTCGTCCATTGTTGATGAACCATTAAGTGGTGGAGAGTTGATTTCAAATCGCAGTTGGAAGCACCACAGCACATTCGTTAGAATACGAGTCAGTGAAAAGATCATGTTCAGTTTTCAGTCAAAGATGTGATATCTGGTGGCATCCATTGTCACTGGGGTGAGAGAAGATTCATTGCCTTGCTGCATGTAGAGGCAACCAGGAATGAATGAAATTATTGTGAGCACTACGGAGTAGTCATGAGATGGGCGGCAGTTGTGTGCAGTGTTGGTAAACGGCTACAACTTGGACGAGCTGTGCGTTAGACGTGGTTGCACAGCACGAAGTTGTTTTTGCTTTCACAGATCGAAAGGTTACTGTACCAGGCAACAGAGAGGATTTAAGATACCAGGTGCCAGCTGTAGTAGTTTTGCCCGGATGTGGCGCAGTCGACCACATGGAATCGCTGCACAGGCACATTGCACTTCACTATCTTCCATGCAGGTGAGAATGTAGCATACTCAACGGCGTTCTTCGAAGGGCCGAGTGCGATGAGGATAGGTATGATCTGCAGCATGCTCGGCGGCGTTCTGCATAGGTCAGGGCGTGACATGGGTGGGGATGGGCAGTGAAGGCTTGGGAGCAGTGTGTTCAGTGGAACCCTGCACACGCCTGAGTGGATGCAGATAGTGATGTTCAGTGCAGGTGTGAAAGCAGGGGGGGTTGGGGGGGAGGTGTGGGTTTGTTGATGTGCGAAGATCGTCTATTCAGCCAGGTGAGGTGACGTTGGCCAAAGCTTGGCTCAGTAGCTGTGTGGATGGAAGGAAGGCGAGGCTGATTCTGTGGCACATGGCTGTCACCTTTGTCATCAACAGTGGGAATATTTTGTATGTTCTTGATGTGAGTGCTCGTTAGCAAAATGTCAATACTCGCAGGTCATGTCTGAGATTCGTCTTGTCGAAAGTGGATATGTTCCACGTTCGTATTCGAAATCCAAGCAACTGGCGGCAGCAAGGGTGGTTCGAAGGAATTAACATGTGGTGCGGAAAATGTGCTCTCTGTTGCGATCGAAAGGAAATCCATACAGCCAGAGTGTTGTAGTCTAGTCTTCGCATAGTATTTCTGCAAGTAGGATATGGCGATAAGGTTCCATAGTAGATCGTTTGTTGCTTTCAGTTGTTTCGTACTAGTTTGAACCACAGTATCTAGGCACTTCACTTGCACAATTGATGTCTAAAGACGGTGGAAGAGTCAGTTGAGAAGCACTGCACTGTCCAGAAGGGAGGCCATCGGCATGGCGTGCGAATGTCAGCAGTCGGCAGTTACATGTGGATCGCGTTGTCGTAGCTGTATTGGCGTGAATTTTACCTCATACACGGTCGTCGCGAGTCACCAGTATGGCAACTTGGGATAGAGATGGATGTAGAATATTGAATAAATGATCTGTATGTAGAGAAATACCACTTTGTTGAAGACAGTGCTCAGTGATGTTGTAATAGAGGTCGATAGGCACCACAGATCTGGAGGTTAAAACTATTCGATGATAAATTTAACAAGTCCACAAGTTGTAAGATGGTCGATTGGGGCCTCTAAGGGCTATCTTTCTTCATCAAATGTACAGTGTCACCCCAGTAACGGATAGTAATGACATCTGCAGCTCATCAGCCTACAGCAACAACAGCTTCAGCTGCGCACCTACCTAAAGCAATACTGTTCACCAATCACGTCACTCCAGCTTCCCATCAGCATCACGATACGGCAATTATGCTAGCACTGTTAGGTTAACTGTTTTTAATCCAAGCTGATTTTGTTTATTGTGGTAGTGGTGGTGTATGTATTGTCGGAGTAGTTAGGAGTGGGGTTGATAATCGGAGTTTGATAGGTTGGTACACAGAGTTATAAAGGTTGTGACAGTTGGTAGAAATAGAAAATTAGGTGCAAACCCGTTATTGTTTCTACTTTATGCTGATAGTAACATGCAAGATGGAAGACGTACTTTGAGGTTATGGCAGATTTGAAATTTGAATTTAACAGTAGATTATATACTCTAGCAAGAGTATTAAAGCTCAAGGTGATGAGCTGTGGGCTATATTATGTATTGCTAATACAAGTATCGAATCTCAAAGTACTGGTATAGTCCGCATGGAATCAGTTGCATGGTTGTGTTGGTGCGAAACCTGACTGCAAAGCAATTATTTTAGCATGAAAACACCCACAGCATAATAACCTCTCTGTGTCATTGGGCAGCCCTGCTCAATATAGGAACTGGAATTTTGTTAACAATTTCGCAATAACTGCATGGATTTAAGTTGTCTGTTACCATCAGATGTTAATTTATATGACCTGTACGGTATTTTCATAGGATTAAACACAAATTACTTAGTATTATTTTCCAGTGTACTAATTACTTATGAAAAGTACAGAGGGAGTTGTAGTTGTAAATTTTTGTTTGAATTTCACCTTATGTCAGAGAAGTGATTTTTGAACTTTTGGGAAAATGAAAAGAAAAGTTAGATTTGAAGTTGATTGTAGGAAGTCTTGTGTCAATATTAAGCAAACAGAGGTATTTGGGGCGATTAGTGATATCAAGGCTAGCACCATGTGTACTCTCTTTGACGCCCTGGTCACACAGGAATGAATATTATGTGCGATTTCCCTCAGTTGAGTCCATGTTTGCTATGAACTATGCAGAGCAATGTCCACAAGGCACCCAGTTATCTGTATACTATTTCCTAAAAGTGTTTGCATATAGCAGTCTGTATATTTTTTTACTTACATCTTCTTTATGACTATAATTTCTTCGACCATCCTATACCCAACAGTTACATAATAAGATATGAGCTGCTGACACTTGAACAGAAACATGGTTAAGGTTTCTATCTAGTACGCTTTTGGTGCCAGACCATATACAAATAATGGGCAGGTCTTACTTATCATTGAATGGGAACGTCACAGTCACCCAATTTTTACTACATGTAATCATGGCGCTCTAGGTCAGACCTGATAACTTTTTTAGAGGGCACACAGGCTTCCCTTATTTAACAGTCAAATAAATTAAATACCCATATACCTGGGAATTAGAAAAGGTGGAGTAACTTAGCCTCTATGTCTATCTTGCATTAATTATGTGCCATAAGTTAATAAACACCATGTTGTTGTTGTGGTCTTCAGCCCTGAGACTGGTTTGATGCAGCTCTCCATGCTACTCTATCCTGTGCAAGCTTCTTCATCTCCCAGTACCTACTGCAGCCTACATCCTTCTGAATCTGCTTAGTGTATTCATGTCTTGGTCTCCCTCTACGATTTTTACCCTTCACGCTGCCCTCCAGTACTAAATTGGTGATCCCTTGATGCCTCAGAACATGTCCTACCAACCGATCCCTTCTTCTAGTCAAGTTGTGCCACAAACTTCTCTTCTCCTCAATCCTATTCAATACCTCATCATTAGTTATGTAATCTACCCATCTAATCTTCAGCATTCTTCTGTAGCACCACATTTCGAAAGCTTCTATTCTCTTCTTGTCTAAACTATTTATCATCCATGTTTCACTTCCATAAATGGCTGCACTCCATACAAATACTTTCAGAAACGACTTCCTGACACTTAAATCAATACTTGATGTTAACAAATTTCTCTTCTTCAGAAACGCTTTCCTTGCCATTGCCAGTCTACATTTTATATCCTCTCTTCTTCGACCATCATCAGTTATTTTGCTCCCCAAATAGCAAAACTCCTTTACTACTTTAAGTGTCTCATTTCCTAATCTAATCCCCTCAACATCACCCCACTTAATTCGACTACATTCCATTATCCTGACACCATAGCTGACATAAATACTATGATCACTATTTGCATTTATACTAAGTTGCAAAAGCAAGAGAGAAGTGTCATATTCGTAACTGAAATGCACAAATTTTTTGTTTTTAAATCTTTATGGAAGTTACTTTGATCATTATTTTTGTTCAGTTAGATGTATTAAATGTATTTTTTTCTATTCTTCTGTCATCCCATACTAGTCATCATTTGAAATAAATGTTAGCAAATACAGGTTAACTCTGTCCGCTAAAAAGATACAGCGAAGTAGTCAGGCGATAACTTTTCATTCTCTTAAGCTCAAACGCCATTCAAATGAAAAATCTAAGTCAATACAAATAATACTAATAAAAATCAAAGAGTAAAGTAGATTGTCTGTGCGCTCCTCATCACAGAAATATCCTGCATTTCACCATGCATTCACGGATGTTCTTCTGGCGACTCTCACACAGCCCCCCCCCCCTGGTAGGGCTGAGCTCCAGAGGGGGGACGGGGGGGGGGAGTGTAGGGGTATTTATATTTCACCCGACTTCTAGGCCTCACGTGTACTGAAGGCATTACTTGCACTTCTTCAGACTCCGGTGCTGGCATTGATGTTAGTACTTCCTCTTGTGGCGCCGAGACAGTGTCGTGTGTGTCCAGTAGTGTGGGGGGTGACACTTCATGTTCAGCGTGTGCATCCTCTTTGGTCAGTAACATATGTGCAGGTTTGACCCATTCCAGTGATACCACCTGGGTGTTCCCATTTTGATCTACATGCTTGGTATGTTCATCCCAGGGAAGAGCTATGTAAGGCCCAGAATATGGGGTCTGCTGCAGTGATTGACAGCGTCTGTACAAAGCATCACATCTGTACAAGATCGTAGATCTTTGTGCGCGAACGTAGTTCCCGCCCCATGTCTCGCGACAGCAGATGGGCGAAGTCTAGCCATATGCTTGGGCACTATTTACAGTACATAAGACAATTCGGTCTGTCGTGCCCTGGTTTGATCAACGAAGAATTCTGTGGACAGTCTTAAAGGTTCATTGCAAATAAATTCTGCACTGCATGTTTCTAAGCCTGCTGTTAATGCTGTACGAAGGCCCAGCAAAATCAGTGGCAAAGCTGATGACCAAGACTGCGCATGGCGCATTAACGCGGCTTTTAACTTTCTGTGCCACCGTTCCACCATTCCATTGCTTGTTGGGTGGTAAGCCGGGGTATTACAATCGTGGAAACCGCAGAAGTTGGCCAATTCTGAGATCAGCGTCAATTCGAATTGACGTTCCTGGTCTGTGGTGACATGTATAGGGTAGTCGAAACGTGCGATACACAACGAAAGAAATACCCTTGCCACCGTTTCCGCTGAAATGTCCGATAATGGAATTGCTTCCTCCCATCTGGTGAAGCGGTCCACTGCAGTGCAGAGGTAACGGTATCCTTCTGATGGCAATAGAGGTCCCACGATGCCCAGGGGAACATGTGTGAAATGTTGCGTCGTAAGTGGAAAGTCTCCTACCGCTTTATGCACGTCTCGTACATCTTGGGCCCTGTGGCAGACTAAGCACGTTTTTGCCCAACTACGGTAGTCCTTCTTTATATTGAACCACACGAATCTATCCATCATCAGTTTGACGCTGGCATTTTTTCCCAGATGAACCAGCCCATGGATGCTGTCAAATAATTGGTGTGGCAATTTCTGAACTACAAAAGGTCTCGGTTTCCCTATGATAGTTCGCAACCAAACTCTCAAACATTCATCAGCAGGCTGTATTTGCCACAGATGTGAGCCAGATGTACTGTCACAACAGAGTTCAGCGAGTTGTTGGTCTGTCTCTTGCGCAGCAGCTAACTCCTTGTAGTCAACACCCTGGGAGATTGATTCCAGACATACATCTTGTAACGGAAAATTCATTCTTGACACCATTGCTCAGTCAAAATAAATAGATTATTTCGTCTTTTGTTTTTTAACTGATGATCGAAATTTTCAAATGTTTAAACTTTATGATAGATAGATAAACCACAATTAAATTCACATGCACAAAGATTCTGAGTAGAAAAAGAATGCTAGGAGAAAACCATAAATGCAGCTGAAAAAGTTAAAGCATTGATTAAAATAATGTGAGAAACGAATACAATAAAAGAAACTGAGTGGAAGCCAGTTAATTAAATAAAAATAGAGATCAAAATCATTGTAATAAAGATTTAATAATAAAGAACTTTTACACTCTCTGACAAGATGTTCTTTTGTAACACATATAAACATTTATTTACAAATTTTTAACAATTGCAGATTTTTACAAGAAATGTACTACTATATTTTTAAAGGAACAGAAATTTTTCGTGTTTTTTTTGTTTGTGGTTTTATAATGTCTTTTGTTAAGTAAGAGGATTTTTATTTTTTGATTGTCCTTCAAATGATTTTTGCTTAGGATGTTCATGAATTTTGTTAAACCAGCTGAATTACTTTGTTTTGATGTAATCTGAAATTTTATGTGTTTATATTTCACATATTTTGTCAGTTTTGATTGTTTCTACGATAGTAGCATTTGTTATATGCTGCAGGACCAGACAATATGCACAGCTGCATTGGATTAAGGATGTGAAAACATGTAAACGTAGAGGCATGATAATGGCAAAGAAAGACAAAAACATACATCTGAATAATAATAATATGAAAGATCCAAATATACCTCATTTAGATGGATGAAACCAACTGACAGGCAATTTAATGAGGCAAATGGTATATAAGTTGAAACATACATATGGATACTAAACTGATGATGAAACACACTACATTTAGGCGCATGATTAAAAGAAATTTACGTATATATCAATAGAGCATAATGATGTATTGGGTTACAAGAGAATAAGCTTTTAGCCGTAGGAATGGGGCGATGTATGAAAAGTCGGAGAGGGAGAAAAGAGAGAGGAAGTGTTGCTGTAGAGTGAGAGGCAGAGGGAGAGAGCACATCTATTTTTTAAAAGTTGTTACGTGCATTATATTGTTACACTGAGACACATGTTATATACATTATTAGAGTGTGTTATGGCAGATCATTTTGTTGCCTGATTTACTTGGTTGGTTGGTTGGTTTGGGGGAGGGAACCAAACACTGAGGTCATTGGTCTCATTGGATTAGGGAAGGATAGTGGAGGAAGTTGGCAGTGCTTTTTCAAAGGATCCATCCAGTCACCTGCCTGAAGTGATTTAGTGAAATCGTGGAAAACCTAAGTCAGGATTTCTGGACTCAGTTTTGAACTGTTGTCCTCCCAAATTAGAATCCAGTGAAGTGATTTATTCGGGTACAAGAAAAAGAACACTGTGGAATTAGGTTTGCACATGTGAAGTACATTTTGGGACAGTGACACTGACTCTCTTTCACTTTGACTTTTCACACTTTGACCACATGTCATTGATCTTGATGTTGTGGAGTTGGAGTGTTGGGTCTAAAGAGCCTGCAAGCTCTAAAATTGATATTAATTTGTGTACTAAGGGTTAACAGATTTCAGTTATCACACAGATTGTCATACATATTTTTTTCCTTCAAAAATAACTATTCCACTTATGAATCAGTTGTTTCTGACTCTAGTTCTTTTTCTTGTGTAGACTGCCTTATGTCTGTTGGAGTCTTGTTTTGATTTTGGTAAGGCACAGTCGTCGGAAATATTAATTTAGTGTCTGACTACATGTACACAACAGAAATCGTCTACGGATGAATGAATAAGTAATATATGAATAAATAATAACACCATTTCTTCCCTTGTCCTTGCAAAAGCCGATATATTGTTTCGATACATGCAGGAGAAAACAGCTGCAACACAAGATTGTTTCTTCAAGATATGTTCACTCTCATGTAGTGCCACTGACTGCATATATATATATATATATATATATATATATATATATATATATATATATATATATATATATATATATATGCAGTCTGTGGCAATGATAGTGTGGAAGAATAAAGAGGCAGGAAGGATTACTTTTTCTTTTAATATTTTGTAAATAGCAAGGCTCAGCACATGATCAGAAAAAATTTTTATAATTCTAGCTGGGTCTCACCCCTTGAACACTACTGAAACTGTCAATTGCTTTTTGCGCTTTTAGAGCAGTCTCCTTCCTTCAATAGCTAGATCAAGAACTATGGTAAGTATTAATGTTAAAATAATAATACTTTATTCAGAATAAAATAAATCATTGCATATGTATAAAACAAATTACATTTATCAACAGGAAATCGCCCCAAGGCAGCATGACTACTGATAAAATGTTTGCCGACATCTGCGGCATTGGCTCCAAAGATATTTATTTTACGTTAATTCCGGTTTAATGGCGCCATTCGATAGGCGTTGCGTTTTGTCTATACCTTTACGAATGACTTTGACACAATTAACATCTGTGCTAGTGTTTACTGATTACTGTTTATAAACACATAGCTACTAACACTATTGGTTATGGAAGACGAAGAGCGTGACAGTTTTTGACTGATGTTATTTGCTAGGGAGATTTATGTGAAAATCTATGGGAATTGTTAAGCTCGTATGAGAATTAGCTGTTTCGAAACTTTCACTGACCAGCAGGTATGAGGCAAATGATATTTGCCAGTGTTTTCGAGGAACTTTTGCATGTACCTCGTGTTTACCTGCCGACGAGGAGAAGTGTTGGTATTACGAAAGTAAGTTTGTTACTGTTAACAAATGGGTTTGGGAATTACGGATCATATTTCACAATAGGAATGAAACCAGCCCCATTCTACTTGACAAATTAGCAAATAATTATTACTACCGTACATCTTGCTAAGCTTCCCTAGTTTTCATGTGTGAGTTTAAAGTTTACATTTATTTTACTTTGTAACCAACAAAACTTTCCACATTTTAATGAACTGACGTCTGTATGATTTTATTTCTTTACTTGACTTTGGGTCACTTGAGAATGTTTATTTCTTTACATTTTTTTGCCTGGAGTCATCACAGTGGTGCCTATTCCTAACTTTAGAAGGAATAGTATTACTGTAATTACACGCACAAAATATGTTATGTACTGTAGCTATTCTATATCTATTTTATGCATTTAATACTTTACAGCTGATATGCTACTGGTTCGTGTTAGTCAGTGTCTTAAAATTTGTTGAATGAATATAATCATTTTTGTATCAGAAAAGACTTCCGTTTTGTTTGAAAATAATTTCTTATATATGTTCTTGGAGAAGTTGATAGTTTATTAAACCAAACTGAACCATTGATGTGTGGTCTTCTATCTGTTATTTTTAATGTTGTTCTTTTTTGCAAATAGTTATGCATGCAAATTCAAACCAGAGACACTATCTCCAAACATGTCCTTCATTTGGTTCCCTAAAACCACACTAGATAGAGATACAAAAATTGGACTTGGGTCAGTAGTAAGAATCAAACCTGAATCAAATGCTTAACAGTCTTTGCACTGTCACTTCCTCTATGAAAAGAAGTGGCACTGATTTTATCTGATGGGCCACACGAATTTGCACAGCGCAGTGACCTGATTGGTGAACTTCAATGCTAAGTAACTTGGAAATAGTGCAACACATCAAATTTTTATTCTTAGCGATACTTTCTCTGCACAACCTATTGTGGAACCCTCTTACAAGCTTTTCAGACTGTTTCTGACCATCCTGGACATAAAAGGTATAATTAGTGCTCTGTTTATGATACAGGTGTAATTTCTAAAACAGTTAATGATCCACCAAGTGGTATTTTTTCTAAAATAATTCCTGGGTCTACAAATGTGGGCTTATATTGAGTTTTAGAAAGCGAATTTATCCAGTTTTATCTGGCAAAAAAGTTAACCGATTGGTAAATACCACAATATTTTGCACTAAATTTGAGAGCCGGCCGTGCGGTTCTGGCGCTGCAGTCCGGAACCGCGGGACCGCTACGGTCGCAGGTTCGAATCCTGCCTCGGGCATGGGTGTGTGTGACGTCCTTAGGTTAGTTAGGTTTACGTAGTTCTAAGTTCTAGGGGACTTATGACCTAAGATATTGAGTCCCATAGTGCTCAGAGCCATTTGAACCATTTGAGATAGAAATTTATTCAGTTCAGTCATGTCCTCTAATTCTATGCTGAGTTTCTCCATCAGAAATTATGTACTTCTGGTGTCTAATAAACTTTCATGAATTAAAATATCATATTATATGATGTCTTCCATTTAAGTAACTGAAACCAAAGTGTTGTATTAAACCACGGGAGCCGGCCGTTGTGGTTGAGCCGTTCTAGGTGCTTCAGTCCAGAACCGCGCAGCTGCTACGGTTGCAGGTTTGAATCCTGCCTTGGGCATGGATGTGTGTGGTGTTTAAGTAGTTCTAAGTCTAGGGGACTGATGACCACATTTGTTAAGTCCCATAGTGCTTAGAGCCATTTGAAACCAAAGGAAGAATAACAGAAAGTTAAGAAACTATTCATTATATTGTTACATTGCATTTTCCACTGTTTGAAAAAAAAAGGCAAAGTTATTCTCAATCCAAAGGTTGGTCTAAACATTGCATTGAGGTGCCCTTACTTTCGTCCAACATGTGAATTTAGTCAGATAGCTATAGGAGAGCTTACATCTTAATGTGGACTCTAAACCATAATGTAACATGGCATTTTTCACTTTTTTAAATCATTGACAGAGATGAAAGAAATGGAAAGTGACAGGATAAAAAACAAGGCTTTACTGAGGACTGAACTCCAGACCTTTGGATTTGTGGTCTGATACTTAGCTACCAAGACAAGCAGCAGAATGTTATACAAAGTATTAAACTGTGAATATATGTGAATAGTTTATTGAAACTTTAAATACAGATTTGTTTGTCTGTCTTCCCCTTCGACCTGCAAACAAAGCAGCAGAAATGGGGTGCCTCTAGAAAAGAAAGGCCATGACTAGGAGGGACAAAATCCACCACTGTCATGGTTTGAGGCAGTTCTCACATAACTCTATCCTGTGAAAGTCCCTCCATCTCCTAATAACTACTGGGACTACTTGCTTACCGTATTCATCTCTTGGTTTCCCTCTACAATCCTCCCACCTGATCCCTTCTCGCCACACATACACTCACACGCTTCCCTCCAATAGCCGGCTTGTGTGGCTGAGCAGTTCTAGGCGCTTCAGTCTGGAACCGCGTGACCGCTACAGTCGCAGGTTCGAATCCTGCCTCGGGCATGGATGTGTGTGATGTCCTTAGGTTAGTTAGGTTTAAGTAGTTCTAAGTTCTAGGGAACTGATGACCCGAGATGTTAAGTCCCACAGTGCTCAGAGCCATTTGAACCATTTCCCCCTCCAATACTGAATTTGCAATTATGGTTCCTTGATCTCTCAAATGTGTTCTAACAAATGATCCCTTATTTTCAATAAAGCTGGGCAGCAAATTTCTTTGGCCCATGAGGATGCATGAACATTACTGTAACATCTCCTTCACAATTCACCTTCTCAGCAATTCCCAAATACCAATAAGAGTCATACACACTTCAACATAGCAACTTGGGTGCACAGTGCATTCTGGCATTAGTGGTGAAAGTGCATCTGAGAAATTGTGCATGATACTAAAGTCCATATCACAGATCAGCCTTTTTGCTCCAATCTTGGTGAGATCATTGGTACAATGTGATGCATAGATCGTGTTCCAGGAATTGTTTCTGCACTTGAGTTACCACTTCACAATGGTTAATGATTTTTTGTGAAAGCTTTTAACTCAGTTTCAGTAAAATCTTGGGAGTATCTGCATTGAAACTGATCTAACATACCTCTTGCAATGTCCTTTTTTTGCTGGTCCTGAGGGCATATGCTGCCTGTGTGGTGAAGGAAACAATGTGTGCAGCTGGGCAACAGTGCTGCTGCTGATAAAGATGTGGTTGCTTACAAGGTCATCCAAGCTGTGGAGCAGGTGTGCACCCCACAAGAGGTGGTGTGACATCCCATGTAACCAGTACCAGAGAGTTGACTGCTGCGATGTTTTTTCCCATCAGAAACGAACTCTGAGCAGCGTGGGCAGTTTTGTAGTCTCATAACTTCTGTCAGAGACAGATCTGATTTCTTCGATGTTTGGTTCCTTACTTCATAGTCAGCATTAGCTAAACTGTAACAACCCTGATAAGGGGGACCACATAGCCATGCCCACACGAACATTTAAAATTGCAAATCCTACTTAACCCCTATAGGTTGGCAGCCCAGTCTGCATGTGGTTGCCAACAGTCCCTTTTTTTTATGCCAGAATTCTAATTTAGCTGCAATAACATGTTTCTTCATTAAAAAACGATCTAGCAATAAAGAAACAATAGAGGTAACTAAAGTTCCTTTGGATTTATCAATGACTCTAGTTTTTGTGTTATAGCTGATGCAATTCCTAACAAGGAAGTGACCTTTGTCTTTCCACGCTACATATCTGACAGGGCCAAAAAATGTAACTGCAATTGTGATGTGACTCAGTTAAAAAAGTTGGCTGTAGGGAGAATTGTACCATTAGTAACTAATGCTGCATATAATCAAAGAAATTTTTAACTTCACATCGTATTTATCTCTTTTCAAGTATATGTTTAACAGTGGAAAAATGCTCCTATCAGAGCACTAAAAAGTTGAATATGCTCCTCTGTATTAAGAAAGTCTCTGACGTTCCTCAGCACCTTTTTTCCTAAAAATATTGGCATGCACACACATTTGTTCTTTTTTTTAACATGCAGCTCCCCTCTGACTCCTAAAAGCTGTCAAAACTGTAACTCGCTTACACCCACTAGTCCATCACTGTAAGTCTGTCATGCCCACCTACTCCCAATTGCTCATTCTCAAACACTCATTTGGCCCAACTCATTGTCATTATCCCTTTGTGGCTCTCCAACTGTCACTGTCTCCGGTCTCACAGCCACAGCTGCCTTCGTTCTATCCTACTACTACTGCTTTCTCTCACTGTCGCTGTCTTCTTCTTGTTCCCTCTTACTGCTACAATCTCATTTGTTCCTTCCCACTGCTGCTGTGTCTTCTTACTGTCACTATATTTTTCTTAATGTCATTGTCATTATCACTCCCTACTGTCCACTTGCAGTCTCCTCCTCCTTATTCTCTCCCACTGGCACTTTTTCCTCCTTCACTCATTTCCTAACACCTTTCTCTGGAAGTCAATTATGTTCCACTGTCACTGTGCCCCTCTCTCTTGCACTGCTGTTGTCTCCTTTGATCTTTCTATACCACAACCACTGTCTACTATGTTCCTGTATTTATTACTTCTCTGGATCTTTCCCACTGCCATTGCCTCCTCCTCTCTCAGCATAAAAAAGTGTGAATGTGTTCGCATGTACATATCTATATGAAAATTTCTAGAGGTGCTGAGGAAGGTAGAGTAAGGCAGTTGGTACAACACTTTTCAGTCAGTTTTTTTAATAAAGAGGAGCATATCCCTTTTTTGTGTTCCAATAGGAGCATTTTTCTGGTGGTTCTATCGTTTTCCCTGCCGCAACAGGACATGTCACTCATATGAAGAGAACATGATGGGACAGTAAAATTTCTATAGTTTGCTGATGTGAAATTGAAATAATGCAAAACTAATTTTATGCCTGGATTGAATTTTACAGGCACAAACATTTTACTTTTGCTTCAGTACTGCAGCAGACCCCTGCTGATACCAGAAACAATCCACCTCAAATTCCCCGTACTATGTCACTTAATGAACTACGTTTCTGCCTCACACCACATTTCATATGTAGGAAACAGATAAGGAAATCTAGAAAATTTTCATGGTTGTTTGAGACCAAGATCTTAGGAATATATCATAAAAATTACAGCCATTTGCTGTGCATATCCATCTTGGAATCCGAAAATGGGGTTTGATCCAATGGTGACGGCGAAAATACATTAAAAAACCCTCTTTTTTTTAGTTTTCTGAGGAACTGCCCATGAACTAATGGTGCCTCCATAAGTTCCATCAAACCCACTGTAGACCACATCAAATGAAAAAGAACTAACCGATTTCCTCCATTTACCTAAGCAGGAGACTAACATTCATACTTTGACCCTGTACTGTAGGATAGTGACACTAAGACAATCCTTCTGTAGCCCACCTTTTTGTCACCAATAGAACCTGAAGTATAAGCACTGGAAAAATCCTGTTTTTATGTGCGATGTTTTGTAACATATCGGTAAGCATGCTGTTGCCTGCATACCATTAAAGAACTTTATGAGCAGCGCATGATCCTTCTCAGAGACAGGCATGTTGGGCATCTCGTACACAAACTGAGGAACAGCAGTATGTCGCACATTTGTTGGTGTGTATTTCTTTCCCGTCATGTCAGTAATATGCTGTTGAAATTTAATGTCATTCTGAGAAGTAGTTCTCATTCTATACCTGTTTTGAAACTTGAGCTTTAAGTATATGGACAACCTGCACATTCAAAATTTCTGCGGAGTCAAAAGTTTTGTCATGCAAATATTCTTTCAGTTTGTTGGGGGTGTTTGGATGGAAGCAGGATTGTGTCGCATCTGGATGTTTGTATAAACTTTGTGACGTTAGGTTTGATGTAACTTCCAGTGTAACATAGTGCAGTGGTTTGACAATCATATTTTATAAGTGTAATAGTTTTATCTAATACCAGAATGACTTGATAATTTGTGTGGCTTATGGTTTGAAAATATTCTGGAAATCTGTACTCCCCCCCCCCCCCTCCCCCCCCTGTAATGTTACTTCTTCTAAAACAGATCTTTGTATTCTGATTATTTTTCAGACAGCTGCTGCAAGGCATCGTTATAAAACCAAGGAGAAGCAAGCTTTTCATCAGGATTTGGAATCATATCCAACAAAATATGAGAAGGTAGTATATGTTTAAGCAAATATGAAAATTTTCAATGTTATTAGTGATCAATAAAGTAAGACATTCGTGATTTGAACACCACTGCTAGAGATGGCCTGGTTGGAGGTGGTATGACCTTCCTTCTTCCAAACACTGAACTGACATCCTTGGTCTGAAGTAGGTGGACCTACAGTTGAACATGGATTTTGAACAATGGTATGTATTCATTAGACAGAACTGACAATTACGGAAAGGGTAGACTGCTACTCACTTTAAAAATGACACATTGAGTTGCAGACAGTCAAAACGAAAAGATTGTGACATGCTGAGATTTCAGCAAAAGCCTTCTTCAGGAAAGAGAGGAAAACACACACACACACACACACACACACACACACACACACACACACACAAAAAGCAGACCGACCTCAAAAACACATGACCGCTAATCTCTGGCATGCCAGACTGCAACTGTTACTTTGAAAGATAGCAGCAATTGGGATTGGGACAGGTAGGGGGGAGGGATGCAGGATATGGGTGGGGGGACAGAGAGGAGTGCTGCCTTGGAGAGGGACCAGGGGTTACAAGGCTGCCTGGCGGAGCATTGGAAGGCTGTGGGAGAGGGTGGTGGAGGAGGGGGGGGGGAGCAGGAAAGGAGAGGAGAGGGAAGACTAAAAAAGGTGTGTGCATTAGCAGAGGGTGTCACACATTGAGGGTGATAGGGCCTGAATTGGGAGGAGATGTTAGGACGGGAGGGGTAGAAACTGTAGGACGGAGGGTGTGGGGACATTATGTTATCGTAGGTTGAGGCCAGGATAATTTTGGGAATGAAGAATGTATTGTAAGGATAAGTCACATGTGCACAGTTCAGGAAACTGGTGATGGAATGAGGATCAAGATGGCCCAAGTTGTGAAACAGCATGTTATGGTCAGCTGCATGTTGTGCCACAGAGTGGTACACTTTGCTCTTGGTCACAGTTCATTCTGATAGGCAGATTGTTGGTTGTCATACCAATATAAAAAAAGCCGTGCAATGATTACAGCAGAGCTAATATATGACATAGTTGCTTTCACAGGTGTCCCAGCCTCAGATCAGGTAGGATAAGCCTGTGACAGGCCTTGAATAGGATGTGTTAGGTGGGTGTATTGGCCAGGTCTTGCACCTAAGTCTCCCACAGGTGTATGCATACGGTCTCTGTGGCAAGGGGCTGGGATTGGTACTAGCGTGGGGTTGGACGAGGATGTTGTAGAGGTTGGGTGGAAGACAGAGCACCACTTTAGGAGGTGTGGGAAGGATCTTGAGTACAACGTCCCTCATTTCAGGGCATTGCGATAGGTAATCAAAGCCCTGATAAAGGATGTAGTTCAGTTGCTCTAGTCTTTGTGGTATTGCGTGATGAAGTGGGTGCTCCTTTGTAGCTGGTTCTTGGGGGGGATGGTGAGAAGATATTTTTTTGTGTGTGTGTGTGTGTGTGTGTGTGTGTGTGTGTGTGTGTGTGTGTGTGTGTGTGTGTGTGTGTGTGTTAGCGGACAAGTCTCGGGGATAGTGTCTGTCTGTGAAACTCTTTGTGCGACCTTCAGCATACTGGGCAAGGGAGTTCTTGTCAGTGCAGATATACTAGCCCAGCTGGACAGTCTGTATGGGAGGGATATTTTGGTGTGGAAGGGATGGCAGCTGTTGACATGCAGGTACTGTTGGTGGTTGGTTGATTTGATGAAGATAGAGGTGTGGGTGGAGCCTTCAGAAAGGAGCTGGTCAATGTCCAGGAACATGGCACCACGAGTTGAGGAGGACCCTGTGAAGCAAATGGAAGAGAAGATGTTGAGATTGTGAAGGAATGAGGATAGGGTGTCTTGGCCCAGATCATGAAGATATCATTGAACCTGAACCAGGCTAGGGGTTTAGGATTTTGGGAGGTTAGGAAGATTTCCTCTAGATGGCCAATAAACTGGTTGGCATAGGAGGGTGCCAAGCAGGTGCTCATGCTGCAGTGCCACAGATTCGTTTGTATATCGTCTCTTCATAGGAGAAGTAGTGTGTTTTAGGATAAAGTTAGTAAGGTGTATGAGGAATGAGGTAATGGGTTTGTGGTCTAAAGGACTTTGGGAGAGGTAGTGTTCAATAGCAGCAAGGCCATGGACATGAGGGATGTTGGAAGCCAGATGGTAAAGGGGTGGGGGTGGTCGAGAGTTGGTCAAGCAAGTGATTGTTATCTTTGACATGAGAGGCTAGATTTCTGTCTCCATCTTTTCTAAACTGTGCAGATGGGAGTTACCCTTACAACACATTCTCTGTTCATCAAAATTATCCTGCCCTCAACCAAGGGTATTCCAACTTGGAGTTTCCGTCATTTGATTTAGACAGAACTAAATTCTCTATACAAGAAACTGGGACAGTAGTAATGAAAATTAAATCCCAACAGCTGCGATGAACTCAGTGACTCAAGATGTTCATTATTGCATGTGGTATAAATTCAGCTACTGTCGAGGCGTTACACTTGCAGCCAGAGGAGGGCATATTGAAAATCTGTAAATTTTCATGTGTGTTAATCAGATGTGATTTACAGAATACGGGATATAGTCCAGGAAATATAGCCAGCTGAAATTAGGCCCATCTTTAGAATTACCCTGTGTTTCTGTAAGCCAACACATTCATTTACACTATAGTAACACGTGTACAATAAATGATTTTAACTCTACTCCAACCGGTGTTTCCTTCTCCACCCTCTTTACATATGTTGGCAGTGCATTATGAAGAACAGCTCTATGTCTTTGAGTGTGAGTTGTTCTTGCTCGCTCTACATCGAGGGATCCACAGTTATGAGTGTTATAGCTGTAATTGCTAGTAGTTTGCAGGTCTCTGAAATTAGCTCATAAATATACATTTGTGTATGTATAAGCAAATAAAACTTTTTAAACAGGGATTTGCAGTGCTTCAGCCTGGAAAGATGAAAGAAATAGCCAACGAAATTTTAAAATTGAAATATGATATTGTAGGGCTACAGGAAATAAGATGGCAGGGGAATGGGCAGATAGATAAACCTGAGTACTCATTGGTATATAGTGGACCAGAAGAAAGAACAGGCCAACTTGGAACAGGGTTTATAATAACTAGGGAAGTTAGGAAAAGCCTTCTAGAATTTGAACCCATAAATGAAAGGATGTGCAGACTCAGACTAAAAGGTAAATTTAGGAATATATCAATAGTTAATGCACATGCACCAACAGAGGAAAAAGAGGATATAATTAAAGAACAGTTCTACGAAGACTTGGAAAAAGTATACGGTGCAGTACCTAAATATGACCTGATGCTAGTAATAGGAGATTTTAATGCAAAAATAGGGAGGAATGAACATCTGTATGGAGTTTCTGGAAAATATTCACTACATGAAGAAAACAATGAGAATGGAGACTTACTATGCCAATTCGCAGCAAGGAATAATATGATTATTAAAAGTACCTGCTTTCCACGTAAAAGGATCCATCTGGGTACTTGGAAGTCTGCAGCCAATGGAGTAGTCAATCAGATTGATCATATT
Source organism: Schistocerca nitens (assembly GCF_023898315.1). NCBI lineage: Eukaryota > Metazoa > Arthropoda > Insecta > Orthoptera > Acrididae > Schistocerca > Schistocerca nitens. The sequence continues at coordinate 115,759,965 of NC_064614.1, read as the reverse complement.
TTAGTGATTGCACACCACTCCACGTCAGTTACGGATGTACGGAGCTGCAGAGGACCAAACTGTGATTCACACCACTTTCTGATAAAATCAGTCTTGAGAGAGAAACTGTCACTAACAAATGGCAACAGAATGGGAAAGATGATGAAATGGAATACAGACAAACTGAACATCCCTGATGATGTAAAAAAATACCAAGTAACACTAAGCAGAAAGTTGAGCAATGAAGAGACCACAGTAGGAGTAGATGAAAGGTGGAACAGGTTTGAAAAAGCCATTAAGGATGCTGCAGAGGAAATAATAGGCATAAGAAGGAACAGAAGAACCCAGGAGTGGCTTGATGAAGATTGCAGGTCAGCAATAGAGGAAAAGAACAGGGCAAGAACAAAAATGCTACAGAGAGAAACCAGAAATAATGTGGAACAATATAGAGAATTAAGGAGAAGAGCTAACAGACTGTGCAAGAGAAAGAAAAGAGAGTGGAATAAGAAGAAATTTCAAGAACTATAGGAACAGAGTGAAATAAGAAAGTTCTATCATGCCATAGGCAAAATGAAGAATAGATTCCAACCAAAAACAATGGCCTGTTCCAGTAAAGATGGGAAAATGATAAGGGAGGAAGAACAGATAGTGGGAAGATGGGCAGAATATTTCAAAGATACACTAAGCACCAGCCTATAAGATGAAGAGACAGCTGCACAGGAGGGAAGAGTGGAGCTGGAAGTAGACAATGAAACCAATGAGGCAAGAAAACCAACACTACAAGAGGTCTCGTAGGCTGTGCACAAGTCAAAAAACAATCGAGCCCCTGGGGAAGACAGCATAATTGCTGAATTAATAAAAACTGGTGGTGAGGCTGTAATAGAGGAACTGCACACATTAATATCAGATATATGGGAAACAGAAACTATGCCAGATAATTGGAAAATTGGAATAATAGTCCCCATTTATAAGAAAGGGGACAGAACAGCATGTGAGAACTATAGAGGTGTAACACTCCTAAGTACAGCTTATAAGATCTTCACAAGTATATTAAACGAAAGGATACGGAAATGTGCAGAAGGCATACTAGGGGAATATCAGTGTGGCTTTCGACCGGGCAGAGGAACAACTGATCAAATATTTGTGATAAGGCAAATGATGGAAAAGTTCTATGAATATGATATAGATCTGCATTTCTTATTCATCGATTTCAAACAAGCCTTTGACAGCATAAATCGGCAAGAACTATACAGAGTACTGAAAGAAGTTGGTATATGTGCTAAATTAGTAAGACTAATCAGAATGACAATGACAAAGATAAGAGCAAAAGTAAAGGTCCTTAGGAGAACAAGTGAAAGCTTTGACTTTAATAAAGGTGTGAAGCAAGGGGATAGTCTCTCCACTGTCCTATTCAACATTGCCCTGCATAGTGCAGTAAATAAAATCAACAAAAGAGGCACCATATTTATGAAAACTAGCCAGATATGTGCATACGCTGATGACATTGCTATAGTAGGAAGAAATACCAATACACTCCTAGAAACATACCGGGCAATGGAAACAGAAACCTTAAAAATTGGCCTCATAGTAAATGTAAACAAAACAAAATATATGGTAATGTCACAATCTGAGGCCAGAAGAACCCCTAAAAACCTAAACATCAATGGGAAATGCTTCAATGGAGTGTCCTCTTTTAACTACTTGGGAGCCCTAATAACAAATGATAACAGTATTGGAAAGGCTATAAGGGGAAGAATGCAAGCAGGAAACAGAGCTTACTTTGCAAATATGCAGCTTTTCAAAAGTAGCCGTGTTACAAGAAAAACTAAATTGCTAATATATAATTCCCTAGTCTGCCCAGTTATCACATATGGCTCAGAGGTATGGACGTTGACAGAACACGATAAAAATGCTCTAAGAAGCATTGAGCGGAAAATACTACGCAAAATCTATGGGCCAATAAGGGAGGAAGAAGGCTGGAGAATACACTACAATGCTGAATTACAGGAGTTAATACAAGGCAGGGACATAGTAAAATTTGTTAAATCACAGCGAATACGATGGCTAGGACACTTGGAGAGAATGGCAGAGGATAGAATTCCAAAGAAAATGATGAAAGGTATGATCCATTCAGTTAGGCGAAAAGGGAGACCTAGAAGAAGATGGATCGATGAGGTAATAATGGATATCAGCAATATGGGAGTCCGGGGGTGGAAAAAAGCAGCAAATAACCGAGAAGTGTGGAGGAAGATTGTTGAATAAGCCAAGGCTCACCAAGGGCTGTAGAGCTACTGAAGAAGAAGAAGAAGAAGATTTGCAGTGCACCTTTGTAGATCTGTGTGATGGGATGTGAATAGTCCTTTTGTGTAATGTAAAATTTTATTCAACTGACAACTACTTTTACCCTAAAAAAACTATTCCCTAATCTCCAAGGGACTTAAAGTAACCAGAGTAAGCCATTCAATTGCCTTCTGAGGGCTATACTAAAGAAATGATTCTTAGAGCAAAACAAGCAGAACTGAGTCTCTTGGAGAATTTTGCTACATCGTCTTTCCAGTTTTAAGTCGTTATCAACATACATTTCTAAATTTTTTGTGCACTGCACCCTTTTTAATTCATTTCTGCCAAGGATCTTCCAATTAACAATCTTGTTTTTGATTCATTTTCCCAGACTGAACAAAATTTGTTTTGTTCACACTAAGGGTCAGCCTGTTGATACTGAACCATGACTAACACACTACGCTGTGGTACACCTATTTCAATTCTTTTTGCTCCAGATAATAATCTGACTGTATGATTAAGATGAGCTGAAGTGAGTTCCTCAACCTGTGACCTATTTTGCAAATAGAATTGAAGCCATTTTTCATTTTTCCACTTATTGCCATTGCTTCCAACTTATCTAAAAGAGTTTCATGACTAACAGTACTTCAAACTTTAGAATGATCTAAATTAACTCTTAGAACAGTGTTGTTATCTGGGTTTCCAATTATTTCATCAGTGTAATGCATTATAGCTGTTTCTGTACTTCTACCTGCTGGAAAGCTATGTTGATTTTTGTTCAACAGTTCATGGTAATTTAAGTGCATGATGATTTGTTATTCCATTAACCTCTCAAATACTTTAGAGAATGCTGAACAGTGAGATATAGGTCAATAATTTTCAACTTTATGCCTATTGATTCTTGAATAAAGGTATCACTTCCAAAATTTATAGTCTGTGTGGGAACACACTCTCAATGAGTGATAAATTAGCAATGTATACAAAGGACTTTGCAATTTGTGAAGCAGAAAGAATTATAAGTGACAATGGTATTCCATCTACACCTGCTGACATTTTACAGTTGAGACTTTTAATCACCCTTACTACTTCGTGTCCACTAATTGGAGCTAAAATTATGCTGTATGCTGATGTACATTTCATAAGTTTATCCTGATTTGTGAAATTTAATGTTTGGGAAGCATTGATAAAGTAATCATTTATGTAATTTGACGGGTATTTTTTGCCAATATTGATGTTGTCAGCATTTGTAAGTGTGATTTCCTGCTAGATATATCTCATCTACATCTACATGACTACTCTGCAATTCACATTTAAGTGCTTGGCAGAGGGTTCGTCGAACCACAATCATACTATCTCTCTACCATTCCACTCCCGAACAGCGCGCGGGAAAAACGAACACCTAAACCTTTCTGTTCGAGCTCTGATTTCTCTTATTTTATTTTGATAATCATTCCTACCTATGTAGGTTGGGCTCAACAAAATATTTTCGCATTCGGAAGAGAAAGTTGGTGACTGAAATTTCGTAAATAGATCTCGCCTTGACGAAAAACGTCTTTGCTGTAATGACTTCCATCCCAATTCGCGTATCATATCTGCCACACTCTCTCCCCTACTACGTGATAATACAAAATGAGCTGCCCTTTTTTGCACCCTTTTGATGTCCTCCGTCAATCCCACCTGGTAAGGACCCCACACCGCGCAGCAATATTCTAACAGAGGACGAACGAATGTAGTGTAAGCTGTCTCTTTAGTGGACATGTTGCATCTTCTAAGTGTCCTGCCAATGAAACGCAACCTTTGGCTCGCCTTCCCCACAATATTATCTATGTGGTCTTTCCAACTGAAGTTGTTCGTAATTTTGACACCCAGGTACTTAGTTGAATTGACAGCCTTGAGAATTGTACTGTTTATCGAGTAATCGAATTCCAACGGATTTCTTTTGGAACTCATGTGGATCACTTTTCGTTTTTTAGCGTCAACTGCCACCTGCCACACCATACAGCAATCTTTTCTAAATCGCTTTGCAACTGATACTGGTCTTCGGATGACCTTACTAGATGGTAAATTACAGCATCATCTGCGAACAACCTAAGAGAACTACACAGATTGTCACCCAGGTCATTTATATAGATCAGGAACAGCAGAGGTCCCAGGACGCTTCCCTGGGGAACACCTGATATCACTTCAGTTTTACTCGATGATTTGCCGTCTATTACTACGAACTGCGACCTTCCTGGCAGGAAATCACGAATCCAGTCGCACAACTGAGACGATACCCCATAGGCCCGCAGCTTGATTAGAAGTCGCTTGTGAGGAACGGTGTCAAAAGCTTTCTGGAAATCCAGAAATACGGAATCAACCTGAGATCCCCTGTCGATAGTGGCCATTACTTCGTGTGAATAAAGAGCTAGCTGCGTTGCACAAGAACGATGTTTTCTGAAACCATGCTGATTACGTATCAATAGATCGTTCCCTTCGAGGTGATTCATAATGTTTGAATACAGTATATGCTCCAAAACCCTACTGCAAACCGACGTCAATGATATAGGTCTGTAGTTAGATGGATTACTCCTACTACCCTTCTTAAACACTGGTGCGACCTGCGCTATTTTCCAATCTGTAGGTACAGATCTATCGGTGAGCGAGCGGTTGTATATGAGTGCTAAGTTGGGAGCTATTGTATCAGCGTAATCTGAAAGGAACCTAATCGGTATACAATCTGGACCTGAAGACTTGCCCGTATCAAGCGATTTGAGTTGCTTCGCAACCCCTAAGGTATCTACTTCTAAGAAGCTCATCGCTGTCTTATTTTGTACGGTTTCCCACATAGATTTTGATTCGTTGTCTGACTGTCTTACTATGCCATCATCTCTAAGCAAATTTGCCTGTGCAATTATCTGTCGATATATTTTGTTGTAAGTCTTTATATGTTCTAAAAAATTGTGAATATGTGCAACTGCTCGTTTGATTACTGAGTATTTTTAGAGTCCTACAGGAAATCTTAATGCCTGATTTAATCTAGGTACTAGATTTAATGATCCCATATGAATGGGCTCTGGTCAGTTTCTTTGGAAATTACGTTTCAAAATTAATCATGAACACTTATGAGAGAACATTACAAGCATTGTCAGTACCTGACTGTGGAAGCACTTCTAACCTGGATTCATTAATTAGACTATCTACAAAACTAGCAGTTTTCTGCAGAGAATTTCTTCTATAAGCGAGAAATACATCTCTCCCTTTCACAGTGAGAGCTGGAATTGTAAGAATGATGGCACTATGATCAGACAGTCCTAAATTAGTGTTAATAATTTCTGTCTGAGGTTTCACATTTGAAAATGTGTTGTCTATAAGACTTCCTGTTCTGCTTGTTTACAAGAGATAACTTGTTGAAGACAGTTAAAATGACTTTTTTAGTAAACATAATGTCCAGCAGAGACTCTTAATTTATTGCAAGATGATCTACATACTGCTATAATTATTATGTTACATAGCTCTCCATGCAACTGAACACCAGAAGCTTCAAGATGCTATTCAACACTCAGCACTTCTGCCTCACACTTTCTTTTGTGTTCAACATTAGATTTAAGAAAAATACAAACTCCTCCACTTTTGGTATCCTTCTTACAAAACAGGCGGGCCAGATAATGAAAGACTGTTGACTTTAACAAGAATTTATAGGTCAGCTAACAAGAGTGTCTGCTGGCTTTGAGTGATGTTTATATTGATACCTTCCAATTGTGTCTATTAAGCACATTACTCTCTACGTCTGAAAATTATTTTTAATTTTTATTTTTACTTCATGGGTTGATAGAGTGTGTATGACATATTCTATGATACTTACAGCCAAATAAAAACAATTTCATTTAAAAAATTTTCAGGAAGCTGTTATTACCTGCAAACGACAAGAATTTAATCACTACAAAAGTCAGACCTACAGAAAATTTGAAGTTGTACCTTTAGCATCAAAAGGATGGTATCATAAAAGGTCCAAAGGAGATTATTTTATCATCAATGCTTTTACAGAGGTGAGAGCAATTTTCAGTTAACTTAAGTACACTGAGTTACAACTGAATTATGACACTGTTCCATTGTGTGCACTCGGTAGTGTTATGTTAAATTGCTCCTTAAATCTGTATTTATATAAGAGCTAAAGGGTACTCAGAAAGTTGTGAACATATGCTGATGAAAGGAAAGAAATTTTTTATTAGTTTTTGATCAGTTTTTATCTTGGTGGCCATTTTACCTCACCATTTACCTCATAAACCGGTTATGGTTGTGGGATATTTCAGGACAACAATAATTAAAGAGTTAAAGTTTATTCAGATTGTTGTCAGGTCATATGATGATTCGTTTGCATAACCTTAGAACACAGCGAAAGTTAATAGTAATTAAGAGTAATGGGAGTAGTACTGCTTTATTATAATAGAGGAACACTATGGACTGATCACCAGTACATCAGTAATTAGCATGCTAGTATAAAATGATGATCATTGATAATTTTTTCAGTCTGGAACCGCGCGACCGCTATGGTCGTAGGTTCGAATCCTGCCTGAGGCATGGGTGTGTGTGATGTCCTTAGGTTAGTTAGGTTTAAGTAGTTCTAAGTTCTAGGGCACTGATGACCTCAGATGTTAAGTCCCATAGTGCTCAAAGCCATTTTTTTATCACCCCGGTGCTGCAAACATGTGTTATCCCATAGTGGGTCATTACCCACTCAAAGCATTAAACAGTGCAGCTGCATCAGATCCACCCAACTGCTTATTCATTTGCTAATTATTTTGCAGACAACAGCCTCAGTGTGGGATTGTGCTGCTAGCTGGGAATCTGGGTAATTTTCTTGCACGCATCGTAAATTTTTTCTCACCATAGCTTGCTGTCTATTTTATGTTACTGCTGCTTACTTGAACATACAACAGCACAATTTATAACTGTGATAGCTGAAGCAGAATAGCTATTGACTCACTTGTAAAACAGCAACGGAATGGTATAAGACAATGTTATTTGTGGTTGACACACTTTATACATGGGCGCACCCATTTGAGGATTAAATAATTGCCGTTTATCTCATAGTGCTAGCTTAATACTTACTTTGATTACATTGATATTTCTCAAAGGAAGCAGTTGCATATGTCTGTACTTACAAAGCCCTTTTACATTGTTACTACTTGTCATGCAGGTTTACAGTGTAGACTGTTACTTGCTACAACTTATAAATCTTTGAATGTAGATATTCAGGTAATTTGTAGAAAGAGTGAGTAATGAGGTACATTTTTAATTTTATTTTGAACTGGTTGGGATTTCCAATTTCATGCTTTTTGCAAGATGGGAACTTGAGGAATGCCTTTGCTGTTTGGACTCTTAGACAAGATGACATGAACATAATTTTAATGTGCCTTGTATTGTCATTTTGCAGTTCACAGTTCAGCTGAAACTGGTTCTTCTTGTCTGCAACAAAAACCATTAAACAGTAAACATATTGGGAAGTGAATTTAAGAATTCCAAGAGACTTAAAAACGCTTCTGAGAGAAGTGTAGTTATGTCCTTGTCCAAATATTGAACCTGCTTTCTTGTGCTGAATAAACACTTAAATTACTTTAGTGGCACTACTCCAGAAGATAATTCCACAAGACAAGGAATACAAATGTCCAGAATAGACCAACACTGCTGTCTTCAGGTCAACACAGTGAGAGATTGTTCTAAGAAGAGAACATGCTGAACAGAGCGTCTTGATTAATTTGTCTTTTTGCACAAGTATTGGTTAAAAGGACATCTGCTCTGAGCTTCATGGTAGAATCAGATAATAAACCACTTTGGTTGTGAATAGTGTTATTGGCTCAGTCATGACTCTTTACTTTTTGTCAACTCCATTTAAACTCATTATCCAGCTAGAATGCAAGGAATTTTATATATTGTGCTTCAATCAGTATGTGACTGTTAATGTCTGCTCCTGGTGCTAGCTGGTCACTGGTTTGAAATGGCATAATATAAGTCTTTGTGGTGTTAAGTATTTCCAGAATGAAATTTTAACTCTGCAGCGGAGTGTGCACTGGTATGAAACTTCCTTGCAGATCTGAACTGTGTGCTGGAGCAAGACTCAAACACGGTACCTTTGCCTTTTGCAGGCAAGTGCTCTACTGACTGAGCTACATGAGCATGACATACGACCCCCGTCCTCACAGTTCTAATTCTGCCAGTACCTTGTCTCCTACCTTCATTCTGGAAACATCCGCCAGGCTATGGCTAAGCCATGTCTCCGCATTATCCTTTCCTCCAGGAGTGCTAGTTCTGAAAGGTTTGCAGGAGAGCTTCTGTGAAGTTTGGAAGGTAGGAGAAGAGGTACTGGCAGAATTAGAGTTGTGGGGATGGGTCATGAGTCGTGCTTGGGTAGCTCAGTAGAGCACTCGTCCATGAAAGGCAAAGGTCCCAAGTTTGAGTCTTGGTCTGGCACACAGTTTTGATGTGCCAGGAAGTTTCACTTTTGGAGTATTTTGCTTATGGAGTAAAATAGACTAGTTATAGCGTATAAAAATTTCTTAGAGCATTAATATTTATTAAAAGCACTGTTTGTTTACAAGAAAATGATCACAAAGTTACAAAACACAATCCATTGCGGGGGCAACATCTAAAACACTATACATGGTCTATCATGGGAGCTACCACTAACATCACTGCTCACAATCTGTCTCTCAGATGACCACTATACGCACTGATCATAACCTGTCATATATGTGACTACTCAAAACACTGTACATAGTCCGTATATAGTCTCTCACTTGGCTACCGCCGAAGTCACTGGACATATACATGGCCCATTGCGAGAGCAACCATTGACATCAATGTGTACAGTCCATTGCTCGGGCAACCAATGTATGCACAGAACATATCCTGTTGCACATGTGACTTCTGATGACACTATCCAACCTGTTGCTCAGGCGATCTCCGAAATCATAGCTCTGTCACAATATATATTTGCAGCAGTGTGTGTGTGTGTGTGTGTGTGTTTTTGTTTTACATGCGGGTTCAGTGAATTTGCAATGGTTGGGAAGACATCCGATTCCTCTGCATCAAAATCCTGCTGGATTACCAGGATTGGACAAACAGTGTGATGAAACTACAGTCGGCAGGAACTGGGCGCTGCACTCGCAAACTCTGACGAGTCTCAGATGAGTGTTGTTCCAGTTGATGCTATTGGTAGGTGGGGATACACTACACATGGCCTGCATCTAAATAGGAAGGGGAAAGATAAGTTAGCTTGTCTATTAGCAGGTAATGTAAGGGGAGCCACGGTCGCACAAGGGATGATCCCTGTGGTTAATGGGACCAGGCAGACAGGTTTTTTAGATTAAAGCCAAAGTCCGGACAGAAAATAATCAAGAAAAATATAATAAAAGAAGCTTCATGTACAGTAAATAGGGATAAAGCTAAGGGTAGTATCACTTTACTTCATCAAAATAACAGGGGAATAAAGAAAAAAGTAGATGAGCTGTTAGTGTGTTTAGATGATTTCAAAAATAAGAATGAGTTTTCTATACTTTGTCTGTCTAAATATCACAACTGTGGGGATGAAAAGTGTCAGCATAAATGGGTATAATTTAGCATCTTACACTTGCAGATCTAGCATGGATAAAGGAGGAGTTGCCATTTACACAAAACAAAGGTATAAGTACAAAACTGTAAAAGTAAGCAAATTTTGTGTCGATCAGCACTTTGAAGTTTGTGCATGTGAACTACAGCTAGATAATATAGTGTTGATATTAGCAACAGTGTACAGGTCCCATTAGGAGATTGGGAGCTAGTCATAAAAAAGTTTGACTCCCTATTATGCTGTCTGTCAGACGAAAAGAAGAAGTTATTAATCTGCGGTGATTTCAGTGTAAACTTTGCAAGCAATTCTGATGGGAAAAGTGAACTAGAAGTGTTGTTAATGACATATAACTTAGAACCAGTAATCAATTTCCCTACATGTATAGCTCAAGACAGTAGCACTCTAACAGATAATGTATCTGTGCAGCAAGAGGATGTAAAACTAACACATGCCTTCCATGTGATAAATGGATTATCAGACCATGATGCACAACTGATTAACTTACAAAACTTAGCAGTGCTTACAGTTCAGAAACCATTAAGTAAAAGTGTAAGGCTGGTCAACCTGGTATCTATAGAGCACTTCAGAGAAAGTTTAAGAAATGTTAATTGGGGAGATGTATATCATTAGTCAAATGCCAATGATAAATGCAACATATTTCTTGATAAATTTATATCCCTTTTTGAACACTGTTGCCCCCCAAAAATGACCAAGTGTAACACCAAACTGTTTCTTTGAAAACCTTGGATCACTGCAGGTATTAAAGTGAATTTAGAAAGGAAAAGAAAATTGTTTAAGGCAACAAGAATTATTAAAGACCCAGAAGTAATTTTACACTATAAAAATTATTGTAACATATCGAGAAAAGTTGTCAGAAAATTTTAAAAAAATATGTATGTTAGAGATGAAATTAACAAATTAGACAATAAAATCAAATAAGTATGGAATGTTGTTAGAAGAGAGTCAGGAAAGTAACCACTAGTGTTACTATTAAAGAGAAGGAGACCATCTAAACCAACAGTACACAAGTAACTAATGTATTTAACAACCATTTCTAAAGTGCAGGTGAAAAAAATGGTGAGAATAGTTCAAAAGAAAAAGGCAGGTAGTACATGGAAGAGTCAGTTTTTAGAAATCCTAGTCAGGTTAGCTTTCATCCAACAACCTCTTGTGAAATTAGGAAAATCATGAAATCTTTGAAAAATAAATGTTCTGTTGGAGTACATGACATCTGTAACAAGGTGTTAAGAAAATGTGGAGCAGTTACAGCTGATGTTCTGAGTCACATCTGTAATGCATCACTAACTCAAGGCATTTTCCCAGACCAGTTAAAATATGCCATTGTCAAGCCTCTCTACAAAAAAGGGGACACCACAGATGTCAATAATTACCAACCAGGATCCATGCTCACAGCATTTTCAAAAATTGTCAAGAAAGTGATGTACTCGAGTGGTTAGCAGTCTCAGCAGTAATGGGATACTTAATAAATCACAGTTTGGATTTCAAAAATGCTGTTCCACTGAGACAGCAATATACAATGTCACTGCCCACATAATAGAGTCTTTAAATAGTAAAATGTCACCACTAATAATTTTCTTATCCAAAGCATTTGATTGTGTGAACCATGACATTATGTTACAGAAATTACAATTCTATGGTATAAATGGAACATTGTATGAGTGCTTTAAGTTGTACCTACAGAACAGGAAGCAAAAGTTCCTTTATATGGTTTAAGTGATTTAAGGAAGTTTTCCACTTCATGTAACTGCAGGTGGAATAGACTAATAGTAATTAATGTACACGCACCAACTGAGGACACTGAAGAGGTTGTTAAAGACGGCTTTTATGAAGAACTAGATCAACTGTGGGATGAGTTCTCCTCGTATGATACAAAATTAATCATAGGTGATTTTAATGCGAAGATAGGGAAGGAGGAAGCATTCCGGCCTACAATTGGGAAAGAAAGTTTGCATAACATTTCGAATGATAATGGCATAAGGGTGGTTAATTTGCCTGTTTCAAAAGACATGATTGTTGAGAGCACATATTTCAAAAGGAAGGACATTCATAAAGCAACTTGGGTCTCTCCGGATGGACACACCTGAAACCAAATTGATCATGTTCTTGTAGATCGGAGATAGCACACTAGTATAGAAAATGTTAGGACTTTCAGGGGAACAGACTGTGATTCTGATCATTTTCTTGTAGTTGCCAAAGTTCATCAACGGCTATCTACAGCAACATCAAGGTGTCACAAAGCAGAACTTGTTAGGTTCGACACTGACAAGCTAAATGATGAAAACTTTAGAAGAAGGTACATGACAGAAATTTCAAATAGGTTTGATGCTTTCAGCACACTCGAAGAACAAGACGAGGATGTAAATAAACAGTGGATCACTGTGAGGAATAATATCAAAGAGGCAGCGAAGGTCACAATAGGTACAATTAAGAAGAAATGGAGGAAACTGTGGTTTGATGAGGAATGCAAGAAATTGGTAGAGGCAAGGAGAAAAGTGCGATTAGATTGGGATAGAATGAGAGGAGTTCTTGAACTTGAGAAGGGAAGTTGGTCGTAGGCTACGGGCAAAGAAGAGGGATTATTTGAACAATCAAATTACAAAAATAGAAACAAACAGTAAAACAAAAAACATTAGGGAACTTTACCTAGACATAAATGGGTATAGGAAGGGCTTCAAGGCTAGGACAAATGCACTTCGAGGGGATGCTGGGGGAATACTGACAGACTCCAGTGCTATTATTAAGTAAATGGAGGGTGTGTTTTGAGCATCTATTAAATGTACACCAGGAAGCAGGAAATGAGCAGGCGTATGAAGTACATATAGCAGAACCCCAGATTCCTGAGCCAACATTAAAGGAAGTAAGAGATGCAATCAACAAATTGAAAAACCATAAAGCACCAGGATCAAATTGCATAACTGCAGAATTAGTTAAAAATGGGGGACAGAAATTTGTGGAAGTAGTTCACAAAGTGATAACTAAAGTATGGAACTCAGAGATGATACCTGAAGAGTGGCAGGAGTCGATTCTGATCCCAATTTTTAAGAAAGGCGACACAATGGATTGTAGTAATTATAGAGGGATATTGCTATTACCAGTATGTTCCAAAATTTTCTCGAATATTCTGCTAAGCAGGCTTACACCATATGCAGATGAAATTGTGGGGGATTACCAAGCCGGCTTTCGGAGGAACAGATCAACTATAGACCAAGTATTCACCCTGCGTCAAATTTTGGAAAAGAAATGGGAATACAATAAACCAGTTCATAATCTTTTCATAGATTTTACAAAAGCATATGATTCAGTATTGCAATCAACATTGTACAGAATTCTTTTGGAACTTGGAATACCAAAGAAGTATGTTAGACTTATTGAAGTGAGTTTAAAAAACACAAAAGGTAGAGTACACGTGGGGAAATTGGAGTCAGAAGAATTTGTAATAAAGAATGAACTTAAGCTGTAATAAAGAATGGACTTAAGCAGGGAGATGCCCTGTCTCCGCTACTTTTTAATGTAGTCCTAGAATATATTGTACGAATGGCAGCAGATAATTCAGAGGGTGTGGAGTTAAATGGAAATATTAAGATATTAGGATATGCAGATGATCTAAACATCATTAGCGATAAGAAAGAATTGGTAACAGCAAATGCGAATGCGTTAATCAAGGCTAGTGAAGATGTAGGTCTAACGATAAGTGAAGACAAAACTAAATACCTGGTTACTACTAGAATGCCAACAGCAGTAGATCAGGAAATGTTAAGAGTTGGAGACATGCAGTTTGAAAAAGTGAACACATTTAAGTATCTAGGCGTGGACATCACTTTGAGAAATGAGATTGAATCCGAACTGAAGAAGAGATTACGGGCGGGAAATGCGTGCTACTTCTCACTGAATAGATTACTTTCATCACGGATATTGTCTAGGAATTTAAAGATTAGAATATACAAAACTATTATTCTACCAGTTATGCTGTATGGGTGTGAGACTTGGTCTCTCACTGTGCAAAATGAAAAGCCGTTTCGAGTATTTGAAAACAAAATTTTGAGGACAATTTTCAGAGCAAAAAGGGATGAAATTAGTGGAGAGTGGCGAAAACTGCATAACGAAGAGGTTCACGAACTCTATTCAAGCCCTGACATAATCAGTAATATTAAATCACGTAGGCTGCGATGGGCGGGTTATGTAGCTCGAATGGATGAGGGCAGGGCAGCGCACAGAGTGCTGGTAGGGTGCCTAGAGGGAAAACGTCCTGTGGGGAGACCGAGGTGTAGATGGGAGGACAATGTGAAGGCTGATTTGAGGAGCCTAAGTATTGAAGGGGAATAGAAGGAAACAGCACAAGACAGGGACAGATGGTGAAAATACGTTGCTGCAGTAATGGACTCTCGAGTCCAGGAAAGTAACTTGAAATCATATCTCCTTGACAGCTCCTTCTGTACCATAGATGAATTTTGAGCCATTTAGAGGATGGGGTAGGTAATAAAAATTGTAAGTGTTTTTTTAAGAAGCCTTCATTTATGTGTGCATTTCTTATGCACTTGACACATTCCGCATCATAACGGTTATTGTGAGATTGATCAATGAAACATGTAACTAACTAACTAACTAACTTGGGGTCCTGTTCTTCAGCCTTTACGTCAAGTGGCTGAAACTACAGTTGGCAGGAATTGGGCGCCACATTCACAGACTCTGTCATTAGGGTCCTGTACTTCTGCTTTTATGTCTGGTGGCCCATCTGCACACTAGCGGCACCAAGGCATGATTGATGCTGTATGCTTGCAGCTTGGCTGAATTTACTAGCAGCACTATCTATCAATCTGCACTGTAAATTCATAGCTTGGCCAAAAGATGGCAGTACTTTCGCAGGACGTTCTTGGCATTGTCAGATGTTAGACACCATGAAGCATGACACTCCTTCGCCCCCTATCACCACTCAAGCCTTCACCCCCACCCCATCTCCCTCCGTTTTCCCGGAGAGGCAGAAGAAGGAGGCAAATTTGTCTGGCAAGTGGATTCATTGCCCAGAGTAGGACTGAGGGTCTTCAGTCAGTTGCTGTGTTGACTAGGGAGGTGGTGGTGGTGGTGGTGGTGGTGGTGGTGGCGGTGGTGGCGGCGGCGGCGGCTGTGGTGGCGGCGGCTGTGGCGGCGGCGGCGGTGGCAGCAGCAGTAGTGATGGTGGCGGCGGCGGCAGCGGTGTCAGGGAGTGCATAAGGAAAGTTCAGATGGGGAGGTGTAGGGTGGCTTTACACAGTCCAGGGACACCATTGGGTGTTCCCATTGATAGCAACCTCCAGTGAGTGGTGACTTCATCCACCAGTCTTCTGAGGATTGGAGTGTGGAGGTTGGAGACCAGACCTGACCTCTCAGCCCATGTGGCAGTGGCCAAATATGTGTGAATAGATGAATGTAGGATGCCATGCCGAGAGCCAGGTTGAGGACAGATGCTTGCAGTATGGGAATGCAGCACATCCAGGAAGCCCAGTATGTTGGAGGCAGAAATGGTAGCAGAGGGCTTGACAAATTCCTCAGGTACCTGAAGGGGTTCACCGTAAACCTTCTTGGCCAATGAGGCACAGAGGTCCATCTTGAAACTGGTTCAGAGGCCAAGAAGGATAGTGGGGAGTGCAGTAGTCCAAGCTGTGTTGTGGCAAAGGAAAGCAGCCTTCCAAGTGCAATGCTGTTGCTCAACCATACCATTGCTGGCTGGATGATATGCAGTGGTGCAGTGTCAATGAGTCCCACAGAATTGGGCAAGCTCATTGCACGGCTGGAATTTAAAGTATCTTCAGCAATTCATGGTGATACAGCTAAGGGGTTGGGGGTGTACCCAAATGAGCTACCTTTGTACTCACAAATGCTTTGCATCAGTTCAACTGAGTTGTCAGGATTTGTTTCGTCTCTGGCCAGCGAATGAAACTGTTGATGATAGGATGGTTAAAAGATACCACTGGCCATCAGAGATGGAGAAGGGTCTCACAATATCAATGTGGACATGAGGTTTACTCACTATAGCTTCAAGAAAATCACCAACATGCTGACCGACCTTTGTATGCTGACAAGCGACATAGCAGCAGGTCCGGCTATGGCATTCTGTGCAGCTGTCAGGCCACACGTAGTGATTGGTAACAAGCCTGGTTGTGGCTTTAATACCAGGATGGCACAGATTGTGGATGCTATCAGAGGCCTGATGATGGAAAGCAGGTGGGAGGAAAGGTTGTGGCTTGCCTGTGGAGGTGTCACAGAATGTGACCAGTCAGAAACAAGTTGTTGGGCCTTGACGATAGAAGCCCGGCAATGTAATGACATCCTGGCCTCAGGAAGTGGGGCTAAATTGATGGAACTAGTGATACTGGTAGCTTGTGACAGACTGTTGGCAACATCATCATCCATTCATGAGACTGCCAAATGTCTGTGCTGAACTGAGTGACATATTCCAGTTGGTGGAACTGGTATGGTGAGCAGTGATTGTTGGTCCACTGGGAGGTGCACATGATGAATTTCTGGTCGATAAATATCATAAAGTTCCTGGTCTCTAGTGATGGGTGAAAGTACAGTATTGCCTCATAGTAGCAAACAGCTCGCTATTGCGGGCACTCCATTTGTGTTAAGTAGGCATGAGCTGCTCTGAGAAGAAATCTAATGGTCGTGTGTTGACTGAGCCAGAAGGGCAGCATTGGCAAGTCTGTTTCTGGGAGTGACGAAAGAAGTGTCCTTTTGATCTGTTTAAAGAATGGGATTATTGCGCTTTGTGTTGGGCCCATCAAGGGCATCTGTCAGCTGGTCTTGAATGGAAGCTGTGCTGGGGGGACGACTGCTGTAAAAGTTCATCATTATGAGGAACTGGTGAGGTTCTCAGAAGGTTTGTTGGTGCTGAATTTCATGATTAGCTTGACCTTTTTTCGGGAAGAGTGATGCCATCTGCACAAAACTGATGTCCCAGGAATGTCACCTGGAAGGCACCAAGGATGCATTTGGAGGGGTGAATGATAACTCCTAAATCATTGAGCCATTGAAACACTGCTGTCGGATTGCCACGGAATTGCTGTGGTGTAGAAGAAAACCCCAATATGTTATTGAGACATGCAAAGGAAAAGGATAGGTCATGTAGCAAACCTTTGCTGCCATGCCTGTGCAGCATTTCAGAAGCCAAATATTGTGAAATGTGATTTGAAGAGGCCAAAGGCCATGTGATGGCAGCCTTCAAGATGTGTTGCGGGGTGATTGGTACCTGTGTAAACGCTTTTATGCAGTTTAGGATGCTCAACACAGAAGTGCCACTGAGGGCATGACTGAAGCTGTGAAGGTTGGCGACCAGATATCTGTCCGGAATGGTCTGTGCATTAAGAGCATGATAATTGTCGCAAGTTCACAAGATATGACCTTCCTGGGTATGAGGTGGGTAGAAGAGGACTAGGGCATCCAAATGGTGAATGGTGCCATCATGGCCTTCAATTCAGCTTTAGCAGCAACAAGTTGTTCTGACGAGAGGCATTGTGGTATGCTGAAAACCAGTGGGACAGGTGTGGTGCAGAAATGTTGGACTGTGCTGTGGCGTACCTCTCTTTGTGCTCCGGATGGGCATGCAATACCTGTAAAATGGTCAAGAAGGATCTAGTACTGGTCTACATCAACAGCAGGGATGAGCTTCAGTGCATAGTTTTGTGCAGCGCAGTAGAACTCAACAGTTGTGCAACTGGAGCCCTTGTCAATGAGACAGCAGCCAGCAGTGTTTGGAATGAGTGGAAAATGTGCTAAGAAATTGGCACCAGTAATTGTCTCTGTAATGTTTCTGATGATGAATTGCCAGCTGAAGGCAATGTGCAATCCCAGATCCTATTGCATTGGGTGGACGCTCTAGGTTATGCTGGATGAATTATGCTCGCTTACTCGCAGATTCCACTGGCATTGGGGTAGTCGCACGTTGGGTGGCAACAGGAAGCTTGCTCGCCAAATTTGCAGTGGTACCAACATAAAGTGACTCGATCTTTGTCACATCGATGGTCACGAATTCATTGGTGAAGGTGTGGCGGTGTGGGAACACCAACTGGCTTCATGCGAAGTGCAGATGCTTGTGATGTGAAGCCTTTGATATGGGCCCAAAACAGCTAGAATTCCTGGTTGGCCATGATGGCTGACAAAGTGTTGCAGTCCACTGTGCAGGCAGACATTGTGGCTGTGGGCAGACCTAAATCGTTAGCTATGAATCTCTTGTTGTGCTCTTCTCCTATTGCCTGAATTATGTCTGGTATAGTTGAGTTTCGCTCCTTGATTGGTACACTTTTGCCATCAGCCAGCATTAGAAGTTTTGAACCATTCTCTATAGTCACTGGGAGATAATCAATGAGGCCTAGCCAGAAAGTAGCTTAAGTTTTGGTATTAAAAAACAGTGTAGAGAAAAATGTTTCATCGGTTTGAAAGTGACACTTAAATACATTTTCCAGTATGGTCTCCACATAAATTTAGACACATACCATTGCGAAAAATAAGCTTTGAAATTCCATTGTCATAAAATTCTGCTGCCTTAGGCTTCAACTGGTTAATCAGGCCCCCTGCAGTCTCATAGTGTTGTCAAAATGCCATGATGCAGGCTAGGTCCTCATCATTGGAAACAGATGGAAGTCACTGGCTGCAAGATGTGGACTTTATGGCGGATGGGGAAACACCTCCCACTTAAAGCATTGAGTACTTCTCGAGTGTGATTTGCCTTGTATGATGGAGCATTAGTGTTGTCATGCAAGAGCAAAATTTCTGAGCTTTGTTTCCCTCTGTGCTTATTCTAAATTGCTCTTCTTAAATTTTCCAATGACAATGCCTTGCAGAGTTTATTGTTGTGCCACACTCAAGAAAATTGACAAGAAGCTTATGATTCTTGTCCTAAAAAAACAGTCACCATAATTTTTCTTGTAGACAAAATTTCAAGCATTTGCCTTTTCTTTCTTTTTTTTTTTTGGGGAGGGGGGGGGGGGGAATTTATGTGCTGCCAATCCCTTAGACTGCAATTTGGTCTTGGGGTTCATGCGTTTGACCCAAGTCTTGCCTCCAGTTACAATTTGACCAGGCAACAAGTCATCATCTTTTTCATAAGACTCAAGAAATATCAATAATGCAGCCGTATACTGGTTCTTGAGATTTTGTGCCAAGATTTTGGTACGCATCTTGCACAAAATTTGTGATAGCTTAGTGTGTATGAAGTGATTTTATGCAAGAAACTGTGTGAAATTTGTGGAAAACTAAACTAGAGCTTAGTCTTCGTGAATCTGCAGTTTTCTTGAATCTTCTGCCCGATTTTTGTGACCAGTTCATCAGTCACAGTGCTTGGTTGTCCACCTTGCTCCTCATCGTGAACATTAGTTTGACCACTTTTAAACCTAATGCACCTTCAGTCATTACATTGTTTCCGTACACTTCACACAGTTGCAGATAAATTTCGGTTGGTTTATGGTTTCTTATTACTGACTGCACTTCACAACCTTTTGGTTGTGAAACACACTGAAAACTATTACTGTGAAATAACAGGAAATGGCACGAACTCCATGCTGGCATGGCTGGATGCTGACTGAATGGACCAATGCTCAGACAGCATTATGCCCACACTAGCCCCATCCATTATTGACACTGGTGAAAGTGTAGTATAATTACTGGATAGCCCTGGTTTTTTGTAGTTTAAGTAGAATTTTAACAATACTATGAAAAGGATAGATTGCTACTCACCTTAAAGATGGTGAGCCAACAGCCTTGCCGCAGTGGTAACACTGGTTTGTCAGATCACTGAAGTTAAGCTCTGTTGGGCTGGCCTAGCACTAGGATGGGTGACCATCCAGTCTGCCGAGGGCTGTTGGCAAGTGGGCTGCACTCTGCCCTTGTGAGGCAGATTGAGGAGTTACTTGACTGAGAAGTTGTGGCTCTGGTCTCATAAACTGACATATGGCCGGGAGATACTAATAGGATAATTTTTCTTGTTAGCTGTGCCAAAATTTAGTAAGAAGTGACACAGGTCTGTAGATTTGGGTGGCTTGCTTATCTCTAGCTTTATAGGTGTTACTACAACATACTTTAACGTGCTTGTAAATATGAGTCATTGATTGATTACAAACAATTATGAAAAGGATAGATTGCTACTCACAGTACAGATGACACATTGTGTTGCACACCTGATGCACACGACTGCTATCTCCGACCGCTTTAGCCAGACTGCTACTGTTGTGTTGAACTCAAACAACAGTCGAGAGTGGGAGATGCAAGGAGGAGGATTCATTTTCATCTCAGAGTAGTTCTTGCAATCTACATCCTCAATTATTTCAATCTCTGTCTTTCTCTACAGTTGTTACCCTCTACAGCTACCTCCAGTACCATGTAAGTTATCTCCCAATGTCTTAATAATTGTCCTATCATCTAAACCTTTATCTTGTCAGTGTTCTCCATATATTCCTTTCCTCTCTAATTCTGCACAGAACCTCCTCATTCCTTACGTTATCAGTCCACCTAATTTTCAACATTCGTCTGTAGCACCACATTTCAAATGCTTAGATTCTCTTCTGGTGCAGTTTTCCCACGGTCCATATTTCACTACCATACAATGCTGTGCTTCAAACTTACATTCTCAGAAATGTCTTCCTCAAAATTAAGGCCTGTCTTAGACATTAGCAGACTTTTCTTGGCCAGGAATGCACTTTTCACCATTGCTAGTGTGCTTTTGATGTCCTTCTTGCTCCATCTGTCATGGATTATTTCGCTGCGTAGGTAGCAGAATTCCTTAACTTCATCTACTTCATGACCACCAAGCCTTGATGTTTAGTTTCTCCCTGTTCTCATTTCTGCTAACTCTCATTACTTTCATCTTTCTTCGATTTACCCTCAATCCATATTGTGTACTCATTAGATTGTTCATTCCATTCAGTAGACCCTGTAATTATTCTTTGCTTTCACTCAGGATAGCAATGTCATCAGCGAATTGTGTCATTGATGTTCTTTCACCTTGAATTTTAATTCCACTCCTGAACCTTTCTTTTATTTCCATCATTGCTTCTTCAATGTACAGAGTGAACAGTAGAGGCGAAAGACTATATCCCTGTCTTACACCCTTTTTAATCCAAGCACTTCGTTCTCAGCCGTCCACATTTATTATTCCCTCTTGGCTCTTGTACATATTGTATATTACCCGTCTTTCCCTATAGCTTACCCCTCTTTTTTTTCCAGAATTTCAAACACCTTGCACCATTTTACATTGTTGAATGATTTATCCAGGTTGACAAATTTTTCTTTAGTCTTGCTTCCATTATCATGTCAGAATTGCCTGTGTCGTGCCTTTACCTTTTCTAAAGCCAAACTGATCGCCATCTAGCACATTCTCAATTTTCAGTTCCATTCTTCTGTACAGTATTCTTTTTAACAACTTGGAGGTATAAGCTGTTAAGCTGATTGTGCGATAATTCTCACCCTTGTCAGCTCTTGAAGTCTTCAGAATTGTGTGGATATTATTTTTCCGAAAGTCAGATGGTTAGTTGCCAGACTCATACATTCTACACACAAATGTGAATAGTTGTTTTGTTGCCACTTTCCCCAATGATATTAGAAATTCTGATGGAATGTTATCTATCCCTTCTATCTTATTTTATCTTAAGCCTTCCAAAGTTCTTTTAAATTCAGATTCTAATCTGGATCCCGTACCTATTCACTATCAGCTCCTTTTTCTTCTAGTGTCACATCAGACAAGTCTTCCTCCTCAATGTACTCTTTCCACCTGTCTTCTGTCTCCTATACATTTAACAGTGGAATTCCCATTGCATTTTTAATTTCACAAAAGGTTGTTTTGACTTTTCTCTATGCTGAGTGTGTCCTTGCGACAGTAATTTCTTTTCAGTTTCTTCACATTTTTCAAGCAGCCGTTTCACTGTAGCCTACCTGCACGTCCTGTTTATTTCATTCCTGAGCAACTTGTATTTCTGTGTTCCTGAATTTCCTTGAACATTTTTGTACTTCTTCTGTCATTGATCAGTTGAAGTATTTTGTCTGTTACCCATGGTTTCTTCACAGTAAACTTCTTTGTACCTATGTTTTTCTTTCCAACTTCTGTGATTGCCCTAAAAATTTAGAGATGTCCATGCCTCTACAACTGAACTGCCTACTGAGCTATTCATTATCACAGTATCTATCACCTCAGAGACCTAAAGCTTATCTCTTCTTTTCTTATTATATGTCCGACTTCTTCGTGCTTTGATTCTTCCTGACTAATCTCTTAAACTTCAGTGTACTCTTCATCACTACTAAATTGTGATGTGAGTCTATATCTGCTCCTGGGTATGTCTTACAGTCCAATATTATGTCGGAATCTCTTCCAGAGCATGATGTATTCTAACTGGAAACTTCCCTTATCACCTGGCCTTTTCCAAGTATACCTCCTCCTCTTGTGGTTCTTGAACAGAGTCTTCACTATTACTAGCTGAAATTTATTGCACGACTCAGCTAGTCTTTCTCTTCTCTCATTGCTAGTACCAAGCCCATATTCTCCCATAATCCTTTCTTCTATTCCTTCCCTACAACTGCATTCTATTCCTCCATTAGATTTCGATCTCCTTTTACACACTGAATTACCTGTTCAGTATTCTCATATACTTTTTCTGTATCTTCATCTTCAGCCTGCAATATCGGCATGTATACCTGAACTATAATTGTCAGTGTTGGTGCGCTGTCAATTCTCCTGAGACCAACCCTATCACTGACCTGTTTTCAGTAACACAAACTGTGCCCCCCCCCCCTTCCGCCCCGCCTTCTCTGCATCTAGATTGAGAATTAGCATTTCCCTTTTCAGATTTTCTAGCTCTTGCCATGTTCAAACTTTTGACATTCCACACTCCAACTTTTAGAGCTTTATTCTTTCATTGGTTATTCAATCTTTTTTTCATAGTCACCTCCCCATTGGTAGTCCCCTTCCAGAGATCCAAATGGATTTTTTTTCGCCTTTAGGGGTAGTTTTCCACCCTGAGAGCCAGAGAGTGCCCTGCCCTCTGTCTGCTCCTCCACCCTCATTTGACAAGGCTGTTGGTAGAATGAGGGTGACTTTTTATGCCAAAACTCTTCGGCTGCCAAAGCTGATGATTTTTATTCAAAATTTAAGCACTGATGGACTTCAAACACAGGACCAAGGCCAATATGAATACCAGTCAAAGATGGTACCTTTAGAGTTTTTGTTGCTGTCATAAGAAGTCATTTAAAAACTTATTGGTGATCCTTCAGACTCTTCAGCCTCAGATTCTGTTCTTCTTGAACAAAGGGCACTAGGGGATATAACGGACAAAAAAAGGATTGTCCATATTATCCTGGATCACCTAATGACATAGTAAAGTTGAAGCACACTTGCCAGTTTTGCACAAGAAACCATTTAGTGCCACATTCAGATTTCAGCCCATGGATCCTGTCCACAAGCTAAGTGAATAGTCACATTGACTATGTTGGCCTGTTCTTAAAGTCAGTGTTTCTAGCCATTGTCAGTGCTTTAGCCAACTTCCTTTTCGTCACCAACATGGAGCGAAATTTTTCCACGCAGGCAGGTAGAAATCTTTAACTAAAATCTTCATGATTGGAGACTTACCACAAACTAATATAATCAGATAATATACCCAGTTTACCTCCACTGGATATTTTCTCAACGAAATGGAATTGGCTACCTGATGTCAACCGCATCCCATCCAAAAAGCATCAGTGAGGCTGGGATGTTTATGTATTGAATATCCAAGATTTATCACAAAATCATCTTTAGGGATAGTTCTCATCACATTACTGAGTACATACAGAAGTGTGTTGACAGATGGCAAAAGTAAAACAGTCATCCTTCACGGGCAGCAAAGTGTGTACTTGTACCACAGACATCACATAAACACCTTTACTGTGTCTGTCACTTCCATGAGGTGCATCAGTATGGGCTATGACCTTTACAGGGGATTCTGAGTCAATAGCTGATGGGGGTCACATATGGTGTCCTACTGTGTACCATGACCACCAGAAAAGGTAGTGTTTGGTGCCACCACAACCAGTTGAAACCTCTGTGGTCGCATTATTTGACATCGCTTCCACCATCTTCACTACTGCCAACTGTCATGCACCAATGGAGCACCATCAGTGCCACCCCTTGAAGCCTGCACCTTTGCCGCCATCAATGAATGTTTAATGATCCATCCCTGTCAATGCTGCTATCTAGGGAATTGGCCAGGTTCTGCAGTTGGGTTACCCACTTACACCTATAGAGGTGTCTGAGGTGCCACTGACAGCGACCAGTTTGTACAGGAATGTTGAGGACAATATCAACTTTGGTGGTGCAGTAGCAATGTAATACCATACCAAAGCAGCTAGGTGACTTTGTGGTCCCCCATTCCTTCTTCCCATGCTTACTACACACTGGGAATATATAGAGCTTACATGCCAATTTCAATGCATAGGGATGCTATTTCTCGGGAACTAGATGATAACATAGATGCCTGTGGAAACTGCTCAGCGAATGAGGATATAACCACAACACTTACTTCATTATCAATGATCTTAACAATGCCATATCACTTGGGCCATGTCCCTCGCAATAGCTACATTAAAACCTGGAGGGCATGTGGATCACTTTACTTCATGGTATTCTTTTGGGGTATACAAGTGACTTTGCCTGCAGGATCTCTTTACTAAGGACTAAGTGCTTACTATTAGTACCTATTAAGTACACTACTGGATTGTTTTTTTTCTTTTTGCATTGTTCATGTAAATGGCTGATTTGAAGCATTTGTGGCAATGCAGTGGGGCATTCAGTACTATCATTATTTGTTTATCCGCTAGTGAAGACTGTATATTCAATAAAACAGTAATTTTTGTACTTGTAAAAATTAAAAGTGTGTGGTAACTGCTTTGGACCATTACTGTGTTGCCTATTTATTCCACATTTATTCTCCATCACATTGGTGTCTGGGAAAGCAATGCATTTTATACAATTTTGTTTTAGAATCCGGCAACGGCTTACTCCTCCGACACTGGACCAGTAACATTTAATGATCTTGGTCTAAATTCCAGTATATGCAGTGCCCTTGAAAAACAGGGAATTACTGCACCAACTAGGATTCAGGTATGTATAGAACTTACCAGATTATGACTGCAATGAAATAATTTATTGATCTTGAAATTTTTGCTGTGTCAGTATTTTTTGTGCAAAAATTTGTCATGTATAAAATTAATCTGCAAAATAGTTTTGTTTATACAACTTTTTAAAGCACTTGTGTAGTGACTATTTGTTCAAATGAGAAACTAGAATACCATCTGAATAAATAAAAATGTAAATGTTTGCTTCATGAAAATAAGTGGTTCCGAAAGTTCTTGACCAATTACTTTGAAATTTTGAACATTGCATTCTAATACAGGCATGTTTTTAGATATCTATATATAAATTTTTGAATTTTTTTTGTAACAACATTTCCATAGTATTAAATTTATAAAAAAAGTTATGTATTACATATATTAAAAACAGATTTATAGAACAAGCATGTATTCCATTGCAACATTGTGTCAAAATTTCAAAGCATTCAGTCAAAAACTTTTGGAGATTGCAATTAGGAACATTTACAGTTTCTTTTGCAGTACAAATGTAGATGTTTGTTTCTTCAGAATCTCAAATCTCTGAAAATCTTCATGGATTGCTTTGAAGTTTGCATACAACATTGCATTCAAATACTCATAGGTTTTTATATACCTACTGGAATGCTGAAACATGTTTGGGTACTGAGAAAAACGGTGTTTTGCATAACTGGCGGACCTCACATCCAAAAATATTCTAAAGATGTTTAATGACTGCCAGTTCTTAAGACTGTTTTCCTATAATGTTATACTTGTAACAAATCACAGATTTTTATATGAATAAATAAACTATGTACTATATACAGCGTGGGGCTAAAAATTGGATACAATTGTATGTGAATGTATGCATGTGACCACACCCCATGATATGCACACCACACGTATGCCCACCACATGATCCACACCAGTCTAGAGATGGTAGTGCGGGCTGTGTCAGTGTGAGTGGAGCAGTACAAAGGGGACAATGGTACTCACAGTGGAGCATTGTAGAAAGTTATGTGACAACAAAGTCATGGAAATGGTGTTTCCAGTTGTTTGCTGAGAAGTTTAATGGTGTCAAGGTGCCGGCAAAAGTGCCATGCAACACTTAGTTCAAAAATGGCGTTGGACAGGACCTGTTTTCAACAAATCAAAGAAAACATTCTGAAATGTGCCTCCATACCAGAAAATGCGGTTGCAGTGCACCAGAAAATGCTTAGAGTCATACCAAATCAACCCGATGCCTGTCGCAAGAGACCAGCATATCACGTCAATTGTGTGGACGAATACTCCACGGGACCTGCACATGCATCCATAATAAGTGCCTATTGTTCACACATTAAAACCAGTAGATGCTCCTCAGTGCCTCCAGTTTTGTGAGTGGCTCTTCAGTGATATGACAATGAATGACTTGGACATAGATCTGTTCTTTGTGTCTGATAGAGCCTGTTTCACCTGAGTGGCTATGTCAACTTATAAAATCACAGATTCTGGGCAGCAGAGAATCTGTATAACTTCCACGAAATACCTTTGCGTGATCAGTAGGTTGGGGTTTGCTGTGCAGCGTCTGCACTCAGCATTATTGGTCCTATCTTCCTTTATCAGACACTGACTTTGGCACACTACATTGCCAACGTTTTGAAACCATTTGTGGCAGCATTAATGGAGGAGGAAAAGACTAACAGTTATTTCCAAAAGGATGGACCAACTGCCCATACAGCTGGCTGAAACTGGGAGCACATTTACACAATCTTCACGCATGGCAGAGTTGGTAGCAGAGGTCAGTCGGGTCGCAGCCTTAGCTAGCCACACAGGCTACCTGGCCTGTCAGTGTGTGATTACATTGTGTGGGGAGCCATCAAGTCTTAAGGTGTATCATAACAGCTCTCACAGTCTTCAAGAACTGCGGCAGAACATTTCGAATGAGACTGCAGCAGTTCCATCAGTCCACCGTTGATTCACCTTCAGCAACTTGCTAAAATGGTGGTCACTTTCAGTATTTCCTTTCCTCTTCTGTGTTTCTTTGTACCCTGGAACTCTGTTCTCTGGGCCATTTTTATTTGCCTCACCTTCTATGTAATAAAAGGGAACCCCTTATAAAAATGTAAATGTTGGTTCATTCAATATTGTTAATCTCCAAAAGTTCTTGACCAATTGCTTTGAAATTTTGATACAGCATTGAATTCTAATGTGGGCATGTTTTTAAGTGCCTAATTTTTAATATATTAATATATATGTAATATATAAAGGGAAAACATTGTTACCAAAAATTCCAAATTGTACGGTTCCAATATAATTCAAATTTTTACATGTTACTATAATAACTCCACATGAACCATGGACCTTGCTGTTCGTGTGGTTGGTTGCATGCCTCTGTGGTACGGATAGCCGTACTGTATGTACACTCTTGCTCATAAATTAAGGACAATTGCAGAATGTGGTGCCACACGACGAGGCACTACACAAAACTAGCGTTAATAGCATAGGTACATAGGGAACACACACAACACAGATCTATAAGTCCACAGTATCGGTGATAAGTTGAGAAAACCGTCCCGAAACACACGTGCTACGAAATGCCACTGTTTTCTGCACATGTACCCCAACATCAATATGGGATAGGATCACCATGCACACATACACAGGCCACACAACGGGTTGGCATACTCTGGTTCAGGTGGTCAAGCAGCTGCAGTATAGCCTCCCATTCTTGCACCAGTGCCTGTTGGATCTCCTGAAGTGTCCTAGGGGTTTGAAGATGTGCAGCGATACATCGACCAAGAGCATCCCAGATGTGCTCGATGGGATTTAGGTCTGGAGAACAGGCAGGTCACTCCATTCGCCTTATATCTTCTGTTTCAAGGTACTCCTCCACGATGGCAGCTCGGTGGGCCCGTGCGTTATCATCCATCAGGAGGAATGAGGGACCCACTGCACCCCTGAAAAGGTGGACATACTGGTGCAAAATGACATTCCAATACACCTGACTTATTGCAGTCCCTCTGCCAAAGACATGCAGGGGTGTACGTGCACCAATCATAATCCCAACCCACACCATCAAACCACGACCTCCATACAGGTCCCTTTCAAGGACATTAAAGGGTTGCTATCTGGTTCCTGGTTCACACCAGATGAAAACCCGACGAGAATCACTGTTCAGACTATACGTGGACTTGTCCATGAACATAACCTGGGACCACTGTTCCAATGACCATTTACTGTGTTCTTGACTCCAGGTCTCCCGTCTCTCCTGTGACCTGGGGTCAGTGGAATGCACCTTGCAGGTCTCCAGGCAAATAAACCATGTCTGTTCAGTCGCCTGTAGACTGTGTGTCTGGAGACAATTCTTCTAGTGGCTGCAGTAAGGTCCCGAGCAAGGCTACCTGCAGTACTCTGTGGCTGTCTGCGGGCACTGATGGTGAGATATCAGTCTTCTTGTGGTGTTGTTCACTGTGGACGTCCCGTACTGTAGTGCCTGCATACATTACCTATCTGCTGGAATTGTTGCCATAATATTGAGATCAAACTTTGCGGCACATGGAGGGCCTTTGCTACGACTTGCTGTGTTTGTCCAGTCTCCAGTCGCCCTAGTGTTGTACCCCTCATAATGTCATCAATATGTGTTCTTTGAGCCATTTTCAACACACAGCCACCATTAGCATGGCTGAAAATGTCTGCACACTTACTCGCTGCACCATTCTCTGACATGCACCAGCACACCTCTGCGTATGTGGACTGCTGCTGCCAGAACCACCATCGTGTGATGACCACAGGTCAAATGCACCGCCTGGTCATACCCTGAGGTGATTTAAACCCACAAACCGCCCACCAGAGCATTGTTTCACCATGTATCAGCATTATCCTTAATTTATGAGCATGAATGTAGTGGTATCTGTTGGGAGTCCAGACAAATGTGTGGTTCCCGAAGAGGAGCCACAGCCTTTGCAGTAGTTGCAGGGGCAATGGTGTGAATACTGTGAACAGCTGAAAGCAGGGGGAAACTACAGCCATAATTTTTCCCAATGGCATGCAGCTGCAGTGTATAATTAAATGATGATGGTGTCCTCTTGGGTATAATATTCCAGAGGTAAAATATTTCCCCATTGGGATCTCCGAGCGGGGACTACTTGGGAGGATGTCATAAGGAGAAACAAAACTTGTGTTGTACGGATCGGAGTGTGGAATGTTAGATCCATTAAATGGGCAGCTACTTTAAAAAATTTAAAAAGGGAAACGGGTAGGTTGAAGTTAAATATAGTGGGAATTAGTGAAGTTTGGAGACAGGAGGAACAGGACTTCTGATTAGGTGAACATGGGGTTATAAATTCAAAGTGAAATAAGGGTAATGCAGGACCTGTTTAACAGTGAGTAAGAAAATGGGAATGTGGGTAAGCTACTATGAATAGCCTAGTGAATGCATTATCATAGCCAAGATAGACGCAAAGCTCACACCTTCTACAGCAGTAAAAGTTTATATGCCAACAAGCTTCGCAGATGTTGAGGATACTGAAGACATTTATGATGAGACAAAAGAAATTGCTTGGATGGTTGAAGGAGATGAAAATTTAATTGTGACGGGGGATTGGAATTTGATAGCAGGAAAAGGAAGAGAAGGAAAAATAGATGAATTTGAACTGGGGGAAAGGAATAAAAGAGCAAGCTACCTGGTAGAATTTTGCACAGAGCATAATTTAATCATCACTAACACTTGGTTTGAGAATCATAAAAGAAGATTGTACATTTGGAAGACACCTGGAGACACCAGAAGGTTTCAGGTTGGTTATATAATAGTTGGACTGAGATTTAGGAACCAGATTTTAAATTGTAAGACATTTCCAGGGGCAGATGTGGACTCTGAACACAATTTAGTGGTGGTGATTAAAATTGAAGAAATTGGAAAAAGGTAATAAATTAAGGAGATGAGACTTTGGTAAGTTGAGAGAATGAGGTTGTTGAGAGGTTCAGAAGAAGCATTGGTTGACTAGAACAAGGGAAAGGAATACATTAGTAGACAAATGGTTAGCTTTAAGAGATGAAATAGTGATGGTGGCAGAGGATCAAATAGGTAAAAAGACAAGGCGTAATAGGAATCCTTGGACAACATAAGGAATATTGAATTTAATTGATAAAAGGAGAAAATTATAAATGGAGCAAATGAAGCAGGCAAAAAGGGACACAAATATTTTAAAAATGAGATTGACAGGCAGTGCAAAATTGCTAAGCATGATCAGCTAGGGGACACATGTAAGGATTCAGGAGCATATTTCACTAGAGGAAAGATCAATACCACGTACAAGAAAATTTAAGGGGTCTTTGGTGAAAAGAGAAGCAGCTGTATGAATATCAAGAGCTGAGATAGTAAACCAGTCCTAAGCAAGGAAGGAAGAACTGAAAGGTGGAAGGAGTATATAGAGAGTCTATACAAGGGAGATGAACTTGAAAGCAATATTATCGAAAGGGAAGTGTACGTAGATGAGGATGAGATAGGGGATAAGATACTGTGAGAAGAATTTGACAAAGCTCGGAAATATCTGAGACAAAACAAGGCTCTGGGAGTGGATGATATTTTGACAGTGGATGATATTCCGTCAAAACTTATGATAGTCTTGGGAGTGCCAAACAAGACAGAACTCTTTCATCTGCTGTGCAAGATGTATGAGATAGGCAAAATAGCATCAGACTGCAAGAATAATGTAGTAATTCCAATTCCAAAAGAAGCAGTTGCTGAAAGATGTCAAAATTTCTGAACAATCAATTTAATAAGTCATGGCTGCAAAATACTAACATAAATTCGGTACAAAAGAATGGAAAAACTGGTAGAAGCAGAGCTTGGGGAAGATCAGTTTGGATTCTGGAGAAATGTAGAAACATGCAAGACAATTCTGAATGTACGACTTATCTTAGAAAATAGGTTAAGGAAAGGCAGATCGACATTTATAGCTTTTGTGGACTTAGAAAAAGCTTTTGACTGTGTTGACTGGAATACTCTCTTTGAAAATCTGAAGATAGCAGGGATAAAATACATAGAGCAAAACGTTATTGACAACTTATACAGAAACCAGACAGCAGTTATAAGAGCCGTAGGGCATGAAAGGGAAGCATTGATTGAGATGGGGGTGAGACAGTGTTGTAGCCTATCCCCAACATTATTCAATATGTATATTGAACAAGCAGTAAAGGAAACCAAAGAAAAATTTGGAGTAGGAATTAAAGTTCAGGGAGTAGAAACAAAAACTTTGAGGTTTGCCGATGACATTGTAATTCTGTCAGATACAGCAAAGGACCTGGAAGAGCAGTTGAACGGAATGGCCAGTGCCTTGAAAGGAAGATGTAAGATGAACATCAACAAAAGCAAAACAAGGATAATGGAATGTAGTCAAATTGAATCAAGTGATGCTGAGAGAATTAGATTAGGAGATGAGACACTTAAAGTGGTAAATGAGTTTAGTTGTTTGGGAAGCAAAATTACTGATGACTGTCGAAGTAGGGAGGATATAAAACATAGACTGGCCATGGCAAGGAAAGCGTTTTCTGAAGAAGAGAAATTTGTTAACATCAAGTATAGATTTAAGTGTCAGGAAGTCCTTTCTGAAGGTATTTGTCTGGAGTGTAGCCATGTGTGGAAGTGAAACATGGCCAATAAACAGTTTAGACAAAAAGAGAATAGAAGCTTTCAAAATGTGATGTTACAGAAGAATGCTGAAGATTAGATGGGTAGATCACATAACTAATGAGGAGCTACGGAATAGAATTGAGAAGACAAGGGATTTGTGACACAACTTGACAAAAAGAAGGGATCGGTTGATAGGACACATTCTGAGGCATCAAGGGATCACCAATTTAGTATTGGAGTGAAGTATGGGTAGTAAAAATCATAGAGGGAGACCAAGAGATGAATACAGTAAGCAGATTCAGAAAGATGTAGGCTACAGTAGTTATTTTTTCAAAGAAAATTCCGCACTGGCTGTATGAATAATTTTTATTAAATCTGCGACCGGTTTTGCATCACTTATCGGTGCATCCTCAGGCAATATACGCTATTTATAACATATTAACATAGTTAGGATATGTGCCAATATCCAATTTAATGTTATAAATAGCGTATATTGCCTGAGGATGCACTGATAAGTGGTGCGAAACCGGTCACAGATTTAATAAAAATCATTCATACAGCCAGTGCGGAATTTTCTTTGAAAAAGATGTCAAAGTTTGGCTGTGGTTGCCCCCCCCCCCTTACAAAACACAAAACAACATGCGAACGACATGCGACAGTAGTTATTTGGAGATGAAAAGGCTCACACGAGATAGAGTAGCATGGAGAGCTGCATCAAACCAGCTTTTGGACTGAAGACCATGACGACAACAACATCATCTGTAATAAATGTTTGGACTAAATACTTATATATATAAAATATACAATAGTGAGACGTTGTCAGTAAAGAGGGGAGTTGTATTTACGGCTTATTGGTCTGTGAGTAGAATACTACCAGAATCTGAATTTACAGTAATAATAAACAAGGCTCAAGTTTGGGGAAGGGGGAAGAGGAGATGGACAGAGAAGAGGGAGGAAATGGTCATAGAAAATGGGGAGGAGGAGATGGACAGAGAGAGGGGGCAGGAAGTGATGGACAGAGAGGGAGGGGGGGGGGGGGGGCAGAGGATATGGAGATACCACATCAAAGTGTGGCCAGGTACAGCTAGTGTTGACATAAAATTCTTTGTTTTGGTTGACATAATGTCATAGAAAGTTATTGATTGTTTGGATGAGGATTGATCCTTCATTTTCAAATGTTAAGAAATGAGCAACTGATTCAAACATGGCCCTACTTCTTCCAGTTTCTAAACTGCAACTACAAACAATAACAGCAAGAAAGTACACACAGTGGTATATGACTATCAGCAAAGAGCAACCAAAGCCAATTATGTCAACTGGAAAGGTTGTGTGCAGTGTTTTTTTCAGATGCAAAGGGCTTCTTCTTATTGATTAGCTTGCAAAGGGTAAAATGACGACTTGCAGATACTACCCTGGATTACAAAAGAAAAGAATCAGAACCTGAGGCTGTCCACAAAGATTCTTTACAAATGCAAAAATGAATGGATTTGAGATAAGAATAATTGGGATGCCCACCCAGCTCATCAGATTTGGTAGACTTTGACTATTGCAGCACCTAAAGAAATTTGTTGTCTGAGGACATTGCAGTCCAATGAAGAGATATTTTTTGAAGCATCCCAGAGTTGCATAAGGGTGTTGTAATACATTCAGTGGAAAAATGTTGGACAACTTGTAACCTCCCTCTTACTAATCGGCCTATCCTACTTGTGATATAAAATATAACCGTGGATCACGTTTTTTCTAATTGTATAAGGCTATCTTTCCCGAAGAAATGATACCGATAGGTAGGAGGAAAGTGTACAACTGACCCTTCTGATGGAAAGTCTACTAAAAATAAAAGTAATTAAACTGAACAGGGCTATAATTTGGAAAATGAAAGTTATTTTGTGCATTCACTCAACGAACAACACTGGATGGAAAGGGGTACCACTAATCATGAATCCAAAAGTTACACTAATGAATGAAAAGGAAGTAATTAATGGTTGCCAGTCCACTAGGGCAATTTACATCCTAAATCCTGTACAAGATGATGGGAAAGAAAAACATGTATTATTAAACACTGACGTGGCAACTAAAGGTTGCCATGTTTTTGTTTGTTTGACACTAATTTTAAGTGAGTATGTAATGATAAAGAAAACTGAGAAGTCACTTTTACGTTATGTTTGGCATTAAATTTTGAAAAAGGTAATCGAGTAATGATTTGAAAATATGCAATTAAACTGTATATTAGTACTGAACTTGGTTACATGAACAAAGACTTTCAGTGACCTCAGCATTATGTCATCAAAGAAATTTAGAAAAAAAGCAAGCACTTTTTACTTTGCCGTTACTCATTTTGCAAATTGGATTTCATATTATTGTCTGAACAACTGAGCCTTTTTTACTGACTTGAACAGAATTAAATACTAGAATATGTACCAAACCAAACCGCCATGTGCTCCAAGCTATATGTAAAATAAATAAAACTTCTGCACTCTTAATTTGTGCACTTCTTTAGATTTGAATTTTTTCCAGTGATTGATGCTCAAACTTGAAAAATGAAATTGCTTTACTTTAGTCATATATTGAAGCCTCTGTTGTACAACAGTTAATTGAAAGTAGACTGAGGCTAAAATTCTTAAAAGAGAAATTATTCATTAATAAACGGGCTGTAACTATTCAATTTGTTTCTTATGACACTCAGTTAGCATATTAAGGAAAAAAGGAACAAAGATCCTGCTGCGATGATTTAACAGCTGTAACAATGTCTGGGGGGCAATGAGGACACAATCGCCTTGAGTTTAACTGATTATTATTCAAATAAATCTTATCAGTCAAATCACATTCAGTTGTGCTGCTGGGTTCGCCGTTAATACTTTCTACCTATGGTCAGTCTTACTTCAGTGCTGTGCATATGATGAAACTCAGAGCCGCCGATGAAACTGTGTTGCTGGAACTGCTGCTGTTGTTGAAGACGGTAGCATATTGTGGAGTCAAGGCTAATTATAGGAACGGGCAATCGTAATTAATACAGCCTCTTCCGCCCGTCCACTGCCCATACTCGTGCTCCAGACATGTGGCCAGCGTGCATACGTGATGCCGCTGAAAATGGCACTCTCTACTGCGAGAGCGTTAACACCACACTTTCGCACACTACAAGCACTGGAACCCGTCTCTCCTCTCTCTGTGCACTCTGCTCAACAACTCCCTACCCAAAGATTTTACAATGCACAAGCAGTGCTATAATTGTTGCTAGTCGACAGGAATAACAATTCCTTTGGCTTTTTTTCCCAGAGCTAATAAGTTTCACAGTAAAATACAGATAAATACAATGAAACGTCAACAGACTTCTACCTAAATGTACACATACAGTGACGCAATGTCCTTACTTATTAAAAGAAAGCATTTAAATTACAAATATTTACATACAGTTAAAAAAAGTTATATATCGGTAGCAGGTGCCATGTGTCCTGCATTTTTGGTGTTACAAACTGCATCTACCTAAAGGTGGACTACATAAAAAAGTGAATATTTAACCTTAAAACTATTGCTCTTCAGGCATGGCTGCAAACTTTTCACTTGGTGTCATATTTCTTCGCAGAGGTTGTTTCAAACTCTCCATCCATTGCTATTGCTTCAAAACTCTGTTTATTGGAACTGGTTGTTGGTTGCATTTTTTACTGTAGTTATTGACCTCTTTGTGATGGACGGTAGGGTATCTCCCTTCCCACTTCTTGACTCTCTTCTACAATCTTCCTTTTTATCATCACCCCCCACCCCCTCTTTATTTGTGACTGTTTTGTGCCAGCTGCTGCCAGCAGTTCTTACAAAAAATAATTCTTCCTTTTTTTTCTCTCTTGCCTCACATGTAATCACTCCCACACTCTCCGAAAGCTACCAGGGGCCCTTACATCTCTTTACATTACACCAAAAACTAATTTATGAAGTTTGTTCCCTGTCAGGAATTTAATCTTGAAGTTCATGTCACATTGTTGGGCATAATGTGACAAGATGCTCTACACAAAATCTTTTGGTTAGGGAGATTAACAGAATGGCAGAGACAAGTGCTTTCAGTGTCCTTTAGTGGTGAGGTGGGATGGGGAGCTAAGCTTTCAGACGACATCCTTTAGAGCTCTAAAGAAGAATGTCATTCAAAAGCTCAGGAACTTTTTAGTCTTGTTTATGATCTGTCGACTTCTGGACATCTCAGCTATATAGTTAGCTGTTGCCTTCACTCTTTACGTTAACTCCCAGGTAAATTGAAACTGAAACGTGACTGATTCTAAGGGGTGGGGGTTGCTTCTCTCTTATTCGGCTGCATCATTGAGAAGACAGATTCATGTGGAATGTTTGTTTATACAATTTAATGGTTATAGTAATGCTGAATGTGTAATATAATTTGTACTGGCATCTATTCCATATTTGACACTGGAATGACATCTCGTGGTTGGTCATCTAGAGAGAAGGCGGTATCTGGTGGGAAATTCATTAAAGTAAACAGCTGCTGCAACTTCAGGCAGCTACAAAGCTTGTCCAATGTCTGTACACCTACATCTAATTGACTATTCTGCAATTCACAGTTAAGTGCCTGGCAGATGGTTCATTGAACCACTTTACCACTATTTCACTCTGAAACAGTGCATGGGAAAAACAAACACTTAAATCTTTCCATAACAGCACTGATTTCCTGTACTTTATTATGATGATATTATCTCTCTAAGTAGATGTGCATCAACAAAATATTTTTGCATTTGGAGGAGAAAGTTGGTGATTGAAATTTTTAGTGAAAAGTTCTTGGTGCAATGGAAAATGCCTTTGTTTTAATGATTGACTCCCCAACTCCTCTACCTATCACATCCGTGATGCTGTCTCCCCTATTTTGCAATGAGCTGCCCTTCTTTGAA
The DNA here is from genome assembly GCF_023898315.1 of Schistocerca nitens. Taxonomy (NCBI): domain Eukaryota; kingdom Metazoa; phylum Arthropoda; class Insecta; order Orthoptera; family Acrididae; genus Schistocerca; species Schistocerca nitens. The sequence goes on along the minus strand of NC_064614.1, from coordinate 115,723,523 downwards.
CTTTTTCGATGTCATCCATCAATCCTATGTTGTGGGAATCTTATTCTGTGCAGCAATACTCCAGAGTAGGATGGACAATTTTAGTGTAGTCAGTCTCTCTAGTAGATCAGTCATAAAGTCGCCTGCAGTATCAGTATTTTCTTTGTTAATGCTAATCTGAGTAACTACTATAGAAATTTTGAAATGGTTCTCACTAATAGAGAGACTGATTCAAGAGGAAAGTTTCCATATATCTCTACCTATTATAAACCATTTGTCCGGCTATAGATACTTATATGAGGATCATTCCATAAGTGATGCCCCACATTTTTTTAGAAAGCCAGTAATATACATAGACAAACGTCCTTGTTGGTGCTTCACATTTGATGTTTGTTCTGTGCGCAATGTTTATAACTATTCTGGTAGATGACAGAGCCATAGTACAACATCAAAATGGCGTCTACATATGACTCATGTTACAAGCAGCATGCTGTTATTGAATTCTTGGGTGCAGAAAAAGGACCTGTGGTAAACAATCATAAATGGTAAACAATCATAAATGTTGGTGTGCAGTGTATGGCAATGCTGCAGTTGATAGGAGTACAGTTGGGTGATGGGTAAATAAATTACAGCCTTAGGAAATGCAGAACCAGAGCTCTATGATCAGCCACACTTAGGATGTTCTGTCGCAGCCTCATCCACCCTACAGTTCAGACCTAGCACCCTCAAACTTCCATCTCTGTGGGCTGCTTAAAGATTCTCTATGGGGAACACACTTTAAAGGTGATGACAGTGTCAGTCACGCAGTGAAAACAGTCTACACCTACAGGTCAAGAGCTTTTACTAGCAGGGAATACATGCTCTTCCACAATGTTGGCATATGGCTATAGAACGTGACGGACACTACATAGAAAAATAGGACATGTACAAGACATTTTGATGCATGTTGTAACCAAATTTTGACTCTTAACAATAAACGTGTTCTGAGGGGAGGAGGGGGGGGGAGGGGGGGGGAGGGGGGGGGAATGTGGGGCATTGCTTATTGAATGAACCTCATACTTGGTGCTCCCCTTGTGAAGTCAGGGAGGGTTGTTAGTGGTATAAAAATGGTCAGTGCCAAGACAAGGTCACAGCAGGTCCTGCTTTTCCTGGACTTGTCTTGCATTATTGGAAGTGTTTTCTCAATAAGTGTTTCCAGCATACCTAATAACACTCACTCAAAGGCCTTATGTGTGGTAATAGTTGAGAAATGAGTCTGAAGTGATTCTCCACAAAGATGCCATGTCACACTGAGTGCTCCTTGGGTAACAGTAATAAGTTGTGAATGCTACACCAAAGTGTATTGTCTCAAGCTGACAAATCCTTTTACATTGGCATTCAAACACTTGATAGCCTCATGGTGTTTACTGGCAGTTCTAATATTACTTTTCTCTTAGTATCATTTCCTCTTCTGTGCCCTGTTTCTGAAATTGTCGTGTGTAATATAGCACCTCTTTTCGATATGTGCCATTATCTTTCTTTGCCATTATTTTTAATAGAAATATCGTGTAGTGTCAGGTTCGGTTTCTGATGCCATGTTTTACTTATAAGACATTTCCCCCCTATATCACTTTTCAATGAGATAGTGGTCAATGAGTAATTTCAGGAAAGAATACTGAAAAATTCCTAATTTATACAACATAGAGCTATTGCAGTGGTGTAGTTTTGATTTTTATTTAATTGACAAGAAATCTGAGATGAAAACAAGTTGCACTTTGAATTTATATTATACTGAAATTTGTGATGCAGTATTATGATTGTTGCAGGCAGAAGGCATCCCTGCGATACTATCTGGACACCATACACTACTCTCAAGTGAAACAGGTGGAGGCAAGACACTGGCATATCTGCTGCCACTGTTACAGCAAATACTACTGTGGAAAGAGTTTAGTGCCAGTCTAGATGTACAACGTTGTCTAAACACTCCTTTGGGACTTGTCATCTGTCCTGGAAGAGAGCTTGCACATCAGATTGGTGTACGTTTTTTCAAATTTTTTTTGGCTAATAATTATCTTTGGTATGTCAGCAGTTTGGGGGGGGGGGGTTTGGTTGTGTTTCCAACCTCTCAACCTCTGCCTGACAAAAGAGTGAAGCATCCAGAAGAAAATGTTAGATGTTAATGTAACTTTGTACATGCCATTGGTGTGTGTATGAATAATTAGAATTGGAATTCTCTGTGACAGATAGAATACCCACCAGAGTAGATTAGTACTGTTCATGTTTAGTGTTGTTACCAGGCCTGGTAGAGTATATGAAGTATGTGAACACTGTCAGATGTTTAGTGATCACTCTGCAGGACATATAGATGCTTGTACTCATGTGATACAGCATAATCAGCACCTGAGTGAGTCTGAAAGGGACATCATTGTGGGTCTGCGTTTGGCTGGCTGGTTATTGTACAGTGTCCAGATTAGTGGGGCATACGGATGTGACAGTGGCCCGATGTTGAACTGCATGGGGAAGTGAGAGCAGATTCCAGTCAGCCAGATCTGACCACCATAAGTGAGAATTGCCATATTGTGCACCAGCACATCGTAACCCCTGCAGATTTGTGTCTGGCATTGGAGAACAAGTAATGTACTCCCTGCAATATTCTATGTCATTTCACATCATTGGTCAGAGACAGACCCATGCATAGACTGCCCATACCTAGACTGCCATGAACACAACAACACAAAAGATTGTGCTTGAAGTGAGGTGTTGACCAGGAAGCACAGACTGCTGATGAGTGGCTTCACATTGCGTTCAGCGATGAATTACAGTTTTGCACTGCCCCAGATGACTACCGTTGGAGAGTATGGTGGCTACTGGGAAGAGGTCCCATTATTCTGATGTTTTGGAGAGGCACAGCAGTGTTACTCCTGGGTTCATGCTGCAAGGAGCCGTCAGGTATGACTTCAAGCCATGGATGGAAATGATTGAGGGAACTCTGATGGCCCAATGACACATCATGGACATCCTGCATCCTCATGTGTTACAGTCTGACAGTATGCTCATGTAGTTTTTCAACAGGACAGTACTTGTCCACATGTGGAATATATCTCTATGAAATGTCTGCATATGTTGAGGTGCTCCCATGCCCAGAAAGGTTCCCAGATCTCTTCATGATAGAACGTGTGGAACCAGTTCAGACATCAACTCCATCCTAGTGCCGGTGTCCAGGATGTTGCAGACTAGTTAAAACAGTTGAGTTACTGGCCAGCTTGCCTCAGGAGAGGATACAATGGCTTTACGATACCCTACACAATGGAATCAGTGTGTGCATCCAGGCCAAAGTGGGTGCAATGTTATACAGATAGTGGGCTCATACTGACAACTTCATTATAAATTTGATTCTATTTTTGTAATCACTAAAATAACATGACATACTATTGCAACCCCTGTACTTTCATACATCTTCCTCTTCCACTTCTGAGTGCATCACTTTTTTTGTCAGCCAGTGTTTGTGTACCAACTGATATTGTCAAGCAGTATTACAAGAGGACGCATTTCAAAAGACAACATTGAAGATATTTAAACATTTGTGGCTCCTGAAATTAGATACAGCATTAAAAAGCAAATCATTTTACATACGACTAAAAAATAAATAAATGTGAAAATACTTTGATGCAAACAGATGAGTATAACGTTTAGGTATAAAAATTATTGAGTCGTAGACTGCACCATTTTGTTTTCAGTTATTTAATTATTCTTGCCTTCATTATGTGTCTCCCTTCTTATTCCAGGATATTGCGAATCAATTCAAAGAGCCCCTAGGAATTTTGTCCAAAGTAATTGTAGGTGGCAGAACAAAAAAGCAAATGCTGAATCCAGATGTTCGTGAAGTTGACCTTCTGATTGCCACCATTGGAGCACTGAGTAAACTCACAACAACAGGTAAACTGTTATTACTGTTCATGCATATGATTGATTTACTATTACTTGCTTGGACTTACATATTGTGATGATGGAAATTGCAGTATGGAAACAGCAGATAAAACATTTTTTAATTTGATAATTCTTACAGGTGTTTACAAGATGAATGACGTCTGTCATGTTGTTCTGGATGAGGCTGACACATTACTGGATGACAGTTTCAATGAAAAGGTGTGCCATCTGCTGAAGCGTTTTCAGGTGAGAATTTTTATGCTTGAAAACCATTACAAGTATTTGTGATACACGGAATATGTGATATCCACCAGTTAATATGAGGTAACTTAATATAAGCTTATTTCTAGGGATGTGAAATGCTCGCTCAGTTAATAATTTGGTAAATTAAACTCAAAACAATACTTCTCCTTCATATACTGCATTTTACAGAGTATAAGACACTACAGACTATAAGACGCACCGTAATTTTAAGCACTATTTTTACCTTTAACATTTCTGAAAATTGTCATCTGAACTTTCTTCTTCTTCTTCTTCTTCTTCTTCTTCTTCTTCTTCTTCTTGCTCCTCTTCCTCTTTATCATCATCATTGTCCTCTTCATACGTAAGATGGTCTTCACTGCCATTGGAGTGTTACTTAGCCGCACTTCTTGAAAGATTTAACAATAACGTCTTCTCTCACTCTAGACCACAACTGTTTTATCCACTGACACACTTGTTTGATTGTTATTGTAGATCATTTTGAAGCTCCCTTTGGTGTGAATTCAAGCTGGGCTCCATCCATCAGCCATTTGTTCCATTCCTCTCTCATATACACTTTGAATGTTTTATTTATCGAGATATCAGGATGTTGCAATTGTAAAGTGTTCAGTGTCACTGGAAGCCTATCTCTGTGCGGCAACATTGGATGCAACTGGCAGCAGCAGTGCTGTGATGCGACATTTTTATATCTCGAGTATAAGATGACCTGAATTGTGGAGACAGTTTTTTGAAGAAAAAAGTGCGTCTTATAGTCTGTAAAATACGGTACATGGCGTTGATGTGACATGAAATTTCTCCTTGTCTGCATCACTGTTATCTAGATGAAGTCATATCAAAAAGAGCCTTTCCTCAGTTGTCACATTGTGTACAGGTTTTGGTCAGTATTCAAATTCACGTGACCAACAAACCAAACACAAGCACTCTCCTAGAGTGAATAGGTGTAGGCCAGCTGCCTGGTAACAAATACACACGTCTGTGTTGCATTTCATAGGTGATGAATCACACACTTTTTGCAGAGAGAGGGAAGGGGTGGGGGTAGGTAGCAACAGCAGCAGTAAGTGGAGGAGGAGGAGGAGGAGGGGGGAAGGGGGAGGGAAAATGAAAAGAATTATATAAAAAATGATTTCTGTTAATTTGTGAGTGCACAAAACATCAACAAACATCATGACAATGTTTGTTGATGTGAAATATGCTGAGTTGTACCATGGTTTGGAATACATATTTAACTGTACACCCCATTATAACTGGCCTGGTAAGTCAGTTCAGATGTCGGTGGAAGGCAATGGCCTACCACCTCCAACAGGACCTTTCATAATAAAGCACATATAGATTAGTATTGTCTGTTTGTTTAGTTGTGTGTGGGCTCCTGAGCTCACGTCTTTGGTGGCAGAAGAGTACAATATGGGAACTGAAAAACAGGTCCCATGTAAGTGCCATGTCAGTTACGGCAATTACATTGAAAAATATAGTAACATACTATAACTTTGTAAATAAAGTTTTGTGTCAATATCTCTCATTTTTATTCAGTTATCCCAAAACATTCTTTACTTGCTGTGTGACCCTCGTAGATTCATTCCACACTTATAACTTACAGTCCCAGTACACAGGTAATTAAATTTTGAAACACATGCAATCGAAATTACATAATTCACAGTCTGCTGGTGTACATGACCTATCCGTCTCTTGTTGTAAAAGACATTAAAGGGACAGAAGAGCAAATGATCTCAGTAATGAAAGTTCTGGAAAGAGGGTGAGGATGTGCTCATCATACGAGGGCTATGCAGAAAGTAACAGACTTTTGACCTGTTGCAGCAGTGGGCAGGGCAACAGCCGCCATCTTGCTGCCATAACATTCTGACACTAAGTACACATCCAGCAGTGGTAACATGTGGTCTGTGTCTCAGGTACTTTGCTTTCTGTGACATACTGAAATACGTGTTGCAGTAGAAAATCCTGCCACTTGTGAGGTGAGGTCTGTGATTTGGTTTTTGTTGACAAAAAACTGCAAACCAATTGAAATTTGTCAGTCTGACAAAGTTAAGGTGGGCAATACAAAACAAGCATGGTGGAAAACTTACTGCAAAGATTTTGTTTTTTCATGATAATGCATATCTGCACATGACCAATTGTACCCAAGAGCTCCTACAGGGGTTTGATCATCCAACGTACTGCCTGGATTTGGCACCGAGTGACTAAGTTCTCTTCCCAGCAATGAAGTCATCGCTGGCTACACAATGCTTTGATACTGATGCCGAACTGCTCACCAGTGTAAATCATTGGTTACAATTGCAGGCAGCAGATTTATACAGAGAGGGTATTGAAAAACTTGTGCCACAGTATGATAAGTGCCTCAATGTGGATATGTCAGGTTGTATACTGAAGGCACTGAAAAACTTGTGCCACAGTATGATAAGTGCCTCAGTGTGGATATGTCAGGTTGTATACTGAGGGTATTGAAAAACTTGTGCCGCAGTATGATAAGTGCCTCAATGCAGATATGTCAGGTTGTGTACAGTCTCCTCAATCCCATGCTGTTATTCATAGCGAGAGTTTGACTCTACACCCACTACGCACTTTGATGTCCTTTTGTTTTTTGGAAGTCGCACTAATACTCTGTGAAATGTATGTTCTCTCAGCATTTCCCTACTATGGTGGATGTGATAGCCAGCAAGATCGTAATAAATTGAGTGCTGGACACCAAGCCTTGTTTAAAATGGAACCTCCATCTCAGTTTATCAGATTTTCTGACATCTTTATTTCGTAAGACTGCTTAATTACGCCGACCTAGAAACTTGACATTTGCGTCACAATACTGCTCTCATCATATTTAGTTTCATTAGTATGTTAGAGGTGGTGCTCAGTGACAGCTAATTTTCTCTGTCCCATAGAGCTCACATGACTCATGTTCTGATGGAATCTGTACTCTGAATATAGAATTTGAGTGAGCTTTGTAGTCTCCATGTTACTCTGTTCTGTGCAAGACTCTTCATCTCCGAATAACTACTGCAACCTACATCCTTCTGAATCTGCTTAGTGTATTCATCTCTTGGTCTCCCTCTACGATTTTTACCCTCCACGCTTCCCTTTAGTACTAAATTGGTGATCCCTTGATGCCTTGGAACGTGTCCTACCAACCGATCCCTTCTTCTAGTCAAGCTGTGTCACAAATTCTTCTTCTTCCCAATTCTATTCAGTACATCCGCATTAGTTACATGATCTATCCATCTAATCTTCAGCATTTTTCTGTAGCATCACGTTTTGAATGCTTCTATTCTCTTCCTGTCTAAACTAGTTGTTGTCCACGTTCCTCTTCCGCTCATGGCTACACTCCATACAAATACCCTCAGAAACGTCTTCCTGACACTTAAATCTATACTCGATGTTAACAAATTTCTCTTCTTCAGAAAACACTTTCCTTGCCATAGCCTGTCTACATTTCATAGCCTCCCTACTTCAACAGCCATCATTAATTTTGCTTCCAAATAACAAAACATATTTACCACTTTTAAGTGTCTCATCTCCTAATCTAATTCCCTCAGCATCACTTGATTCAATTTCACTACATTCCATTATCCTTGTTTTACTTTTGTTGATGTTCATCTTACATCCTCCTTTCAAGACACTGTCCATTCCGTTCAGCTGCTCTTCCAGGTCCTTTGCCGTCTCTGACAGAATCACAATGTTGTCGGTAAACCTCAAAGTTTTTATTTCTTCTCCATGGATTGCAATTCCTACTCCAAATTTTTTCTTTTGTTTCCTTTACTGCTTGTTCAATATGCAGATTGAATAACATCGGAGATAGGCTACAACCCTGTCTTACTCCTTTCTCAACCATTGCTTCCTTTTCATGCCCCCTTGATTCTTGTAACTTCCATCTGGTTTCTGTACAAATTGTAAATAGCCTTTCACTCCATGTATTTTAACCCTGCCACCTTCAGAATTCGAAAGAGAGTATTCCAGTCAGTATTGTCAAAAGTCTACAAATGCTAGAAACATAATTTGCCTTTCCTTAACCTATCTTCTAAGATAACTCGTAGGGTCAGTATTGCCTCATGTGTTCCAACATTTCTACAAAGTCCAAACTGCTCTTCCCCGAGGTCAGCTTCTACCAGTTTCTCCATTCATCTGTGGCCACAGCCTTGTTTCGACTTAGGTCTTTTAATGCTCTGTCAAATTCTTCACACAGTATTATATCTCAAATTTCATCTTCATCTGCATCCTCTTCCATTTCCATAATATTGCCCTCAAGTACATCGCCCTTGTATAGACCCTCTATATACTCCTTCCACCTTCCTGCTTTCCCTTCTTTGCTTAGGACTGGTGTTACATTTGAGCTCTTGATATTCATACAGGTGCTTCTCTTTTCTCCAAAGATCTCTCTAATTTTTCTGTAGGCAGTATCTATCTTATCCCTAGTGATACATGCTTCTACATCCTGAGAAGGAAAGTTGCTACTCACCATATAGCGGAGGTGCTTCTACATCCTTACATTTGTCATCTAGTTATCCTTGCTTAGCCATTTTGCAACTCCTGTCAATCTCATTTTTGAGACGTTTGTACTCCTTTTCACTCACTTCATTTGCTGCATTTTTATATTTTCTCCTTTCATCAGTTAAATTCAGTATCTCTTCTGTTACCCATGGATTTCTACTAGCCCTCATCTTTTTACCTACTTGATGCTCTGCTGTCTTCACTATTTCATCTCTCAACAGTATCCATTCTTCTTCTACTGTATCTCTTTCCCCTGTTCTTGTCAGTCGTTCCCTAATGCTCTCTCTGAAACTCTCTATAACCTCTGTTTTTTTTTCTCATTTTATCCAGGTCCCATCTCCTTAAATTCCTACATTTTTGGTTTCTTCAGTTTTAGTCTACAGTTCATAACCAATAAATTGTGCTCAGAGTCTTCATCTGCCCCTGGAAATGTACACTTTGAAACCTGGTCCCTAAATCTCTGTCATACCATTATATAGTCTACCTGAAAACTTCCAGTGTCTCCAGGCCTCTTCCACATATACAACCTACTTTCATGATTCTTGAACCAAGTGGTACCTATGATTAAGTTATGCTCTGTTCAAAATTCTGCCAGGCGGTTTTCTCTTTCATTCCTTACCCCCATTCCATATTCACCTGCTACTTTTCCTTCTCTTCCTTTTCCTACTATTAAATTCCAGTCCCCCATGACTATTAATTTTCATCTCCCTTAACTATCTGAATAATTTCTTTTATCGCATCATACATTTTGTCAATTTCATCACCGTCTGCGGAGCTGGTTATCATATAAACTACTGTGGTAGGCGTGGGCTTTGTGTCTATCTCGGCTACAATAATGTGTTCACTACGCTGTTTGTAGTAGCTTATCCGCTTTCCTATTTTTTTTTTAATTTCAAAATTAAATTTGATAATAACCACAGTGTATTGTTCTCCATCAGGAAATGTAGAAAGGGAGCCCCCCTCCAGTTAATCTCATAAAATCGTGTAATCATACTGTTACAGTAAATCTCACAACAAGAATAATGCCAACCAGTTAGACAGCTTTGGATTGAATCCTGACAGATACAGAGAAATTTAAGTGGGCTATAAAACTATACAGTACATAATTCAATGACCATGAAGCTTGTAAGAATTACTATCACCATTGAAGGTGGTCAGGCAAATAACTACATACTAAAGGTGAAACATGTAATTCTCAGTCATGAAAGCTTAAACTATTTTATTTCATTATTGCACAGTGAAGATTGGTCTCCTGTCTATGAAACACAACATTCTGATACATCCTTCTGTTTGACAGTGGTAAATATCAGAAGTAATACAAAAGCAATGGATGCATCTCTAAACAAATTAGAACTTATTGCCAAAAAATGAGGGAACTGCTTCAGATCTGCAATGAAAATAATGTTACAGCAGATATGTGTACTCAGTATAAAACATACATAAAAATTGTGTGTAAGGTTATGAAACAAGCAAAAATATGTACGATGATAGGTATATAACAATGTACAAGTAAAGTGAAAGCTATGTGGAAAATTATAAAAAAAGGGAAAAGGGCAAACATATGAAACCAATGAGAATATTGTCTATACACAAAATGATAAAACTATTACAGAGCCTAGTGAAACAGCAAATATATTAAACTGTTAATTCAGTGGAATAGCTGAAAATTTAACCAGTTCCTATCCACTGTTGGACTGTGTCCGTCATTACTATTTTCTGCTACATCTCCAATATCGAATGATGTCCAACATGTTTCCATTATTGTGCTTTCTTTCCACTCCATTTTTAGATTTTCTAGACACATGGCAGCAATTAGTATGAAGATCTGACTACTCAAAGCTGTTACAAAATGTGTAAGTGATGATGATATTGCCAGGTGGCTTCTCGAAGACAGTGAGGACGGAAGAGAATTCAGTGATGAAAGCGATGGAAAGAAACTTCTGCCATGTCCGGTGATATAAGTTCTTGTGAATCTGAACCTACTGATGGGAGTGGACAGTGATGAAAACACAAAACTTTTAGCAGATACCTGGAAAGTTTATCATAATGGTGATGGTGATGGTGATTTCGTAAAGTTCTTCCTTTCTTTTTTCTTCATGCAACAAGGTTTTACCATTTCTCATGGTGTTCAACTAATATTCAAACTTGAATATTTCCAACTCTTCTTCACTGGCAATTTTATTAGTGAAGTTGTGAATGCCACAAATATGTATGCTAAAGACAAGAAACAGAAAATCACTCCACTTACAAAACACCCCTGTGGCTCTCATGGAGATGTTCTGTTAGAAGAATTGAAAGCTTTTCTTGGTGTGATATTTAACATGACCAAGAATTTGAAGGCAGAATTAGTTGACTATTTTACAGAACACTGGCTGGAATGAACTCCATTTTTCAAGGATTATTTTCTTGTCTCCTTTTCTTTTTTATTCTTTTTCAAATATATTGGATGGTGCATTTAGTTCCACCTGTCACAGCTCAGGGGTGTCAAAGTATGAGAGGGAGCAAGGTGAAGATTCTTAGTGAGTGTATTGACAGTAAATGCAAAAAACTTGATGCACCAAAAAGAAATGTGGTTATAGATGTGCACACAGTAGGAGTCAAAAGAAGAATTCAGTTCAAGTGCTACAGTTTAAAGAAGCCTATGAAATGTGGTTTACAAATTTTCTGTCTGTGTGAATCAGAAAACAGTTATGTTTGGTTCATTTGGCACAGCAATTGCTAGCTTGTACAGGTGGTTCAGGCTATCACATTTTTATTGACAGGTTCTACCCAAGCCCTCCCTTTGTTAGGGAATTGCACAAAATTTCATCTAACACACACAGTTATGCCTTATTTTCCATGTGATTTGGAGAAGACAAAACTTGCTGAATATGAATTGTGTGCCTATCAAAGTGAGATGAAAACTGTGTCTTTCATTCTATAACAAGTGGTCAATGACTCTGTTGAGTACATTCTTTTGTCCTCAGATCCAGTTGGTCACTGGGTATAGGCAGAAAGAGCCTGTGCAGTTCATGAAATCTACTGTTATTTTGGAATACTCAAAGTTTACAGGAGGAGTGGACAGGACTGATCTGTACTATGGTTGTTGTGATTTTACAAGGCACCCCTACAAATGGTTGGAAGAAGTATTCTTCCAACTGATTGAAGTTACTGTAGTGAACAGTTGCATTCTTTACTCAATAGACAACAACAAATGTGGGGAACAACTGCAGACTCACCTTTCCCACGAAAGTATCTAATCAGAGAGCTAGTTGGCCAGATGAGAAATAAAATTCAAAGAAAAGAGGAGGACCACTATCGTCTGACACTGAGGACTAAGTTGGAAGATTTGTAGCAAATGCATGGGAAAAGGGGGAAGAAGGGAAACATTTTCTACTACAAAACATAGTTGCCTGGACTTACCGGGAGAATGTTTTAAAAAGTACCATACAGAAAAAATTATAAACAACCATAAACAAAGACCAATGTAGTTTCTGTGGTGTCACCGCAAGGCACCACACTTGCTAGGTTGTAGGCTTTAAATCGGCCAGGTCCGTCAGTACACATCGGACCTGCGAGTCGCCACTGCCGACGCTAGCAGACCAAGACAAGCTAGTGCACTGGCCAGTTCTACAGCTGACTTTAACAGGAATGGTTCACTGGTTATAGCTTCAGAGATCTCATTTGCAGAGACACTAGTTAGCATAGCCTTCAGCTAAGTCAGTAGCTACGTGCTAGCCAGGTGCCACATACAGTTTATGCATTGACAATTGATCTATATGTGTGAAGCAATCAGAATTGTAAAGAAGTATTCGCAGTTCAGTCTAAAACTGCACTTGTAAATATTATTGTACAAAGTCAAGATCGACGTTCACCGCTGAAGCTGAATTAAAAACTAAGTATTTAATTGTATTCCTGTCTACTAACTTTCTAATCATCTAAGATGTTCCAGATACATCCCATCAAGTATAGTTCATTGATCCTCATGTCAACGTACATGATCAATGCGTGCAATTAATGGCCAAACCTCGTGATCAGACTAAGTGTAAAATTGTGTGACTCAGCTGGGTCACTCTTTTTCCATGAGGCCCATAGTTCCGCCTCATACATAACAGTTTCAAAACTAGTGTAAAAGGTAATAAAGTTGTCAAGTGACCTCATATTGCATTTTCTTTTTATTTTTTTAACAGTAGTGTAATAATCTGTAATGCCTGACATCCTTAATCACATAAAATAAATAAGAGTTGCGAAGAATGCTGTGAGTAGAAAAATTGGAGTAGAAAGGGTTAATAAAAACGAATGTCAGTGCAGATCAGCAGCAAGTGGAAATCAAGATCATTAGCTGTAAATTATCAATCCTTGTGGATCACTTTAGCAGGGAGGGTACAATCAAGGCTGTTACAGACCTAAAAACAACATATTCAGCAGGAATTGATGGTATACCCAGCAGAATCTTACAGCTCTTTCTCTAAAATACAATTGACCCTGTCATTCACATATGTAACTTCTTATTAATCAGGCATAATTCCTGATCAGACAAAGTTACTGCTATATTCAAAGCCAGCAACAAAGATAAATTGATAAACCATCAATCCATTACAATAACATCCTGTTTTTTAAAAGTATTGGGAAAAAATTTTACAATAAAATAAAATTTACAATAAAATAAAATAATTTACAATAAATTATTAAAGTTTACGAACAAACATAGAGTATTAGCCAATTCTCAACATGGTTTCTGAAGTAAGAAATCAACTGAGGTAGCAGTCTATGAAGGTGTAACCACAGTTTTAAAAGCCACTGATGGAGAAACAGTAAACAGCAGGTATATTTTTAAACTTTAAACTTAACTGAAGCTTTTGATGTGGTAAATCATGGAACACTTGAATACTACAGCATTAGGGGACTGTCGTTCGTTTCTCAATGAAAGCAGACAGGAAGTATACATCAGACATGTACATGAAAAGGCACATATAGTATCAGTATATCTGTCAGAAGAATGGTGATCTGGATTTGCATGTTGCTTCACACAAAATAATTCTGTTTGCTAATGACACAGTAGTGTTTGTAAAATTAGCAAAAAATGAAGACATCCAACATAAAGTAAACTCCATTACAAAACAACTAAGTAAATGGTCAACAATAAATCATATGGCTTTACTGGCAGAAGTAAAGCTGTGAGGATGGCGCATGAGTCGTGCTTTGGTAGCTCAGATGGTAGAGCACTTGCCCATGAAAGGCAAAGGTCCCAAGTTCGAGTCTCGGTCCAGTGCACAGTTTTAATCTGCCAGGAAGTTTCAATAATAAATCTGCTTATAATAAATAACATGAAAATAGTAGTATAACATGAAAATAGTAGTATAACATGAAAATAGCAGTCAAAACAACACCTTGCATTATCCTGACATCACCATCAACCAGCAACCCTCTGTGAAAAAAGAGGCAACAAATTTCTTGAGATTTGGATTCAAAGTGACCTAAAATGGTACAAGTATATTGAACACATCAATGCCATGTGTATAGGTTGTTATCATTTAAGGGCTATGGAAAATGCATAAATGTACAGACACTAATGTGTGTCCACTACACATATTTTAATGCCCATTTTAAATATGGACTCATGTGACAGCAGAATTCACCAGCAGCTCTGGGGACCTCCAGAATCCAAAGAAAGAGCCATTCAGATTATTATAAGGGGCAGGGCTAGACAGTCATATAAGCTGAAATTTAAAATACTGAGAGTGCTACCACTACCATGCATGTTCATTCTTGACACAGAAATGTATATTTTAAAAAATGCAATTGGAAACTATAATACTATTAGAAAAGATTTTGATTTACATAATCACAATACTAGACAAAAAAGTAACTTGCATGTACTCCTAGCCAATAAAAGTTTGTATGGGAAAGGTACATGCTGTATGGCAATAAAACTATTCAGTAAGTTGCCAAATGATATAAAATGTATACCAAATATTAAAGATTTTGTGAGATCTGTTAGAGAATACCTACAGTACCACTGCTTCTATTCAGGAATCAAATTTTTGAATTACAATAAATGTCTAGATCTGTAACATTTCTAATTTTGTAATGTGTTGAACTACATCATACATCTTGTGATAATTGTTCTTTTTAGTGACTAGAGTTAAGTCCAATATCATCTTGTACAGTGTACTACATATGATCAAAGTACTAAATAAATAATGAAATTATGATATTGTTTCAGTTTTGTGGTCATGCAGATATGTCTACAAACCTTCCTCAGGGGACTCAGTTGACATTAGTGAGTGCTACAATGCCAACAAGCCTGCCAAGTATTTTAGGACAGCTGATTGAGGTTTGTGGTATTATAGTATAAAGTCTGTTAGCTTATGGGCTCCTGAGAAAGTGCTTTGAAGTGAAACAAATTTAAAACATCTAACAGTGCTGTGTTATATAACTAGCAAATGAATTCCTTCTTTTATTGACTCAGTACTTTCGTACTTAAGTAGAAAGTTTAGAGCATGGAGGAGGAGAAAGAGGAGGCGATAGATAGTAATATCTGATGACATAGTCTTCATCAGAAATCAAGACATATGGAATATTTAACACCGTTTTCGATACTCTGCTTTGCAGTACACTGTAATCTTACGTGTACCACCACCTTGTGTAGAAAACGTGTATGTGTGTTTATACACAGGTCCATGTGTAACGGTCATTGGCTGACATCAACACTAATTAACTTGGAAACATATTTTTCTTAAAAGTTATTTCTCAGGACAACCTACCCTGCAATATTCTTATGAGTTTTTCAGATTGTTTCTGAGCACCCTGTATATGATACATAAAAAAATTCTGAGCACCCTGTATGTGATACATAAAAAAGTCTACTCACTAAGCTTCCCATGTGCAGTCTTCGGCGCAGGAGCCTTTGAATCTCAGAACTTAATCTTTGTCAGCTGATGGCAATAATCATCCAATATTACTGAAAATGTTACCCCAGAATCTCCTTGTTCTAGGAAAGGTTGGTTGTCTATGATAATGCCAGTGTGATTTCCCAATATCTTGAGTACTGTTGTTCATTGAGAATTTTAGTCTGTGGCAGCTGACCTCCATAGACGGTGGCTTTGTTTAGTTTGCCTAATTTAGCCTGCTGGAACTTCTTTATAGTGACAGGGAACTAATGTAGTGTACTGGAGAGCAATGTCGACCAGGGTATGATGATGGGCTCTATCATGCAGGTTGGCTGTAGTCTTTTGCAGTTACGTGTATAGAACTGCCTGGTTGTCAATGTCTTGTAACATAACACTCTTCTTCCTTCTTTACAGTAGCACCCACAATCAAACCATACAGGCATGTTGTCCTGTATTCTCCAAGTGTCTGTTTATCTGCACATTGATCAAATTAGGAGGAGGGCCAGTGTCTTCAACAACTTGGATATCATTTGATGGTCGCAGCATAAGTTGGTGTTTCCAACTCCATTCCTATATGTAGGTTTGATGTGTAGAGATCAGTGCCAGTGATTAATGAACCTCTTCTGAAATTAATTATACTAATTCTTGCTCCTGGCTACATTTGACAATTAATGTTGATGTGTTTTGCCATCTTATTGGGATTGATATTAACGGAGTCCACAAACTCACATATCTCTTCTCTTACCATTTACTACATTAAAAATATGAAGTCCTGGTGGTATTTCATGACAGCGATCTCTACAACATTTATAAGTCTGTCAAACTTGTTTTAGCAAACTCTTTTTTTCAGGTGCATTGCCTCAATATGTTGGCACCAAGTGATGAAGTCCTCTGATGTAGTGATATCCTTGATATTCGTTCTCTGCTATGTTCTTCATTAGGTGTGAAACTATGTTGGCTTCTGTCATGTTTGTCATCCACAAAACCTGTTAAATTACGAAACGCTACAAATTTATTCCCCAAGACATTTCCTTTTTGAGATGCAAAATATGCAATTTTTAATCATTTAAATAACATATTTTCAAAAAACAAAATGTGATTGTAATATATGGTTGTGAATATAATTTTGTGAAAAGATTTGCATACTTAGTGTGATCATATACCCACATTAATGTACATATTTGTTTGGACCAACATCAGGTATGGGAACAAAATATAATTGGTTAACTGTATAAGATTAACTAGCAGATCAGGCCAATTACATCACAACATGAGACAACAGCTAGCAACTCGTGGCTGAGTCATTGAAATATTGTTTGCAAAAAGGAATCATCATATCTGTTGGATGTCTGAAAGCATGCCATAAATCAATCATGTCAAGAAAATGTAAGAAATCCCGTGAAACAAAAATTTTGAAGGGTATGAAATAGTATACTTCTGCACAAACAGCAACAAGTGATTATAGTAATATGTTGAAAGGTTAATTGCTTGTAGCACATTTTCATTGTGCCATTAATTCTAGGTAGACTCATTAAAGAAGGTGACAACTGGCTCTCTGCACCAAGTGATGACTCATATACCACAGAAATTTATTCGCTTGGGCAAGTCTCAGAAACCTGAGGAATTGCTTAGAATTGCAAAGTCTGATTCAAAATCAGGCATTCCACTTCTTATATTCAGGTGAGGCTATTATTTTCAACTAGTTTCTAAAATCATTTGGTTCCCTTTTCAGTAATGAAGTGTTTACACTTAGTAGTAATGAAAAAAATCATAACATGTTAACGTTACATACAATGTATAAAATTCCGCCTAAAGTTTTCTTGATGATTTCACAGCAATAAATCATCCACTTGTGACTGGATATCCCTCTTCTTAAATGAGAATGGTGTTAGCTGTATCAATCTCAACGGTGCAATGCCTGAGGCAATACGAACTGGGAAGTTCAAACAGTTCCAGGCAGAGAGAGTAAATGTAATTTCCTGCACTGATATTGGATCAAGAGGACTGGATACAGTGAGGGTTTGTATTTCTAACATATTATTTTAGATTGGTGTTACAAGAAGCAAAATATGGAAGAGAGCTTAGGGTTTATCATTCAGTCAGTTATGGATCACAAATGTGGATAGGACAAGAAAAGCATGTATCTGATTACCTTCAGTTTTGTTCTATAATAGGCCAAACATTTACTTTTCTGGTACCAAAAGTGATGTAAGAAAACTCTTTTTATGATTCAAAGACTCTTCATAGTTCTCTTTTTGTTTTTAAGACCTATTATAGTTTTGTTTATTCGCACTAGCTAGCTTTCACATTAATCTTAATCTACATTTAAATGTAGTGACAGGATGTACCATTACGACCAGCTGTAACTATAAGCTTCACAACAAGGAAATTGTGGGGTGAAGTTATTGTTAGAATGCCTACTTTTTAAAAACGTTTCATACTTGAGGTTTGAGGATGTACACAATATATTATCCTCAAGCTTATTTTGGCACAAGATATTCTTTTTCCCAGAAAAGGACTAGACTCTGTATGCCATTAGTGTATGGGAATATGCAAAGTATCGTAACATTTTGATGATATTGCCTCAAAATCAACAATCACTTGCAAAGAAAACAAACATTTGGCAAGGTCTAAAAAAGCAAAGTCCAATTAAAATTCTAATCTGTATGCATACCTATGACTTTCGAGTATTCGATTTCATATATTTTCTTTCTACCATGACCAAACAATGGAAACTCCAAGTAGGAATATCAACAATGTAGGAAAAGATAGATTGCTACTTACCGTAAAGAAAACACGTCAAGTTGCAGACAGGCATGATTAGAAGACACTCACCTCTCACATGCACACAACATTCATTAGTAAACACACACACACACACACACACACACACACACACACACACGGACAGAAGCAAGCAAGTCTCACACACACACGACCACCAATTCCAGCATCTCGAGCCGGAATGCTACACCACATGGGATGCAAGCAGCAATTGGAGCGGGTGGGGAAGGGGAAGGAATGGAAGAGTATGGGTGGGGAGAGAGATGAACGCTGTCTGGTGGAGTGTGCAGGGACTAGACTCCAATAGGTGCAGTGTCTGGAGTTTGTGGGGCAGGGAGGGAGGAAAAGGAATGAAAAAGGAGAGGAGCGGGGAAAGACAGGTGGTTGCATTTACAGAGTACTGCAAATACTCAGAGTGTGAGACCAGTATGGGGAGGAGATGACAGGACATAGGGGGGTTGAAACTGTCAGATAGAGGGAAGATAGGGTGTCTTATTGAAGATATTATCAGTGAACCTGAAGCAGACCATCGGTTTGATGTTTTGGGAGGCTAGGAAGGTCTCCTCTAGATGGTCCATAAATAGGTTGGTATAGGAGGGTGCAAAGTGGGTGCCCATGACCATGCCATGGATTTGTTTGTATACCTTTCCTTCAAATGAGAAGTACTTGTGAGTTAGGATAAAGTTAGTGAGGTGTATGAGGAATGAGGTAGTGGGTTTGGAGTCTGAAGGACACCGAGGAAGGTAGTGTTCAGACCATGGGCATGAAGGATGTTAGCGTACAGGGAGGTGTTGTCAACAGTGACAAGTAGGGATCCAGGAGGTAAAGGGGTGGGGATGGTGGAGAGTCAGTGAGGCAAGTGGTTGATACCTTTGATGTGGGAAGCTAGATCACAGGCAGTTAGTTGGAGGTGTTGGTAAATAGTGCCAAAATTCTTTCGATGGTGGCACAATAACCAGCCATATTGGGGCATCCAAGATTGTTAGGTTTGTGGATTTTGGGAAGCATGTAGAAGGTGGGTGTGTGAGGTGTCATAGGTCTGAGGAGGGAAATGGATTCAGGGAAGATGTCTGGGAAGGGCCTAAGGCTTTAAGTAGGGATTAGAATTTGTGATGGACTTCTGGGATGGGATCACTCTAGCGAAGTTTATAGGTGGAGGAGACGGACCATTGGCGGAGGCCTTCTGCCAGGTAATCACTGTGATTCATCACAACAGTTGTGGAATCTTTGTCTGCAGGTAGGATGATTTGGTCAGGATTTGTTTTGAGGTTCTGTATGGCTGTTCTTTCTTGTACTGAAAGGTTGGTGTTCTGATGAAGGGACCTGGGGAAGGATGGTGAGGATAAGTTGGAGGTGAGGAATTCCTGGAAGGTTACCAGGGGGTGGTTAGGTGGGAGCGGGAAGGGTCACGGTTATATGGTGGTATTAACTGGAAGATGCAGGGTTCAGTGTTGGAATTAGGATGGTTTTGGTTGGAGGATTTGGCAGCAAGGAAGTGCTTCCATTGCCGGGATTGGCAGAAGGAGAGTAGGTCGTTGACAAGTCCAGCGTGGTTAAATTTGAATGTCGGACTAAAGGTGAGGCCTTTGGATTGGACAGAAACTTCTGTGGATCTGAGGGTTTTGGTTTAAAGGCTAACAACAGTGTTACGGGAATATTCTGGCTCTGGATCTGGTGGGAGGTTGGTAGGAAATTTTGGAGGATGTGGCAAGTTGGAAAAGTCAGCTAGGCAGGGTTTGCTATTGCTAGGCATCTACATCTACATCCATACTCTGCAAGCCACCTGACGGTGTGTGGTGGAGGGTACCTTGAGTACCTCTATTGGTTCTCCCTTCTATTCCAGTCTCGTATTGTTCGTGGAAAGAAAGATTGTCAGTATGCCTCTCTGTGGGCTCTAATCTCTCTGATTTTATCCTCTTCGCGAGATATACATAGGAGGTAGCAATATACTGCTTGACTCCTCGGTGAAGGTATGTTCTCGAAACTTCAACAAAAGCCCATACCGAGCTACTGAGCGTCTCTTTTGCAGAGTCTTCCACTGGAGTTTATCTATCATCTCCATAATGCTTTCGTGATTACTAAATGATCCTGTAATGAAGTGCACTGCTCTCCATTGGATCTTCCCTGGGATCTCTTCTATCAACCCTATGTGGTACGGATCCCACACCGGTGAGCAGTATTCAAGCAGTGGGCAAACAAGTGTACTGTAACCTACTTCCTTTGTTTTCGGACTGTATTTCCTTAGGATTCTTCCAATGAATCTCAGTCTGGTATCTGCTTTACTGACTATTAATTTTATATGGACATTACATTTTAAATCACTCCTAATGCCTACTCCCAGATAATTTATGGAATTAACTGTTTCCAGTTCCTGACCTGCTATATTGTAGCTAAATGATAAAGGATCTTTCTTTCTTTGTATTTGTAGCACATTACACTTGTCTACATTGAGGTTCAGTTGCCGTTCCCTGCACCATGCCTCAATTCGTTGCAGATTCTCCTGCATTTCAGTACAGTTTTCCATTGTTACAACCTCTCGATATACTACAGCATCATCCGCAAATAGCCTCAGTGAACTTCCAATGTTATCCACAAGGCCATTTATATACATTGTGTCTTCACATATATAGTTAAAGGCTACCCAGCCATTGACCTTCGTCTGTGCGAATGCGCACAGGTTGCCCAAACTCTTACGGGAATCGCCAAAGCGTGCGCGAGTAATGAGTGGATGGGCAAATGTCTATAAGGTACATTACGTATGTAGAATTGTGGACAGTTGGGAATGTGAGTCTCACGGGAAGCGTGCAAGGGATAAGTCCCTGCAGTCGCGCTATTCATCTGTGTCCTCGGTGGCTCAGATGGATAGAACGTCTGTCATGAAAGCAGGAGATCCCTGGTTCGAGTCCCAGTTGGGGCACACATTTTCAACTGTCCACATCGAGGTATATCAACAACACCTGTCGGCAGCTGAGGGTTTCAGTTAGTCATCATTTATTACATAAGTCTCCATGTGACTTGCTACTTCTTGCCTGCCCCCTGTCCCCAAATAAATAATTTACTTCCTTTTGCAGTCCCCCCCCTCCCCCCCCCCCCCCCCTCTCTCTCTCTCTGATACTTACAGGCTCATTCTTAGTGTGTTAAACCAAATGAGTTGTGTAAGTGTATCATATCTACTGGAGGCCAAGTTGTTTGGGAGGCTTGCATTTTTTGGGCATTGTTCTGCCAACAAAGAGAGTTTTCATGATTTCCTTATTTAATCTGACAATGTTTGTTATTTATTCACTAATTGCAAATTGTTTGACGTCAGCTGTATTAGGTGTAAAAATGCTATCTATTCATGACACATGAACATTTGTGCCAGACAGGGACTTGAACCCACATTTTCCGCTTATTGCGCGTGGTTACCTTAACCACTTTGAGTTTAGTTTTTGTTGCTTACAGAAAATTGGCAAAATGAATACCTGGGCAATTCCCCATTTGTCAGCTAGTAATCAATAAAGTTTTTCATGGTATACAAGGCGCATCCAGAAAGTAAGTTTCACTATTTTTTTAAAACAAAGATAAAATAGTTACATGAAAAACTTTATTGGCAACATGTACCGCAATGTTTGAGCTATTTTTCAACATAGTCACCTAAAGAATTGACACACTTGTAATATTGTGGGATCAACTTTTGTATTACTGTGTCGTAAAAGTCTGCTGCCAGTGAATGGAACCGCATGTGACAGTCATCTTCAGCTCTTCGTCATTGTGAAAATGCTGGCCGGTTGCTGAGCTCCACAATCTTGAAGCAATGGTTCTCCAGGATTGCGCTGCCACACCAATTCAGTCAGGTGATCATTGATGAGGGGCAGTCACACACTGCACTCTTCATCATGGACACTTTGATTATCTTTGGAAAACAGCCTATGCCAGCGATGCACCATCTGTTTACTCATGATGTTCTACCCATAGGCCTGACCATGAATTTTGATGGGCACTATCATCATCATCCGGAAACTTACTTTCTAGAGGCACCTCGTATGTATTTGTCATCATGTTTTACAGACAAACGTCGTGGACATTGTTGCACGTCGTCTTTGTCTGGGTGGTGTATATACAGTGAACCAGTTCTGTGTTCAGATCTTATATAGTGTAAGGATATGTTACTTCTAATTGTGAAGTTAACTAAAATATGTGCTATTGTCAGTGAAGAAAGTCATTTTTGTGTGTTTATCTGGGACAGCCCAATCAAATAGATGACTGAATATTTTACCCACTGGCGAACTTAAAGAAACATCATTTGTAATTAGTTATCCGCATAGAACTATAAGTTATTCCATTTTTTGCAGGTTTGATCTGGCTTGACACTGTTAAACATAGCAGTTACAGAATCAAAGCTACAGTAAATAAGGAAGGAAACAATATTAGGATTTAATATCCCTCTGCGATCAAGATCATTACAGATGGAACATGAGCTCAGCTAGGGCAAGTGTGCAGAGGGAGATCAGCTATGTCCTTTTCAAAGAATCCTCAACTGATTTAGGGAAACCATGACAACTTATATCAGGGTGACCAGACAGGGCTTTGAAAACAAAAACAGAGTTTAATGTTCCATAAGCACTAGCTCAATAGAGACAGAAGGGAACTCGAAGTGACAAAGCATAGAAAGAAGTCATTTAGTTTGTTTACCATGGGACCACCAGTAACTGTATTGCTGAATTCAGTTTGCCAGTTCTGTAAATCTAAATCAATTTCTGTTTATTCAATACTCACAGAAGTATTTGAAATGTGCTGACCACCAACTGTCTGTCTAGTACTGTCACATGATAATTTTGTGTCTAAGTGGCAATATCAGAGCATGTATGGTTTTGTTGAAATATAGTTTTTTATGTAACAAAGAAATTTTCACAACATTAGTGGCTGTGCATCCGTATTTTTTTCTGTGTGAGTTGGTTTAATTATTTATAATGGGAGTAAATCCTCTTTAAATATGGTAATTCACTCCTTAAGCATTATAATTTTTTTCTAGGTGAAACATGTTCTGAACTATGACTTCCCGGTATACATGGCAGATTACATCCACCGATGTGGTCGTACAGGTCGTGTTGGCAGCTCTAGTGGTTGTCACATAACCAATTTTGTGGAGGGACCACGTGAAATCAAGCTCTGTCAGGACATAGAGGTATAATATATTCAGTCTTATAATCAACAGTTATCACATTAAATTGCAGACAGGGACAATTAAGACACTTACACAACTTGTGCAAGTGTCCTTTAATTGTGCCTGTCTGCAACATAAGTAATGTGTCACCTTTATGGTAAGTAGCAATCTGTCTTTTCCTACAGTGTTGATATTCCTGCCTGCAGTTTCCATTGTTCAGTCTTATAATTGTCCATTTCAAAATAAAATAGAAAGAAACATTCCACATGGGAAAAATATATTGAAAAACAAAGATTCCATGACTTACCAAACGGGAAAGCGCTGGTAGATAGACACAATAAAAAACACACAAACACACACACAGAATTTCAAGCTTTCGCAACCAACGGTTGCTTCGTCAGGAAAGAGGGATGGAGAGGGAAAGACAAAAGGATGTGGGTTTTAAGGGAGAGAGTAAGGAGTCATTCCAATCCCGGGAGCGGAAAGACTTACCTTAGGGGGAAAAAAGGGCAGGTATACGCTCGCGCACACCCACCCACATATCCATCCACACATATACAGACACAAGCAGACATATTAAAAGGCAAAGAGTTTGGGCAGAGATGTCAGTCGAGGCGGAAGTGCAGAGGCAAAGATGTTGTTGAATGACAGGTGAGGTATGAGTGGCGGCAACTTGAAATTAGCGGAGGTTGAGGCCTGGTGGATAACGGGAAGAGAGGATATATTGAAGGGCAAGTTCCCATCTCCGGAGTTCGGATAGGTTGGTGTTAGTGGGAAGTATCCAGATAACCCGGACGGTGTAACACTGTGCCAAGGTGTGCTGGCCGTGCACCAAGGCATGTTTAGCTACAGGGTGATCCTCATTACCAACAAACACTGTCTGCCTGTGTCTATTCATGCGAATGGACAGTTTGTTGCTGGTCATTCCCACATAGAATGCGTCACAGTGTAGGCAGGTTACAGGACTGGAGTAGGTGGTGGTGGGAGGGTGCATGGGACAGGTTTTACACTGGGGGCAGTTACAAGGTAGGAGCCAGAGGGTAGGGAAGGTGGTTTGGGGATTTCATAGGGATGAACCCTTCAATATATCCTCTCTTCTCGTTATCCACCAGGCCTCAACCTCCGCTAATTTCAAGTTGCCGCCACTCATACCTCACCTGTCATTCAACAACATCTTTGCCTCTGCACTTCCGCCTCGACTGACATCTCTGCCTAAACTCTTTGCCTTTTAATATGTCTGCTTGTGTCTGTATATGTGTGTGTGTGTGTGTGTGTGTGTGTGTGTGTGTGCACGAGCATATACCTGCCCTTTTTTCCCCCTAAGGTAAGTCTTTCCGCTCCCGGGATTGAAATGACTCCTTTCCCTCTCCCTTAAAATCCACATCCTTTCGTCTTTCCCTCTCCTTCCCTCTTTCCTGACGAAGCAACCGTTGGTTGCAAAAGCTTGAAATTTTGTGTGTGTGTTTGTGTGTTTTTTATTGTGTCTATCTACCAGCGCTTTTCCGTTTGGTAGGTCATGGAATCTTTGTTTTTAATATATTTGTCCATTTTAAAATGTATACTTATTTTTAACTGCAGAATTTTAGTGTCTTTACTGCCTATTATTGCTCTTTTGCATCTGTAATTTTTGTATCAGTGCAAATGTTAATCAGTATCTTGATTTTTTTTTTTAGATTTATCTTGCATCAGCTGACTGAATAATGCATTAGATCTTTAAAAAAATTATCAAAACCTACAAGGGCATACTGAAAAGTAATGCTTTCAATTTTTATGTGAAAACTCTTAAAGCTTTTTAAATAAAACAAAGGTTAGTGACATTCTATGTGATAATGATGATCATCATTATCATTATTCCTGTTTCCTTTCTTTCACTTCAGATTTTGTGTTCAATATTTGTTTCTGAATTTCTCTCTTTCATTTATAATTTCAATTCTGATCCCTGCTTGTTTTAGGTCTTTTTTTATTTCTGGAAACCAATTGATTTTTTTTTAATTGAACTGTTTACTACATCAAAGATCCTCTTTGTGTTTCTGTTGTTCATTCTGTGTGTGTGTCCATAGAATGTTACTTAGTGTTTTCTGATGTTGTCTGTGAGCCTGTCGGTATGTCCATATAATTCTTTGGTTGGTCTCTTTATCCATATACCATCTCTATGTACTATGCCAAAAAAAATTTCCAAGCATTTTACATTCTATTTTTTCTGTCCCTATGAGGCCTGATGCTCCGATTGTGGTTGTCTCTGATGCGTAGAGTGTGTCTGGTAGTACAATTGTACTGTAGTGCCTTTGTTCAGCCTGTCTTGAAATATTTCATTTATTTTAGTGCTTATATATCAGTCTGTGCACTTTCTGAAGTTTTTCTGTTCTATGTTGGATGCCTTGTTTGATCCTCCTATTTGTATATATTCTCCAAGATATTTGAATTTTTCCATTCTGTTAACCTTTCTGTATTTTGTGTGCATGGCTTGGTGATTGTTGTTCTTTCTTCGCATGCATTGCGTTTTCTTATATGATATGTGTAGACCTTTTTTGGCAGAGAGTTCATGTAAGTATTCCAGTGCTTTTGTCTATTGTTACTGAGTCTTTCCAAGTCATCTGCAAATGCCAGGTATGTTATGATCATCTTGTTTGCACACATTCTTCCTAACTGAATTCGTTTTACTTTTCCCCCTCATCCTTTGATAATTTTGTCCAATACCACAGTGAGTAAAAGTGGTAAGACCATTTCCTTATATGACCCCTGTATGTATCTTGAACGCGTCTGAGCTTTTTCCCATAAAATTATTTTGGATGTGGTGTCTTGTATGAGTGTCCTAGTTCTTCTAGTGAGGCAAGGAGAATCTGCCTTTTCATGGTGTCATAGGCCTTCTTAAAGTCTGTGAACGTGACTACAGTGTTGGTTGTCTGTCTGACCTTCAGAAGTGCCTACAGATACCAAATCTGTTCAGTACAGGATCTCCCTTTTCTGATGCCTGTGGTTGTAGTCTGTTGAGTAATGCCGTGGAGAGAACTTTGTTGGTGACTTATAACAATGAGATATCTCTGTAGTTATTAGGGTATCTCTTTTTGTGGAGTGGATGAATCAGTGCACATTTCCATTCCTAAGGAATTTTCTCTATATTCCATATTTTTGATGGTTTAGTTTTTGAGTTTACAGATCTTGGAGGTAATGCTGTCTTTGCCTGAGACTGTGTTGTTTTTTAGTTGTTTTATAATCTCATCTACCTTTGTTATTGAAGTTGGTTTTGAATCTGGGTTTGGTACTGTTTTCATGAAGTGTAAGTTTGCTTTGGGCTTCTCACAAGTGCTGTGCGGAGTGGCCACATGGGTTGAGGTGCCATGTCATGGATTTCATGGCCCCACCTGGCGGAGGTTCAAGTCCTCCCTCTGGCATGGGTGTGTGTGTAGAAGTTTCTTGTGTTATTTCTCTTGAAGTCTTCCCCAATTTCATTTAGTCTATTTTGTGCTTTTGACTCTTCTAATAACTTTAAGGGATTGTTTCTGGACTTTGTGGAAATCCTGCCACATATCTTTTGTTCTGTTGCTGCTAATTTCTTCCAGGGCTGATCACAAGTTTCATCCCACCATACATGTTTTTGTTTCCTTGGAGGTTGACTGCAAAACATTGCATTCTGAATTGTGTTCGTGAGGTCTGTTCAATTTTCTGTTGAATTGATAATAATTTTGTCTTTGTTTATCTTCAGATACTCTGGGTCTGATCTTATAATTTTTTCTGTGTTTGTCCTCTTCTGTTTCTTGGCATTGGCCTGATTTTTACTTGTAGTAAGTGATGGCCAGACTCAAAGAATCCTTTGTGTATTCTCGCATCGGGAATTTAGCTTGTATTTTTGTCTGTTTTGGCTACATGGTCTATTTGAAATTCTCCCCATATGTTTTTGGGTGTCTTCCATATTGGCTTTTGAAATTGCATTTACATGATTTTTGTTAAGTTAAAATTTTGACAGTAAGGTATGAATGTTCCCCATTCTTGTTGACGTGTTTGTGTGCTGTTTAAGGGGCTGTGATTTGGTTATACCTCAACTCTTTGCTTAGTTGTGCATTGAAGTCTCCCATAACAATTTTAACATGTCTTTCTGGTTTTTTGTCAATTCTTCTATGTCTTCCCAAAAATCTTTGACTTTTTGTGGTTTCTTTCTATTTTGATCATTTGTTGGCGCATGTGCATTGATGATTGCAGAAATTCTTTGATACTGAATTGAAATGTAGAATTTTGTCTTTGATTGATTTCTGAACCGCAAATCGTATGCCAAAGATTGTTGGTGTTCCTCTTCTGACTGCAGGGTTTCCTTTGTATATCTTGTAGTTTTCTGTGTTGGAGTGGTTTTCATCTGTGAAACGTGTCTCTTGTATGGTGAAGATATTGATATAATAAAGGAAACCATAAATTTTTGGTGATATAAGTATAGTGTACATCTACATCTACATCTACATCCATACTCCGCAAGCCACCTGATGATGTGTGGCGGAGGGTACCCTGAGTACCTCTATCGGTTCTCCCTTCTATTCCAGTCTTGTATTGTTCGTGGAAAGAAGGATTGTCTGTATGCTCTCTGATTTTATCCTCATGGTCTCTTCGCGAGATATACGTAATAGGATAGATAAAAAAATCTACTCACCAAGTGGTGGCAGAACACATACATAAAAGAATGTTATAATTAGGCAAGCTTTCCCAGCCAGTGGCTCCTTTTTCAGGCAGAAGGGTTGAAGGAGAGGGAAAAGGAGAAGATTTTGGAAAAGTCATGCAGAACTACTGGTTAGGGGATACTTACCGCACAGGATGAGAAGGAAAGACTGATTGTTGGGGACTGCATTGGATGAGATTTGAAAATGGTGGAAGACAGAGTAATATGCAAGACAGAGATTACTGTTAAAACATCATGTACAAGTTAATAGAGTGAACAAAAGTTTATTGTATGTAACAGAGATTGGAGGGGTGGGGGCGGGGGGTGGCAGGCAGAGGAAAATAGACAGATAAGAAAATGAAAGATATAGATAACTAGAACAGAGTGAAGAAAGTAATAGTTACTGCAAAGAAATGCTGAGGCAGAAGAAATTAAAGTAAATCAAGGCCAGGTAAATGGTGACAACCAAGGACATGTACTGCTAGTTCCCTCCTGAAGAGTTGTGAGAAACTGGTGTCTGGGGGAAGAATCCAGATGGTGCATGTGGTGAAACAGGCACCGAGGTCATGATTGTCATGCTGTAGAGCATGCTCTGCAATATGGCATTGTGTGTTGCCAGTATACGCCCTCTGCTTATGCTCATTCATCCTAACTGATATCTTGGTGGTAGTCACACCGACATAAAAGGCTGAACAGTGTTTACGTAACAGCTGGTATATGACACTGGTGGCTCTCCCTTTGATAGTATATGTTTTGACAGTTACAGGGCTGGTGTAGGTAGTGGTAGGAGGGTGCATAGGTCAAGTCTTGCAGTGGGGATGATCACAAGGATAGGAGCCTTAGTGTAGGGTGGGATGCAGAAGTTTTTCCAGAACAGTTGTAACATATTAGAGTGTTGAGTGTGACAGTATAATGATTGTGAAGAGGTTTTGAGAAGCTCCAACTCTTCTCCTTCTCATAATGATCCCAATCCCACAGAATCGGATGACCAGGAAAGTCCAGTCGTACTGGGGCCTGGGGTAGTGGATTTTTTCCTGTTGTTCCATCTCGATTTTTTTTTTTTTCCAAGTTGATGTTGTTGGAGATCACAAGTGTTAAAAACTTGTTTGTTGAGGTTCAAGGCGTATTTGTAGCAGCTGCATCAACTTGCTCCATGTGTAAGCAAATGTTTTGGATTCAAAACTCAATTTCAGCGCATTCTTTCTCACACACAGCAACAGTTATGTTACTCACCACCATGTTAAATACAAAAATTCAGAGCCCTCAAGTGACAGGGCTACAAATATGTAGACATGAAAAATAAAGAAGAAGAATATTACTAACATTTTTTTATTTGAAAAGCTTTAAGAGTTTTCAAGTAAAAAATTTGGAGGCATTACTGTTCGTTACTTGTAACGTATAGTGTAAGAAGATATTCACTTTTTGATATGAAAATTTTACTTTGACATTATGCATGCAGGTAAAATTATATTCCTAATATAAAGGAAAGAGTGAACACAGTTAAACTCTGCCGCCGCCCCTGCACGCACACATTTTTGCACTTTATGCAGTCTGCAACTTATTTAGAAATATAATGTAATTGTTGTTTCTCTTTCAGCATTCTGTCCGCAAGATGATTGCCCTACCAAATGTGAATGCTAATATAAAGAAAATCATATCATACAGACTGATGAAAGGTCTGGGAGAGAGTTGATATATTGTATGAAAGCGAATTCCAATACTTTATAATGCTGTGATAGTTTCTCAAGTGTGTGTGGTTTTTTTCTTTTTAAGTTATGTTTGAATAAAATAAATTTCAGAAACAAGAAAATATGAATTTTTCTTTGACAAACACTTGAAAATGCATCTACACTGCCAAATTTATGCTGGTGAAGGATACAGTCAGCCTGTGTGTGTGTGTGTGTGTGTGTGTGTGTGTGTGTGTGTGTGTGTGTGTGAGAGAGAGAGAGAGAGAGAGAGAGAGAGAGAGAGAGAGAGGGGGGGGGGGAATGAATCAGAATTTAACCCCTTTCCTTTCCTAGCCAGGACCTGCATTTTTGTAAATATGGAAGGAGTAAAGGTAACCACTCAGTATATAGCTGAAGCATTCAGAAGTTTAGAAAGGCACATAAACGAGGTTGTCCAGAAGCTTAAATCCAAGGAAGAACAATGAATCAGCCCCCATCACCTTCGTGCACTCAGGGCTGGGTTTTGCTGACAGAAGTACATGAAAGTAGTTTCCAGATGTGTTAGTTCTTTCTTCTGGAAGAAAAACTAAAAGAGGATAGGTTGTGAGGACAAGACGATACATCAGAAAGACTAGGAGGTCAAATACAGTACACAGGTAAGAACTGCTCCACCGTCAGTCTGAGGTGATAGGACAGACAAAGTAAAGATTAAGAGGTAAGTGGGAAAGGCTTTGTTTCCTAAACAATTCCAAAACTGAAATACATAGGTAAGGAAGTAATTACATAAGGTTACTACAGAGAAAACATTCACATTTTTATCTTGTGGTATTTTCCTGAAATATTCTTAAGCCCATGATTCGCCCTTTAGTGCCATCAATATATGCAAGTATTGCATTCACTAAAATCCTCTTCTACTTGTGCCAAATGAATAAAATGGTTGAATTTCCCTCATGTTTTGTTTGACATTACAGGCCTAACAGATTGCTAGAGTGCAATTCAAAGTGAAGAGAGGGCCAACCTCCATATAACTCTCACAGAACAATGATGTGAGGAGAGTATTCATAATTTTGGCAGTTTCATGAGGCATGCTTTGCGAGAAACACAATAAAAGTTCTCAGAGTCATGTGCTCTCTTTTCCCATTCACACACAGGTGGACCTTTCTCAACATTGCCCTGAGGAACTTGCCCTCCTTCCTTCCAATATGAAAACAATTGTGCCATCTAGCTCCACACCCTCGAGGTTTGTGTACAGAGCCACAGATCCTGAACTGATAATGTTATGAAAAGAATAGGTTAATAGTCATCGTAAAGATGACGCACTGAGTTATAGACAGACACAATGGAATGACTGTCATACATTGAGCTTTTGGCCAAAGCCTTCTTCAGAAAAAGGAAACAAACAAACACACACACACACACACACACACACACACACACACACACAAAGGAAAGAAAGAAAGAAAACCACTATCTCCGGCTGCTCCAGTTAGCTGGCCAGAGATAGTGGTCACATACGCGTGTGGTGTGCTTGCTTGCTTGTTTTTTTTCTGAAGAAGGCTTTGGCTGGAAACTTTGTGTCGTGCTTGTATGAAACTC
Source organism: Schistocerca nitens (assembly GCF_023898315.1). Taxonomy (NCBI): domain Eukaryota; kingdom Metazoa; phylum Arthropoda; class Insecta; order Orthoptera; family Acrididae; genus Schistocerca; species Schistocerca nitens. The sequence goes on along the minus strand of NC_064614.1, from coordinate 115,692,182 downwards.
AACATGTCAACTTTATGGTGATTAGCAATCTATTTCATAATATTTTTGAATTCCAACCTGGACTTTTTATTGTTTAGTTCCTGAACTGAGTTATTCATTATAGACAATTCTCATATGTTCTGCCAAAAAATCAAGATTTGGTCTTTGATTCTCTGTACAACTAAGATGGATTAGTCAAAGATGGGTGATTGGTTGGTTGGTTTTTGGGGGAAGAGACCAAACAGCGAGGTCATCGGATTAGGGAAGGAAGTCGGCCGTGCCCTTTCAGAGGAACCATCCTGGCATTTGCCTGGAGCGATTTAGGGAAATCACGGAAAACCTAAATCAGGATGGCCGGACGCGGGATTGAACCGTCGTCCTCCCGAATGCGAGTCCAGTGTGCTAACCACTGCGCCACCTCGCTCGGTCAAAGATGGGTGAAATTGTGGTCACATGCTATACTGAGCTATTCCATATGCTAACACAGTAGGAGGACTCTGTCTCCCACATGGCAGCCATCTCTATTTCAGTTACATGTCTGCATATATGTAACATTTAGCCCAGTCAATGAAGACCGAGAAAGGTGAAATAGGGATGTTTAAAGTTAATGTTTGATGTTTTCCTTGAATAATCTAAAACTGTGCGTTCTACCAAAAATGTTGCCCAGTACAAAATTAAAATACAATAATTTCCCCCAAAAAAGATCATATTCATTTTTTCTCTAGTGTTAATGGTTTCTTTCAAGGAGTGATCACAAATTATTAAAAATAGTATTTTAATTATAAAAAATTACAGTTTGTTAAATGAAGTGGGTTAAGAACTTGTATTAAATGTGTGTACCACATATAAGTGCAATAGAGCTTATTAAGGCATAAATCGTGTTGTGGGGGATGTATGAGGGCAATGGACGTGGAGGTGGAAGGTTGACGTCTGAGGGAAGGTACTGGTCATGCAGTTCCCTCCTTTGTAGGTCTGCAAACTGTAGCAGATGATTCCCCACTCGTATATACTCCAGTAAGCCACAAGAAGCAACTAAATGATGTTTCACAAGTTCTACTGACCCTCCACAGCATGCCGTATGAATCACCAGCGACACAGTGCACAGATTATTTTTCACAAAGTGCACATCAACACTACATGAAATACATGTTTGAGTTACTGTTCTAGACTTGCACATGGTGCATACTTATGCAAAAAATTGCATAGGGATAGAAGTGCACACTGTTCTACACTGCTAGAGGGCAAATTGATTCTTAGTCATTGTGCACTGCAGCTGTAGCATTCTTTCAGGAAAGGCAACTTCCTCCACCAGAGAACTGTTCAGTTTTCATTTTGTAGGCAGACTACACCCCTCTATCATTTCCTACCCAATTCACTTATGTGAGTAGGTAATAACTTGAGCTTGCAATTAAATCATAGAATTATTTTCAGTTTCTTAAGTGAGTATGTATTTGCAGATGTTGGACGAGTTGTTATATAAAGAAGCTCAACAGCTGGAGCTGTCACCTGTGTACCACACTGAAGAGCTGGCCCCAAGTTAACATGCTGTCAATATTATTAGACATTGTCAATTTCAGTGGCTGGAATACTTTTCACAGTGTGAGGAGTATCGAATACATCACTGCAACCTTAGCTCTCCCCACATTTGAAGAGGCCCAGTGGCTGAAATTATCTCCTGTTGCAACAGAAATAGGTCATCTAGATGTTATAGAACTTAAGACATTTCACCGTAAGCTAAGCAATGCATTACAGCAGATTACTGTTCTAGATTTGCACATGGTCAGTCCCACATATATTTACACTCATCTTGGAAAGATATACAGTGGATGTGTAGTAAGTGGCTCATTAGTGAAGCCCACTCAACAAATGCTAGCAATTCCTGCAGTAACACAATGGCAAGATAAAATGCAGTAACTTTCTGGTCACTCATTAATTTACCATGACGTGAGTGCAACACAATTACACAGATTTACAATTCGCTGTCAATGATAAGACAGCAGCAAGGTGCTACATTTACCAATCCAATCCCTTTCCCACCGACACCACATAGGTCACGGACATCATCATCACATTTACAAATTTTACATTTCTCAGCCATTGTGTATAAACATATTTTAATGAAAGTTCTCTTAACACTTGCAAGTAAATACTCATTTAGTAAGTTGAAAATAACTCCACTGTATAAACAAATGCTGCTCATTGAACTTATTTTGTCCACTCACGTAAGTTGACTGGGCAGGAAGCTACCATACAGGATAACTTAGAGTCAGTTTCCTCTCTTGCATGGTAGAAAAGTGTGCAGAGATTTATGAATATTCTGTCTACATGTTTTTCTTGTGTTAGTATTATTAGTAGCTCACATCTTTGTGGAAAATAACCCCCCCCCCCCCCCCCCCCCCCGGCATTTCTGTTGGTCTCCAGTGTTTCATAAGCCATGCTGTGGCAGATCGGTATAACTTTGTGAAACATCCTGTAGTTGCTTCTTGTGACAGAGTGGAATTGATAGAGTGGGGAATCACCTGCTCGTCTTCAGTTTGCAGACCTATGAAATAGGGAATTGCTTGACCACAATCTGCCGATCTTCCTTGCCTCTTCCCCTTCCCCACTATTACATCCACATAGCATAGAAGCAAATAAAGAGGCCTGTAGATGAAGCAAAGCTACATCTGTCTGTCTCTGTAGTTAGTTTCTTACTAAAAAATTTGGTTTTGGGATATGCATGTGTTCTCCGCTTTGCAGCCTTTCTCATTCGATTTTGGGGAAACTATGTGGGAAGAAAATATATTTTTTACACATCTTGTAGCCACACACATTTCAGCTTGATAATGAGGTTGTTATCTTTTATTATGCCCCTTAGTTATTGTGATACTTCAAAGTAAAGTACAGCACTGCACATATTTTGAAAAGTTTGCAATGAAAGATGTAGTCCCTGGGCAGTTTATGTTTGGTGAGTTTTAAGACATAGGCTGCTGCATACAAAATGTAACTAACATATCAAAATTGCTTTTAATGGTGGGAGGAGAATGAAACCTCTTTCTGTTCTTGTGAAAATACGAGATATGTTGGAGATTCTCTGCAATGAGGTTGGCAGTTATGTCCCAAACGCGCAGCTATTGTCTCCTGCTATGTGAAATGAGGATCTACCTCAGGTTCCTCTTTCTCGTATGATGCCAATACAAAACGAAGCTGGAAGTGAAAGAAAACCTTAATGAAATTAAAAGACACCAGAAGTCATCAGCTCATGACGCTGATTGTATGTTTTTTCAGTCTATGCTGCCCAGTTTCAGCATTTCACAATGCGAAATGTTGACACGGTCTGCTATTGGTTGTTTCGAATGATACGTAAGGGATATAACTACACTCAGTCAAAATGTAACATGGTTCCAGAGCTGTACTTGGTATAAGTGCAGCAAACAGTACATTCTGTTAAGGGGCTCCGGAAAGGCTCAAAATCATGAAAAGTTCAATTTTTACTTTTTTGCGTTTTCTGAATCTGCAGACCATTACTTTTTAATAGATATATAATTTATTCAATTCCGAAGACTACAACTATTTTTAAATGTTTTTGAAATGTGTTCTACATGGGCGTGACCCACTGTGGCGCTGTTAAACTGCTGTCAAATGGTGTTATTATTAACGTCCGTGTTCATCAGGTACATTTTAGTTATGTGAGATAAAGTATGTGTTGTGGCTAACCTGTGATGGTTCAATATATATCGCTGGTGTGATTGTCGATTGTTTCATGTTTATTTACTCTGTCGTTATCTCGACAATATTCGTAATTAATTCTGTTTCTTGAGTCTCTGTTTTGTTGAAGTATAATAATGAGTAAAAGTAAAGTTATTAGAAATCCTCTGAAGGCTTTTAAGAAAAGGAGAAATGTTGGAAAGCCAAAGGTATTTAGAAATATGGGAATGAAGATAGGTTCTAACATGGTATGAGCGATGCTTGCTTTAGACAAGGAACGCCTTCGGGCTGCAGACAGGGCTGTAAAGAGTCTAGAAATACAAGCAAGAGTAAACAGGAGGAGGAACAAGAGGAAGCTGGAGGAGGAGTTTGCAGAGGATGAAGATAATCCATCCTATGGACCTGGAATGCACTAAAAAGTTAATCCAATCTTTGTCGCTCGATTCCCAAAACTTTTATTTTCTCATACTTATTACATGTTTTCTAAGGATCTTCCAAACATATTTGTTTCAAACTTTCAGTAAATGTTACACAGTACCTTCTGCATAATTTAACACAGCCTTTTTCCAAAAAACTGTATATTTTTGAATATATAAATTAAAAATTGCAAAAAAATGTTGTGAATTTTCATTACAATTGAAAAAAATCATCTTTAATAACTGAACTAAAATTTTGTAAAATCCCTGTGTTAAGTTGTAGCCCATATTCCAATAAATAATCTGTAAAAAGTTCAACTTCCTACCTCAAATACTTTGTGAGGAAAGATGTAATTTATAAGCGTTATTTTAACATTGCAAGTATAGGGCGTTCCGGAGCCCCTTAACACATTTGCAGAATAACAATTGAAATGAATGATAGGAAAATAAAACTTGTTTTATGGTTGAACAATGTACCTGTGTGTGTATGAGACAACAGTACTTTCTTTTTTAATATATTCTACAGGAAGTATAGGAAATGAAAAAATAAATAAAATATAGCTGGTGTTACTGTCTAATAACTGAAGCAACTGCTATTACATTCTTCTAAAAGAAGCATATGAAATTAAGATGAAACTGTTGTTTTATGATCTAACAAATGGAATTGGGGCTCAGATCACAGTTTTAGGTTTTTTCGCACCCTATTTTCTCTTATTGTTCTAAGAAATATCGTACTTTTAATTCTTTAAAATTTTGCAGACCTTTTGGTTTTTCTTCTTGACAGAACTGAACTACATTATTTACCAACACTTTTCCACCTGAGCAAACTCTTCGATAATGTATATTTGTGCGATGACTATCCATTTCAGCAGATGCTAAGAATACACAGAAGTAGTAATGCAGTATGACTATATGTAAACAAAGTTTAGTTCCACATTCTGCCATCAGCAATTGTAAAATGAACAAGTTATAATTAACTTGAAAACTAACAAATCTAAAGCAAACCCAGTAGAAAGGTGAGATGAAAAAGTGAGTAAACACATACACACAGAGAAAACAGCAGTGTGACTGGTGCTGCGCTAGGTGCTCTAGGTACCAAAGGGGTGGGGGTGGGGGTCTGGATACAAGCCTTCCACAGTCCTTTGAAACAGGAAAGGCCCCTCTACTTACTTCTGTACTCTGTGATTACACCCCCAGAACACAATTTATCCCCTAATATGGCTCTATTGTGTTTAATATGCAGCAATCATATTTAATAGTTGTTCTTAACCCACTTCATTTAACAGTACACTGTAACATTTAAACCATATTCTTAATAATCTGCGATTTTTCCATCCCCTGCAACAAGGAAACTATTAGTGCTAGAAAAAAAATGAATATGGCCTTTTTAGTAGTCCAGTGAAACCCTATTTTCCTTTTTCATGCAGCCTGGACATAAAAAAAAACACAAAACTGAGGAAAATGTTCAAACCCCACAAAATATGAGCAAAAACACGTAATTGGCATATACGATTGCAATCCTCTCAAATACTTTGTATAAAATCTGTCTATGTGAAGGAAATTAAATATACAATAGGTTTTTTTTGAGAGATCATCCTTTGTGCTCACCCAGAAAAAAGCAAAAATTGATGAACATGTTAAATTAAACCACAAAAACATCACAACAGCTAAGTGGTTAAACCATATGAATAAATGCGGACTTCTGCGTAATGACACTTTGTCACCATTGCTGTTACTGTTTAATGCTTTTCTTACGAGACACACTTCAGATGCTTACCACCATTAAAGTGTTATTTTAGGCTTGATGAGAGAAACAGTTGATATTATGAGCTTATTAGAAGTTGGTGCAGTTACTTTCTGTTTGCTGTGTCCCCAGGTAATATTATGAGCTTATTAGAAGTTGGCTTAGTTACTTTCTGTACGCTGTGTAAAATGTAAATTTGAAAGAAAGCTCAAGCACTACAGTTCTGCTTCATGCCCTCTTATCACTGCTGCCAATCCTTACAATCTGCAGTGTGTGGTTTGTGCAGTGCAAAGTATACATATGAGTAGTGTATGTAGTTGTTGCAACTTTATCATGTCGGATTTGAACACTAAAGTCTTTAAAATGTGCTATCACAAAACCCTTGTTCTATTTCCATGTGGCATCTCTGTCATAGAACATCATCTGCACAAAAAGTATATTTTTCATCACTTCACAAATGGCTTTCACCCCTACCTGCACTCCTGTTGCTGAAGGGCCACTCTCCCCACACATCCAGTAGCCTCTGGCTGGAATTGGGTGACGTTTCCTCGATTATGACCAAGCGTATGCTTCAAGAGTTAGTGTCGCATATTCTTCAAGAGTGAGTGTTTGAATACAAAAGGTTTATGTTTGATATTGTTGCTGAATACAGTACATCAGAAATACATACAAAAAGATGAGATTGAGTTATAAGTGGCACAAGAAAAGGTGGTGACTGGGACACTCCATCATGTATTGGCTTGGTCTGGAACAATTCGCATTGACTGTCTTGTTTTTCCCATTACCGCTGCAACCTATCAGTAGTTGTATCATAATTGCACGCTGAAGCTAAACTAACACCAAACACAAAGGCCCCTCCATTGGCCTCACACTGCTCTAACAGATCTGACGATATGGCTTTTATTAGAATCTCATGTTCTGTTCTGAGCTTTCATAGAACCCATCTTGAACACACCTTTGAACATCCATGAGTGTCAAATCTGTGCACACGGGCCTCTAACCCTCACTGACAGCTGTGGAGCCAACTGTCTAGTTGTGATGTGCTGGTCTGCAAGAATAATGGCGTTTGTGCGATTATCATGCTGGGAGGAGTGTCTGTAACAGAATATCCTGAATGTGGCCATTTATGGAGTTCAGTTTCTGCACTTACTTACACATTAACGCTGTTTATACATTGCCCATCAGTACTCCTATCAGTTGCGTGATTACTATACACTGCACAGAAATGTTTTTGGATGTTCACCACAATTTATTTTTCTGCAACCAAAAATTCAGTTGTTCAGACATTCTTCATAATGAGTGCCACGGAGCATTATTTACTGACTGCCCCTCATAATCATACAACACTGAAACATATCTATATATGTAAATGAAATACACGAGTTTTAACATATTATTCTGTTTGCCAGACATCTATTGATCTTCACATCTTTTATCTATATACATTGATCAGACAGATCATTATGGCCACCGACCTACATTGATATAAACCCGTCCTAGCAATAGCAGCATCACTTGGCGAAAAGTGACTGCTAGCCACACAAATGCATGGTGCTTGTAGTATCAGTGAGTGTGCTGTTCGTAGAATGGGGAAGGTGTGTGATCTATTTGGTTTTGACTGAGGGCACATTGTGATGGCCCGGACGCCCTACACAAGCATTTCGGAAACTGTATGACTTGTCTGGTGTTTGAGGAATGTTGTGGAGAGTGTATTCAACATGTGATGAAACCAAGGTGAAACCATTTCCAGATGTCATGATTTTGGATAGCCGACCCTCATTACAGATGTTGGATGTCATAGGCTGGGCAGACTGGTAAAACAGGACAGGCAGCAAACTGTGATGGAATTAACATCACAATTTAATACTGGGCAAAGTACAAATGTGTGTGAACACACAGAGTACGTAACACTCCTAACAATGGGCCTCCTCAGCTGACGACCAATGTATGTGCCATTGTTAACACCACAGCATCGGCAACTACAACTGAAATGAGCACATGACCATCTGGACCTTGGCAGAGCATTTAATGGACTGATAAATCCCAATACCTTGTTCATGCCAATGGGAGGGCGTGAATCCATCGTCCTCCAGGGGAACAGCTCCTTGACACCTGGACTGTGGGACGGAGACAAGCTGGTGGTGGCTCCATTATGCCCTGGGGATCATCTACATGGGCATCCATGGGTCCAGTGGAGCTCCTGCAAGGCACCGTGATGGAGTGGCTCAAGGAGCACCGTGGTGGCGAATACCAATTGATGTGCTGGTCCCCCAACTCACCAGATCTGAACCTAAATGAACACATCTGGGATGTGACTGAATGTGGTATCAGAGCTCATTGCCCTCCTCCCTGGAATTTATGGAAATTAGGTGACTTGTGTGCGCAGATGTGGTGCTGAAGCTGGACATAATGGCTATTAGGTAGGTTGTCTTATGTTCTGGTTGATCAGTGTAAATTAGGGCCGGCCGTGGTGGCCGAGCAGTTCTAGGCGCTTCAGTCTGGAACTTTGCGACTGCTATGGTCGCAGGTTCGAATCCTGCCTCGGGCATGGATGTGTGTGATGTATTAGATTAGTTAGGTTTAAGTAGTTCTAAGTTCTAGGGGACTGATGACCTCAGATGTTAAGTCCAATAGTGCTCAGAGCCATTTGAACCATTTTTTGTAAATTAGGAGGGGTGAAGGCACAGACAGAGCCAGATATCATTTTGGGTAAGTACACACTAAATAATTGTCTTAAATATCTTAATATTATGAGGACAGCAATGACATACTGCTTATTTTAAAAGGTACTAACTTCCTCATCGTGAAGAATGTGGTAAAAATAAATGCTTTGTCTCAGTCTCGTAGGGAGAAGATAGACACAACAATAGAAAAATTGATGAAATTAAAGAAGAACTGGGAAGAGGACACGAAGAGGAGTCACTGTAATGGAAATGATGTTTGTGTTTATACAGAAAATCCCTGTTTACACAGAATGATGTGCAGATAAGAACCCAGGTACTGGGACACTGTACCACATTGTGTGTCATTCTGCCACATTTGTTTGTAGTGTGTGCTTTGGTATGCACGAAAAACATTAAGAATCGATTTTTGTCTTCATGCAGTATGGTGAGTGTAATACATTGGAGGTTCATTCTGGGTGATGTAAAGCAGTATGCGATTTGTGATTTTACCAGTGGGGGGGGGGATGTCTTAGGGGGTTAGTATAATTATATATGTTACTAGCTTGGACCGTGGCGTTACCCATGGTTAATCAGTTACTTATAAATAGATGTTAATGGCGAAACTCACTATTCACGAGTATGCACTATCAGAAAAGCCATCCCTTGTTATATCTTTAAAAGTACATTATGGGTAAAGCTTATTTACAAAATCATCTACATACAGGTATACGAGGGGAGTTCAAAAAGTAAAGGCACATTTGTGAAAAGCTGTACTTATTCTGACGATAGAAAACTGAAACATGCGTTATTTTTCTACGTAACCTCCCTAGACTTCAATGCAGTTTTCCCGACATTTTACGAGGTTTTTTATTTCATCAGAAAATACGTTTATCGGTTGCATCTGTAACCAATTTTGCATCGCAGAAATGACGTCTTCATCACTTTCAAATCTTCTTCCCTGTAGTGCTTCTGTTAACGGTCCAAACATGTGAAAATCGCTTTGAGCCAGGTCTGGACTGTATGGTGGATGTTCCAGAACCTCGAATCTCAACTCCTTCATTGCGTTGGCTGTCCGTTTGGCAGAATGTGGGCGAGCGTTATCTTGTTGCACGATGACGCCTCTTCACAGTTTTCCACGACGTTTGGACTTGATTGCAGGTTTTAGTTTCGTACGCAACACATCACATCCACCATACAATACAGACCTGGCTCTAAAGCCTCGTTTATGCTGGGGCGACGTCTTGCAACATTGTGGCATGCTACGGAAATGTGGCGTGTGTCGTCTAGTCATTTAGTTCTAAATGTTTTGAAATGCTTAACTACTACATAACACTTTTTCAAAATTAATAAGCATAGATATTAATAGTATTAATAGTAAACTTTCAGTGTTCGGCTCCACAAATTTAAATTATATCTACATCTACATCCATACTCCGGAAGCCACCTGACGGTGTGTGGCGGAGGGTACCCTGAGTACCTCTATCGGTTCTCCCTTCTATTCCAGTCTCGTATTGTTCGTGGAAAGAAGGATTGTCTGTATGCTTCTGTGTGGACTCTAATATCTCTGATTTTATCCTCATGGTCTCTTCGCGAGATATACGTAGGAGGGAGCAACATACTGCTGGACTCTTCGGTGAAGGTATGTTCTCGAAACTTTAACAAAAGCCTGTACCGAGCTACTGAGCGTCTCTCCTGCAGAGTCTTCCACTGGAGTTTATCTATCATCTCCGTAACGCTTTCGCGATTACTAAATGATCCTGTAACGAATCGCGCTGCTCTCCATTGGATCTTCTCTATCTCTTCTATTAGCCCTATCTGGTACGGATCCCACACCACTGAGCAGTATTCAAGCAGTGGGCGAACAAGCGTACTGTAACCTACTTCCTTTGTTTTCGGATTGCATTTCCTTAGGATTCTTCCAATGAATCTCAGTCTGGCATCTGCTTTACCGACGATCAACTTTATATGATCATTCCATTTTAAATCACTCCTAATGCGTACTCCCAGATAATTTATGGATTTAACTGCTTCCAGTTGCTGACCTGCTATATTGTAGCTAAATGATAAGGGATCTATCTTTCTATGTATTCGCAGCACATTACACTTGTCTACATTGAGATTGAATTGCCATTCCCTGCACCATGCGTCAATTTGCTGCAGATCCTTCTGCATTTCAGTACAATTTTCCATTGTTACAATCTCTCGATACACCACAGCATCATCTGCAAAAAGCCTCAGTGAACTTCTGATGTCATCCACCAGGTCATTTATGTATATTGTGAACAGCAACGGTCCCATGAGACTCCCCTGTGGCACACTTGAAATCACTCTTACTTCGGAAGACTTCTCTCCATTGAGAATGACATGCTGCGTTCTGTTATCTAGGAACTCCTCAATCCAATCACACAATTGGTCTGATAGTCCATATGCTCTTACTTTGTTCATTAAACGACTGTGGGGAACTGTATCGAACGCCTTGCGGAAGTCAAGAAACATGGCATCTACCTGTGAACCCGTGTCTATGGCCGTCTGAGTCTCGTGGACGAATAGCGCGAGCTGGGTTTCACACGACTGTCTTTTTCGAAACCCATGCTGATTCCTACAGAGTAGATTTCTAGTCTCCAGGAAAGTCATTATACTCGAACATAATATGTGTTCCAAAATTCTACAACTGATCGACGTTAGAGATATAGGTCTATAGTTATGCACATCTGTTCGACATCCCTTCTTGAAAACGGGGATGACCTGTGCCCTTTTCCAATCCTTTGGAATGCTACGCTCTTCTAGAGACCTACGGGACACCGCTGCAAGAAGGTGGGCAAGTTCCTTCGTGTACTCTGTGTAAAATAGAACTGGTATCCCATTAGGTCCAGCGGCCTTTTGAGCGATTTTAATTGTTTCTCTATCCCTCTGTCGTCTATTTCGATATCTACCATTTTGTCATCTGTCATCTGTAAAGTTTTACTCCAGTGCTTGGGAAATAAACATCCCAGGTTGGGATGCATAAACTAAAACCAGAGGAGGGGATGGTCTGATGCAGAGGGGGGGAAATCCCCCCCCCCATCCCCCCCTGCAAATCGCACACTGATGTAAAGCAAATGTTAACGAGCAAAACTATAGTTTAGTAAGTGTACAAATTTTAAGAAAGATTCTCAGAAGTAGAAACAACTGCCCCCATGTAGAGCAACCCAGTTGCCAGGGGAGAGTACAGGTGCAGCATGTGGTGTGGCACAGAGACAGAGACCACATACTGGCAACATCACAAAGTATTTTCCACCCCTCTCTGCACAGCCATTTTGTAACTTGCACAGACCTCTAGCACATGGAGATTATTACATCACACACAAAATACAATTTCACTAAATAAAATGTTATTTATTTTTACCATTTTCATTTGTGGCTTAGTTGAGTCAGTGCATAATCTAAAGATTGAAGGGTTGATCTCCAGTCAAAACTAGGATTTTCTCTGTCAGTGTGATTATTATCTGTGGCTAAGCCCATGGCTAGCAAGCATGGTGTTAAAACCAACATTGGCTTTGGCAGCTGCTGTTTGTAATTGTTTAGTATTCTTTCCTACTTCTTAAGAGTGTTCCCTGAAGTAATTTGGGATACAGAAATTCTTCTAAACAGAAAATAAGTTTCAAAAATAATCTAAATATACATTTATAGAAAAGCCATTGCTTTTTTAATCTATCTTTAATTAAGATTGTTTATTATAATTTCTGTAACAGAATATCGAGTGTAAAAATACTTCTGAACATAGATCTTCACCCAAGAGCACCAACTTCTTCAAGGAGGTCCTTTTTGCTGGCAAAGTAGTCTCGGTACCATTCAATGTGTTTACGTTTCTCTTCAGCAGTTACAAAACTGTTCTTGGACAGTCCAACACATACAAGTTCCATAAAGTGACGTATAGGACCCCTCTTTGGACACCATGGTTCCAGGTAATGCTCCAGAAAAACATGGTCTGTAAATGGTACTTTTGCTTCATCTTCCAGTCCTGAAACCAAAAAATAATTTTATTTATCAAGACTCTCTACAGCCAATACAGGAGAAGATAGTAAATCAGATTGTGTAAATTCCTATCATCCCCAGCAATGAGTATTACTGCCTTATCAGTCCATAACCTATATTACATGTTTTCTGCAACATAATTTATAATTCTTCGTAAAGATTTGTTTGTATACAAAAATTAAAGATATACTATGGAGGACTAGGCCACAGAAATTCAGACAAATTCTGCTGCCAGTATAGTGCGTTTGAAAGTGTTGTAACCATTTTCTGCTCCAGCTAATTCTTTGTATTCATTGATACAAATCAGGATGGAAACAGGAAAAAAAGTGTGTGTGTTCTGGAGGAGTTGGGTGGCTAAGAGATGGAATTCTACACTGTTGTCGTTCCTTGTCAATAATGAAGGAGAACAAAGAGCAGAAATCAGCTGCCGCATGATGGCGCACTGTCAATAAAACTTTCATAAATTAATATGCTAGTAATGAGACACAATTCACATTACTCAATTGCTAGACTCAGCAAAGGCAAACACTTGTAAAACAATTCCAAAGCAGTAAAACATTTCTATTATCTTCAGATCCTTTATGGCTTCCAGTTACATTTTGAAAGTATTATGCATATTTGGGTTAATCATCAGTGGAATAGCTATCATAAAAGAAAAATCACAGCCAAACAGATATATTTTTAGAAATTATGTTATTGGAAAGGGGAGGGGGAGCAAGACAAAAAACATTACGCAGGGATAAAACAGCATTACAGAGGAGGTGATACATGTTGATACCTTGCTCATTGTCAACTGGAAATTTCCAAAGTTTGCCTTGTTCTGTCCACAGGATCATTTCCTCAAAAATGTTCTTTGGTGGGTGCAGCACAGCAAGTCTCAGTTCTCGCTGTTGCAGTTTTGTCCATGTTTCCAAATCAAAGCTCGGTTGAGCTGTTTTGGTTGCATCTACTTTGAAGATTCCCAAAGGCTCAGCTCCAAAGAGGTCAACACGTTCCACACGCCTGTAATAATCAACTGTTTCATGAAAAACAACAACTGCTGTGTACTATCTCAAATCAGGTGCAAAGTCACAGATTTTACATACAACATATTACACATAAAATGCAGATGACATTATAAGGCAACCATTAAAACTGAATGAGACATATAAGTGAAAGTAATAGAAATAAACAATATTTCAATGTCAGCATACACACTGTTATAATACATTCATTGTAAGAATAAACCTGTTCTTAATGTTTTTCATAAATTTACAGAGATAATTGGCTCTGAAGTTTACCCAGCGACTGTATGCAATACAGTTGGTTTATGAACCAACATGGTACATGTAGTGCAGTCGGTAGTGTAACACAATGATAACAAATTGCAGTTAATGGTTTGTTGGTTCAAATCTTCCTTGTATCATCTTTTTTTTCCTCATTCGATTTGAAATACCTACATCTCATCATCATTTTTTATGAATAATGCACATCTTCTTGTTTATAATTAAATATTGGACGTGAAATTCCTGTTTTCATTTCAAATACAAAATTCTTAATTATCGACGTTTTATTCAAGACTGTTCATAAAAGTTGCTTAAATTAAGAAAAAAAATAAAAAAAATAAAAATAAAAAAAATAAAAAAAAATTTAATTTTTAAGGCAAAAATGAAAAATCAAATTCTCTTTATTTGGACTATGGTCATCGTTTTATACCACAGAGGTAGATACATCACACAAATGCTGCATCTTTACATTTGCTACTGTACCATTACAAAATGAAATGATCGTATGGCATTGTTGGCCGGGAGGCCCCTTGCGGGGAAGTTCGGCCGCCGTACAATATTAACCTAACAGAACTGATCTGGAAACGATCTGTGGGATTTGGCCTGAGAAGCTGTTAAGCTACCAGACGTACTGGAACTAATGCACGCAGCTTGCTCACATACGAGGTGCATTCAAGTTCTAAGGCCTCCGATTTTTTTTCTCCGGACTGGAAAGAGATAGAAACATGCGCATTGTTTTAAAATGAGGCCGCGTTCATTGTCAATACGTCCCAGAGATGGCAGCACCGTACGGCAGATGGAATTTTACCACCAGCGGCGAGAATGAGAGCTGTTTTAAATACTTAAAATGGTGACGTTTTCCTTGCTTGAACAGCGTGCAATCGTTCGTTTTCTGAATTTGCGTGGTGTGAAACCAATTTAAATTCATCGGCAGTTGAAGGAGACGTGGTGATGGAGTTATGGATGTGTCGAAAGTGCGTTCGTGGGTGCAACAGTTTAATGAAGGCAGAACATCATGTGACAACAAACCGAAACAACCTCGGGCTCGCACAAGCCGGTCTGACAACATGATCGAGAAAGTGGAGAGAATTGTTTTGGGGGATCGCCTCCAGAGTTGGCATTTCTGTGGGTTCTGTGCACACAATCCTGCATGACGACCTGAAAATGCGAAAAGTGTCACCCAGGTGGGTGCCACGAATGCTGACGGATGACCACATGGCTGCCCGTGTGGCATGTTGCCAAGCAATGTTGACGTGCAACGACAGCATGAATGGGACTTTCTTTTCGTCGGTTGTGACAATGGATGAGATGTGGATGCCATTTTTCTATCCAGAAACAAAGCGCCAGTCAGCTCAATGGAAGCACACAGATTCACCGCCACCAAAAAAATTTCGGGTAGCCGCCAGTGCTGAAAAAATGATGGTGTCCATGTTCTGGGACAGCGAGGGCGTAATACTTACCCATTGCGTTCCAAAGGGCACTACGGTAACAGGTGCATCCTACGAAAATGTTTTGAAGAACAAATTCCTTCCTGCACTGCAACAAAAACGTCTGGGAAGGGCTGCGCGTGTGCTGTTTCACCAAGACAACGCACCCGCACATCGAGCTAACGTTACGCAACAGTTTCTTCGTGATAAAAACTTTGAAGTGATTCCTCATGCTCCCTACTCACCTGACCTGGCTCCTAGTGACTTTTGGCTTTTTCCATCAATGAAAGACACTCTCCGTGGCCGCACATTCACCAGCCGTGCTGCTATTGCCTCAGCGATTTTCCAGTGGTCAAAACAGACTCCTAAAGAAGCCTTCGCCGCTGCCATGGAATCGTGGCGTCAGCGTTGTGAAAAATGTGTATGTCTGCAGGGCGATTACGTTGAGAAGTAACGCCAGTTTCATCGATTTCGGGTGAGTAGTTAATTAGAAAAAAAAAAATCGGAGGCCTTAGAACTTGAATACACCTCGTATTACTGCCGAATGCTGGAGGGATATAGAACGGCTCGTCATAAAAGAAGAAGAGACAATGCAGTGCCTGGTTGGCTTTGTGGATTCTCTTGTTGATAGGCTCATTATCAACGTAGCAGGTGACACTTCCAGAACTGAAATGTGTTTCTCGGATTTGGATAAGGAAGGAGCTAAGAGATTACCAGACAACTGACTGTAATTAATACCTTCAGTGGCTTCAGTGTTCAACAGTACTGTGAAATCCCTGAGATATGGTTTTGTATTTTACATAACTCGCTCAGAAAAATTACTCTATGTTTAAGTTAGAAATTTTCATCCCACTTGTTTGTAATTAGAATACAATCTATGGTGAAAATGAGTGCAATTCATGCTTTCTGTCTGGTCACCTAAGAAGCGCACGGTAGTCCTGGAGTTTCTCCGAATATTATTTCTCTCTTGTCTCTTTTTACTGCAACTTCTCACATCACTGCAGGTTAGTTTGACCGCTTGCTGGCCATTGTTGTCCAAGATTAATGCAACAGTAGAGCTGTTGTCCTGCATTATTGCTCAGTCTATGTGCATGTAACACAGCATAGAACGTATCCTTATGATCGTACTTGACTGTTCTGGTCACAGCTTGGCTTCCGCTCCACATGAAACGAAATCCAATGAGATTAAAACAAACGCCGAAGAATACGTGGTGGTTTAATGTTTACATCAGGCTTATTCTTATGATGAACAGAGTATGGTCATTCTGTTTCCTGTTCCACTCGCAGATGGAGCAAGGGAAAAGCTACTGTCTATACGCTTCTCAACGAGCTGTGATTTTTCTTACCTGGTCTTAGCTGTGCTTATATGACATATGTTAGAGGAAGGAGGGTCATTCTGCAGTCTTTTACAAATGCTGGCTCTTGAAACTTCCTTAATCGTGTTTCATAAAGGAATGCCTTCTTCTTTTCAGAAATTCCTACTTTATTTCTACGATACTAATGTGTTGTTGAACGTACTGGTAACAAATCTAGCAATGTGGCTCTAAACTGTTCTGATGTCTTCCCTTAAGGTGACATGGAGGGGATTGCAAACACTTGAGCAGTAATCTAGAATGGATCATACATGTTCTGTATGCTGTCTCTTTTATAGGTGAGCAAAACTTTCCTTGAATTCACCCAATAAACTGAATTCGGCCATTCACCTTTCTTACAAATGACCTTACATTTCCAATTTCATTTCACTGTCTCAATACTGGTCATCCCATGGAGTACACCAGTAAGAAGCTTTTTGCATCTACTTCTATCAGAACAATGTTCTAGGCGAATCTACTGAAATTACATGGCATATGCCCTTATAAACAGGGATGGAGGGTTCTGTTTAAATTTTGCATGGCTCCACCTAGGTCCCAGGAAAAGCAAAAAAAGTGATCAAACGAGTGCCAATTCTTTCTTTGTTTATTACTGGGTATTATCTATCAAATTCTGGTGGTATTTTTGACTGGCAGGTTGCCCTGGGGTCCACAAGGTGTAGTGTGTGCACCAGAATGCTCTCTTATTCACACTGATGCAGGCTGCCCCTCTCCCCCTGCCTCCCCACCTCCACGAATTTAAATTGCAATGGGGAGGTTACCTACTGAAATATCTGCAATATGACACAATTTTACCCGTCCATATTGCTGTGAAGTATTCAGCCTATGTATTGGGAAGAGCTTCGTGTTACATGTAGTAAGTACATTGATATTAATGGCAACATATCTCTTGGCCGAACACCGGTGATAAAATGAAATAGAGATATGTCCAAGGCTGAGATGGAGCTGTGGTTCTGAATCCAGTTGGACTTACACAGAAAGCAGTACTATGTGTAGGCACTGACTTGAAGGTATTTCTAACCTAGATACATTATTGCATGCTGGCCTGCAACCAAATGGTTTTAAACTTCTAATAAAAATTCTTTACCCTGTACTATTAATTCAGATCTAATTTTACTGGGAGAAAAACATGTTACATACTCACGGTTGTGTCAAGCCTGTATCACGTGTACGTCGAAGAGGTTCTGCTGGTGGCTGTTGTGGCGGCTGCTGCCCAAGTATCCTCCTAACCTGGTGTGCACGGCTCGTCTCTTCTGCACCATGTGGGCTAGGTTTCTTTGTTCTATCAATCTTCATTCCAGCTATGAGCTCACTGTCAGGAAAGTGTCATTGTTACTTACAAATAATTGTACGAAAGTAGAATGATTCCGTATATTGTCACAGGAAATTATTTCAGTATATTTTCAACTACACTGATGAAAAATTAATGTAAAGTAATGAAGTTTCAGGAGTACCTATGTCCAGGTAACACATTTAAGTGATTAAAGCTGCAACATCACAGGTTAATGTAAGTGTGAGAAAAGCCATTGCAAATGTGAAATAGCGGTACATTAATAATCGGTGTAACCATGAGAATGTTGAATGCAAGCGCGCAAACGTGCATGCACTCCGTCATACAGGAGCTGGAAGTCAGTTTGTAGGAGTCCCACACCACAGCACTTGGTCAGACAATACAAGGACGGTCAATGCTAGTTGTGGATCATGCTGGTGTTTTTATCTGCTGATTTCCCATATGTGTTCCAAAGGAGACAGATCTCGTATTCGAGCAGGTCAATGCAACATGTTGAAACTCTGTAGAACATGTTGGGTTGCAACAGCGGTATGCAGTAATATCTGTTGGAAAACACCCCCTGGAATGCTGTTTATGAACGGCAGCACAACAGTTCAAATCACCAGACTGCTGTACAAATTGGTAGTCAGGGTAAGTGAGACAATCACAAGAGTGCTCCTGCTGTCGTACGAAATGCATCAGAGACCATAACTCCCTGGCACAGGTCTAGTGTGTCTAGGACGCAGACAGGTTGGTTGCAGACGCTCACCTGACCTCCTCCTAATCAACACATCATCATCACTGGCACCAGTTTTCATCAGAAAATACAACAGGCTTCCACTCTGTCCTCCAATGAACTCTTGCCTGACACCATTGAAGATGCAAATGGTGATGGTTTGGGGTTGGTTGAATGCACGCTGCACGCATCTGTCTCAGAACTGTCCTTGGAGTAACCAATTTGTAAGTTTGTTGTGTCACGTTGGTGCCAACTGCTGCGGACACAGTACGATACCCCCCAGCCATACGCCACGCACAATGGTCTTCCCTCTCACTAGTGCTTTGTGACCATCTGGAGCCCAGCCTTATTGTGACCATACCTTGCCATAATCACCACTGCCAGCAATTGAGTACTGTGGCTACATTCCTGGAAAGTCTTTCTGCGATATCATGTAAGGATCTTCCAGCTTCTCAGAGCCCTATTACACAACCTCACTCAAACTCAGTGAGCTGTTGATAACGGCGTCTTCATCACCTTAAAGGCATTTTTAGCAACATCAACTCACCACGTCCAGTCTAAAAGGTAACTAATCCTCACAACCGTTAAAGTGTGTGTTTAAAGCAAATCTGATTTTAACCCTCATAGTGGCGCTACTAGTGTCACTCTTATGTGACTGCCATAAAATCTGAATAGTCACCATCTTCCTGACGCAGAAACCCATCTACCAACTTTCGTTTATCTCACTCAACTTCTTTTTGGTGTTGGGATTTTCCTTTCAGTCAGGGTGTACTTGAACACATTAAATGTGTTTTTGTATATTCTGAGATAAATATTTATCATTATGTTGTCTCATCCACTGAATTCTCTATGTCTTTTACAACTGTAACTCTCTCTCTCTCTCTCTCTCTCTCTCTCTCTCTCTCTCTCTCTCTCTCTCTCTCTCTCCCCCCCCCCCCCCCCCCCCTTGAGACTTTAACTGAGGAACAATAGAACAGTGTTACACAAAAGCAAGGAAAAAGGTTCATGCCCATGTTAGGCCAAAAACTCATCTACTTTCAGATACAGCCTCCTTTGAAGTCAATTCACTTTATTCAACATTTTTCTGGAGAACAATTTCCGCCCGTGAAGAGAGTTGTGGTCAGCATTCAACAAATGTGCCACTCAACTTGCACTAAGCTTTTTCACAGTGACTTCTTCATGTAAAATGTACCATAATCCCGTTTCTGACTTATCTATGGCACCAGCTATTTCATACCTTTAGTTGCTGATCATTCAGTACCAAATTGCGGCTTCCCCACTGCTTTCATATGTGGTTGCAAGTTTCTGACCTTCATGCTGATCATCTTTACAGCTATGAACACATTAAATTCATCAGCATATTCTTAACTGTTAAAAATTAAGCAGGTGAGTCATTATAAACCTTCACTAATATTATGGCGATCAGATGCACTAATGAATGGACCTCCTGGTGGAATGCAGTCTACATAAATCCCCTACTCTCACAAGCCACTCTGTATGTGGCCCATGCTCGTTGGTGAGCGAAGAGGCAATTGTGTCGACAACTGCAGCCAGTGACACCTTGTGGGATGCCCTGGCTGTGACAGAGCAGATGTAACCACTCCATCTGCAGCTGAGAATTCATGCAAGAGTGATACAATTGCCTCTTTGGCCAACAATGCGTGGGCATCTAGCTCAGACCCCATACTGATTGGCCCATAAGGAGAGGGTGTGTGTATCAGCAGTGTGCACCCAGATCAGTTCATCAGCACACCTGATAATGGCGACATGTGATTGCCAAAATTTTGTGCCTGCTGTACACTGTGAACCAACAGTACACCCACGGACTGTTTGATCAAAACCATTCTTACCTGAATATGTCACTGTGCTACATGTGCCAACACAACAACCTGCACTCTATTAGCCTGTCAAATTTCACCTTGCCTTGCATATAAGGCCTCTCTAACTTTTCCTTCCTCTCTGTTTGCATCACAACTAAAAATCTCCCTTTTAAAGCTAGAAACTCAGTTAACCACCTTTTCTGTCTTGATACCATAATCTCCACATTTGCAAAATGTGGTTTTCACAGTATGTATTATTGTTGTTATTGTTACTGTATGAGATGGAGAACATGAAGGGCAGTAATTGCACTTATGCAGGAGTAAATGTTGTTGTTGCTGCTGTTGTAGTCTCCAGTCTATAAACTTGTTTGATGCAGGTCTAAATACTACTCTACCTGTGCAAGCCTCCTCATCTCCAAATGACTACTTTTCGTGCTACAGCTAGTCTGCATTCTGTATGCTTGACTACTTTGGCTCATTAATTATTTTTCTGCCAAAACTGCAAAACTCATCTACTACTTTTAGTGTCTCATTTCCTGACTAATTGCTTCACCACAGCCTGGTTTAATTTGACTACATTCCAGTACCCTGTTTTAATTTTATTGATATCCTTTCTGTTCAACTGCTCTTCCAAGTCCTTTGCTGTCCCTGACAGAATTACAATGTCATTGGCAAATGTTACAGTTTTTATTTCTTCTCCCTGAACTTGAGTTCCTTCTCCAAATTTCTCCTTGGATTCCTTTACTACTTGTTCAACATACACTTCTCAACCCCTGCTTCCTTTCCACATCACAGCCTTCAATTCTTAAGTTGCATATAACCTTTCATTCTCTTTTTTTTATCCCTGCTGGTTCCATAATTTCAAAGAGGTTATTCCCATAAAAATTGTCATAAGCCTTCACTTATTCTGCAAATGCTATAAATGTAGGTTTGCATTTTTTAAATCTATCTTCTAAGAAAGGTAGTAGGGCCAGTACTGCCTCACACATTCCTATATTTTTCTGGAAATCAAACTAATCTTCCCGGAGGTCAGCTTCCAAACGTTTTTCCATTCTTGTGTAAATAATTTGTGCCAGTATTTTGCAAGCAAGACTTTTTAAACTGATAGTTTGGTACTATTCACACCAGTTAAGCATCTGCCTTCTTTGGAACTGGAATTATTACATTCTTCTGGGGGGGGGGGGGGGGGGGGGTTGTGGTGTCTAACAGATAGAACATTTGAGGTCCCAGGTTCAATCATGGCTGGAGATGGGGATTTTTCCTCATTCCAGAGTGTCTATGAAGGACCCAGGTTCACTCAGCCTGCAATCAGAGGAGTACTGGGGATCTTTTGTGGAGGTAAAAGGAGCCTTGCACTGGGCTCACCATCCATCCCCCCTACTAGTGCCATGGTGAAAAAAGGCTGTATTCTGCCTACTGTCAGGCTAATATCCCGGTCACAGGCAAGTATTTGACATCACTCTCTTCTTGGAATCTGAGTGTGCCTCACTGTCTCATGTACCACGTGGAGCAGTTTTGTCATGGTCAGCTCTCCCATGGTTCTCTGTACTTCTCAGGGAATTTCATCTACTTCAGGGGCCTTGTTACACCTTAGGTCTTTCAGCACGCCATCAAATTCTTCTAGCAGAGTCATATCTCTCAGTACTTGCTCTTTCATTTATATAATATTGCCAATACATTGTTTCCATTGTATAGCCTTTCCATACACTCTTTACACGTTTTGGTGTTCTTTACTATGCTTACTACTGGCTTGCTATCTGAGCTATTGATATTCATACATCTGTTTTTCTTTTTCTCCAAAGGTTTCTTTAATTTTCCTAGAGGTGGCATCTATCTTTTCCCTACTTATGCAGCCTTGCAACTGTCTAGAAGCTGTTTCAGCTTTGACATTATGGACTTCCTGTCAATCTCATTTTTAGATGCCTGTATTTGCCTGCTTCAACTGCTGCATTTTTATATAGTGTGGGGCAAATAAAAGTGACCCAGACATTGAGGTACATGTTAACGTGAATATATGCATAAACCACACAACGTATATGGCCACCCTGTTATCCAAACCAGTTCAGAGCACAGTGCGGGCTATGTCAGTGTGAGCAGAGCAGTGCAAAGGGGATGATGGTACTCACAGTAGAGCAGCAGGTTCTGACTGTGGAAAGTTACGCAACAACGAAGTTGCTGAACAGTTTGGTCCGTTGTTTACTGAGAAGTTTTATGGTGGCAAAAAAGTGCCAACAAAGAGCGCCATGCAATGCTTAGTCTGAAAGTGTAGTCAGACAGGATTTGTTTTGACCAAGTCAAAAAACATTCCAAAACCTGTCCACACACCAGAAAATGTGGCTGCAGTTCAAGAACAAATACTCCACTGGACCTGCACATGCATCCCTATCGAGTGTCTGTTGTTCATGCATTAAAACCAGCAGATCCCCCTCAGTGCTTCCAGTTTTGTCTGTGGTTGTTCACCGAGATAACAATGAATGGCTTCGGTGTGGATTTGTTCTTTATGTCCGATGAAGCCTGGTTTCACCTGAGTGGCTGTGTCCTCACAGAATCATGAGTTTTGAGCAGCGGAGAATCCACGTAACTTCCACAAAAAACCATTTTGTGACCAGAAGGTTAGGGTTTGGCGTGCAGTGTCTGCATGCCACATTATTGGTCCCATTTTCTTTCATCAGATGCTGTGTTACATTGGCAACATTTTGAAACCATTGGTGGCAGCACTAACGAAAAGACCTACAGTTACTTTCAACAGGATGGAGCATTTGTCCATACAGCTGGCCAAACGTTGGAGCACATTTACACAATCTCCACGTCTGGCAGTGCTGTTAGCAGAGGTCAGTATGGTCGCGGCCCTAGCTGGCAACCGAGGTCACTGATCGATCAGTGCGTAATTATTTTGTGTGGGGAACCCTCAAGTATACGGTTTATTGCAAAACTCTAAAAGTCTTCAAGAACAGAGCAGAACATTCCAAATGAGATCGCATCGATTCGAGCAGTCCATCTTTGATCCACCTTCAGAAACTTGCTGACCAGGGACCAATAGTGCCAATGGATGAATGGTGGTCACCTTCAACATCTGCTATAGTCAGGTTAGTACTGTATTTACTTTCCACAGTTTGTTTCTCTGTACCGTGGAACCCTGTTCTGTTGTCTTTTATTTGCCTTACCCTACATTCTATCCTTTTGACAATTGTTGTTGTGGTCTTCAGTCCTGAGACTGGTTTGATGCAGCTCTCCATGCTACTCTATCCTGTGCAAGCTTCTTCATCTCCCAGTACCTACTGCAACCTACATCCTTCTGAATCTGCTTAGTGTATTCATCTCTTGGTGTCCCTCTACAATTTTTACCCTCCACGCTGCCCTCCAATTTAGTATAAATTGGTGATCCCTTGATGTCTCAACACATGCCCTACCAACCGATCCCTTCTTCTAGTCAAGTTGTGCCACAAACTTTTGACAATTAGATTCAACATATTCTGCAATGTGTAAACTTAAATTTGAAAAAATATTAACACTGAAGAAAATTAAAACTGATCAAAACAAATACAAAGGATAGGTACAAGGCTGGTACCTATAACTCAGTCAGGACCTTTATAAAAATTCTGTCATTTAGTTTTAAGTAACTGAAACCTGGTAGCAAATTCTTTTACTGCAATATAATGCTTTAATGTTATCCAATAATAAATTTCTCTACCTAAGATCAAGAGCTGGTTTCGATTCTTGTTGGCCAGAGGAACCCTGCTTCACTTCTGCCGAATGTGAGAGCAGCTTGTTTAGCAGTTCTGATTCTGTCTTCTTCGTGTCACCTCCCAATGCCTCAGCAACCTCTTTTGCTGCCTTTTCAACAGGAGACGCTGTACAAATTTATGGAAACAAAGTGAGAATATATGTGAGACACATGTAGATAATAAGTTTTATTAAGACATTTTTAGATTTTAGAAAAGACTTGATGCAGTTAATAACATATTTTTTCCTCTCTTCATAATTTACAGTTAAACTTTACAGTAATACATCAAAGACAGCATACAACCACTGGACCATCATCTCAGATGGGAACTAAGAATTATTGTTGCTGTGAATTATTTGGGCAGGAGGACAATGTAAAACTACTGAAATGTTTGTCAATATGTGTTTGTGGAAATGACAAGATAATTTTTTATGTTTTTAAATTATGACAAAATACAATGTAATGAAGTATTTATGAATGTAAGGGGACAGATAGTGGCAGGGGAGTTTATTAAAGAGAAGGAACAGTAAAGAGAGTAGGGTTCACATTTGATGCTTCACTGACTGGCCTATCTTAGCTGGAGAAGGACATGGAAAGGAATGGGCCACGGACCTTTTGAATGGCTTTTGACCCTGAAGTAACTTAAAAGAAACCATGAATAATCTAGCTCATGGTGGTTAAAGGGGTATGCAAACTTTGCTGCTCCTGAAAGTAAATGCTATGCCTTAACCACTACACTGCAACACAGTCTTGTCTGCCAGCATGCAGTGAAGTGGGGCCAGTGAAGTTGCCATGTAACAGCTTGTGGTTGTGTGTTTAACAAGTTCGGTAATGTAAATTCTTGTCTAAAAGACAACATGAGCCTTTCTTTTATTATTGCTTTCATTCTCTGCAGCTTGTAGATTTTGTATCACAGTGTAGAACCCACTGCAATGCCACAGTCAGATGGTTCTGAATACAGTAATGTGAGCACCCATTCTCACATTTCCTCATCTGCCAGTGTGCAACAAAGCATAGTCAGTGACAGGCTCTGTGTTTTCAAATAGCTAACGTTTGTGATTTTAAAAAGGTTTGATGTTTAAAAGACAACAGGGCTCAGTTTTGTTTTCTTTCAAATGTTTAGTGTTGTGGTGGATAGGGGTGTGTTTACTGTGTGTGGACGCAGGAGGTCCTGAAGATGCTGGTGGCCATGGTCAGTTAACTGCAGGCTGCTGCCTTGGGCTGTAGCTATTATGGAGAAACAGACGTGTTGCATGGGGGACCTCAAGTATCATTTGTTTCACCCACAGGCTCTGTTGCTGAGGCACCTTGCAGTGCACCCAATGCAGTGGATCTGCCCTTGCAGCAGGGTGAGAAAAGTGTGACAATGCGTTTGTGTTGCTCGAGGTAGAGAGCCAATGTAGAGCCTGGCCGTATGGCCTCAATCAGCCACCCTTTGACTGAACAGGTGGTCACTCTTTCACAGGATCTGAGCAGGCAAACGGGGAGAGGTTGTTTGCTAGGCATTGGAAGCTCCAATGTTAGGCAAATTATGGAGCCCTTAGGAAAAGAGTGTCCAGAGCCAGAAAGAAATCCAACATGCACTTGGTATGTGGACAGGGGGAGGGGGGGGGGGTGCCTCATCCGAAAATTGGAGGAGGCCCTGCATGTAGCTATCAAGCTCGAAGAGTGCCGTCACTCTGCAAGCTATGGTTCACATGTTCGCCAATGATATCTGTCACTTTGGTTCTGAGACCATCCTCAGTTTATTACTAAGGGCGGCTGGCAGAAGTAGTGAAGAGTGCTGGCCTCGCATGTGGGGTGCAAAGAGAATCCACAATTTGCAGCATCATTCCCAGAAATGAGTGGCACCCTTTTGTTTGAGCCAAATGGAGGGTGTCAAACTAGAGATTGGTCTTGTCTGGAGATTTCTGGAACTGCACTGTGGGGTGGAGAATTACAGAATTCCTCTTGTCTGTCCAATTTGCACTACATAGAGGAAGCAAGTAATCAGCTAGCAGAGTATTTGTGGAGCACACATTTTTCTAAAGCTAGGCAATAGTTTGAGGTTTACTACGGACACTCACTAGTCAATATGCAGAAAGTGAAATCAGATCATATGCAAAGTATAGATACTTCAAATGTTGATATTTTAATTCTAAATGGCCGATGCATTTGAACCAAGTTTCTCCATTTACTGTCCTCCTGGAAAGCTGTAATCCGAAAATTATATTTGGTACCAAGAGCCCTGAAATATTTAATAAGGCACAGAACATATGTCAAAAGGACATGTTAGACATCACACAATGTAGTGTATTCATTACAATCCATAAAAATATAATGTCTACTGAGGCCAAAATTGAGATGGACTGCAAAGTTAGTCAGATGTAACCACCCTCGGTGAACTCAAGGTAATCACTGGATGTCTTTACCAGCCACTCGAGTCCACTGTAACAATTCACAGAAAATCTATGTTCAATA
This sequence comes from Schistocerca nitens, assembly GCF_023898315.1. Lineage (NCBI taxonomy): Eukaryota > Metazoa > Arthropoda > Insecta > Orthoptera > Acrididae > Schistocerca > Schistocerca nitens. The sequence continues at coordinate 115,665,607 of NC_064614.1, read as the reverse complement.
GGTGGGGGTACTCCAATCATACAATATTAGTTGTGGGTGACTTGAACATAGCGAGTACAGACTGGAATGCGTACGGATTTATTGCAGGTCATATGGACAGAGAGTTTTGTGAAGTAGCTCTGAACGCGTTCTCCAAAAACTGTCTTAAGCAACTACTTCAACAACCTACATGCAATGGAGAGATTTTAGATCTTGTAGCTACAAATAGACATGACCTAACTGACAATGTCAGTAAAGACATGGATTAGTTATCATGATGTTATCACAGTGGTCCTAAAGTTAGTAAGTCCATGAGGAAGACTAGGAGAGGTTTTATCTATATCTGCATCAACATCTACATGGATACTCTGCAAATCACACTTAAGTGCCTGGCAGCAGGTTCACTGAACCACATTCACAATAATTCTCTGTTATTCCAACCTTGAACAGCACGTGGAAAACACAAACACCTATATCTTTCCATGCAAGCTCTGATTTCCTGTATTTTATTATGATGACTGTTTGTTTCTGCCGGCCGGAGTGGCCGTGCGGTTCTAGGCACTACAGCCTGGAGCCGAGCGACCGCTACAGTTGGAGATTCGAATCCTGCCTCGGGCATGGATGTGTGTGATGTCCTTAGGTTAGTTAGGTTTAATTAGTTCTAAGTTCTAGGCGACTGATGACCTCAGAAGTTAAGTCGCATAGTGCTCAGAGCCATTTGAACCATTTTTGTTTGTTTCTCTCTCTGTAGATCGGCATCAACAAAGTATTTTCGCATTCGGAGGAGAAAGTTCACAACTGAAATTCTGTGAGAAGATTCTACTGGAACGAAAAATGCCTTTGTTTTTATTAAGTCCACCCAAATCCTGTATCATGTCAGTCATGCTCTCTCCCCTATTTCTCAATAATACAAAATACGCTGCTCTTCTTTGAACTTACTTTATGCAATCCATTAATCACGCCTGGTAAGGATTCGACACCACGCAGCAGTAATCCAAAAGAGGTCAGACAAGCATAGTGTATGCAGTCTCTTTAGTCGGTCTGTTGTATCTTCTAAGTATCCTGCCAATAAAATGCAGTCTTTGGTTCACCTTCTCCACAACATTTTCTGTGTGTTCTTTCCACTTTAAGTTGTTCATAATTTTAATTCCTAGATATTTACTTGAATTTATTGCCTTAGGTTTGACTGATTTATCATGCAACTGAATTTTGATGGATTCCTTTTAGCACTCATGTGGATGACCTCACACTTTTCCTTACCTTCATAACCTCTTAGTTCATCCCTATGAAATCCCCAAACCACCTTCCCTACCCTCTGGCTCCTACCCTTGTAACCGCCCCCGGTGTAAAACCTGTCCCATGCACCCTCCCACCACCACCTACTCCAGTCCTGTAACCCGGAAGGTGTACACAATCAAAGGCAGAGCCACGTATGAAAGCACCCACGTGATTTACCAACTGAGCTGCCTACACTGTGAAGCTTTCTATGTGGGAATGACCAGCAACAAACTGTCCATTCGCATGAATGGACACAGGCAGACAGTGTTTGTTGGTAATGAGGATCACCCTGTGGCTAAACATGCCTTGGTGCACTGCCAGCACATCTTGGCACAGTGTTACACCGTCCGGGTTATCTGGATACTTCCCACTAATACCAACCTGTCAGAACTCCGGAGATGGGAACTTGCCCTTCAGTATATCCTCTCTTCTTGTTATCCGCCAGGCCTCAACCTCCGCTAATTTCAAGTTGCCGCCGCTCATACCTCACCTGTCTTTCAACAACATCTTTGCCTCTGTACTTCTGCCTCGACTGACATCTCTGCTGAAACTCTTTGCCTTTACAAATGTCTGCTTGTGTCTGTGTATGTGCGGTTGGATATGGGTTTGTGTGCGAGTGTATACCTGTCCTTTTTTCCCCCTAAGGTAAGTCTTTCCGCTCCCGGGATTGGAATGACTCCTTACCCTCTCCCTTAAAACCCACATCCTTTCGTCTTTCCCTCTCCTTCCCTCTTTCCTGATGAAGCAACCGTTTGTTGCGAAAGCTTGAATTTTGTGTGTATGTTTGTGTTTGTTTGTGTGTCTATCGACCTGCCAGCGCTTTTGTTTGGTAAGTCTCATCATCTTTGTTTTTATATATATTTTTCCCACGTGGAATGTTTCCCTCTATTATATTCAATTATACTATCAACTACAGGAGTCATACCACACAATATCCACCAGTACATCAACGCAATACAGCTACATCCAAACATATATATACAACTACAGAAATCTGTGATTATTGATACATATTCAATTACCCGAAAGTTCCTAAATGCAATGTAACATATACCGTACAATTAAAAGGAAGTCACGCTTGATCAAGGTCCGCGTCACTTTCCATTTTTAACCAAACATAACGTCTGAGACAGGAAAGAAAAAAAAATAATAAAAATAAAAATAAAAAAATAAATAATAATAATAATAATAATAATAATATAATAAAATGACTACAATTCAAGAAGTTGAGGAAGTGTGGACAGGTTTTCCATTCACTGCTGAGAACAGTAACATCAGCCAGCACTTTGACAGAAATAGAATCCAACATACAGTCACAAGAATGGAGGAATGTGTGTGGATCTGAAGTGATGCGTCACCAATGTAACAAAGTTGAGACAGCAGGATACCACAGGATGAGAACTGTGGTCTTATGGGCCACCAAGAAAGAGAATGTCAGCAACTGCGAATAACCACATGTGGAAGCACTTCTTATAAACAGCTGTTGGTTGGCAATGTGCAGTGTTACTGACAGACTTTTGAGTAACCACCAGAATGTTATGGTGATTAGGAAAATCATATTTAGAAACTGGAGTGCGGGTGTCAGTCGTTAGCCATAGGTTTTTGGTGCAGGCAATTTGAGGCCTCCTCACTGTGTCCCTCTTAAGGCATAAATTGTGATTCTATCATTGGACTGGGTTTCCTGGCTTTGCATTATGGGATATTTGATTTGAAGTGGCACATTCTGAAGCTCAACAGGGTTTTATTCCCCACAGATACCAAAGCCTATGATATTAAATTGACAAAATATGATGTTAAAGGCCTTAACACTGCTACAACACTATAATGGTCCCTCAAGTTCAACTCCTCTGATAAGATTCCAGCAGAAACAAGGAAGACAACCTGCTTAGACATAAGGCCTCCTGGAAGTCACTGATAATCGCAAATCATGCTCAGTCACGGGCATTGGCACCCATTTGTTTGGGTGGCATCAATCCAAAGAACTGGGTCCTTAGATGGGTTACTGTAAATTGATAGACCGTTGCTAGCCAGTCTTACATCATATACAGTAGCAGTGAATACATGTACTGGAGTCATCAAGATTTTGGTTATTTGCTAGACTCAATCCAAAGAACCTGAGAACCAGCCTACTGGGCTCAACTGTGGACAACCCAAGAGAAACTGCCCCTGCCATTGTTCACAGTGTCTAAGTTGCAACTGTAACCCTGAATCCGCCGATAAATGAACCTTGTAGACCGCAGCCCAACAGTAATCCACTCCGCTGGAATATGGTGTACTTTGAGTTCATGTATCACTGTTTTGGAGGAGATTTCACCAAATCTGCACCCAGCCATAACTGACCTATTTCCACGAAGTGCTTTGCCATTTAAAATGACGTAAGGGTACTTTATCAAAATACAACATATGGAGCAATAATAAACCCGCAATATGACATGAAAGACATTTATTAAATGAATGAAAATATCAATAGTGTATGCTGAATTTAATTTTTATTGGGATAATCACTATGGATTGTTGAGTATTTAATACAGACTAGAATACTTAACTGATTACAAATTCTGGATTACTCCATCAGCTTACTTTGATTTAGTGTGAATAGTAAGTAAATTAAAACAACCTTGCTGTTTATTTGCATCAATGGAAATTATGAATTTTATTTTATCAGTAAATGATGGACAAACATACCTGAAACTTTCTCCTCTGAGGTATGTTTTGCATCTATTTGTTTTTCCAGCTTCTCTTTCTTTACAAAATATCTCTTTGGTTTTGCAAATTTGTCTCCACTATAGGAACTGCCCTGAGATGACTGTTCCTCCTATAATTTATTAATAATACTAAATTAGAAACACATAAGAGAGACGATGTGTCCCAAAACATGAAGCAGTAGTATACACACACATCTCTGGATATTAAGGATTAGGTTTTACTTGTTAGCTGGTGTTCAGCCATGTTCCCTGATTTGCACAGGAACTTAAAAACTTCAAGCACAACTGTCATGAGCCTTGTACATTTGTGATACAATAATTTAAATGAGATAAATTATAGTTGCACCACTACAACTATAAGTATACAATGGCGTTTTGTCACTGTAAATAGTAGACTCAGTTTCCAAATATACGAGTAATACAACAACAAACACATAAATGAAATCTGACCTTGACCATAGACTGGATTAACGTGTTGAGCTTTTCCAGAGCAGCACGTGATTTATTGTCCTTTTGTAATGTTTTTTTCTTATCACTTTCATCGTCAGATGACTCTGTGCCATCCTTCTTCGTGCTGAAGAATGCAAATATTGTTTTCTCACCCTGCCTCAAAGGCTGCAGGATACGTAACACACATTGCCTGTAGGGAAAAGGGAAACATAAAGAAATATGAGGGTGACACTGGAGATTTTAGACAATCAAACAAGGATTAGTTTTAAAAAATGTTTTTTTTTTTTTTAAATATTCCATTTTAACATAGATAAATTTTGCATTCAGTGAAATCACTCCTTAAAGCAATGATGCCATTTTTCATGAGGTCATCTGCTGATAAAAATGTGATTTCATGCAGTTTACCTTTTATTTTTTGAAACAAAAAGAAAACACAAGGTGCTTGATCAGCAGTAGTGGTAAGTCTGCTTCTAATGCTATGTAGCAATATGGCCGATTTTTTTTTTTTTTTAAAAGGCACCTGTCTTCCTACCAGCACTGAGAATTTGTTAGTCCTTTTCTACACTTATTAAAAATATAATAAAAACAGTCTAAATTCCATGAAATAATTTATTTTAAAGAACAGTAACTGGTTTTGATCAATGTCTGATCACCCTTAGACCATTACATACTCCATGCTGTTGGAGCTGGCGGAATGGAGCACTATGGTAACTGCTCTTCGCTGGTATGAAGAGCAAGTTGCTCAGTGCACACAAAATCTTTAAATGATGACAATTAATGAAATATTAGAGATAATTGAACATACTACATAGCAATAAACTTTCAGAACATTAGGAAATAGCTGTTAAATATAAGCAAATTTCATCTGTTTTTAGAACCATCTCATGAGATCAGTTCCAAAGTTTTGTTTTTGATATGGGCATACTATGTTCCTGACAAATCGAGCTCCTAGTGAGAAACTGAAGTGAATGGATCTTTCTTCACAAGGCCATATAAAAGGAGAGCACATAAATTACCTTAACACAGTGTTGGAAACCCATTGAAATAGTACATCCTTCCAACTAATTCACCCAGGAGGAGGTTCCAGAGCTTCATAACACTGTATTTCTCAGTCTTATGTATGTTGTACAAAGATCCACTGACAGAAAAAAAGACATTTCATGCCAGATAAAAAAACTATAGCAGTTACATGTAAGGACAGACTACCTCCATAAAAATAGGATAATTCATCCTAAACAGCCAGATAAACATGTGAATTATTACCTTTCTGTACAAGCTGCTTAGTAGTGTGACTTCTAATCACTGATATGTATGGTTTATATAGCAATAACCAGATTTGATATCTTCAGATAAACTTACTTTCCACCACTATACAACTGGAATTATTTTTTAAAAGCTATGTATTTCAAAATTGTTTACAAAACAACCTTATCCCTTTCAAATCACTTTCCTTTACAACTAATACATTTGTCCTACCGGTGTTTCCAATGCTCGAAACATTTTTTTACTGATCTTTAGAAATGGCTGACAGTTCCTCCCTCATTTTTTTCTTGACTTCTTCAATATTGTCAAATCAGTGTCCTTTCATGCCCCTTTTCATGCAAGGAAATAAGAAAAAGTCGCACAGAGCCAGGTAAGGCAAGTAAGGTGCATGGGGCAGTGGAAGCATGCCATTTTTAGCCAAAAACTGTCCAACAGAGATGGCTGTGTCTGCAAGTGTGTTGCCATGGTGGAAGAACCAGTCTCCTGTCTGCCACAAATTGGGTCTTTTTTGATGAACACTTTGCACAGTCTTCTAATAAAACTTCCAAATAAAACACTTGACTCATGGTCGGACCTGAGCGAACAAAATCTGAATGAATTTTTTTAGATTCTGGCAGTTGATGGACATCCAGAACGAGGTCTGTCACCATCTGACATGTCACCATTTTTAAACTGAGTAAACCATTCATACATTTGAGTTTTTCCCTTCGTGTCATCTTGGTAATCTGTTTCAACATTAAAACAGTTTCAGCATAATTTTTACTGAGTAGAAAACAAAATTTCACAGCTGCACGCTGTTCACTTAAAACTTTCCATCATAAAGAACAAAACAAGAGCAAAATAGTGCTAGCAAAAACAGTCACTGCAGATGAACAGAACAAGCCGGATTGAAAACACAGGCGGCACTAGAGTGGCAATGCATTGTGCTATACGCGCCTAGCATCATAAATGCATACTACACAAGTTCCGCCCATGGCAATGTTATTCTAGATTTTTATTTATTTATTTATTTGTACTCTCTCGTATACCAAAAGCTGTTCTTGCACAGTAAGCAGCACATCAGTAACTTGTCATGTATAATACAACAAGAAGCAGCACCATTAGGTTACTATTACCTGTGCAAGATTATATCTTCTGACAAATTATGGGATTTGTTGGGGAGAATAAAACTATCTAAAGATGTCTAAGATGTGAAAATCAGTTTCAGCAATATAGAAAATATGTGACCTGACTATGAATAAAGTTATTATAAAATAATTGACAACTACTGTGACTCTGCTATTTTGTGGAAATATAAATTTTCATATGAAGTTCAGCATGTTACAGGTGTGTCACCAATGAGAAACTGGAAGCATAACATTCACAGATTTAGGAAACTTAAACACAGTAGGAAAAATTTGTGATACTTGTTTACATTAAAACTGGATGTTTTCTAATGCTGTCTGCTCTGAATCCACATCATATTTAACAAAGTGAGTGATTTTGCAGCAGTAAGACTACAAGTTTGTGCTCAGCAGGAAGTAAATACAGACCTATACATCCAGATTTCAAAATGTGATGCTTCAAGTAACTAATAAGGAAGAACTGAATAGAATGGGGGAGACAAGAAATTTGTGGCACAACTTGACCAAAGAAAGCAATCTGTTGACAGGACACACTTGAGTCATCAAGGGATCACCAATTTAGTACAGGATGGAAGTGTGGGGGTAAACATCATTGAGGGAGACCAAGAGATGAATACATTTAACAGATTCATAAAGTGTAGGTTGCAGTAGTTATTCACAGATGAAGAGGCTCACAAGGGATGGAGTAGCATGAAGAGCTGCATCAAACCAGTCTTTGGACTGAAGACTACAAAAGCAACAACACAGTTTCTCTCAGCCACTTTACGCATGAGCAGAATGATTTGTTCAACGAGGTTATGGTCACTTAGTTGTTCTGCTCTTGCCTTACTTTAATAATGTTCTGTTCAAGAGACAATATGTTTGTAATACAGAAAATTTTGAGGATTTGGACACACAAAAATATTAATACTGTATTCCTGCCACTGAAGAAATGTTCTATTTGATCAACAGATGATGACCCAAGTACTAACGATATTGTGTAATCATTTCCTTCAGCAGGGTACTGGACATGTAAAAAACAGGGAAAGGCTAGTGAAGAGGATACAGATTAACAACACAGTTCATATTTCAGAGCGTGTGAATATATTCACCGAAAAAGATGACATTACCATGCAACAAGGAAATCCCAGTCAGTCACGAACAGATATCGGCAGGCATGTAACAGTAAACAGAAAACTGAAAGAATTAAATGAAAGTATTGGAAATGTTGTACTCCTGTGGAGCTGATGCCTAATCAACCTGAGGAATTTTTAGGGCATGGAACATGATTTTTTTTCTCTGCCAATGTTTCATGTATATGAAAAACCCCAAGTTTCACATTTGTTGAGCCACTTCAAAAGGTTGGTTGGTTGGTTGGTTGTTTTGGGGAAGAGACCAAACAGCGAGGTCATCGGTCTCATCGGATTAGGGAAGGATGGGGAAGGAAGTCAGAAGTGCCCTTTCAAAGGAACCATCCCAGCATTTGCCTGGAGTGATTTAGGGAAATCACGGAAAACCTAAATCAGGATGGCCAGACGCGGGATTGAACTGTCGTCCTCCCGAATGCGAGTCCAGTGTGCTACCACTGCGCCACCTCGCTCGGTCACTTCAAAAGTTATACCATTTCCAGTAACAGGGGGACAGACTGAAAACAGAGGCACAGCTGAGCATATGGTACAATTTCAGGTGTTCGGTTGAGCTGCTGATTTCATTTTATGCACAACATTTTTGTGATCGGTCCAGTCCTCTTTTTCAAGTGCATTTATCTGAACTGCTATGCATACACTCTGCCTGGTCTCTGAAAGCAAATCATGAACCAAGCACACTGTGAAAACCTGAGAGATAATAGCTAAATATGTCTGTACTTGAGCGTCCTTAAGTCACCAGTATCCAAGCATAGTCCCTTCGACAACAGCATTAGCAATATACAGCCTCTTCTTCACAAGTTTGAATTTTTTTTGGCCATCAGGGATGTTGTTGTTGTTGTGGTCTTCAGTCCTGAGACTGGTTTGATGCAGCTCTCCATGCTACCCTATCCTGTGCAAGTTTCTTCATCTCCCAGTACCTACTGCAACCTACATCCCTCTGAATCTGCTTAGGGTATTCATTTCTTGGTCTCCCTCTACAATTTTTACCCTCCACGCTGCCCTCCAATGCTAAATTTGTGATCCCTTGATGCCTCAAAACATGTCCTTCCAACTGGTCCCTTCTTCTCGTCAAGTTGTGCCACAAACTCCTTTTCTCGCCAATTCTATTCAGTACCTCCTCATTACTTATGTGATCGACCCATCTAATTTTCAGCATTCTTCTGTAGCACCACATTTCGAAAGCTTCTATTCTCTTCCTGTCCACACTATTTATTGTCCATGTTTCACTTCCATACATGGCTACACTCCATACAAATACTTTCAGAAACAACTTCCTGACTTAAATCTATACTCGATGTTAACAAATTTCTCTTCTTCAGAAACGCTTTCCTTGCCATTGCCAGTCCACATTTTATATCCTCTCTACTTCGACCATCATCAGTTATTTTGCTCCCCAAATAGCAAAACTCCTTTACTACGTTAAGTGTCTCATTTCCTAATCTAATTCCCTCAGCATCACCCGACTTAATTCGACTACATTCCATTATCCTCGTTTTTCTTTTGTTGATGTTCATCTTATATCCTCCTTTCAAGACAGGGTCCATTCCGTTCAACTGCTCTTCCAAGTCCTTTGCTGTCTCTGACAGAATTACAATGTCATCGGCAAACCTCAAAGTTGTAATTTCTTCTCCATGGATTTTAATTCCTACTCCGAATTTTTCTTTTGTTTCCCTCACTGCTTGCTCAATATACAGATTGAATAACATCGGGGAGAGGCTACAACCCTGTCTCACTCCCTTCCCAACCACTGCTTCCCTTTTATACCCCTCGACTGATAACTGCCATCTGGTTTCTGTACAAATTGTAAATAGCCTTTCGCTACCTGTATTTTACCCCTGCCACCTTTAGAATTTGAAAGAGAGTATTCCAGTCAACATTGTCAAAAGCTTTCTCTAAGTCTACAAATGCTAGAAACGTAGGTTTGCCTTTCCTTAATCTTTCTTCTAAGATAAGTGGTAAGGTCAGTATTGCCTCACGTGTCCAATATTTCTACGGAATCCAAACTGATGTTCCCCGAGGTCGGCTTCTACCAGTTTTTCCATTCGTCTGTAAAGAATTCTTGTTAGTATTTTGCACCTGTGACTTATTAAACTGATAGTTCGGTAATTTTCACTTCTGTCAACACCTGCTTTCTTTGGGATAGAAATTATTATATTCTTCTTGAAGTCTGAGGGTATTTCGCCTGCCTCATATATCTCGCTCACCAGATGGTAGAGTTTTGTCAGGACTGGCTCTCCCAAGGCTGTCAGTAGTTCTAATGGAATGTTGTCTACTCCCGGGGCCTTGTTTCGGCTCAGATCTTTCAGTGCTCTGTCAAACTCTTCACGCAGTATCATATCTCCCATTCCATCTTCTTCATCAGGGATACCTTTTCTATTTCTGACTATTTGTGTCTGCAGCTGGTGCTGAAAAGGACAATACTAATAGAAGCAGTGCACTCACAAGAGCTGGTGCTAAAGCTGCCACAGTGACTGTCCATTCATCCAGCAGAGGTCAAGATCTGATTGTAGTCCAATACCTGTGCCTGAAATGCAGTCATTCTTTTAAGATAAAGGTCATCCTCTGAGCTCACAGAAAGCATACCAACCAGGAGGTTCATACCAAGAGGATGGTTGTCTGCACATTGCACATGCCATGGTCTCCCAGTCAAAGGGAGTCAAATTTATGAATCAGTAATCATACAAAAGCTCTTCCCAAAGAGATTCTTCTTTTCATCAGTTGTCAATATCATTAGTGGGAGCCCATGCAACATGCATTACTTTATTTTGAAGCCAAAAGAAGGTCTGTGCCTTCTGAACAGAAATGACCCATGCTGGTCTAATGTGAAACGTTGTAGAGCTCTCTCTTCAACAAGTGGCATGCATCACTGAAGGTAGACTTGGCCATTTGCTCCCAATTGTCAGCCCTCCCACAGCTGGATAATATTATGGACCCCAGAATGCCATCTTATGAACGGAGCCTGCATCCTGTAAAATAGACATGTAGGCAGTAGAAAGGACTCTCAAGGACGAAGGAACTGTCACTCCATACCAATTCACGGGTCTGGGCCTGTAGCACCCCCAAGGCAGAAGAACTGGCTGAGGAGACAGCACTTTGCAAGATGCCAGGAAATATTTATCAAGAGCTGTTCCAAGATGTGCACAGTCTGCTTGATATAATATTGTTGTGAGAACCCACATTTGTACCTGGTTTCATTGACTACTATGTAGACTTCATTACAAGTGGTCCTAGAGACAATGTGGCCACAGAAGCAATGTGTTACTTCCAGACAGCCAACAAGTTACAAGACACACCCACCATCAGCAAAGAAATTGTACCTGCCTTCCCACCAAGACGCTCAGCACCAGGCTCTGATGGACTGAGACCTCTTCAGTTTTGCTGCACCCAGAGTTCCTTAAAGGACCGTCTCACTTGTGAGCTCCCTCGCTTGAGAATCTGAACTGTATTTTTCCTAAATAAAATAGTCCTATATCCTCTGCTGACATTCAACTGATTATATTTTGCTTGATCATATCCCCACACCATTCATAAGGTCTTGGTGAATTTCTTTTCATTTTATTTTAGCTCTATAGTCTTGAATGGCATCAGCAGGGTTTCAAACCTTGGTATGAAATGCTGGAACACAGCTTCCTCCTTGAACAGTTGATTATTGACGTGATTCAGAACTGTTGTCAATTCTGACCATACCTCTGGGGATCATTATTTAGGACTCATGGTGTAGTGAACAAGTTCCTTGAATGAGATTTTCACTCTGCAGCGGAGTGTGCGCTGATATGAAACTTCCTGGCAGATTAAAACTGTGTGCCGGACCGAGACTCGAACTCGGGACCTTTGCCTTTCGTGGGCAAGTGCTCTTCTTCGCAGGAGAGCTTCTGTAAAGTTTGGAAGGTAGGAGACAAGGTACTGGCAGAAGTAAAGCTGTGAGGACGGGGCATGAGTCGTGCTCCGATAGCTCAGTTGGTAGAGCACTTGCCCGCGAAAGGCAATGGTCCCGAGTTCGAGTCTCAGTCCGGCACACAGTTTTAATCTGCCAGGAAGTTTTAACAAGTTCCTTGTCTACATCCAGAGATGCCACCACATGGGCACAAGATGACGTCATAAACTGGGGAGTCATTGCTTATCAGGTGAATATTTTCAACATGGTGTTAGCTCCACTTATTTCTGATGCAGCTGTTTTTGCTGGTGATATTTTTTTGTTTACGAGAACATCTACAAATACTTGTGACTGCTGCTGTTTTAATCCTTGGCCATCTGGGCTGAATGTCAATGAAAACAAAACTCTCTCCTCCTCTCTCTGGTCATGACAGGAAGATGGTGGTTAAATACTAACTCACCTTTCAAACTGGCAATACCACAATCCCATCAGTGCACATAGGGAACATCTTCAGGTATCTTGGCCTGCAGTTCTCTGCAACAGGTAAGTGAACATTCAATTCTTGGTGATGCATAACATCACAAATGGTTATCACCAGCCATGCACCTCTGAGAATCCAATGGTGACTGTACACCATTCCTGGACTGTACCATCACATCATTCTGTTCAGTCCCATGTGATGCCCCCCTGACTACTTATTAGCTCCCACTTCTGGACATGGCTTGGATATAATCTCAAGCTGCTGGCTTGGGATTGTTCCTGAATGGTGCAGATAGCAGCCAAAACTTTCCTTAGGCATGCTCAATCATGGAGTCTTGTAGGAGAACACTGATCATGACAATAATCACTTTCCATACAGAGCAGCACTCTTACTGAAGCTGCTGATTTAGCTATCTCAATACTTGTCCAGTCAGTTCTGGACAGAAACTCATTGTGGAATATGTACTTTGCAATATCATATATACAAAAAACTAAAACTAAATATTTGAAAAACATTTTTGATACAGTTTATGAAAATTTTGTTATCTGGCTCCACACCTGAGCTGTCAGTGGGTCTAAATGTCATGTGGACGATTTGGCTTTGATTCCCGGAACAACTGAGGATTTTTACTTGGTATGAAGGTGGGAACTGTGTGTACTTAGTTTTATGAGAACAGTTAATGAGCTACTTGAAAAACAAGTAGAACCTCCAGTTTGAGAGTCAATGTTGAAGGTCATGACAAATAGATTAAACACAGTTTCTTCAGATTTTCTGCACTACCACAAATCCGTGTATACCATCAAATAATGGAAACAAGTACTTAGGTACCACATACTAAATACACTCTCATTGTCTAAGCTAATGAAAAGACACTGATAAATTTTAGTTTACTAAAACAGCCATAATGTGTCAAAATTCTTAGTGCTAATGCACTTCCCACATTCCTCTGTCAATGTGTTTTATGTAGTACATTAAATGCTACTTACCTTCCAGTACTATGAGCACACAACATATTTCCAATTAGAATATTATGCTGGTCAAAGTAGTCTGCTGTTGTATCAAATCTGTAACAGTTGTTCAATATCAGAATGTAACTTTCATTGATACCTAAGCACTTTATTATTTTTTCTTCAATTTGAAATGTTTAGTGTGCATACTCATTTACAGGAAACACAGTTTACTCGTGTTCTGTGTTCACAGAAGTGAAATATATCTATATATGAAACTACAAAACTATATTTATTTAAGAAGGACCAACAGCACATGGAAACAGCTAATGGAAACACCTACAAATACAATTAATATACTACTGAATCACTGTTAGCTTACTATAGAGAAGTGATGCTTTGTGGAGTGAGTGAACATGATATGTTTTGTTTTCAAAGCCATTCTGAACCATCCTCTGAGCAGAGCAGCACTATTTCTGTGGACTGGAGGAAGTAATGAAGTTCCCCATATACTCATCAACTTAATCCAAGCAGAGCTATCAGTGGATACCAGGTTACTGGAAGCCCATAAAGATGTGCATGTGGTATAGTTGCACATTTAAAGGTTTGGAGTCAGTTTTCTGGACAGCCTGGATGGAGTGCAGGACTACAGCAGCCTGTCTGAGGTGCATGATCCACCAACGAGTGTTCATGACGTGTGCAATGGTAAACTATGTTCTATATGTATCTGGTGCAAACTTTGTATTATCAAAAGAACATTGTACAATAGGGAACAAACTGAATGAGGCAGTGCAGTTGTTGAGATGCTGACCTCATATTCGGGAGGATGGAGTTTGCTCTTTCTGATCATCTTGATTCAAGTTTTTCTAAATCAAGTCCCATACTTGTAAAAACATAATTATAAACAGAATACGATGCTTCTATCATAGCACAAGAAAATGTGTATATTTCTGGGCAGAATTAGGGATGTAAAAGAAGGGACCTAGCCGGCAGCTTCAAAGAGATTTAAATCAAAACATCTTGACATATTTACACTTTTCTATTTGTTAGCATTAGTACCCATGTGATGTACTATGATGTACTGCGTTAAGTACAGTTAATTCATGTCATGTCGTATAACATTATGCATGCGATAATGTCATCCAACATGGCATTTGTCATGTTATGCAATTTGAAACAATGTGTCAGTAAAGTTTAGGATGCATGCATCCCCACTTTGGGTTACTTCCTATTATGGATGCACACACACTCTTGGATACTTCCTATTATAGATGCGTTCCATTCTCTGGCTCCAAATAAATTTGTGTGCGCTTGTTCTTACATCTAGGATTAACTCGTAAAATGTGTGAAATGTCAAGATGTTTTGATTTAAAAGTCTTTGAAGCTGCCAGATATGTTGAAAAGGTGGTTCCCTTCTTTCCCATCCCTAACTCTGTCCATAACATGTTCACCTTTTTTTGTGCTACAATAGAAGCATTTCTCATTCTGGTTCCCAACTTTCACACTACCATTATTTTCACAATAGTCTGCCATAGCTTGGCAACTGATGTAGATTTAGCTGACTTGGGAGATGACTGATCTGCTATGCGTTTTTTAAATTGTGTTTTAATCCATCTTGCTTGTATCGTGGCAACAGGATGACCATTAATTACATGTATTTGTCTATGTTCTTAAAAAATTTGAACCAATTTGCAGAATTTTGAAACACAGAAGTAAAGAAAACATACAAAAAGAGGTGTCTTTAATTAAGCTGGAGCAAGTCTTCGATTTTATCATAAGAATGCATTTTTTACTCATTTGATTCACTTTCCGTGCATTCAAGTCATGTAACAACGAATTTTATGTGTTACATTTAGCTGGACTTTAAACTACCATATCTTGACAACAGATAAAGATTATTGGATTAAAATAATTCGTTTTGACTTTATCCATTTATCTATCTTTGTGAAAAGTTTGAACAGCTTCATACAAGTTTAAGGTACACAAGTGGCAAAATTCAAAAACCTCCAAGAAAAAACATATTCTTTGCACATAAAATACAAACGAAGCAAGATATTTCAAACGGTTAAAACTAATCTTAGACCAAGGTCCAGTATATTGGTGGACCAAATTTGAACCAACTGTCTAACACCAGTCAAGAAGTCTGTTTTTGCATGTAAAATCTGAACAATGCACATACAAATGATGCCATTAGTTGAGCTTAATTTCAGCTCAATTAAAATCTTTTGCAAGAGGAATTGCTTGAATCGCACAATGTGCCTGAATGCCAGGTCCAGTTTGTCATTCAAACCTTGCTTAATATACTGTAACATAACATTTTATTTAGTGTTGCATGTTTCATTGATCATTTGGTGTGATAGATCGTAATGATGTGGAATCAATCATTTTACATTTACAATTGCAAATTAATTTTTACATAGGTGTCATTCTGAACAGTTGTAAGTTTTTTATATATATTTTTTGTTTGAATGGCTACACATATGGCTGTTGGTGTAGACTAGCACCCCCCCCCCCCCCTGTCCCCCCGCCAAACCACAATTCTGTGCATGACCTTTTCATTTGTAGTTGTTACAATGCCCCTACACTGTAATGGTTTTCTTCTATGTGTATGTATATTCTGAGTTTCTGTTTTCCATGAATCTTGCAGTGCTACACAGGTACTTGTTGATCCCTGGATGAATAAATAAATAAAACACGTCAATGATGGAATCTTGCAGTGCTTCAGGTACTTGCTGAAATGAATGCATGGAAAAGAATGTTGTTGTTATTTTCAGCCTGAGACTGGTCTGATGCAGCTTTCCTCACTACTCTACACTGTGCAAATTTCTTCACCTCTGCATCACTACTGCAATCTACAAATACCCACTTGAATCTGCTTACTGTAGTCAAACTTTGGTCTGCCTTTACAACTGTGACCCCCCCCCCCCCCCCACCAGTTCCCTTCACAACCAAACTGACACTGACTATGCCCTGATGCCGTAGGGTATCTCCCATCAACCAGTACAGTTTTTTGTCAAATTGTGCCACAGCAATTAGATTCAGTATCTCTTCATTAATTGTCTTAGCTGGTAATCTTGTTTGTAGACAGGTCCACAGCCTCAATATTTTTCAAAAGAAAACGTATTTCATTATGGGCAGTACAATTATCAATTTATTAGCTACTGGTCAATTTTGACAACAAAATCGATGTCAAGTAACCTACAAAACATATCAAACACAGAAAGACTAGAACAAATACAACATGTAATATGTATAACAAATTCAAAAATAAAAAAAATACAAAATTTTAGATTGTGAATTTGACACAGGGTACATTCTAGTACTTACATAGACTGTTTCTACGTAACATTCTGCAACATATGTGACATATACACTGACCAGCCAGGACATTATGACCACCTACCTAATAGCCGGTATGTTTGTCTTTGGCATGGATAACAGCAGTGATGCATTGTGGTATGGAAGCAATGAGGTCTCAGTAGGACACTGGAGTGAGTTGATACACAAAAATCACCTAGTTCCCGTAAATTCCGGGTAGCTGGGTGACATACTCCGATGCCACATTCAATAACATCCCAGATGTGTTCAATCAGGTTCAGATCTAGCGAGTTGGGGGACCAACACATCAACTGCAACCTGCCACTGTGATCCTTATATCATTCCAACAAACTCCTGGCCTCGTGACATGGCACATTATCTTGTTGAAAAATGCCACTGTCGTTGGAAAACGTGATTATCTTAAAGGGGTGTACAACCACTGCAACCAGTGTGCGATACTACTTGGCCTTGGTGGTGCATTGCACGAGCTCAACTGGACCCATGGATGCCCACATGAATGTTCCCTAGCGCATAACGGAGCTGCCGCCAGTTCGTCTCCATCCTGCAGTACAGGTATCAAGGAGTTGTTCCCCTGGAAGGTAGCGAATTAGTGCCTTCCCATCAGCATGGTGAAGGAGGTATAAGGATTCATCAGACCATGCGACACTCAGCCACTGTGCCAATGTCCAGTGCCGATGGTCATGTGCCCATTTCAGTCATAGTTGCCAATGTCATGGAGTTAACATTGACTGTGTTCAGACATACTCGTACTCTGCCCAACATTAAAGTCTGGTATCAGTTCCACCGCAGTTCGCTGTCTGTCCTGTTTCACCAGTCTTTCACCAGTCTGCCCAGCCTACAACATCCGACATCTGTAATGAGGGGTGGTCACCCAATCCCCTGCAATCAGGATGTGGTTTCACACTGGTTTCGCCACATGTTGAAGAAACTCGCTACAGCACTCCTCGAACACCCAAATTGTGCAGTTTGTGAAATACTTGTGCCAAGTCTCTGGGCCATCACAATCTGCCCTTGGTCAAACTCAGATAGATTGTATGTCTTTTCCATTCTACACACAGACAGCACACTTACTGATATTACATGCGTCATGAGTATGTCTGACTAGCAGTTGTTCCTCACCAGATGACGCTGCTATTGCGTGGATGGGTTTATATCAATAATATGTTGGTGGTCATAACATTGTGGGTGATCAGTGTAAATCAATCTATGAGTCCACATGTGGAACCATAAATCAGCATTAACATGACCCGTAACAAACTTGTACAGAAAGTTTATAATACATGTTGGGGAATCATGTACCTTAAGCAAATATTTAAAATAAAATAATCAATTTTGACAATACAATGTAACTGTATAGATAAAAAAATCTATTCACCACACAGCAGCAGGAGATCAAACATATAAAAAAAGGTTTTACATCCGCAAACTTTTAGAGACAGTGGCTGAACAATCAGTCTTTCCTTCCCATCCCGTCTGGTAAGTCTCCCTTGACCAAGGGTTCTGGGTGACTTTTCTGAACTCTACCCATTTTCCTAAAACTCTCCACTCCTTTTCCTTCACCGTTCTTCCTTACACTTCAACCCTTCTATGGGAAGAAGCAGCCATTGGCTCTGAAAGCTTGCATGTGTGAAACCTTTTTTTATACGTGAGTTTTCCTGCCACCGCTTGATGAGTAGATTTTTTTATCTGTCCAGTTACACTAATCAACTATTTGACATCCAACCACAGAAAAACAGCATTATTCCACACATGAATCTCAGCTTATTCTTTCGACACATCCATATGCAAACTGAAGTCTAATCAGCTGGTCTAACATATAAGAAATATACAACCAAGAATACTACACATGTATAGTTATGTAATGCATTATACATAATTCATAAGTGTAAGGAGTTGTGATAATTATATGCTACATTTCCAAAATGTACTACATGTAACATTGGTTACATCAGAGCAAAATAAACCTAAGATAGGAATGTGAACTATACAGCACATATTGTGAGAAGAATTGACTGAAAGTTATCACAGCAGCATATCAAAATTATAATACATGTAACATTGCTTACAAAGTCAGAATAATTCTAATAACAGGAATATCAAATGTATATTACATGCAGCGAGGAAAATAAAATGCATAAATAAAACGTCATTTGCATAATTAAAGAAGAACAATTATAAGAATTGCAATTCACCTAAAACTATTATTAAATGAACATCAGTGTCACAGAACATGAAATGAAACCAGTTCAGCTGGATAAGGGAAAATCAGAAATATGACAGGAATGAGTGTCATCATAGACACATTTCCGAATAACAACCTATATAACCTTGGTTACAACGTCATAGCCAAGTAACCCTAACAACAAACACAGACTATAAATCCACATAAAAAGCCTCATTTGTAAAATAAATGTTATACTGCACAGTTACATGAATTGCATATGTGGGGACAATGACCCACAAGGACTGGAATTGAGACCAAAGAACATGTGTTTAATGTCTTTATCTTAGTAGCTCTTTGACCAGCCTGTTGATGGTAGCCGACTTTCATGTACTTGTATTTTGGTGTCTTTCATTTTATGCAAATAAAGTGGATCAATTTTGTTCTAACAGTATGCGAGTGTTATTGCACCTGCTCACCTACATGGAGTACACCACTGACTTGTGACAAGCACAGTACCTTGTAAACTTCATATATGTGCAATGCTGCATTCCCATCAAACAATGTCCAGTAATCCTACACAAAGGTCACTGGGACCTTTTCCCCAGCCAAATATTGTTCAGTTGATTTATGAAGTCAACAGTGAGAACCACTAAATTTCGCCTCCCACTCACTTGCAATAAAATAATGTGATGCCTCCCTCAGACCTTACTGATTTCAAAATGGAAGGAGATCACAATATACCATTAAAAACAAGTGTTTCTGGACCTAAATCAGATTTTTGTGTGAAAGTGCAGCATCCTAACCACATAATATTCCCTTACCATCGTGCTTCTCTACCAGTATCAGAGAAGACAAACCCATTTTTCCCCCATGCGGAACCCAGCAGGCCAGGCCACCTACGAAGAATTGTGATTTATCTCCACACTCGATCAATGGGTTTCCATATGACGACATTACTACATCATATTATTTGGTGCCTTATGGACCAGTTTCAGTGATATTCATATCCCACGGCATGCATTACCTAAACTGCCATTATTTCAACCTGATCACCTGCAGACTTGGTTTCCTAGAGCAGTAACTGTGCTGTTTACCAAATACATTATCAGCAACAAGGTGAAAAATGCTGCTTTTCTGTGTGATACTGGATGCTGTCACCAGTTACGTCATACTGTCACCCTCAACCACCTGCAATTTTGAAACAGTACAGGTGGCTCTACTGCAGCAGTTGCACAAATCACTGGAGCAGCAAATTGTGCATGTGATATATGCATAAAAATTAAGTAGCACTACACCTTCCGAGTTCTGGCATCATCTAAGGGAGTTGTGGACACTAATCTTATGCCTGACGGTGCATTATGAGCAACATAGGTAAGCAAGTCAGCCTCTCAAATCCAAGTTTGTTTGATTACTAATGAGGGCAACACGCACAATAAATTCAAGACTGCACACTGAATTTTTGCACCGCAAGATGGAGACCATTATGACCCACAAACCACCAGTGATATACAACACTTGCAACCACACTACACTGCGACACATTGACTGGAAACCAATACAAACCAAACACATCTGAGAAACATGTTTCTTATGATGGAGGTCAGAGTCACTCAGCTCCCATGATGTCTCACAAAATCAGCTGCGTACGTCAGGCCAGCCTGCTATTGATATAACTCAGAGTTCCAGCAACAGCTAACACAGAGTGCTCATTTGTGTTGGTTTCATTCATGTTTCAGAGCATCAACCCACAAATGCACCACATCTTACTTGCACCCGAACACCAATCGCGACCTCCAGTAGGAATCACAGATTGCACAAATAAGCAAGTACACTGAAACCTTATATTTATTTAATAGATAAAAAATAGATAAAATAGATAAAAAATCTATTCACCAAGTGGCGGCAGAACACACACATAAATGATGATTGTAATTGGCAAACTTTCATGCCAGTGGCAACTTCTCCCGGCAGAAGGGTTGAAGAGGAAGGAAGAGGGGTGAAGGAAAAGGACTGGAGAGGTCTAGGAAAAGGGGTAGATTTCAGGAAAGTCACCCAGAACCTCGGGTCAGGGGAGACTTACTGTATGAGATGAGAAGAGAAGACTGATTGTTGGGGACTGCATCAGACGAGATTTGAAAACCTGAGAGCTTAAAGATGGAAGACAGGGTAATACAGAGATTACTAGCTTAAACATCATGTATGAGTTAATAAGAGTGAAAAGCTAAGTGCATTGTATGTAACCGAGGCAGGAGGGGGCAGTGAAAAATAGGTGGGAAAGACAATGAAAGATGTAGAAAACTAAACCGGAATGAAGCAAAGAGTACTTACAGTGAAGCAATGCTGAGATGGAAGAAATTAATGTAAATTGAGGCCAGGTTGGTGGTGAGAACCAAGGACATGTTGTAGTGCTAGTTCCCACCTGCAGAGCTCTGAGAAACTGGTGTCTGGAGGAAGAATCCAGATGGTGCGTGTGGTGCAACAGGCGCCAAAGTCACAAATGTCATGTTGTAGAGTGTGCTCTGCAACAGGATACTGTGAGTTCCCAGTATACACCCTCTGCCTATGCCCATTCATCCTAATTGATAATTTGGTAGTAGTCATGTTAATGTAGAAGGCCGAACAGTGTTTACGTATCAGCTGGTATATGACTTGTAGCTCTCCCTTTGATAGAATATGTTTTGTCAGTTACAGGGCTGTTATAGATGGTGGTAGGAGGGTGCATAGGGCAAGTCTTGCAGCAGGGGCAGTCACAGGGGTAAGAACCATAGGGTAGGGAGATGGGTGCAGAAGGAGCATAGTGTCTAACATGAATATTGCAGAGAGGGGAGCATGGCAGAAAGCTATTCTAGGTGTGGTGAGCAAAATTTCAGACAGAATGGATCTCATTTCAGGGTATGATTTTAGGAAGTCATGCCCCTGTTGAAGTAGCTGATTAACACATTTGAGGCCAGGGTAATACTGAGTCCCAATGGTGTCCTCCGAAGCTGTTTTTTTGGAGGGATCAGCAGAACTAGGACTGGATGTGATAGCCCGGGAAATCTGCTTTTTAACCAGGCTGGTGGAGTAGTTACATGCAGTGAAGGCTGAGGTGAGAATGGTGGTGTACTGCTCTAAAAAGTCTGCATCAGAACAAATACATTTACCTCAGATGCCAAGGCTGTATGGGAGGGAACGGTTGACATGGAAAGGATGGCAACTGTCAAAATGTAAGTACTGTTGTTTATTGGTAGGTTAGGATGAATGGGAATAGGCAGAGAATGTAACTGGCAACTTGCAGTATCCTGCTGCAAAGCATGTTCTATAACATGACATTCGTGACCTCTGCACCTATTTCACCACATGCGCCATCTGGATTCTTCCCCCAGACACCAGTTTCTCAGGACTCGCAGGTGAGAACTAGCACTACAACATGTCCTTAGTTCTCACCATCCACCTGGCCTTAATTTATGTTAACTTCTTCTGTCTCAGCATTTCTTCACTGTAACTACTCTTTGCTTAGTTTTCTATATCTTTCATTGTTTTTCCCACCTATTTTTCACCACCCCCTCCCACCTCTGTTATGTACAATGTACTTAGCCTTTCACTCTTACTAACTCACGCGTGATGTTTAAGCAGTACTCTCTGTCTGTGTACTACCCAGTCTTCTACCTTTTAAGCTCTCAGGTATTCAAATCTCATCCAATGCAGTCCCCACCAATCAGTCTTTCCTTCTCATCCTGTATGGTAAGTCTCCCCTGACCCACGGTTCTGGGTGACTTTCCCGAAATCTACCCCTTTTCCTGGACGTATCCAGGACTTTTCCTTCACCCCTCTTTCTTCCCCTTCAACCTTCAGCCTGAAGAAGGAATTACAACCGTCTTTTATGTGTGTGTTCTGCCGCTGCTTGGTGTGTAGATTTTTTATCTATCCAATTAAATAATTTTGTCAATACTTGATTGTTCTTGTTGTTATAAACCTTATATGTGCAGGCCTGACCAATTTGACTCATTGGTCCAATCATAGTGGCTGTTTGTATGTTCTTGATGGAAACACAGTCGAGTATCTTCTCGTTGACTCCGACCCTCAAATATGCATATCCTGAAAACAGCTGCCAGGCCTCAAATTTCAGAATCTCTTCCACAGCTCTGGGTGGTGAATGATACCTCTATTAAGATGTATGGTACCACAACTTGGGTTTACACGTCGGTGGGGTAGGAATCAGAAAATGGGCAGCACAAGGGAAATGGTTGCTCGAGTACGAGCTGCAGAGAATGGAAGACTTGACATGATGGGCAAACTGGGCAGTGCAGAACAAGAGGTAAAAATGTGAGTCAGTGTGTGTGGAGTCTGAAAGAGACATTGGTGCTCCAGTGTTAAGGGAGATGAGTTTGAGTTGATTGAGAAGGTCAGCCAAGAGAGCACCTCTCGGACCGGTTCTGGAGGATCCCCAAAGGGGATCGTGCGCACTAACGTCAGTGGAGGAAGTCTGCCCTAGTGACACCAAATGACAGAGCAATGGGGATGGTACAAAGAGAAAAGGTGAAGTGAGGAAGGAAAATGCGGACTGCAACAGCTTGCAGCCAGGTGTTCAGTGAAATGGTTTGGACTACAAACATCATCCCGGATAAGCAGCATGACGCCCCCATGAAATGGAAAGCTGACTGGAAAGAAATGCTAGAGGTCAAAGCAGTCCCGAGGGCACAATTTTGTTTCCCTTTAGCCTGAAAACCAATGGATGCTGCAACTCCAAGAGCAGCTGTAATTCCTCCTCGTTGGATCTAATGTCATGAACATTCCAATGGAGGAGAGTCATGATGGAGAAAGAGGAGGAGGAAAAAACTGAAGGGTTGTGACTTTGGCAGCTGCCAAGTGCCAGCCTTTGAAGACTCATTGCTACAGGGTGCAGAGGCTGGAGGATCTTTCTCCTTGGGATCTACGGGAGCATTGGCATTCTCGCTGGGTCAGCCTGCAGATTCCAGGACAGAAAAATGGTTGGCAGTGCATACAGGCAAAACTGAGGTCAGTCGGGTGAGGGTATCATGAGGTGACACCACTGAAGAGGATCTCTGAGTCACTGAAGGACAGACCATCTGCCTTTTCTTTGATTTATTGGAGCCTTTGCGGTTGGTAGATGAAGAATCAGATATTTGATGGCTGGAGGGATGTAAAAAATTTTTGCAGGAATATTCTTTCCGGCCTGCTGATTTTGTAGAAAGTGATTTCGCTGCCAGAGGTGAAAATTTGGGGCTTGTTGCACAGCTAGAGGAGAACGAGACGAGGATGCTACCATGACACTGGGTAATTTTATAAATGCAGCGCTGAATTTGAGGTTGCAAGTCTGCATGGCCATGTCCCTCACGGAGCGAGGTGTAGCAACAACAGTACTGTAAGTGTCAGATCGTAAAATGCAGGACTTTTGACTAGTCAACAACTTGTGAGCAATAGGGTAAGGCACTTTTCCCTTCACCTGGATTTCCTGAAGTGCCTGCTTCTCAAGATACACAGGACATTCTTGGGATGAGGCTGCATGGTCACCAGTGCAATTGATACAGCGGGGAGAAGGAGGCAGACAATCACCCACATGAGCATCCCTACTCCAAGTAACATATATGGCCGTGTTTCGCCAGGACAATTGAGTGTTGTTGTAATGTTGACAATGGTAGCAGTGCATTAGGTTCGGAATGTACAGTCGGACCCTGATGACTTCATAGTCTGCTTTGATCTTTGATGGAACCACTATTCTATCAAACATGAGAAAAAGGGTGCATGTAGGCACTGAGGATGCAGCAACCCTTTTCATGACTCAATGGACTGCAGTGACACCCTGATCAAAGAGGTAAGTTTGGATTTCTCCCTTGGTCAGACAATTGTACTGCCTAGTGTAAATAAGGTATTCTATCTGGACATCACAACTGGGGAAATGTTGTTTGTCGAAGGTCGCCAGGGAGGAGTAAAGCCTCCAGTTGAGCATAGAGCGCTGCCAGTTGGGTTTACATGTGTAGGTGGGGTAGGAGTCAGCAAACGGACAGCACACAGGAAATGGTCGATCGAGTACGAGTCAGAGAAAACGGACCACTCTAGATGATGGGCAAGCTGGGCAGTGCAGAATGAGTGGTCCAAAAGTGAATAAGAGCGAATGGAATACGAAAGTAACACGACTGATCCAGTGTTAAGGCAGATGAGGTTGAATTGATTGAGAAGGTCAGCCAAGAGGGCACCTCTCGGACAGGTTCTGGAAGAGCTCCAAGGGGATGGTACACATTGAAGTCACTGAGCAGTGAAAAGGGATGAGGGAGTTGCCCAATAAGATGAAGGACGTCTGCACTAGTGACACTGAGTGACAAAGGAATGTAGATGGTACAAAGAGATAAAGTGATTGTCCTGTCAAAACCTGGCCATGAGGGTGACTGCCCGCCCCCTTCTCCCCGCTGTTTCAATTGCAATGGTGACCATGCAGCCTCATCCCAAGAATGAGCGGGCAGTCCTGGAGATCCGGGTGAAGGAAAAAGTGCCTTACGCTGTTGCTCGCATGTTGTTGGCTAGTCAAAAGCCTTGCATTTCACTTAAAATACAGTTCTTGCTGCACCTCGCTCCCCGAATTGCACAGCCATGCAGACTTGCGACCTCAAATTCAGCACTGCAGTTGTAAAATCACCCAGTGTCATGGTAGCATCATGGTCTCCTTCTCCAGCTGTGCAACAAGTCCCCAGATTTGCACCTCTGACAGCAAAAACACCTTCTACACAACTACCAGGCTGGAAAGGACACAAGGAATTTGAAACAGTTAACGCAGAACAGGGAATCAGCGATCATAAAGCAGTTACTGCGCCGATGATTTCAGCTGTAAATAGAAATATTAAAAAAGGTAGGAAGATTTTTCTGTTTAGCAAAAGTGACAAAAAGCAGATTACAGAGTACTTGACGGCTCAACACAAAAGTTTTGTCTCAAGTACAGATAGTGTTGAGGATCAGTGGACAAAGTTCAAAACCATCGTACAATATGCATTAGATGAGTATGTGCCAAGCAAGATCGTAAGAGATGGAAAAGAGCCACTGTGGTACAACACCCGAGTTAGAAAACTGCTGCGGAAGCAGAGGGAACTTCACAGCAAACATAAACATAGCCAAAGCCTTGCAGACAAACAAAAATTACGCGAAGCAAAATGTAGTGTGAGGAGGGCTATGCGAGAGGCGTTCAATGAATTCGAAAGTAAAGTTCTATGTACTGACTTGGCAGAAAATCCTAAGAAATTTTGGTCTTATGTCAAAGCGGTAGGTGGATCAAAACAAAATGTCCAGACACTCTGTGACCAAAACGGTACTGAAACAGAGGATGACAGACTAAAGGCCGAAATACTAAATCTCTTTTTCCAAAGCTGTTTCACAGAGGAAGACTGCACTGTAGTTCCTTCTCTAGATTGTCGCACAGATGACAAAATGGTAGATATCGAAATAGACGACAGAGGGATAGAGAAACTATTAAAATCGCTCAAAAGAGGAAAGGCTGCTGGACCTGATGGGATACCAGTTCGATTTTAGACAGAGTACGCGAAGGAACTTGCCCCCCCATCTTGCAGCGGTGTACCGTAGGTCTCTAGAAGAGCGTAGCGTTCCAAAGGATTGGAAAAGGGCACAGGTCATCCCCGTTTTCAAGAACGGACGTCGAACAGATGTGCAGAACTATAGACCTATATCTCTAACGTCGATCAGTTGTAGAATTTTGGAACACATATTATGTTCGAGTATAATGACTTTTCTGGAGACTAGAAATCTACTCTGTAGGAATCAGCATGGGTTTCGAAAAAGACAGTCGTGTGAAACCCAGCTCGCGCTATTCGTCCACGAGACTCAGAGGGCCATAGACACGGGTTCACAGGTAGATGCCGTGTTTCTTGACTTCCGCAAGGTGTTCGATACAGTTCCCCAGAGTCATTTAATGAACAAAGTAAGAGCATATGGACTATCAGACCAATTGTGTGATTGGATTGAAGAGTTCCTAGATAACAGAATGCAGCATGTCATTCGCAATGGAGAGAAGTCTTCCGAAGTAAGAGTGATTTCAGGTGTGCCGAAGGGGAGTGTCGTAGGACCGTTGCTATTCACAATATACATAAATGACCTTGTGGATGACATCGGAAGTTCACTGAGGCTTTTTGCGGATGATGCTGTGGTATATCAAGAAGTTGTAACAATGGAAAATTGTACTGAAATGCAGGAGGATCTGCAGCGAATTGGCGCATGGTGCAGGGAATGGCAATTGAATCTCAATGTAGACAAGTGTAATGTGCTGCGAATACATAGAAAAATAGATCCCTTATCATTTAGCTACAAAATAGCAGGTCAGCAACTGGAAGCGGTTAATTCCATAAATTATCTGGGAGTACGCATTAGGAGTGATTTAAAATGGAATGATCATATAAAGTTGATCGTTGGTAAAGCAGATGCCAGACTGAGAGTCATTGGAAGAATCCTAAGGAAATGCAATCCGAAAACAAAGGAAGTAGGTTATAGTATGTTTGTTCGCCCACTGCTCGAATACTGCTCAGCAGTGTGGGATCCGTACCAGATAGGGTTGATAGAAGAGAGAGAGACGGTCCAATGGAGAGCAGCGCGATTCGTTACAGGATCATTTAGTAATTTAGAAAGCATTACGGAGATGATAGATAAACTGCAGTGGAAGACTCTGCAGGATAGACGCTCAGTAGCTCAGTACGGGCTTTTGTTGAAGTTTCGAGAACATACCTTTACCGAAGAGTCAAGCAGTATATTGCTCCCTCCTATGTATATCTCGTGAAGAGACCATGAGGATAAAATCAGAGAGATTAGAGCCCACACAGAAGCATACCGACAATCCTTCTTTCCACGAACAATACGAGACTGGAATAGAAGGGAGAACCGATAGAGGTACTCAAAGTACCCTCCGCCACACACCGTCAGGTGGCTTGCGGAGTATGGATGTAGATGTAGGAATACTCCTGTGAAGACTTTTTACATCCCTCCAGCCAACAAACATTTGAGTCTTCATCTACCAACTGTAAAGGCTCCAAGAAATCAAACAAAAGCAAATGGTCTTCTCCTTCACTGACTCGGAGATTCTCTTCAATTGTGTCACTGCACGACACCTTCACCTGGCCGACCTGCATTTCACCAGTGCGCACAGCCAACCATTTTTCTGCCCTGGAATCTGCAGGCTGACCCAGTGAGAATGCTGACCCCTCTGTAGATTTCATGGAGCAGGATCCTCCAGACTCTGTGCCCTATAGCCCTAGTGACCTAGCAACATCCACTCGTTTTCTGCCTCCAGGAAATAAAATTGTGCCCTTGTGACTGCTTTGACCTATTGCATATCTTCCCAGTCCACTTTGATCTTCCCCATCTCATGGGGAAGTCATGCTGCTCATCCGGGATGACGTTTGTAGTCAACCTATGTGAAGAATTCAGTCTTCAATAGGCAATGACGCAAACAGGATTGCTGTGGAGGAGCTAAGCCCCTGGTTGTTGTTGGGCTTAAGAATTACAATTAGTCTCCAAAAGCAAAGTGCCATTGTGTAAAGAAGGGCAGTATTTCACAGGGCCGGCAATTTCATCAATACCTTTCTGAATATAAAGAGGATTACCAGTAGCAAAGGACTGACCTCCTCCAATACATGATGCCATGTGGAACAAAGTTGCAGCTGAGAGAGTCTTGGAATCTTTAGCCTCATTCCACTTACATTTAGCAGAAGTAGACTGAGATGGTGATTGGCTCAGTGCTGGAAATTCCCCCACGATTGCCAGCGTCTCCGATGGTGTACCCCTCTCAGAGGTGGGCTGAACTGTCTTTTAAGTGACTGTTTACATTTCAGCTCACACCTCCTGCACTCCTGTCAGAAGGACCAACTGGCAATGTGGGAAGGTAACAGTTCAGGCAATCACCTCTACCTTCGCCTGGCCTGTACCACGGGGTATGTGCGAACCATACCTGTCAATATGGGAAAGTATCAAGAGCAGTGAACAAGTGTGTTCAATAATGATTACCCAGTCACCTGTTATGCAGCGGACACGTGGGCTGGCCTTCAGGAGTGCCCAGGGAGGAAGAAGAAACAAAGAGGAACCTCAAATACCGAAACAGAAGAAGGATACAAGATGGAGAGTGAAGAAAGAAATAAAGAAAAAACAGTGAAAGGACTGTTCTGATATCAGGCTACTGAAAATTCATGACACATTCCCAAAAATATCTCACACGTGTTCCCCAAAGGAGGGGAAAAGAATATCAGGAGGGCAGACATGCAGTAAGTGAAAGGATACTGCAAAGGCTGGGGCGCCATGGTAGCCAAGCATGAGCTCACCAAAGGGTGTTGAGCCCCCTGGGGCATCTAATTTAATGTCAAATGGACAGTGAACACCACGTGCAAGGTGCAGGATCACTTCAGACATGATGGTGCTATTATGTCGTTTCTTCAGTATCAAGAGCGGGTCGACAGAAGCGTCCGATCCCACGCGTCGGCTTTGACCCGTGACGTAAGGGTGTTGTCGTGTGTGACGTCATGACGGCGCGGAGTTTGGTTTGAGTGTGGCTGTCTCCAGTTCTGTTTTATCTTATTTTATTTACTTTTCTGAACTGTTCGTTCTATCTCGTGAGATTTTTTTTTTAATTTAGAAACACTTATTACTTATTTTAATTATCTGTTTCCTCCAATTTCTGTTTTAGTTTATTATATTTATCTTTCTGATCTGTTCGTTCTATCCCGTGAGATTTTTTTTTTTTTAAAGACAAAAAACACTAATCAGCTACTGAAGCATCTTCATCTTCTATGGGTTGAAGGGGTTACGACCCCTGGGGAGGTATTCATGCATGGCTGTCTTCACTTACACGTTGTAGCTACGCAAGGCGTCTAAATTTGTTTATATTTAGTTTGCCCCCCACCCAAAACACCCCATTTCCCGCGCTTGTCCCGTTAGTGTCATTAGGCTTCTTGTGGAAAGTGTGTGTGTTTGTTTTTGTTTCCGCCATATTTGTGACGTCATGGGTCAAAGCAGACGGGCGGGATCGGACGCTTCCGTATTTCCTCAAGAGCAATGAACAAGTATGTTCAATAATGATTTATTACCTATAGTAAAAACAATTAACCATTGAGTATTCATTCTCACTAAGAGGCATAGTGTCAATAAAAATGTTAACAAAGTCCACAACATAAAACTTTACACAGATGGTCCTCCCTTTGATTATACACTATCCAGTCACAATAATGTGACCACTGTCTATGTCCAACGTCAATGTACAATAACCACGCACAGATGGGAAATGGCAACACTGGCAGTGGAGGGTATATAAAAAGCATGTTGAGGGAGGAAAACAGTGCAATCATCGTCATAATGCAGTAACGGAGTGATTTATCTGACATCCAAAAGGGCACAATCATTAGTTTTCAGGCAAAGGGTGGAAGCATTTCCTCCGTTTGTAAACTGTTTGTGTGCCTAAATATTAAAGTACACTCTGGATGGCAAAATCCTGTTAACCAAACCATGCGTTGAGGTAGCTCTGGTGGAACATGGGTCACAGGTGACAGGGGAGAACAATGGCTGATGAGCTGTATATGGGAGAAATGACGTGCAACTGTTGAGCAGCTGAACATCGAGATGAAACAAGGGGCCACCAACAGTGTCTCTTCAGTGACTGCTCAGTGAACATTGCTGCATATGGGCCTATGCAGCAAGTGCCTGCTTCCTGCACCAATACTGAATGTTGTTCATTGGTGACGAAGCCTTGAATTTGCAAGCCAGTACTGCAACTGGACATCCACTGCATGGCGACAGGTAGCCTTTTCAGATGAACCACGTTTTATGCTCCATCAGACAGATGGCTATTGGCACCAATGACATGAAGTGTCTGACAGCAAACACTCGGCAAAAATTGCTGGAAGGGTCCAGGAGGGAGGGCATTCCCTAGGTAATCTCATCATTCTGGAAGGCACAATGGAGCAACACAAGTATGCATCTATCTTTGGGAACCATTTACATCCCTAAACGCAGTTTGATTTTCCCTTTCGGCATAAAATATGGCATCTACCAGCAAGACAATGCAATGTGTAACACAGCATGCAGTGTACATGCATGGTTCAAACAGCACTAGATGAGTTTATCGTATTCTCGCCACCGAGCTCCCTGGATTTAACCCAATCAAGGATCCACAGGACAACCTCAATTGGGCTGTTCAAGCCATGGACCTTCAACCGAGAAACCTACTGCAGCTGGCCATGGCACTGGAATCAGCAGAGCTCCACATACCAGTTGGTAACATTCAGAACCTCACAGACTCTCTTCCTGCACATCCTGCAGCACTCCGCACTGCAAAAGGTAGTTATTCAGGCTTTTGAAAGGAGGTTACATTAATGTGACTGGACAGCATACATGTCGTAATCATGTTGTCACTGAAATGTGCAGTATCAACAATTAGAGAGGTTGCATATGTAGAATGTACGATGGTTCCTTCTCAAAGGTACGATCAACTGGACATTGAGGGATGCTTAAGAGAATTCTCATACCATACAAATATGTTCTTGATATCATGCAGATGATGGAAGAGTATAAAGGTGGGGGTATTTGTGGCCAGTGTTAACTTCAATACCTCCTCTTTAGCTGTAGCGCTGTGCCATACTTTAAAATAAAATTGTGGCACTGTTCTCCTGAACAAATTCATTGATTCAGGAGAGTAATAGGATTGTAGTAATTTTTTTATATCATTACACCCACATTGTATGGATCTACTGCTAGATGAACAGATACAGACAGCCTGCTGGACTGGGATCACAAGCAGAATGGACATTAATAGCTAATAACAGTCCTGTCTCTTCATGGAGCACAATTGCTTTAATACCTCAACTTATTGATTGTTTGGCAAGAACAAATGCTTGTGAAACTTCACAATTTGCTCACAGTCCTCATCTTATCTATTTCTGATTTGTTATTCTACTCTGGTTGTGCATCACATCATTGTGCTTGTTATGGGTGAGCTTATAGATTTCCCAGTTTTATCAGCATAGATGACACTGCACTGTTTTTATACCAAAGCCCATACAAACCCACAGCGATAAAGGATCTAGACTACAGCATTCTATGCGGACCAGAGTAAATCCCAGTCCTGCAGCTTCTGTGAAGCATTGGTTTATGCCTCAGGCCAACTTGATTATTTGATCCCCTGACAACGTTTACATGCAGTACACAAGCAACATGACTTTCTTCTCGTAGTATATTTTTGTATTTACACCAAATAGCAAATGTCATTTAAATATTGAATTTACTCTTTATATTCAGAGTGCAGAAGCACGTCCTTCTGAAGCTAAATAACAAATGTCTCACCCACATATCTCAGCCAACAACAAAAATGGAACAGTGCCAAATTTAATGCCATTTGCTTCAGGGTATCCACAAATGTACCACCTGCTATTGGAGAGAGGCGTGCAGGATTCATAATCTGGTACAAAGCAGTTGGGATATCATTGGTACATTCTACACCCTGGATGTGTATGAGGCTCGATATCAAGGCAGTTCTGTCTGTACTGATTAAACTGAAACGTACAAGCACAACATATTACCAATAGCCAAATATCTCCCAGCCTATGAGTACACCATTAGTGTCAGGAGACCTGTGTTCTATTCAAGCAACTGTGAATGAAGCTATTGGAAATAAGGGAAGCTATTGAGATTGTGAAGCTCCTGAAGTGTACGAAAGCTAGATAACAGTGTATATGTATAAGATTTAATGCTAAGTGAAAGATTCCATGCAACAACATCTCTTGACACAGCCTATGATCTATGTTTATTGTTTGTTTTCCAGCTATATTATTTATTCTGTTGTTTGTTCGCCCTTTCACGTGAATGTCATTTTGTGTTAGTCTACAGGTTATTCCTAAAGTAACAAAAAGAGCTTTGCTAACCCGCAACAGTTGGTGACCCCAGCGTGATGTTCGACAGTCACTGGCGCTCAATTGGACACGTTTGCGCTCCGTACCATACCACGTTGCAAAAAGTACAATTGAATCAACGGGATTGATCACTCAATCGCTTCACGCATCTTCCGCACTCCAGGGCAGCCGTTCTGCGCATCTATAGCCTACTGATCCCGCAGTACTACTGCAATGGTAGATCAAGTTATTGCACCACTAGCAGACGCACCTGCTGGTGCAATGATAAACCATGTCACAGTAAAACCACCGCCATTCTGGCAGAAAAATCCTATGCTATGGTTTGTGCAGTTGAAAAGCCAATTTATCCTAGCACAAGTCACCGCAGACCATACAAAATATAGTTATGTTGTGGCAGCACTTAGCGAAGATATGGCACTGGAGGTGCAGGATATTCTATCGTCACCCCCGAGTATGGACTGATATGCGGCGATTAAGAGCGCCCCAATCACTAGATTTTCGTAGTCCGAGGCGAAAAGGCTGGAAAAAATACTTCGTACCGAAGAGTTGGGCAATCGCACGCCATCGCAGCTGCTGTGCCGATTATGTGCACTGGCAAGCAATGCAGTAAGAAATGACATTCTGCGAAGCATTTGGCTATCATGCCTACTTCCTGATGTGAACAGTGTGTACCGGCGATCTAGATGCACTAGCGCAAACTGCCAATAGAATATCTGAAATGTTCCCATCTGTGTGCGTTGCAACAGTTAGCTCACAACTGCAGACAGACAGCAACTTTACTATGCTACAAACTCAAATCACTGAACGTTCCACAAAAAATAGCTGCACTTCGAACTCAGAACAACAGTCGCCAATCTCGTTGCTACCGCTCGCCCGGAAACCACAGTCACTCACCTTCGGCTACAAAAGTATGTTGGTACCAATACTGATTTGGGTCTAAGGCATTAAAGTACAGCCCACTTTGTGAGCAGGGAAATGCAATAGGAGTTGACACGACATCAAACTCAGTGTTTGTTAATGGCACTTGCACTATTACTTTGATTAACATTGGAGTTTACACTCAGGATAGGTATTGTTTTTGTCGTAGTAAGGCAGTAGTGGAAAAAATGGGGATTTCTTTAATATCTCCTTATTCTATAACACAAGTCGTGCTTATTCGGCGGGTATGCAAAATTGGGCACTCCGTGAAAATAAAAATCGAAGACTAAGAATAATTTTCCGGGTTCGTGATTTTTCTCCTTTCCTGAGAACTAGAAACAAAAGATTAACTAACACAGATGCTCTAGGTATTACAGTCTCCCTCCAGGCACGGAGAATGCCTGGTCGGATTTACAAAAATGAGATCAGTTCGAAAACTTTGTAATGACAACAGACTGGCACTTACTTTAGTCGGTCACATTTGCGCCATATTCGAGTAATAAACTGCAGCACAATTAAAATTGATGGTCACCTTCCTACTTAGCCTTACAAGGGTTAAAACGTATATTGTTTAATGTATTGTAAACAAAAACCAGCTGAGGAACTAACTCTCTACAAAGATGATAACCTGGAAGATAAGTCTGTTACCAAAGAGTTACTAGTAGAGTGTTCCCTCTCTTACGACTAATTACAATTTTAGGATTATCCCCTACCAATGTAGTTTATTTATGTAATCTTTA
This sequence comes from Schistocerca nitens, assembly GCF_023898315.1. Classification (NCBI taxonomy): domain Eukaryota; kingdom Metazoa; phylum Arthropoda; class Insecta; order Orthoptera; family Acrididae; genus Schistocerca; species Schistocerca nitens. The sequence goes on along the minus strand of NC_064614.1, from coordinate 115,631,335 downwards.
ACGATATGTTTAAATTTCAGAACTTAAGTCTTGTTTTTAAAACAATTTGGTTGCTTTGATACAATTGGCATTCTGATGCACAAGAGAACTGACTTCACAAAGTTTTGAACCGAGTTTCCACATGCACTGAAACGTGTCAATAGTTATTCTTGCTACCAACGCCACAGGCTTAAGTTAACATCGTTTACCTCAGCACAATTGCAGTACTTCGTTTGAGCACGTCTCCGAACAGTTTCCCACAGTTCCGTAAATCCTGGACTCTGCTGGAGAGCTCGGTCGCCCCGCGATCTAGCAACATCTGTTGGTACAATATTCACGACATATCTCAGCATTGTAATATATTATCGTGCTCACAATTGGTTTTGACCCTGTACAGTAATCTACATGTTTTCTTCTTCCAAGTGTCTGACCTCTTAGCCTGTTCTGTACTATCCCTAGTCAAGAAGCTGTCTTGTCACCTTTTCACTGGCCGACCCAGCAGTCCTACATCTTTAGGAATGGTAGTGTAGTGTGGATTATGGGACCCTCTTTGAGCTCAATTCTTGCAGACGTTCTCTGTAGTTGTTTTGGTAGTTCTCTACATAATGTGTGATGGATTCCATTGTGGCCAACTAAATGGACAATCGATATGAAGCAACTGCAAGTATAAGAGTCACAAGTTAGCTGTGATATAAAAACGAGATCTGTCTTTGTATTGGACAATATGACTTATGTTCTTATATTATTTGGTAACTACTACGGTGCTGTGTTTCTATTGTTTTCTTTGCATTAGTAGTCTGTGTGTAGTGATTAAATGCAAAAAAGTTTTGACTACTATCATAGTCGTGAATGTAACAAATGGAAGAAGAGTTTCCCTAAAGCAGTGAGCTCCTCTTGAATAATAAAGAGCATTGTATTCAATCGAGCACCTAACACAATGGATCTCAACACAACAATGCCTGCGAAGATGGAGTCTCAGCCCGCATCTCGTGATCGTGCGGTAGCGTTCTCGCTTCCCACGACCGGGTTCCCGGGTTCGATTCCCGGCGGGGTCAGGGATTTTCTCTGCCTCGTGATGGCTGGTGTTGTGTGATGTCCTTAGGTTAGTTAGGTTTAAGTAGTTCTAAGTTCTAGGGGACTGATGACCATAGATGTTAAGTCCCATAGTGCTCAGAGCCATTTGAACCATGGAGTCTCAGGACCCACAGTCAGCTATGCTGCAGACAACTGGCCTGAGTATCAGCACAGGTTCAAACAACGGCAACAAAATTACAACACAAAAATTCCCTGTTTCTGACCTACTAGTGTGCAATTTAGGTTAACACAAGTGGAGGCCATTTTTCTATTACGTGAACTCATATCTGATATGAGCAGCTTACATATATTATGTCACAGTTGGAGTTAAATGTGATCAAACAATTGGATGATGTTTTACATCCAAAATCTTATGCTGTGTTTAAAGAAGCTGTACTCCAGCGTTTTGTGCTACTGCCAGAATCGAGATTACAAAAGATTGTCGAGAGTGAAACGTGTGCCAATGATTCCACTTTCCAAGTGCTTCACATGTTACGCACCATGGTGAGTAACGAACTGCCACCAGAACAGTCTTCAAAAATTTTCCGGCTTCAAAGACCACCACAAAACAAAACACATGTGCTTTTCTTTGTGTTTTTACAGATCTCTCTCTTGACAAATTGATCCACAAATGGATGTGCTCGCAACTAAATGCATGGATAATATAACCTGTGTCGCTGTGAATGAGGTTATGGCAGGAGTGCCCAGTCTACGCTTTGAGACTACAGCTACAGTAGAGAGTCCTGGCGCGCACTTTGCGGCAACACAGACACAAGGCCCACAGGCAGAGCCATCTATAGAAGACATGATGAACGAACTAGCTCGACTAAACGCTAGGCTGAAGAAGTATGCCGATAACAATGGGGTTCGAGGAAAGAACAACCAGCGTCGCAGAAAGTGGTGTTCGTACCTCATTCGTTTTGCTGACACAGTAAGGCTAGGCGCAAATTGCGACGCGTATAGGGCGTGTGGCGCGACACAGCGCAGCACGCGTTTTTGTAACATCACAGGTTCAAATGCGTCCGCGCAAATTGCGACGCGACTGGGACGCGACACGCGCCTGCGCTAGGTCGCGCGGCGTTGTGGTTGAGGCACAGTTTCTCGCGCCGCGCGTCGCCCGTGCCTTGCTAGCACCGTGGGAAATTTGAGGCGGGGAGCGGAAAAGTAGCCCGGCCATATGCTTACATCGGAACGGTGCAAATGAGCAGTGGTAATATTGCCCATACGATAAATTTTACCTTACTGAGTACTAAATTTCATTGCCTTTGGGTAGTGTTTCGTTTTTCGTCATTTAAACGCTCCATCTTTCTTCGTTAGTACATTATACTTTTCTGTTATTTATATCTGTATAGGTTTGGTTTGTTTTTCTTCTGTCAAGAAAAATGCATGCTTCAGTAACTGATGAGCCATTGGCCGCTGGAATTGTATCATATGCCTCCGCAATGTTTTCAGATCGCAAGAAGGGACAGAGGGTAGTGAATAAGGAAGCAAGGAATATTATAAAATCATGTGATTAAGAATCAAGGTAGGAAAGTAAAACAAGGTTATCTCCTCGCTGCCTAGTATGCTGGCGTATCTGCACGATCTGTTACAAAAATTTAGAAAGGGGCAATCTTCACAGTTGTGATCCCATTGTGCTCCTGGTAAAAAGCGTCCAAGCTCTGAAGTATAGAAGTCTCACTGTGATTACTCTGATATGGATGTAATAATGTAATACGACACACTGTTCCTCGTACATGCATGTGAACATCACATTTCCACTGCAAGCTAGAAACAGTCGAAAAGCAGTCACTAATAACAATGTTTTAATTGGTTCGCCATGATGAGAAAAAGCATTTCAATTGTTGCATGCCAATTATCAGCATTTATAAACTAATTATACAACAGGCAACACAAATGAAGAAAATGGTCGGCATTATTACGGAAGTAGGAATATTCTAAAAGAGTGTTATGATTAGATATATTTAATTTGTTGAGATGTACTGCTGACAAAGGCCGATCTACTTTGATGACTATGTTTTCCGAACTCCAACTCATAAGGCACAAATGGCTAGCTTGTGCATTCCTGTCGCGCGCATTACCCTCCGCTGCTGACAATACACTGACCATTGTGTTATGCGACAGATCAGTTGTTTATTTTACTCAATAACAACTATTTTATTCGCGATCACACATTCTCAGTTTCGCAAGCCTATCATTCCGCCTGAAGGAACGCTCGTCGTCATTTTAATACTGCTCAGATCAAGAGAAGGAATAAAATCCTTGGTAAGTTTCCATTCCAGTCGCTCAGTGTTAAAAATACGATGGGTTACGTGGATTTCACCAAAATTCCAACGGAATTGGCAGTTTATTTTTGTGTGAGTTGTTAATCTTTTCCCATTCGAAGAAGCATCACCGTTTCTGAGTTGTTGTTGTTGTTGTGGTCTTCAGTCCTGAGACTGGTTTGATGCAGCTCTCCATGCTACTCTATCCTGTGCAAGCTTCTTAATCTCCCAGTACCTACTGCAACCTACATCTTTCTGAATCTGCTTAGTGTATTCATCTCTTGGTCTCCCTCTTCGATTTCTACCCTCCACGCTGCCCTCCAATACTAAATTGGTGATACCCTGATGCATCAGAATATGTCCTACCAACCGATCCCTACTTCTAATCAACTTGCGCCACAAACTTTTCCTCTCCCCAATTCTATTAATTACTTCCTCATTACTTATGTGATCTACCCATCTAATCTTCAGCATTCTTCTGTGGCACCACATTTCGAAAGCTTCTATTCTCTTCTTGTCCCGACTATTTATTGTCCATGTTTCACTTCCATACATGGCTACACTCCATACAAATACTTTCAGAAACGACTCCCTGACACTTAAATCTATACTCGATGTTAACAAATTTCTCTTCTTCAGAAATGCTTTCCTTGCCATTGCCAGTCTACCTTTTATATCCTCTCTACTGACCATCATCAGTTATTTTGCTCCCCAAACAGCAAAACTCCTTTACTACATTCAGTGTCTCATTTTCTAATCTAATTCCCTCAGAATCACCTGACTTAATTCGACTACATTCCATTATCCTCGTTTTGCTTTTGTTGATGTTCATCTTATATCTTCCTTTCAAGACATTATCCATTCCGTTCAACTGCTCTTCCAGGTCCTTTGCTGTCTCTGACAGAATTATAATGTCATCGGCGAACCTCAAAGTTTTTATTTCTTCTCCATGGATTTTAATACCTACTCCGAATTTTTCTTTTGTTTCCTTTACTGCTTGCTCAATATACAGATTGAATAACATCGGGGAGAGGCTACAACCCTGTCTCACTCCCTTCCCAACCACTGCTTCCCTTTCATGTCCCTCGACTCCTATAACTGCCATCTGGTTTCTGTACAAATTGTAATTAGCCTTTCGCTCCCTGTATTTTACTCCTGCCACCTTCAGAATTTGAAAGAGAGTATTCCATTCAACACTGTCAAAAGCTTTCTCTAAGTCCACATATGCTAGAAACGTAGGTTTGCCTTTACTTAATTTAGCTTCTAAGATAAGTCGTAGGGTCAGTATTACCTCACGTGTTCCAACCTTTCTACGGAATCCAATCTGATCTTCCCCGAGGTCGGCTTCTACCAGTTTTTCCATTCGTCTGTAAATAATTCGCGTTAGTATTTTGCAGCAGTGACTTATTAAACTGATAGTTCGGTAATTTTCACATCTGCAACATATGCTTTCATTGGGATTGGAATTATTATATTCTTCTTGAAGTTTGAGGAAATATCGCCTGTCCTATACATCTTGCTCACCAGATGGTATAGTTTTGTCATGACTGGCTCTCGCAAGGCTGTCAGTAGTTCTAATGGAATGTTGTCTACTCCCGGGGCCTTGTTTCGACTCAGGTCTTTCAGTGCTCTGTCAAACTCTTCACACAGTATTATACATCCCATTTCATCTTCATCTACAGCCTCTTCCATTTCCATAATATTGTCTTCAAGAACATTGCCCCTGTATAGACCCTCTGTATACCCCTTCCACCTTTCTGCTTTCCCTCCTTTGCGTAGAATTGGGTTTCCATCTGAGCTCTTGATATTCATACAAGTGGCTCTCTTTTCTCCAAAGGTCTCTTTAATTTTCCTGTAGGCAGTATCTATCTTACCCCTAGTGAGATAAGCCTCTACATCCTTACATTTGTCCTCTAGCCATGCCTGCTTAGCCATTTTGCACTTCCTGTCGATCTCATTTTTGAGACGTTTGTATTCCTTTTTTCCTGCTTCATTTACTGCATTTTTATATTTTTTCCTTTCATCTATTAAATTCAATATTTCTTCTGTTACCCAAGGATTTCTACTAGCCCTCGACTTTTTACCTACTTGATCCTCTGCTGCCTTCACTACTTCATCCCTCAAAGCTACCCATTCTTTTTCTACTGTATTTCTTTCCCCCATTCCAGTCAATTGTTCCCTTATGCTCTCTCTGAAACTCTGCACAACCTCTGGTTTAGTCAGTTTATCCAGGTCCCATCCCCTTAAATTCCCACCTTTTTGCAGTTTCTTCAGTTTTAATCTACAGTTCATAACCAATAGATTGTGGTCAGAGTCCACATCTGCCCCTGGAAATGATTTAAAATTTAAAACCTGGTTCCTAAATCTGTCTTACCACATATAATCTATCTGAAACCTGTCGGTATCTCCTGGCTTCTTCCATGTATGCAACCTTCTTTTATTTTTCTTGAACCAAGTATTAGCTATGATTAAGTTGTGCTCTGTGCAAAATTCTACCAGGCGGCTTCCTCTTTCATTTCTTACCCCCAATCCATATTCACCTACTACGTTTCCTTTTCTCCCTTTTCCTACTGCCGAATTCCAGTCACCCATGACTATTAAATTTTCGTCTCCCTTCGCTATATGAATATTTCTCTTGGTGAATAGTTTAATTGTACTTCCTTTGCCACAGTACAATTTGCAAAACTCATCTCACAGCAGCTATTGAGACAGAATTCCGAAACGGATTGCCTCATTAAACAAGTAATTGGCAATCACAGAGCTCAATAGCTTACGAAAAACTTCATAGTGTTGGTTTCCAGTAACATAAAAGAAGAAATTTCATGTTTATTTTCATACTAGGAAGCTCTTGTTTCGCCTGCTGTCGATAACTCTTAAAAATTAGTCAGTGGAGTGAAGTAAATAAAAAGGGAAGTATAAGCTACCGATATATCGCCATAAATAAAAAAGTTCCGTGTGTTTAAGAATTGACGAAACACTCTCCTCCTTGTGTGCTATCATTCGCCAAACTTTCGTTTCGATGTCTCGAGCGGTTTAGGAGATATGAGACATGTTGTGAGTATTTCATTCTCGCCGGCGTGAGATCGGAAGTGAGCGCGCTACATGGGATCCATTTTCTCGAGATCGGAGGCAGATAGAGACGTCCTCCCAAATCTAAACAAAATTTCAACATGTTAGCTAAATTTTATACGCAGCAACATATGGTGTAATACGTACCAAACGCAAAATCATAGCGACCCCTAATTTTTGTTGCAAACTTTTTGAGTTTTGCGTAGTGTCTTACTAAAATGTGTACATCACAATAAGAATGGTCATTAGAGCGTTGATGGGCACTTCGTCACGAAGCTGACATATAACGCTACAAGTAAGGCAAAAATCATATATTTTCAGTGAATAGTTTCTGTAAAATCGTTTGAGAAAGATAACAGGTTGCGCGCGCTTCGGTTCTGTTAGCGCAGAGCGTCGCCAGTCGGTGCGTGCGAAGTATGGTGTACGTGTCGCAATATGCGCTGGACCAGCGCGACTCGTGCGGCACGTGCGTGTCGCGCTGTAGTGTCGTTTCACGTCACACGTGCTATACGCGTCTCAATTTGCGCCTAGCCTAAGGCAGTTCACAGACCCCTACATGCACCTAATGGGAGTGATGGATGCCAGTAGATCCGCAAACTCGTCCGTATTTTTCACAGTGCCTAAAAGGCGGAAAGAATGCAATGATATCAGCTGTTACAGACTCAACTCGATTACAAACGCCAACGAAATTTTTTTTTTAAAAACTTCTTTTTACTTTGATAGCTGATCTTTCTAGAGTTTTATGAGCTGAATCCAAACCTAGTCTTAGTTTTCTTGTATCACCCATACTTTTCGAGCAATATGCTTTTTATTATATAGTGTAAAAATCCTATGCTATATGGTAAATGGGGAAATTAATGAAACGCTTTGTTACAACATGAGCATGGTTTGCATTTACAGCAAGCTACTAAAACAATGATATGTGTTAATAGAGGTTTCACTTGTCAACTGCCAACCGGTGTGGTTGTGTGGTTCTAGGAGCTTCAGTCTGGAACCGAGTGACCACTACGGTCGCAGGTTCGAATCCTGCCTCGGGCATGGCTGTGTGTGATGTCTTTAGGTTAGTTAAGTTTAAGTAGCACTCAGTTCTAGGGGACTGATGACCACAGATATTAAGTCCCATAGTGCTCAGAGCCATTTTTGAACTTGTCAGCTGGAATTGGTTTGTATTTTCTTTCTCTTTTTTCTTTGAAGCTTCTTATGTAGCCTTTTCTATGATGAATCGCTTGCTGAACTTCTTGATGCTGTGGCCAACAGTACTCCCCCATCATGTTGGTGTTCCAGCGGCCTTGGTAGCATTTTTCCATCACTTTAATGTCCTGGTGAAAACACTCTCGTTTCTCCTCACTAACATCTCCCATATTGTCTGGGAAGTAATCAAGGTGACTGTTCAAAAAGTGAACTTTCAGTCTCATTAAACATCCTAAAGTTTTAAACTTCTTTAACATTGTAGCTATAATAGAAACATATTCTGGGTCTTTTTCATGTCCTAAGAACTTTGTAACGACTTGCTTGAATGATACCTATACTTCTTTCTAATTTAAGGTCATTGTGGATTCAAAGTTAACATCAAACATCAATTTTCTAATGTCAGGTCCGACAAAGACGCCTTCTTTTAGTTTAGCTTCTAAAAGGTGTGGAAACTTTTGGCAGAGATACTTAAAGCATGGTCCATCTTTAGGAAAAACCTTTACAAACTGTTTCATTAGGCCTAACTTTATATTTAGAGGTAGTAGCAGTACGTTTCCTGGATCTACAGGGATTCTGCGTAGAATGTTCTTCTCACCAGGTTTTAAAGACTCCCTCATAGGCCAGTTTTTTCTGCACCAGTGTTGATCCCTAGGTCTACAGTCCCATTCACACAAGAAATATGGAAATTTGGTAAAGCCACATTGCTGACCAAGGAGCATGCATGTTACTTTTAGATCGCCACATATCATCCAACCATGAGCAGAATAGCCTATTTTATTTAGCACTATTTCTAGGTTTTCATAGCTTTCTTTCATATGTACACAATGCCCAACAGGTACAGATGCACACTTGTTACCATTGTATAATAATATAGCCTTTAAATTAGCTTTGAATGAATCAATAAACAGCCTCCAGTCTTCCTTTTTGTATTCAGTACCAAACTCATTCATCAGACAGGGAATGTCTGAGCAGTACACTAAATCACCTTGTTGAAAAAACTTGGAAAACAGCTGCTCTCTCTTTCTATACATGTATATGATGGTTCCAACTACCAATAAGTTCTTTTCTTTTAATCTGGAGCCAAGCAATTCAACTTCTTCTTTCATTAAGCCTAGATCCCTAACCAAATCGTTAAGTTCAGTCTGAGTTAACAATTTGGGCTCTAGACTTTCGTTCTGAAACGTACTATTGTGTTGCACTGCGTACTGTGCGACTAGCCAGTTTCAGTAGCACAAAGATATCTAGGCTACCAGCGTTTTACAGCAGTCAAGATCACTACCATGTCAGTGCAAAGTGCACATGTGTACATTACATGAGAAGATACCAAACCCTTATCTGCGCAAAACAATCGAGCATTTGGAGGTGAGAGAGATGTGCAAGGTACTTGAAGCACAAATTTCTATGATATAAGGACTATGTTTGGTGGGAAGGTCAACCACACATGAATGACAGGATGAAATTGTTTAACAGTAAAGGAAAATTCCTACACTGCAAAAAGACTTGGGTTGCACACATGAATTTATTTTATTTTATTTAGTCCTTCAAATCCTACATGTATAGAATATATACAAGGATATTGGCCATGGTTAGGTATTTACAAGATAAAATACAGTGTGTATTGCATTCTTAAGGACTAGATATTGAAGTAATTTAGCAGAGAATCGTACATAGAACAAACATTAGAGGCAACATACAGAGTAGAATATTCATAATGCATCTTTATTTTTGTTGTTTGGCTTCTGGGTACTCTGTCAGACTGTAAAAGCAATGATCAATTAAATATGCCTTTATTGTAAACCTTTATCCCAGTACGTAGTGTGCCTTTCTGGCACAATGAAGTGACCACCTGTTTCATATGAAGGTCAGATTTTTGCCTTGTATTGTATATCTTCATTTTTTAATAAGATATCTGGGTGTCTATCAATATATTGTTTGATGAAAACTGATGTTTCGTAGATAAAAATGATCGGAAGAGGAAGAACTGACAGTTTTTTGAATATGGGTCTGCATGATTTTGTATTGTTTAACTTCAATAATTCTTAATATTCTCTTTTGCATCCTGAATAGTTTAATATTTGTTGTTGCATTGCCCCAGAAGATTATGCCATATTTAATTACAGAATGCACATAGGAGTAGTATACATTTAACAGGCTGGCTTTGCTGCAACAAGTTTTTAAGATCCTTATCATGCAGCAGGTTTTGCTTAGTTTTCTTTGCAAATATTCTGTGTGTACCTGCCACTTTGTGTTGTTCTGGAGCCAGAGTCCCAGAAATTTTGTGCTGTCAACACTTTAAAGAACTTTATCCCTAAGTTCTATTTGTATGTTTTGGTTCAAAATGGTTCAAATGGCTCTGAGCACTATGGGACTTAACAGCTGTGGTCATCAGTCCCCTAGAACTTAGAACTACTTAAACCTAACTAACCTAAGGACATCACACACATCCATGCCCGAGGCAGGATTCGAACCTGCGACCGTAGCAGTCGCGCAGTTCCGGAATGCGCGCCTAGAACCGCGAGACCACCGCGGCCGGCTATGTTTGGGTGGCGTCTTCCTTTTAGATTACAGAAGTTCAGAGCAACTGTCTTTTCTTTGTTTATAATTAGCTTGTTATAGCTGAACCATTGTTATACACTATTCATTGTTTGGATGGCGGAGTCGTTTAGTTTTTCTTCTGTTATACCACTAATAAGGAAGCTTGTATCATCTGCAAATTGGAGGGTAGTTTGGCAATACTTGTTGTACATAAGATCATTGACATAGAGGAGAAACAGAATGGGTCCTAATACTGATCCTTGAGGGACGCCATGGTTCACATTTGCGTATCCTGAATAGTAGTAGCTGATTTTATTATGGTCAGTATATTGCACTTCAACCACCTGTTTGCGACCACATTGGTATGTCCTGAGCCACTCATTGGATATATCTCTAATTCCTAATTGGTCAAGCTTCTGCAGTAGGGCATTATGGTCAATGAGATCAAAAGCTTTAGATAAATCAAGACATATGCCTGTCACAAACCCACTTGCATCCAGTTTAGCATAGATTTCATTAAGAAATTCAAATATTGCACTTTCAGTTGAATAGCCTTTCCTGAAGCCATGCTGTGAGGGAGAGAGAATTTTATTTTTATTTAGGAAATCAGACAATCTGTTATTAAAATTTTTTTGAAAATACAGGTAGTAGGGCTATTGGTCCATAATTTGAGACACATTCTGGATTTCCTTTTTTGAGCAGTGGTTTCAGTTTTGCTGTTTTTAGGAATGAAGGGAAGGTTCCTGATACCAGTGAGCTGCTGCACAAGTGTGTCAAGGGTTCAGCTAAGGCAAGACAGCATTTTTTAGTAACTGCATCTGGTATCCCATCAATTCCACATGAGTACCCTGTTTTCAAGGTTTTTATAACTGATAAAATTTCTTCAGTATTTGTGGGTGAAAGGCACAATGATGTAAACACATTTCTCACGCTATTGGATGATGGAGGTGATATTTTGTTGTGCTCTTCGAGTCCACTCACCAACTGTTCACTTACGTTTGCTAAAAGATTTGTTGAAGGTCTCTGCAATTTTTGTTGGGCAAGAAATCATATGTCCTTCATAACATAAGTTTTTATTTTTCTATTGTTTTGTTCACTTGTTGTTTGATTTTTTATAACTTCCCATATAGCTTTAGATTTGTTTTTTGAATTTTCAATGTATTTATCATTTGCCATTGCTTTACCTTTCCTTACAACATTTTTGAGGATCCTCTTGTAATTCTTCAGATACAAATGAAATTCATGATGCATGTTCTGAGTCTTTGCTACTTTGTGTAATCTCCTTTTCTCTGCACAAGAGATTCTAATACCTGTTGTAATCCATTTGCTCTTTTTGAAGTTAGGTTGACATTTTTTTTAATGGAAATGCAGCTTCAAAGTATGACATGAAGATTTCCATGAATTTCTCAAACTTTTTTTAGTATTTTCACAAGTATACACTTCAGGTTTCTTCACTTAGTCTCTGTATAAAAAAGTTTATTCGTTTGTTAGTGAATTTTCTTGTTTCTTTTACAAGTGCCTCTTTCTCAGTTGTTTCACTTGGGGTGTGTAAAGCAATAAACTGTGCATAGTGATCACTGAAGCCAGTATTAAGATTTCTGGCACAGAAATTGTGATTTACATTTGTGGTTATTAATATCTGATCAATTGTTGAGCTAGTTGTTGGTGTAACTCTTGTAGGAGAATCTATGGTGGCTTTTATTTTATATGTTTCCAGTGGGGCCATTAAGCTTTGCTGGTGTTTTGAGATTTCTTGAAAGTCAATATTAAAATATCCACATATGATCACTGTTTTGTTGAAGTTTTTTATAGTATTTTAAGCTGCTCCTAGTTGATGACAGAAATCATTTAAGCTCCCATCAGGGCTCCTATATACACAGATGATTATTAATTTTAATGCAGAGAGTTCAACTGCAGTTACTTCAAAAACTTTCTCTTCAGCTAACGGTTCAATGGGTTTTATGTTACAATAATCAATGCCATTTTTAACAAATATACATGACCCTCCATAACTGGATGTAATTCTAGAGATTGATGATGAAAGATTAACGTCTGCAAGTTTTGCGACTGACATTGTATCTTTAGGCAGCCAATGTTCAGTTATACATATTACAGAAGCATTTTTTAGCACATCAGTACATAAAATTTCAAGTTCACTTAATTTGTTTAGCAATGATTGGACATTTTGATGAATCAGCATGAAATTAATCCAGGATAATTTTGCTTTTGAGTGTTTGATGCCTCTTGTTGATAATTTCTTCAATTTTTGCGACATGCAGTTTTTCCCCGTGTTGTTAACGTGCAATGCATGTAATGTGTGGAATCTGCACACAATATTGTTAACATTTACGAGTTCTACATTTGTGAAATGTTTGCAAACTAATGAAATTTGTTGGTTGGCAATGATTATTTCTTTATTTACGAATGACCAAGATGGTAAGTCATGCAAATGTGGGATGTTCAGCACTAAAAGATTTGTGTGCGTCAACTGTCCTAAGCACCTTTTTAGTTCTTGTTTTGCTTTGTGAGTTTCGTTTTTGTACACGTCATTTGACCCACCAAATAGCACAACAAAGTCTTCAGAGGATAAACCAGCAACGTCTGTGGATCGTACATGCTTGCGAACTTCCGTCATAGAAGCACCAGGCTTTATGTTTGTACACTGGTCTGACTGTTCAGAAGGCGAACAAATCCACGACCATGACTGTCTGCCATCACAACTACTTTTCTTCGTTTAGGTTTCTCGCATGTTTAGAAGGCCCACCGGCGTTATAGCCAAACAATTTAGTGTCAGCGCTGGACAAACACTTGATATTTAGGTCACGCAAGTGTTCAGGTCTTTCAGTTTCATTTTCTTTCATAACAGTAATTGAGCTGTTAGGCATTCTTCTTGATGTATCACTCGGCGTATTTGCAGTTTCATATTCAGCTCGGAAATTAGTTTTATAACATGCACAAAGTTTCTTATCTTGCACGGTTGATTGCACACTGAATCTGCTTGTAAACACGATATTAGGTCCATACAATAAGCTTCGTTGAGAATGAGGCACTTTGTTTCTCACTTTGCCTGGAATTTCGAGGTTATTGTGAAGCAAGTTTTCTGTAGGTTCACACTTTCCAGATGTAAGTGTTTTTAGTTCGCTCATCAGAATATTAATGGTTAGTTGCGGACTACTTACACAATCATTTAACTTTTTGTTTCATCACTACGATTCGTGCAAATGCTGTTTTTATTGGTATAATTTTCACTTTTTTTCGCATGAACACTATGTATATCAACACTAGCCACCATCTTGGCACCTGCGTTGAGCTGCTAGGGCATCAGGTGACAGCTGAGCATCTTCCCCTCCTATTTCTCCAAGGCTGCCTGTATGTCGGGCACTGACAAATTTGGTACTGTACTGGCCAAGAGCAACAAAAGTCATTCCACTCAACATTTTATTAAGACAACACTGGATCAGCTGGTGACTTTCAGATCTTGACACTTGCCTTTCTATAAATTATCTGCAGAAAAACGGAAGTTTGATAACATGATTGCTAACAGAGGTATATCATGATCTCATAGTGCATGGGTGACTCCATTGCAAATGGGAAGAAAGAAAAATGGATCATGAAGAATCTGGAGAGACTACAGATGTATAAATGCATCCACTATTCCAGATCGGTACGTAGTGCCTTACATAGTTGACTTTCACAGTAAATGACTACTATCATAATCATATGATGACAAGTGGAAGATGAGTCCCTGGAATAGACAATCGATATGGTGTGAGTGCAAGCATAGATTCATGACTTAGCTGTGATATGAAAACGAGATTTATCTTTGTACTGAACTATAGGACTTATGAGTTATGTTCTTGTATTCTTTGGCACAGCGCACACTCCGCTGCAGAGTGAAAATCTCATTCTGGGAACTATTATGGTGTTGTGTTTCTACTGTGTGCACTGTGTCAGTATTCTACATATAGTGAGTGAATGCAATAAAGTGTTGACTACTATCGTAGTTGTGTGTATAACAAGCCCAAGAAGAATTACTCTAAACCATTTTAAGTTCCTTCAACACATCTTCATAGCTTCTGTGATACCATTTGGTTTTGGTGTAACCAGCTGTTCATGTCAAGAATTTCATTTCACAGGCTGTTAGTTTTTCCCATCTTTTGCCTTTATTGTCCAGTCTTCGCTATCATAGCATAGCAGAGGTCTTGCTGAGGATTTATAACAGAATATTCTAGTATGCTTCTGTACTAGGGAAGAGTCAGTACATTCTTAATGGCTTTCATTGTTTTTTTATACCTGGTGGCTTTCTCAGCTAGGCCTATTTCTTCCAGAAAGGATAATGTATAGCCTAAATATGTGAATGTGTTCACTCAATTCGAAATTTTATTTTTCAGAAATTTCTTGCTTTGTACTGGTCTTTTCCACAGAAGGCCAAAGTTTTTGTTTTTTCAGCGTTGATGCTCATACTGTATTTCTCATATACAGTTTATAAATGGTGTACAGAATGCTGCAGGTCATGCTCTGAAGTACTACAAAAGCCAAATCACCTACAAGAAGAAAAACATCTAGCTTTGTGTTTTTATTGATTTGATCGAATCTATGTGGCATCTGTCTCCACTGTTGGGTGATTTTATTCGTATTAATAATAAATAACAGTGTTGAATGGCCACATCCCTGTAGTAATCTAATAAGGATTCTGCCCTATTCAAATAATTTGTCCTCTTTCTTGGTACTAATCTACTTTATTCTGTAAATTGTATATATATATATATATATATATATATATATATATATATATATATATATATATATATATATATATATATAATTTATTTTTGTTGGTACTGGCGAAAATTTTGTATCCTGAGTTCAGAAAGCTTATTTCTTGGTAATTATTACAATTTTTCAGGTCTTCTTTTTTAAAGATAGGAATACCAACTGACTTAGCATAACTCTCAGATAGATTATCTCCTGAACAGATCATGTTTAAGAAGTTTAGGAACATCTCTATAAGTGACTTGTTTGCATATTTAAAAATATCGACATTAATTGAATCTTCTCCTGGGTTTTATTACTTTTTATTTTGTTTAATACCTTGTAAGTCGACATTTAGAGATGGATTCTCTTGATTTGTTTCCTGAGCGTTGAAATGTAAGAGACTGACATTTGACGCTATAGATTCTGAAAGTACTGCAACCGTTTAGGTAAAGGGGAGTGATTCACTTTTGCATTCTCTGTTTTCTCAATGTTTACCTCTTTAATAATTTTAAATGTCTTTGGATGTGGTGTACATGAAAAAGCAGGAAACACTTTCATTACTGTACTGTGGATCTTAATAATAATAATAATAATAATAACTGTGGAACATGGTCTACAGTATCATCTATGATGCAGTTCATGAGGAAAAAAGGAATTAATAAATTAATAAAAGATCAAAATCAAGATTCAGTCTAATTCTTGAGGATTCATTTGCCTCACAACCTTGTGATATCTGTTGGTACCTTCTGATTGTTAGCTCTTACCACTGTAATTTATCCTCATGACAGTATTTACATTCAGTTTAATATTATCACATAAAAACTTTAATCAAATCCGAATCTGAAGGCAGGGTCATCAGTGAAATACAACAACTAGCACTGGAAGCACGTTTATTACTGACACCAACATACAGCCCAAACAGAACTTACCTCCTGCACAGAGAATGAAGCACAACAGCTCTCAGACATGAAATCTTCACTTAAGTAATTAAAACAAGGTCTGGTTTCATAATTTATATCAATATGCAGAGGTATACATGAGCCTCTATGTGGCTCATTTCTTTTCCAAAAGCTACTTACTAACCTGAAACTCCATTTCGTTTAAAATTCTAGTTGTATTTCAGTAAACCAGTTTGAGTGATATGGGACTCCTCATACATTCAGATAAGGCTCTGACATGTGACAAGTACATAAGCATCCTGTCTGATCACCTGCATCCATTCATGTCCATTGTGCATTTCGACGTACTTGGGCAATCCCAACAGGTCAATGTGACACAGAATTGCTACAGAGTGGCTCCGGGAACACTCTTCTGAGTTTAAACACTTCTGTTGGCCACCAGACTCCCCAGACATGAACATTATTGAGCATATCTGGGATGCCTTGAAATGTGCTGTTCAGAAGTGGGCTCCACCCCCTTGTACTCTTATGGATTTATGGTCAGCCCTTCAGGATTCATGGTGTCAGTTCCCTCCAGCACTACTTAGTTGAGTCTATGCCATGTCATGTTGCAGAACTTCTGCGGGCTTGTGGGGCCCTACATGATATTAGGAAAGTGTAAAAGTTTCTTTGACTCTTCAGTGCACTTTCAAATACTAGCTGTCACCTGTGGCTGTGCTAACACATCAGTAATTTTGTTATGATGGGTGATGGCGAGTAATCAAGCTAATCTTTGTACATTAACGTCAGCTACCAGCAAGTGTCTGCCTGTTTGGATAAGCATAGCTCATGATATGTTTGCCACTCTCCCCCCTGCATAGAGAGGGACACGAGCAGGAGTGTGCATCTATGCATTGTGCTACTGAAGTAATGTGGAAGTATGGATTAACACATTGAGAGTAAATACTGTTTGACGAAACAAATGTTTTGCCATAGGCCCCACATACTGGGACTCTATGAAACTAAAAGGTGTGAAAAACCTTTAACTGTAACGGCAGATATAATCTTAGCAGTGCATGGAAGTGAGCTGGTGATGC
Source organism: Schistocerca nitens (assembly GCF_023898315.1). Taxonomy (NCBI): domain Eukaryota; kingdom Metazoa; phylum Arthropoda; class Insecta; order Orthoptera; family Acrididae; genus Schistocerca; species Schistocerca nitens. The sequence goes on along the minus strand of NC_064614.1, from coordinate 115,614,493 downwards.
GAAAAAGGTTCAGAGATAATCGTCACAATACCGAAACTATGGTGGGAGGTGTGGAGCAACCAATGCAGATGTGATTCTTGAGTTTCTCCCGGCGTATTTGATAATCAAAATATCCACGGGTGTGCTGCCAGTCTATAGTGTCCAACGGGCACAATATTTCGGCGATCATACACGTCGCCATCATCAGGTGAACTGACGGACTGAGCTCCTGTGAACGTGCCGGCACGGAAATCCGTACACTATGGCTGCTCAGAGGGAACTGGGTTCGGTCGCGGCGGCGGCCGATTTAAATACCCTCCTCCCGCGGCGCGCTCCCTCCGCCGTACGCACCCCGCGCCACGGTCGCGCGATGGAACAGATTGCGACGGCGTCTGAGATGACGTCGGTGTGATGGCTCTGTCCGCCGTGGTCGTCACAACTATATGTTTGCTCGATTTACTCTTGATTAACCCAATCGCTGGTTCCCAAGCCTTGCTAAGATTATAGCCACAGTCACGGTTTATGAGGTCGTCATTGGTGCGAATGTCGATGGCCTCTCTAACAACGCTGTCCCAGTATCTCGACGTCTGTACCAGAATCCTCGTGCGGTCATACTCCATAGCGTGATTTTCCGACAAACAATGTTCAGCGACCGCCGACTTGCTCGGATACATCAGTCGAGTGTGCCTCTGGTGTTCACGGCATCGATCCTCGACGGTACGCATCGTCTGACCAATATACGACTTGCCACATTGACACGGAATCTGGTACACGCCGGCCTTCCTCAAACCGAGGTCATCTTTGGCGCTCCCCACCAGTGCACGAGTTTTATTCGGAGGACAAAACACAGTTCCGACACGGTGTTTCTTCAGAATGCGGGCGATTTTCCCCGAGAGTGCGCCTGTGTATGGAATAAATGCAGTTTCTACCTCCTCCCTCGTGACTTCATCCATCTCAACAGGTTGTGCTGCAGTGGTTGGGCGGAGAGCACGTTAAACCTGCCACTCTGAGTACCCATTTTTTCGAAATACAATTCTCAGATGTTCCAATTCCTGGGGTAGACTCTCTGCGTCAAAGATAGTGCGCGCCCTATGTACTAGAGTTTTAAGTATCCCATTCCTCTGTGAAGGGTGGTAGCAGCTGTCTGCGTGCAAATACAGATCAGTGTGCGTAGTCTTCCGATACACCCCATAACCTAGGGTGCCGTCAGCCCTTCTCTTGACCAAGACGTCAAGGAAAGGAAATTTACCCTCCGTTTCAGTCTCCATAGTGAATTTGATGTTGGGGTGTATGGAGTTTAGATGTGTAAGGAAGTCAAGGAGTTTATCCATACCATGTGGCCAGATGACGAACGTGTCGTCCACGTAACGGAAAAAGCAAGTAGATTTCCATACGGATGACGACAGGGCTTCCTCCTCGATGTTCTCCATGTACAAATTCGCTACCACCGGTGAGAGTGGGCTACCCATGGCGATTCCCTCCGTTTGTTCGTAGTATTCTCCATTAAAAAGAAAATACGTGGAAGTCAAGACATGCCTAAAAAGTTCAGTGGTCTTCTCGTCAAACTTCTGACTAATCAATTCTAGTGACTCTCGCAGGGGTACCCTCGTAAACAAGGAGACGACGTCAAAACTCACCATGATATCTACTCATCCAACCTGAAGCTATCAAGGCGTTTAACAAAATCCACGGAATTACTGATGTGATGAGGGCATTTACCCACATAAGGACTTAATATTCCCGTCAGGTATTTGCCAACAAATATGTAGGTGCCCTGATGTTGCTGACAATGGGGCGTAATGGTACCACCTCTTTGTGAACCTTCGGGAGTCCATATAGTCTAGGCGGTACCAGACCTTGGGGTAACAATTTCTTAGCGTCACCCTCCGGTAAATCTGCGTCCTTGAGAAGCGCCCTCGTCTTGTTCTCCACCTGCTTTGTGGGGTCAACGCTGATCTTCCGGTAGGAATCGTCATTTAGCAGGCTCTGCATCTGAAGTCCTTATGGGAGACAACAACTGTAGTATTGCCTTTGTCAGCCGGTAAGACAACAATTTCAGAGCGCTCCCTCAGATCACGAATGGCCGCCCTCTCTTTACTGCTGATATTTGAGTTCATCCGCTTGGATTTCGTCAACGCACGACAAGTTTCACGACGTATTTCCTCGGCTGATTCTGGCGGAAGTCGACCTGCAACCTGTTCAACAGCACTAACAATTTCTGCGACCGGAGTGAACTTGGGGGTGGGAGCGAAGTTGAGACCTTTCTGCAAAACCGAGACCGCTTCATCACTCAACACCATGCCACTTCTTTTTCCTGTGATTGGATTGATGGTGTCACCTGGGTGTCAGCTGATTCCGCCCATAAGAAGGCTACGGGACGTCAAACAGCTAAGTTCTCACGTCTCCTTGACAAACCATCTCTGCAGGTTCTGTGCAAGACTGTCATCAGTTTGAGTGGCATGGTGTTGAGTGATGATGCGGTTTCGGTTTTGCAGAAAGGTCTCAACTTCGCTCCCATGGAGAACTTCGAGGAGGAAGCCCTGTCGTCATCCGTATGGAAACCTACTTGCTTTTTCCGTTACGTGGACGACACGTTCGTCATCTGGCCACATGGTATGGATAAACTCCTTGACTTCCTTACACATCTAAGCTCCATACACCCCAACATCAAATTCACTATGGAGACTGAAACGGAGGGTAAATTTCCTTTCCTTGACGTCTTGGTCAAGAGAAGGGTTGACGGCACCCTAGGTCATGGGGTGTATCGGAAGACAACGCACATTGATCTGTATTTGCACGCAGACAGCTGCCACCACCCTTCACAGAGGAATGGGATACTTAAAACTCTAGTACATAGGGCGCGCACTATCTCTGACGCAGAGAGTCTACCCCAGGAATTGGAACATCTGAGAATTGTATTTCGAAAAAATGGGTACTCAGAGTGGCAGATTTAACGTGCTCTCCGCCCAACCACTGCAGCACAACCTGTTGAGATGGATGAAGTCACGAGGGAGGAGGTAGGAACTGCATTTATTCCATACACAGGCGCACTCTCGGGGAAAATCGCCCGCATTCTGAAGAAACACCGTGTCGGAACTGTGTTTTGTCCTCCGAATAAAACTCGTGCACTGGTGGGGAGCGCCAAAGATGACCTCGGTTTGAGGAAGGCCGGCGTGTACCAGATTCCGTGTCAATGTGGCAAGTCGTATATTGGTCAGACGATGCGTACCGTCGAGGATCGATGCCGTGAACACCAGAGGCACACTCGACTGATGTATCCGAGCAAGTCGGCGGTCGCTGAACATTGTTTGTCGGAAAATCACGCTATGGTGTATGACTGCACGAGGATTCTGGCACAGACGTCGAGATACTGGGACAGCGTTGTTAGAGAGGCCATCGAAATTCGCACCAATGACGACCTCATAAACCGTGACTGTGGCTATAATCTTAGCAAGGCTTGGGAACCAGCGATCGGGTTAATCAAGAGTAAATCGAGCAAACGTATAGTTGTGACGACCACGGCGGACAGAGCCATCACACCGACGTCATCTCAGACGCCGTCGCAATCTGTTCCACCGCGCGACCGTGGCGCGGGGCGCGTACGGCGGAGGGAGCGCGCCGCGGGAGGAGGGTATTTAAATCGGCCGCCGCCGCGACCGAACCCAGTTCCCTCTGAGCAGCCATAGCGTACGGATCTCCGTGCCGGCACGTTCACAGGAGCTCAGTCCGTCAGTTCACCTGATGATGGCGACGTGTATGATCGCCGAAATATTGTGCCCGTTGGACACTATAGACCGGCAGCACACCCGTGGACATTTTGATAACCAATGCAGATGTTCACACTACCTGTAACAGCATGACATAATTACTGACAACAGAAATTTTGACTGTTAGTTGCTCCTAACGAAGGGCATGGAGCAAACCATCGAAAGCTCTAAGATTTATTGTGAATTGATATGGCAAGAAGTACAAGAATGTTATAAATGTGGTGCCTTGAGAGACTTATTTCTCACATATGTCTAACTTTTTTCTGTTATCCGATTTTTGTGAAATGAAGCCTAAACAGAGCCAAAAGCAATACTCAAGTTACCTGCGAAAACTCCATGAAAATTTGCTTAATAGTTTTGGAGATTAGTGTGTTCAAACAGAGAGACAAGAAAGTTTTAGTAAAACTTGACGTATTTTTCCCCCCATGATCCAGTTTTGGGACCTAAAATCTGTGTGGTGTACCAGACTATGCTCAAGTTATGTGGGAAAACCCAATGAAATTCGTCTAGTGCCGTAGTTTTGGAAATTTGCATGCTCAAAGAAAGACAGACAGACACAACAGTTTTACAGATTTATTATTATTGTAGATGTAATGTTTTTCCATTGTAGAAATACCGAGGGCTATTCAGGTCCTGAGTAATTTAAAAGCATCAGCGAGCTGACCACATGGCCCTCCGTAACTGCATCCAGTGATGAAGCCTCTGCTGAGGATGACACTCTGGCCAGTCAGGACCCTTGGGCCTTCATGGCCTGTTCAGGGGAAGTTAAGTTTTAATTTTTAGTTAAATATTAAGGTGGATGTTATTAGACACCGAGCAAACAAAGGAAGAGGTGCTTTCTGTGTGTAAATGTATATGAGGATATTAATAAAGTTTTTATATGGGTATATTTGTTTTCTGATTCCCTATCTTACCCATGGTGAATTACATGTGTCTCTTTTGGATGGTAATATTTTCAGGGTAGCTGAAGTAGATAGAATTCCAGTTCACAGAGTAAAGAGCTATTGTTTGACTTATCTTTGTAAAAAAAGACATCACAGTAAAAATATCTTTTCTCCTGTATGAGAAAGACTGTTTTCCATTTACAGTAGCTCCCACCAGCCACCGCGCCGAGTGTCAACTTTGTTTGTGCGTGTAATACATGTGACAGTGAGAGGCAACTAAGCAATGTATAGTTAAAAGTGCAGCAGCTCATTATAGATCTGGCGAACTATTATTTGCATTCCCCTACATTGTAGGCATTAAAATCATAGTCTTCTAGATATGTAGAACTTCTCATCTTCCTGATACTGAAATGAAATTTGCTTATTCTCATCAGCACTTCTATTTTCTTTTTAATTGTTGCATCACAATTTGGTCATCATCCAACATTGTACCCATTCTGTACTTGGCAGATAGTGCTTGATACCTCAAAAATACAGACAGCACGTTGACAGCCATAAACATCTGACAAGGCAACCTCCCCATCGCACCCCCCTCAGATTTAGATATAAGTTGGCACACTGGATAGGCCTTGAAAAACTGAACACAGATCAATCGAGAAAACAGGAAGAAGTTGTGTGGAACTATGAAAAAATAAGCAAAATATACGAACTGAGTAGTCCATGCGTAACATAGGCAACATCAAGGATGACAGTAGTTCAGCAGCGCAGTGGTCCCGTGGTTAGCGTGAGCAGCTACAGAACGAGAGGTCCTTGGTTCAAATCTTCTCTTCATTCAAAATTTTAATTTCTTTATTTTCGCAAAGTTATGATCTGTCCGTTCGTTCATTAACGTCTCTGTTCACTGTAATAAGTTTAGTGCCTGTGTTTTGCGACCGCAACGGTAAACCGTGCGATTAGTAAACGAAAGGACGTGGCTCTCCAATGGGAACCGAAAACATTTGATCGCAAGGTCATAGGTCAACCGATTCCTCCACAGGAAAACGTGTCTGATATATTCTACACGACACTGGTGACGGCATGTGCGTCACATGACAGGAATATGTTGTCGACCCACCTAACTTGTACACTTGGTGAATGGGTAAAAAGATTCTTCTACCTTACCCGATTTCGGTTTTCTTGTGGATGTGATAATCACTCACAAAAAAGTGATGAAAACATAAGAGTTTGTCACATGAACTGAAAAAAAAATTAAATTTTTCACTAGAGGACCTCTCACTCCGCAGCTGCTCACGCTAACCACGGGACCACGGCGCTCCTGATTCTGAATTAGCCTTGATGTTGCCTATCTTGCACATGGGCTACCCAGTTTGTATATTTTGCTTATTTTTTCGTTGTTCCACACAACTTCTTCCTGTTCTCTCGATTGATCTGTGTTCAGTTTCTCAAGGCCTATCCACTGTGCCAACTTATAACTAAATCTGAGGGGGGTGCGATGGGGAGGTTCCCTTGTGAGTAACTACATAACCAAGCACATTTAAAGATTGTAGCGAGATGATGTATAATGGTGATCGAAATGGGAAGCTGTTATGGATACGTAAATGGTGTGCTGTGCTTAGCAGTGCTGGAGTACTAGATATTCTTCCGGTTTTAATGTCCCTGTTAATACTCACTGATTAAATGGATATTGAGCCAGACTAGTTTGTGATCACCCTATCCAATAACAACAGAAAAATATTTTGTTCATAGTGGGAGACAAACCAACACTTCCCAACACATTAAAGACATGCTGAGTAGTATTTCCTTTTGCTGACTGCCACTACAGATTGCAGATATCTGCCAAAACACCTGAGAAAATGCACCTGATGACTCTTACAAGCGAGAGCCTGTGTCTCTGATCACTACAATAGTGGTGGCCAGATACTTTTGATCAGCGAGTTTAAGCACAATGCCGAGAGTATGGTGGATTCACTAGATTAAGTTTCGCAATTAGACTGGTGATGGTCAGCACTGATAGGAAGGATGTATCAGCTGCTCCACTGCTGCAGCTGGCCTCAGGCCTTATCTAGCCGGGCAGCTTAGTGGATGGTGTGACCTCTTACAATAGTGGCATGTCGCAGGGCCACTGAAACATGTCACTTCAAGGTCACTCCCCAAGCGCCATAGAGTTGGTAGTATAACTAACAAACGAGTGAGGAACAGGAGCCGCCGCGTCTTCTGAACCAATAACAGCACCCAAGAAAAGCCGGTTCCAGCGTCGACGCTACCACGTTGCCGGCTTCCATGTAAACATTGTCTGTTAGTGCGCGAACACCTGCTGTTGTATTGTGTTACCTCCTCGACTACAGTTTTTGTTTGTTAAACAATGTCATCAAAACGATGTTCACCAAATGACAATGCGTTGTGCCGTTGAGTGCCATTAAATAGTCAGGCTTTGGAATTGCTATGGAGAACGCATAAGTTTTACGAGCAAAAAAAAAAAAAAAACTGTTTTTGTTCTTGGGCATGCATATATACCTGCCGATAAAGTTATAGCATACCTCGAAAACTAGGACTCAGTGAAAAAACGGTTATAAGGAAAGGGGTGCTACTTCAAGACTTACAAGATAGTGAAGTTAACAGTGTTGATTACAGCCCCTGTGGGAGAAACAGTGTGTTTTTAAGTACTCCGGGAAAGAAAAAAAAAGCAGCCTCGTCCTGTTACAGATATTGATTCTTTCCAATCCGATACAATTCGTCGGCACATATACGGATACTATAAAAGGAAAGAATACCCCACAACTGCAAAGTTGCTAATTTCTTTAAAAGAAAGTGAACTTTCCTCAGGGGGTGGGGGGGAAACGTCACTTAAGATGATATTAAAAAGTATGGGTTTCCGTTTTAAAAAGTTAGATGGACGAAAACTGTTACTAGAAAAAGCTCATGCCATTTCAGCTCGTACCATATTCTTACACAAAATTGTAGGAAAGGACATACACTCAGTCATATGATTAGACGAAACCAGGGTCAACCCTGGGAAATCAGGTGAGAAGTGCTGGACAGATGATACTCCGAATAGCAGTGGTCATCAGCCAACACGAAGACTATCCCGACTAATTGTGGCCCATGCAGGATCTTCAAACGGCTTTGTGCCTGAAGTAAACCATTGCATGAAATTTTGAAGAGTTTGCAGAGGTAAAAGTCCATAGCGTATACTTTCCGTATGCTCGATTTCAGTTGCCACTAGAAATTTCAAAAAATTACATTCAGACGAATAAAATTCATGAAGTAAGACACTTTGATATTGTTTTGAAATAAAGAAAATATTAAGCATCGAAGAAGGTTTAAACTGCGAACCATCCACTTAGCAGCCAAACACTTTAACCATTACGCTATCGCAGGTCATCGCTCAGTAGACATCCTGGAGGACTTTAAAATATCACACAAACTATCGACAAACATTGTTGGTATGACTGTGAATTACCCACGTCTCGTCGAAGTACAATAGGAAATAAACAATTACCGCTGTTCTTTATTGCGAAAAAGCGGTTAGTGAGAATGATACAAACACCTATCCTTGCTATCGCCTGAAGTAGGAGGCTTTTTGCTTGTTTGGTTTAATTAATTAATAGAATATGAAGTAATTGGTATAAAGAATCCTTTTCCAAACTTCCTATAAAAGAAATTCTGCTATCAAGACATTGCTTTTGTTCAATTACTTTATTTATGACTGAAAGTTTCTAAAACTGAAGACACTCGTTCGTGCTCTGCACTGCAGTCGAGCTCAGGCAACGTCGTTCTCTGTTCATTGGCTGACTGTGTTTTGTGACGTCAGATGCGCAGAACGAAACTAAACTCGGCCGCCGTCATAAATGACGCGCACTTTAGTGACTGTAAGCAAACTATGGTGCAATGGTTGCAGGCGAGAGACATTGCTGCGGACATTAGCATGTCAAAGCTGCTGTTATACTCGCTCGTAAAACAAAATAAGCCTGTGACGCCTAAATATGTTGTAGACGAACTTGCAAGCGAACAGGATCACTTGGTAATTAGGCTACCGTCTTATCACTGCCATTTTAATCCAATTGAATTGGTTTGGAGTGAAGTCAAGGCGTACATGAGAAGTAACAAGGAGACTTTTACTATAACAGAAGTGGAAAGACTGCTATATGAATGTCTTGCTACTGTAGGTGCTACCTCATGGAGGAAAAAAGTAGACCATGATGCTAAACTGATAAGAGAAGCACAGACTACAGATGTCATTATAAATGATAACGAACAATTACTGATTTCTCTTAATGATGATGATGATGATGAGGATGAAGACAACGCTTTTGGCGCCGATTCCGATGATAGTGAAGGAGAATTGGATGGAACTGCGCCATTGACATCATAAATTGGTGAGTGTAAATATATACAGAATTAATTCTTGCTCTCTGCAATCGGCTAGGCTGTGTGAATAGCGTGTTATTTGGTATGCTTAGATTTACATTATTATATGACGTTTTACATGCAGCTGTTACTGTAACAATTTGGAATGACTTTTCATAGATATTGTCACTAACTTCAGGTGTTTTTATTTTCCGGTTTCATATACTATCAAACGCTTTGTCTCCGTCGTCGTTCTCTCCATTGTTAGAAAAACGTAGTTTGTTGCACTTACGTATAAACGTTGATTGTAGCTTACATTTACAAAACGTACTTTGGAGTCGTGGGAGTGTGTGGTGGCAGCTATTGCAACCTCGCAATCGCAGTGTAGCCAAACACACGCGAGCTGTCAAGTGACATGTTTAACCGGCTCAGTTATAGTTGGGCGCCAGACATGGTGGTGGCAGCTGAGGTGCACCTCTGGCCTGTGTGTAAGTCAGTTTACACTACTGATATTTCATTGTAAAAATACAGAAACCAGCCCTTTTTAATGCGTTTTATTTATGCCAATATGCATTTCGGGTTTGCATCCATCTTCAGCTGGCAAATTACATGGATCTTCAGTTTCTACAGTATTACAATCTCGACAGCAGTTTGGACGCTGCAGCAAGCATTCTCCTCTCCTTGTTTTTTCTTGGCTTTTCTTCTTTTTTGCACCAACACAAACACTTTTTATCACGTATTTTACACAGGCGCACTGCGTTATTCGCCATGTTGTTGACTGTTCACACTACATCTCTGATCAAGGTGGAGGGGGGCAGCGTGCAATGGCTGCCAGCTGTCAAACTGGCAGGGGCTCTTGTGGTAATTCAGATGGAAGCACAGACCTTGTATGTATTTTTTGTTGGTTTTAAATAAAGTACACACCTCCTCCTCCAATCCTATTCTATTGGTAGCTCTGGTGCAATTTTGCAAGTTTGTGTTAGTGGCCTGCAGTGTTTGATACATGTATACAAAAGTTCCCACCATTATTTACAAGTTCACAGTAGTATCACGGTGTCAGACTGCTCTTAGACAACCTGATAGTATGTGAGCATCTGTTTTTAACACATATAAGCACAAGACTAAACCAACGTATAGTGTTTTCCAAAACTGCAGTAGCCTGTCAGTTGTTTAAATACCCAATTTTTCTCTAATTTGTTTAAATAATGCATTGTGGTAATTGTTAAACGTTTAAAGTCTCATATTTACGATCTTAAAATGGTTCTTTTGGAAAATCAGCAAAATCTCAGACAATCGTAAAATTGTAAGTAGTGACAGAAGAAAGGTGGTGGAGTGCTTGCAGAAATACCACTGGGCACAATACTCTGCTACAAATTCCAGAAATGAATTTATGCGAAAGACATCTCAGGTGTTCAGATAGGATTAACAGGATTAGAGACAGAACACGAGTGGGGAGGAGTCCATCCACTGGTTGGTCCTCATGACACTCTCACTGTGGTATACAGAGCACAAGGGATGTACAATAGGCCTGCATAAAGGGGAGGGGAGGAGAGGAGGGAGAGCAGAGATAAATCACACAGCTGCCTCAGAACAGGAGGACATTGTCCTTGGAGGACACTGACCTTTGGCCTTTCTCATAAGGAGAACAATGAGCCCCAATGAGGTAGAAATGGTACTGATCCACTACTACATTGTAAACTGTACTTGCAGTCAGCAACACATAGTGAACTTTTGTATCTCCTGACAATGCCAATCGTGGCAAATAATTTTCTTTGCTACTTGCACTAAAGTTTGTTATTTATCAGATGATTTTTGGGTCATGTGAACCAACGCTACTATTTGACCCTGTTGTAACTTATCATAATGATGTTGCTGAAACATAGACACCTTTTCCTTCTTTCATGAATCTGATGAAGGTCCTAATGATCAAATTAGGTGATAGAGTGAAATGAAGAACTTTGTGATCAAAAACTATTTTAGATTCTACAATTTGTTGAACACTGAATCACTGCAGTTCAGCTACTCACTGCAGTTTATTTTATTTCAAACACGTGTTCACATATCACTGAGCTAGTGGAATTACATCAGATGTGGTAGGAAAGATTACTCAGTGTTTCAAAAATATAGCTGCTTATAGTTTTATGGATGTTGCAGTGGGCTGATTATCTTATTGTCAGCTCTAAAGAGATTTATCTTTACTACCTCTAATGGAACTGTGTGTTGAATTTGTGTTATAAATAGCTGTATCAGTTTTCCTAGATTCTGCCAAGGATGACTGTGTAACAACAGAATCAAGCCTGTTTAAGATACCATAGCAGCGTCTAAGTCATACATTAGTCAACATAACCTACACAACATAGCTACTATGGACAATGATAATATAGGCACCTGTACTGATCAGATAAATAAAGAATAACATCTTATTGTTTGCCTCTTTCAGTACTCTGAAGGAGATCATTGATACATACCTATCAGACTAACAGGAAGAGTGGCTATTTGGTTAATAATACTTGATAAATGGCGCATGTAGTATTAAATAATATCAGTTACAGGAGTGAGTTAACAAGAAATTATTGAGAACTTGTCAGAAGAAAGACCTGTAACAACATGAAAAAAATTCTCCACTATATGCCATGTTAGAAAAAAATCTATTTTTTAAATTAATAATAAGGTGCAATTTTTGAGGATGAAAATATGTGTCTTAGCTACACCTGTCACAGGATAAGCATGAAAAATCAGGTTTTAATGGCACAGTATAAATAGACAATTCCAGCTATGAAATAGAGACTGATCAAGCATAGCTGAAATATATCATCCAAAGATTCCACAACAATACAGACAAAAGCAATCACCAGAGACTGATAGTAATTGTCTCTTGTATATACCTGGAGTTTTTATAGTCATCTCCAATGGGATTAAAAAAAATTATTCCACTAACCGATTGCTTAAGACAAGCCTAAGCAATGTGTCAGAGCTCTGTCATCAATAAAATAACAGGTACTTTACATGGGCATCACTGCCACGGGGGGACAGGGGAGATGTGTCCCTTCCAATATTTTTTGAAAAGCAGTTTCAATTTTTTGTACTTAGTTGACAAAAGATAACGTTAAATGAATATTTCCAAACTTAATTAATCACACATATTAAAAGCTCATGTGCAGTAAGGATTAATGGTTTACAGGATTTACTAACATTCTACTAAATCAGATCCATTTGTATTATTCACTAAAAAGACAATATTCCTAGTTTCAATGAATTGTGTTGGTGTGACTACAAGTGATGAGGCAGCAGGGTAGATAAACATGAATCTGTTTGGTTGTGCTGTAAGTATGTATGAGGAGTGGCCAGGTGGTAGCTGGCTAACAGTCAGATGCCACACAACAATCACTTACAGTCCAGTGTTGTATAATGACAAAGTTGTAGTCAAGAGTAATTGCTATTTATTCATTGTTGACTTTTTTTTAAAAAAAGCCAGAGAATGATTCTTCTATAAGGATAGAAGTTGAAGCAATGAACTAAAATTTGTGCCATGGTTGGGACTTGAACCTGGGTCTCCTGCTTATGCATCCAGAAAAATGTTATACCATCAAATCAAAGGAATGACGCTAAGTAAATATTTATTACAAAAGTATTCCAGTTTACTCAGTTTTTCAACTACAATGTAGTAGAATGCCTAGTTTATAGGAATTTAACAACAGTGTTTTAAACTGATCTAAATATAGCATATAGCCTAATATGGTCTATACATATTATTTCTCCTCCTGCTTAGACCCCCTTGTGATCTATACCCTATCTAACTAGACATTCCCTCCAGCCATTTAGTGTTGGTGATGCCCATGGGTACTTGGGTCTAGCATACATCAACTGCCTCAACACAAATTATCACAACAAGAACAGCGACTAAGTTTAGAATACATTTACAATGCATTAAAAGTTGTTAAAGTCTGTAAACATTGATGACATGTTCCTTTAGAATTCTAGCCCCTCAATTGATGAATGAAGGACTCTGTAGTGCGATGTAGGTGAGCAATTTGCATTACAGAGTTTCCTTTTTTGTGTTTGTCACATGATGTAATCAAATGAATCAGGAATGTTGATGCACAAATTACAAAAGCTATGTGTCAAAAGATCGCAGTCCTCCATGGCGCACATCCTCGCTGTTGAATGTTACATTATCAATACCATCCTGGCGTTTCACTTCAGCTGTTTTCTCTGAAACAAGAAAAATGTAGTTAATGGATGCTACGATATCTATTGTGTATTCTAAATTGTACTGTTCTTACACAATAATTATCAGATGACAACTTTGAATTTCAAAAACGAAATGCACGGGAAACTATCACACAAGTTATACTACTACAAACAGTGCAACATCCAAAAGTATCAAATCGTATCAGAGGAAGGCTGACAATGAAGTGACTATGTTACTGGCCAAACTCGATTTTAGGATGAACTAGTTTTGCCTAGGCCAAACTCGTTCATCCTGTTAGTCTAGGTCGAATTGGTTTATCCTAGTTAGAATTTACATGCTTTAGGATAAACTGGTACGTCCTAGGCTGAACTAATGTTGCCTACTCGGAAAGCATGTCGCTGCCTGTACGAACGGGGAATCACTGAATCATCTCTGGCTCGCCCCTCACGCCTCTCAACCGCTCTTCGCTAATACTGTTCTTTGTTTTGAATGGTATTTTGCGTCGACGAGTGCACATGTTAAGTTGCTGGTTGCGTTTAAAAGATTTTATTGTAATCCTAGTGTAATTATTATGAGGTGTTTCGTTATGGATGAGCCTTCGTGTAGTAGACAAGCCAATCTAAAGCTGTGTAGGGAAAAGTTTCTGGAGAAAATTTTGCAGAGTGAAAACAAAAGTCTTCTCATTATAAAGTGTTATCAGTAGACGAATATGCGGATTTGGTTAAACAAGTAGAAGATGCGGAAAAGTTGGAAAAAAGAACATCATTACAAAAAAGAATACTGAAACAATTTGCTGTTTTGAAAATTGGCGATGTGAAGAAACTCGTTGCATGGTGTGAAGGGAATATAAAATACTTTGTTCCAACTGATGAACTTCATGTCTAGGCTAGTTTCAAAGCCAATTCTCCATTCAGAAATGAATAGCAGATGCCAAGTCGATTTGATTGATTTCCAGACACAACCAGATGGAAATTTAAAATTCATTCTAGTTTACGAAGACCATCTCACAAAATTTGTTCTCCTTTGTGTGTTAACATCAAAGAGGATAAAGAAGTGGCTTATCATTTGAACGACATATTTGTAACTGTAGGGGCACCATGCATTCTTCAATCTGATAATGGGAGAGAATTTGTCAATAATGTTATAAGTGAACTTGCAAAGCTTTGGCCAGAACTGAAAACTGTGCGTGGAAAACCAAGGCACAGCCAAAGCCAGGGTTCTGTTGAACATGCCAAGCGAGACTGCAAATATAAGTTCTTGGTTAAAGGACAACAATTCGGCGAAGTGGTCGGAAGGATAAAGGTATGTCCAATTCATGAAAAATGGAGCTTACCACTGTGGCATAAAACAATCACCTTACAAAGCATTATTCACAATAGAACCTAGAGTGGGACTTTCCACTTCCTCATTGCCTCAAGAAATCATAAATGATATTCAGGATGAAGATGACCTAAAGAAGGCAATCAAAGATGACAGCAATACTGAGCAGTATAAAGATAGTGATGATGATAACATTGTAAAAATTGACACAAACAACATTCAAAATGCTAGAAAAATTGCGACAGAAAATTTAAAAAAACAAGGTAAAAGAATGAAAGCTTCCTCTGGCAAATCCCATCCACCAACAGACATTGGAGGCAACGTAATCATAACTATTCCAGATGCAGAAAAAGCAGAGGTGACCTTCAAAACATAATTGGAGTAATACTTCAAAAACTGGTGAGAGCCTCTACAAAGTTGGCACCAAACATGGCGTACTTCAAAAATATTATTGCAGGCATAGTTTTATTAAAATTTTCCATAATTGTTTGTAATAAAATATTAAAAATATTTGTTTTACTTCGTTTTTATTTTTTTAGAACTGATTTAGAGGCCTGCATTCAGAAGTTTTTAGATGTGGTAGATATTAACCAGGATATTGAAATACCTTTAATGACTGCAACCATTAGGGCAAGGCTTCGTGAAATGCAGTTGCATGAAAAACTGTACAACAAATAAATGCAATTGTAAGAAAAACAAAGTACTCTGCAGTTCTAAGTGCCACCAAAGTAAACCTTGCAAAAATAAGTAAATAAGCAAATTGCAGATAAGGTGATTTCTGTAGATGGATGTATATAAGTTGATCTAGTGATAGACATGAAATTACTGATTAGTTAATAAATTAATTTAATGAATCATATTGACAATTTATTCAATTTACTTTGGATACAAACTAGGATAAACCGATTTGACCTAAGCTAAAGTGTTTTATCCTATCGGTAACAGGATGAACGAGTTTGAAACTAGTTCATACCAAAATCGGGTTTGGCTGGTAACAACTATACACAAACAAAACGCCACAATTAAATTACAATTTAAATCTATAGAAATACTTTTTCAATACAGGTCATTTGCAATAAGTATTTATACATTACTTTGTAGTACACTAATGACAAGACATCGATTATGAAGAAGAAAAATTTAAACAATATTTTGGATCAGACTGGCAACACATGGATACTGTGTTGCACACAAAATACATCAAAACTAAATCAACATTTGCAATAGCAGACTCTCATTATTCTCCTCATTATGTTAATAGAAATTTAGCCAGAATACAGTGGTGTGGTGCTGGAGGTAGGGAGGAATATGCACTATTACAAATGTACTATTTCTGTCTAAGTATGCATTGTCAATAAACTGCAGTTGTCAAATTGGCTACATTAGAATTTGTGCAATATATTCAATGATTCTGAATCTCTGAGTAC
This sequence comes from Schistocerca nitens, assembly GCF_023898315.1. Taxonomy (NCBI): domain Eukaryota; kingdom Metazoa; phylum Arthropoda; class Insecta; order Orthoptera; family Acrididae; genus Schistocerca; species Schistocerca nitens. The sequence continues at coordinate 115,598,577 of NC_064614.1, read as the reverse complement.
AAATAAATAAAAATTTTGGAGAATATTCACTCTGCTATACATCATACAAAAAATGTTTGATTATTTTACGACTTTAGCAGGTTCAGCTGTGATTTATATTTCTTCCCTGATCTGACAAATGATGAATGTGTCTACCTGGGGAACAATACTTAGCTGGTGGCAAGTGAACCATTCAAATGTTCAAGAATCAAGGACAAAAGGCTTAGTTGGTGGTGAGTGAACCAGTCAAAAGCTCAAGAAGCAATGGTCATGACAGCCTGTGTGAAACCACTTCACTGGATGGATACAGCTATCTTATTTTATACAAAAGGCAATCTTTTCAAAACTGCGTGTTTACTGATAACATTCTCTCTGGCTCCCAGCTGCATCAAGTGGTTTAAAATCCACAAGCTTTTGACCGAGTTCTCTTTGGCCATCGTCAATTGGTGACTAACGTGTGGTTGCTGCTGCCATCCTTCTATAGCAGCACTACCTCCTGTGACTTCACTGTGGCACAGTCCAGTGCCATATGAGTAATGTTTGTTCATGCAACCATGCACTCACTTTAACCTTACGATGGTCAAGTCCCAAGCTGTGTTTAAATGCAGAGTGTTCTCAGCATTTTGATAGTGTCCCAGAAACGACTTGTCCTTTTAATAACACATGTTTCATCGAACGCAATTCGGTTTCCTTACCATGTTCTGCTAATGCTAATTTCTCAGAATACCAGTGGTAGAAACACCTCTCATGTTCATATTTCGCGAATCATTCCACTGAAGACTTGTAAGCAGAAGACCCAACAAGGAGAACCTAAAGCAGATTAAGTTTTTGGCGTTCTGTGGCTCACTAAGAAGGCAGAAAATCGATTCAGGCCTTCAGCAAAATTTCGACAACTCACTAGCGCTGTGAAAGATGATGTAGGCCTCATAATATTAGGAACATAGAGAATCCTGTGGCAGTATGGACAGTTTTATGTTAGATTATACACAGTATTGATCAGAGCCACATCACACATGAGTGGCGTTTACGCCTACAGTATCCCGAGAAATTAGCAGTATCAGAACATACTCTGGAATATCGAACTGCATTTGATGAAACATCTCTTATTAAAACAACAAATAGTTTCTGAAATAGCATCATAAACGAAGCAGTCGAGACGAAAATTTCTGAAAACACATTCAGTAAAGATGACGGTTTGTAGTGAAATGCAGGTTGGGACCTGTCTACTGGAAGGTTGAAGCAAGTGTGGTGGTGGTGTTACCAAAAAGTTACAGTTCCTTATATGGGATGAACTGGGATCCAGTGACGTCTCAGACGGTAGTCACCACTTGATAATGGCCAAGGAGAGCTTGGTCGAAAGCTCATGATCTTTACACCACTTGACGCATATGAAACCCTGAGTGAATTTTATCAGTACTCCACCACTGCTAAACTATGTACTGATATATCTGGTTCTTTACTGTTCAAAGAGTGATTCCAAAGGAAGTACAGTATTAATTAGGACTGTACTCTGATGGGACTGAGTTGTAAGCCACACTATCCAAAACCACTCTCCAGAGCAATAAGATATTTAACACTCTATGTCTTCTGACTATTCAGATCAAAGACTAAGGCACGATAAGGCATGAACAATTTGGTACCAAGAAAACAAAGTTAAAGGTAAAACGCCTCCAACGACATAAGCTGATGCCTCGGATTGACGTATACTCATTTTTGTTTGGAGTGCAGTTAAATGCGACAGGAACAAACGCAAACAGACTCACCTGAGGGAGGATCGTTCCAAGGTTGAGCCTCCGCTGATGTGAAGATAGCATACACCAGGTATGCCACCACTGACAGTGCCACAGTCACGTAGAACACGTTGTTCCAGCCTGCCCGTGTTTGCTGAGGGCACAACAACACTCTCTCAGCACTATACATCCACTCTATCTAGTAACTACAATACCATATATATGTAAATAAGTTATACAGAACTGCAACCAGTCACTTTTTTGAATAATTATGTTTTATTCCATGAACCGGTTTTCGAACCTTTTCAATTTCATCTTCAGATGGTTCAGAAAGTTACATCATTATTGCTAGCATAATGCTGGGTGCTGGCTCTGTGACAAAAAAAGATGGAACACACTTTAATGTAACGCCATGACTATAGCTTATCTGTCGATATGGATGTAAATTTAGTTTTTCACTTTCTGCGACAGTATAACCGAAAAAAGCCGCCTATACTGTCGCAATAAGTGAAAAACTAAATTTACATCCATATCGACAGATAAGCTATAGTCATGGCGATGCATTGAAGTGTGTTCCATCTTTTCGTCATAGAGCCAGCACCCAGCATTGTGCTAGCAATAATGATGTACCTTCCTGAAAACATCTGAAGATGAACCTGAATAGGTTCGAAAACCGGTTCATGTAATAAACTATAATTATTAAAAAAAGTGACTGGTTGGAGCTCTGTATAACTTATTTACATTCAATATACAGTCACGGTTCTAAAATATCCGTAATGGTTAAGCATAAAATACCATATTTTTTCCAATGAAGCAATGTGGGAGTTTCACAGCAAGCATCTATGAAAAGTTATATAAGATCTGATTTTCTGTGGCATTTCCGAGACTGGGATGAGCTTCAGTGTCAGCAGAATTTTATTACTTGTTCATTGATTTAAAACCGAATGGTTTATCAAATTTGTAGTCTTCTACACGATGTACTGAAATGCTATGGCTGAGTCTCTCTGTTCCTCAGGGTGGCTACTTGCTTTAAATGTACAAAAACGTAAAACTGTACACTTCACAAAACGAAAAAAAGTATATCCTACACCTACAATACCAAAGAGTCACAGCTGGAACTGGCCAACTCGTACAAATACCTGGGTGTAACACTTTGTAGAGATATGAAATGGAATGCGTAAGTAACGTGGTAGACTTCGGTTTATTGGTAGAATACTGAGTGTGTGCAATCAATCTACAAAGGAGGTTGCTTACAAATCACTAGTGCGACCCATTCTAGAATATTACTCAAGAGCGTGGGATCCGTACCAAATAGAAGTAACAGGTGATATTGAACGTATACAGAGAAGGGTAGCACGAATGCTCACAGGTTTGTTTAATCCTTTGGAGAGTGTCACAGAAATGTCGAAAGGAACTGAACTGAAAGACTCTAGAAGACAGACATAAACCACTCAGAGAAAGCCTGCTAACAAAGTTTCAGGAACTGATTTTAAATGGTGTCTCTAGGAATATGATACAACCCCCTAGGTATCGCTCATATAGCGATTGTGAATATAAGATTAGAATAATTACAGCACGAAGAGAGGCATTCAAACAATCATTCTTTCCGCGCTCCATACGAGAATGGAACGGGGAGAAACCCCAATAACTTGTACAATGGAACGTACCCCCTTCCACGCAATTCATGGAGGTTTGCAGACTATGGATATAGATGTAGATGTAGTGGCTCAAGTGTGTGCCTGTTCTGTGTTGATTATTGCGACGACTGCTGGTATGCTGGAGTGTTCTGTTTGTGTTGTTATTGCTGACTGTGAGAATAAAAGGATGAAACTAATGCTGACACCTAGACTTCTCACAAGTAAACCTTTTCTCATTTGATACCGATTTGCCGGAAACCCATATGTTTTCTGAAAGCTTATGTTAGAAACAGAAAAACTGTGAGATCTTAGCCGGCCGAAGTGGCCGTGCGGTTAAAGGCGCTGCAGTCTGGAACCGCAAGACCGCTACGGTCGCAGGTTCGAATCCTGCCTCGGGCATGGATGTTTGTGATGTCCCTAGGTTAGTTAGGTTTAACTAGTTCTAAGTTCTAGGGGACTAATGACCTCAGCAGTTGAGTCCCATAGTGCTCAGAGCCATTTGAACCATTTGTGAGATCTTAGGGGCATAGGGACACGCGTTTAGGAGCTATAGGACTCACTAAGTATCAGTAGCACGTGTATAGATGGACATATTCCCATCATGACGCCTCTGTTGCTTGTATGTTCATGTATGTTCCCGTATGTTGCTATCAAGTATTAACATATTATACGTCTTCTTACATTCAGACGGATCAGAAAGTCGTTGTGGCTGCCTTAGCTCCCGGTTCGGAACAAGCAGTCGGTCTCCGAACATCCAGGAATCGGAAATGATAAAACAAACTACTCTCCTGGAAAATGGTATGGAGATTGTGGAAGAGATCGGGACATATAGGACTTACTGGAGGCGATGGAGAAGAATGGGACGAGGAAATGGACTTTGGAGATGATGGTCGATAATGAACAGCAATGCTCGTCGTAACAGTTGCCTCCCTCTGCTTCGAGTTCATCGGCATCCGAGTATATGCCCTCGCTCAAAAGGCGAAAGCATGATGGTCCAGCAGAAATGACAGCAGAGGACTGGACTGCTTACAAGCAGCGCACCTTAGTGTAGTGGGGTACAGATACTACGACAGGCGAACCTCGGACAAAACGTCTGTCGCGTGCGTCAGTAATGAGTCTGTTCAAGAAAATTAAAAACATTAACATTCTGTACAATTTGGAGGAAAAAATGAATAATTTTAGTTGAATCAACTGTTTTTCTATGTCCTTCAGACAATAGGAGGTTGCTTGTCCAATGCAAAAGACAAACAACCAGCCATCACAGAAAGTTGGGTTTATAAAATCACATGCCATGAGCGTCAGTCTTGTTACATTGGGCAGACGGGGAGGTCAATCTCCACCAGGCTTAAAGAACACCATAGAAGCTGGAGAATGAAGCAACCTCATTCAGCGTTTGCGGAACATTGCCTGGAAAATACCCACAAATACAAGTACATAATAGATGTACAAGTCTTAGGGACAAAGGAAAAGGGGGCTAAATTGAACCAATTAGAAATTTTAGAAAATGAAAGACAGATGCGTACATCACCACACCTATTATTAAACGAGCAAACCCAATTCAGTTATTCACCTCTTTTAGATGATATCACGTCTCCAGGACAGAAGTAAAACCTTGGGTCTCAGTTCATCACTAGATAAAAAGTTCTTGGCTATGCATAACTTTAGTCCCATCGAGTTAGTGTAATTGCTGAACTGTTTAATTCCATAGGTAATTGTTAAAAATGGTCATTGAAGTAATTTTACATTAAGCCGTGAATCGATGCATTGAGAAGCTGAGACGTTATCTTTCCCTTACCATCATGCTTATCTGTGCGTTATCATCTTTGGGGATCAGTAATGTACTCGAAAATGGCCTTATAACCCGAAACCTAGGTGGGCAGTAACATTAATAATAAAATTTGTGAAACAAGGCAAAAACAGTGTCTGTTTAGTTGAAAAGATGAATACTCCGTCGATCCAAAAAATCTGCCAGACTGTCCTGCAGAAATTATAAGAGAAGGAAACAGAAGGAGCAATTATTCACGACCGGACATAGCGGCTGTGGGCCCCGCAATTTAAGATAGCGATGCATCCGCAAAGTGCAGTCGATTTTAAAGCTTCTGATTTCCAGGTATATCGCTTCAAGAAGCGGAACAACATTGTTGACAGAGAAATAATCCACACAGTCGGCAGGATAAGGAGGTAAATTTATCGCAAGCGTGCGATGATTTTGTTGCGAAGATTCGCAACCTCATCGTTACAGAAATCTTTCCACCGACACGTGTCTTCAGTGCTGACCAGAGCAGATTTGTCAAAGAGTTACATGGTCATCGAATACTGCAAACCAGAGGAACAACAACTGTTTCCACTGTTGCTGGGTCAGTCTCTGCAACACAGAACAGGTTAATGATTATGCCTGTGATTCCAATGGAAGACTAGATACTGTTGCTGACATGTGTGCTTGTATTCGAGCCAGCGGGAAAATTCACGCAGTCAAAGCCGGCAGATCCTCCGAATATAAGATCGTGTGCTGGAAAAACAGCGAACATGTCGTAAGCAGACCTGAAACGGCCTTAACGTGACGCATTATGGCCGAGTGCGCCTACCTTGGGCCAAACATGCCTGATGACAGGAAGAAATTCCGTGTTTAGAAAATTCATGGTGCTGTAACAATGATCAAGTATTGTCTGAAAAGGCTCTAATCGTGACGCATTATGGCCGAGTGCGCCTACCTTGGGCCAAACATACCCGATGACAGGAAGAAAATTCTGTGTTTAGCGCATTCATGATGCTCTAACAAAGATCATGCATTGTCTGCTTCCGAAGTAACTGATGGCAAAGTCATACAAAGAACTCGTACCTGAAGCATACACGGGAAAGATCCAGCAAATTCATTTTTTCAGACACTACAAATCTTTTGTTCGTTACATAACGGACACAATCATTATCGAGACACGGGAACACATTTGGCATCGCCATGGTTTTCTGGCCCTGCAGTCTTTTTCTCTACATCAGTTCAGTTTCAGCGCCCCTCGTTTCAAGAACTTGATTAAGTATGCTTTTTATAAGAGCGGATACTTGGAAGACGAACCTGGAATGGCGATTGCGCCGAAGGATTACTGTCTCCATTCATTGACAAATGATGGGTGTGCCAAGTGCAGGATCATCGTTTTTGTAAAACGTGCCCGTTGTGAATTGTCTTTCTGCCCGCCTCACTGTTTATTTGATGAATTGCCCATTGATTGTCTCTTGTAATTGATTTTGTTTGAAGTCAACAATTGACAAATCACATTTTCAACAGCCCAGCGTACGTCGTTTCTTTTCAGCGAGTTGTTTCTTCCTTTATGTTGAGATCTCCAACTTCTTACCATATTGTTAGTTCCTATAAACACGTGGAACGAGCATTTTAGCGACTTTTGGTTCCATGTTTGCAACACTTTAGTGACAATGTGGTTCCTGTAGCTCCTAAACGTTTGTCTCTCTGCCCCTATGATTACACAGTTTTTCTATTTTTGACATAAGCTTTCAGAAGCTATATGGATCTCCGGAAAGTCGGTAACAAAGGAGAGAAGGTTTACTAATCAGATTCCTCTCCGACAGCGCACCACAGGATCTCTTACCCGAATGTCCCAACCGTAGATCAGATCATCAACAACAGCGCCCCATGCCCTCACTTGATGGTGTAGCAAGATGGCTGCAAATGCGTTATTCTACCAGAGAAAGATTGTAGATTATACTTAAATTTTGCACTTGCCACTTAAAATGAACGTTGTATCAATGTTTAATATTCATGTGCCATATCAGTGCAGTTACTGCAGTTTGTCGGTGCACGAACTGTGCCCGCTGAAAGTTACGGTCTTTGGATACTTGTTGGAAGTGAAGTAGACTCACTGGTCTGAAAATACGGAGATTTTACAAACTGATATGAGTTTACTATATGTACAATTAATAAACTGGATCAACACTAAAAATGTGAATACAGAATAAACGTATAAATTTGACAGAAAGAATATCTCATGTGGTATGGGATTATCAGTGAGCTGGGCAGTGAACTGGAACACCATCATGCAATAGACACATTACCCTTCGTACCACCAAAAGCACGTCTTTCAGCAGGGCATGCTAAAGCTACCCACAGGAAGCGCAGATATGCCTTGCCTGTTAGGCGTTGTGGAAGGATGACTTGCTCCAGGAGTAGGTAGACGACGGCCCCCTTCAAATATTGAGACTGAACTGATGCTGATAGTTCGCTACCTCCATACCACGGGGATTCTCTGTAGCCTACATGTGGGAGCTGTGACGGTTAGCCGAAACTGCCCTTCGTGATAGTAGCCTCGTCTGTTAATAGAATGGGTGACAGGAACCCCGCTACCAAGGTGGCCTGTGGGAGGAAGCAGTGACAAAACCATCCCCCTGGAGGCAACTATATAATAATAAGAGCTGAAAGTGATCCAAATGGTGTCAATTGTCTTGGAGAATGTTCCACATGGTCGTCTGGCTCACACCATGCCGTGGGTCACCGTACGGGCTTTCTAATAATAAAAATGAAATGATGGTGATGGTGTTGGTGGCCCTCAACTACGTACCCCCCCGACTCAGAATTGAAATATTAAAACTTTGGGCTGGTTTCGTTGTCTAGGGGCTGGGATACGTAGTTACCGCATTACAAGCCAAATACTGCTTAGTCTACAGTATTCAATATGAATATACACATGAATCATGAATCGAATGGTTGAAGGTTCCTATCACTCGGCGATTGCGAATTTTGAACATAATATAGACATTTACATATGAAAGACTGCAATTAAATAAAATGTGCAGGTACTTTCTTAATGACTTTAAATGATGGGTACGATAGTAGAAGTACTTTTGAGAATGTGGTATATTTCTGCAAAACACTTATTGCTGTCGATGGTGCAGCAATTGAATAAAATACAAGTTGAAAAGCAGGGAAACAATAGATTCCTATTGCATGTAATTAGTTATGAACGACAACATAGCTCGCGAGATATTCACTTCTAAACGCATACTACGTCTTCACTGTAGAAACTTCGGAAATCTCACAAGTTCACAAGTCGGCACTCTGAAGTATTTCTATCTCTCGCGACCACGCACAAACCGTTCCACACTCTCCAAGTCTCCCTCGCGACCGTGCGTCCGCCATGCCGTACTGTCCCGGCCTCTCCCGTGTCCTCTCCCGAACTGCCCTCTCGTGTCCTCTCCCATACTCCACGCTCCTCCCCCACTTCCATACAGTCGCTTCCATACAGGCTCTGACTAGAGCGCTCCTGCCATGTCTTTAAGCCAATGCACACTCACACACACATAATGAACACAATCGAAATACTGGATTTACATTTAAGTAACTTGAAACTAAATAAATATTCCTACAGCTGGACCATAAACACGCTGTAACACACATTATTAAATACATAGACAAATTAAATAAACATATATCAAAGGAACAGCAAGCAAAAGTAGGCCAGTAGCCTAATGTCTCTGTGCTTTCTAAAACACAGTAAATATTTAACCAATTTCTTCATGAATAGGATATGTCGGATATAAACAAAGACATAGACAAATAAACGTATTTATAAGCATGCTGCTACCGTTTTTTCGTGTAACTGTAGAGTACTTATGGCCTGAGGCGATCAGTAGTAATTGGCCACTTTGACCTCGAACAACTCATGTACTATTCAAGTTACATGCCTGTAATTTATGCCAATTTGGCTTTACACTAATAGCTTTCTAAACACACGTTGATCGACGAAATCGGATGAACCGTTTAGATTTTGGAAATTCGTTGCTGGGTGTTACTTGTATAATTTACTATCAGATACTAAACTTTAAACTAATAAAGATATTGAAAATCTGATTACACCATCAGAATCGTCGTGCAAATAATAGTATTGTACATGTTTCTTTTTGAGGTATCATGATTCATCTGGCTACTATTAATTTCTATACAAACTGTGAAATGTCTGCCATTATGGTTTCACACAGTCCGCCACCTTTGGCACTCTCGGCATACAAGTCTCCTTCATCGACACAGCGTCACCATGGAATTCCCAGCGTCATGCTCAGGCTGGAACCCTCTTGCTTCGGACAACGTCCGGCACCACGTGGTAGGGCTGCCGAGCACCTGGTTACCTCACAACCTGCCTGGTGTTGATACTGGGATCGCTTTCCAAGATGTTTTGTCTGCACCTTAAAGTGGATCATTTTTGCTCCTTATCGTCTCAGGGGTAGTTTTCTGCAGTTTGCCTCCATTTAGCAAAATCACCCTATTGGAACTATGACTTTCATTCGTCTAACAGTTTTTTTTAAAGATTACTTCATTTCATTCTTCACATGCGGTAACTGCGCTATTTACTCGTAACATTATAGTCATGTATTGATTTCTTTCTTTGTTTTTATTTTTTTAAGGAGTGCTGAAGATTTTTCAGGTTTCTGCAGGAAATTGTTTCCAAAGTATGAAGGGCGTTCAATAAGTAAAGTAACACATTTATTTGTGATAGCAGGTTGGTATTATTCATGATTCCAAAACACCATATTATTCCCCACTCTTCTGGTTACAAAACCCTATTTTTTCAACGTAATGTCTATTCAATGCAACGGCCTTACGCCACCTTCTTGGGAGGGCTTGTGTGCCCGCAGGATACCACTCTACCGGTCGATGTCAGAGCCAAAGCCTTGCTGCATCAATAACCTCCATCGTAACGGGCAATCAACCCCGCGCAGATCGTCCTTTGTTGCTCTGCATGGTCTTTTCTTAGGCGGCGAGGAACCCAGCGGCCACACACCTGAGCACAGCAACAGGCGGACGGGTGTGTCAGCATTGCCAACAGAGACATACAGTTGTGCTACGAGGTGTTCGACTGAGATCCGTCGATCACCTCGAGTGAGGGTGTCCGCACGTTCCGACAATGCAGGAGCCACAGCTGTGTGCAGCCGGCCGGCACACGGGAGATGCGCTACCTTGTTGCGATAATGACGGAAGCCTCGCCCAATGACTCACTGTACCCTTGTTCGCTGCCAAGTCTCCGTAGACATTCTGCAAGCGCCTATGAATATCTGCGATGCTCTGAATTTCCACCAAAAGAAACTCAATGACAGCTCTCTACTTGGAACGTACCTCCGTTACAGACGCCGTTTTGAAGGCTATGTATAGCGCTGTCACCTATCGGAACTTCATGAAACCGTGGGGGCTGCAGCGGGAATACTGAACGATGTCCCACAACAAATTCCGCATTTATTCAACCGAAAGTAGCTGAGAAAAAATACTATTGCGTTACTTATTTAACACCCCTCAAGTATTACTTAACCATTAGGATTAGCTTGAAATTGAAGATGCATTCTAGGTCACAGCATCTAAATGCATCCCTAAAGATAAATTCTTCTTCCCTAATGGATTGGAGTAAATTTCCTTCTGACCTACTTTGAGTTTGGTATCTGCGCTTGTACGGACATCCTCCAGCTGTCAAGCAATTGTATTGTATTGTATGTTAACCGGGGACCCAGAAACGATGGAGAGGCTCCATCCCCGCCGCAGCCGCAGTGGTCCACAATCCCACGACGACTACCGGAGTTCCACTTCACTCCTTTCCCGCCCCACACCGAACCCAGGGTTATTGTGCGGTTGTGCGGTTCGGCCCCCGCGGGACGCCCCAGGGAATGTCTCACACCAGATGAGTGTAACCCCTATGTTTGCATGGTAGAGTAATGGTGGTGTACGCATACGTGGAGAACTTGTTTGCGCAGCAATCGCCGACATAGTGTAACTGAGGTGGAATAAGGGGAAACAGCCCGCATTCGACGAGGCAGATGGAAAACCGCCTAAAAACCATCCACAGACTGGCCGGTGCACCGGACCTCGACACAAATCTGCCGGGCGGATTCGTGCCGGGGACCACGCGCTCTTTCCCGCCCGGAAAGGCGTCCGTTAGACCGCACGGCCAACCGCGCGGGCTGTCAAGGAATACTGTATACTATATAAGGCAGGTAGCAGAATTATAAGGGGCGGCAAATGAAAACGAGACAGATTGAAAAAATGTAAGTAAACTGTTCATTATTTCAGAAGTAATCGCCGTAACTGCTAATACAGGATGACAATTACTGAAGTACATGAAAAAAAACGTAAATTAGTTACAAACTAAGGCGTGTACACACCTTATTCAACATGTAAAAGTCAGTGCAGACATTCGGATTTAGATTACGACATATTAGATATGCCTGCCATCATTAGCATTGATGTGGTGCAGAAGAGTAGTGGAATTCTGCATGACCCGCTGAAGTGTCGGAACATCGATGCTGTCGTTTACTTCCTGAATGGCTGATTTCAGCTCAGCAATGGATTTGCGGTTATTGTTGTACACCTTGTCTTTAATACAGCCCCACAAAAGGAGTCGTATGTGTGCAGATGTGGAGAAGGTGGTGGCCAATCCAGGACCATACCAGTGGCCTCTGGGTACCCTAGAGCCAGAACGCGGTCCCCAAAGTGCTACTCCAGGACATCAAACACTCTCCTGCTTCGATGGGGTTGAGTTCCGTCTTGCATGAACCACATCTTGTCGAAACTAGGGTCAATTTGGATAATGGGGATGGAATCATCTTCCTGCACCGTTCGGTAGTCACCGTGCCATCAAAGAATATAGCACTAATCGCTCTGTGACTGGACATTGCACTCCACACAGTCACCTGTTGAGAGTGTAAAGACTTCTCGATCGCGAAATGTTGATTCTCAGTCCCCCAAAGGCGCCAGCTTTCTTATTGACGAACCCATCCAAAAGAAAGTGGTCTTCGTCACTTAACCAAACCTTACAGCGCATACTAATTCCCGTCACGCCCCGCGGTCAACCGTGCAGTTTGAACGTCCTAACGCAAACCGTTCGGAAGTTATGACGATTTTATTTCATGTAGTTCAGTAATTGTCACCCTGTACATTTATCCCATTGTGAGAAAAGGTGATAAATGTCTTCATGTAAAAATGTCTGTCGTAGCCTGCCAGACCATGATTGTTACACAGGCGTGGTGCTCTTCGTCCAAAGTAAATTGACGGCCACAAATGTCTTTCTTCAGGGCTCCAAATATATATGGAAATCGCATGGGAGAGATCGGGACTGTATGGAGGATGTGTAAGGTCTTCCCACAGAAACTTCCACAGCGAAGTCGAAACATCCACGACACCATGTGTTCGGACATTATCCTACAACAGAATGATGCTGTCTGTTGATGTGCGCAGCGGTACATGGCCACCTTGCAAAAACTGAAGCGCGCCATCGAGTCTAAACGCCCAGAAATGTTGACGGACGGCATTTTGTTGCTGAGTAATGCCCTCCTGCCAAGGTTGTTTCGACGACGCCGCAGAAGTTTCGCTGGGAAGCCCTCCATACAGTCACGATCTCTCTCCATGCGATTTCCACATTTTTGGAGCCCCGAAGAAAGATATTCGTTGCTGTCGATTTGTTTCGTGAAAAGACGTGCACACATGGGTACAATCATGGTTCCGCAGGCAACCGCAAACATTTTTCTGTCATGATTGACCGTCTTGTGTCACAGTGGGATAAATGTATTAACAGTTGTGATGTTTATTTTTGAAATAACAAAGAGTTTACTTTTTTTCTTTTTAACTGTTCGTTACATCGATTTAAGGAGCCAGTTAACGAGCTCAAGTGGTAATCGCCTGAAAAAAAGATATCTTTGCCTGCACGTGTTCCGTATGCATGCGTACGTATGTACTGGGTGACAGTTATTGAACTATATGAAATAAAATCGTCATAATTTCGGAACGGTTTGCATTAGAACGTTTAAACTGCACGGTTGGCCGTGGGGCGTGATGGGAATTAGTATGGTTTGGTTTGGCGACGAAGCCACTTTCGTTTTGGATAGATTCATAAATAAACAAAATTGGCGCATTTGAGAGACTGAGAATTCTCATTTCGCGATCGAGTAGTCTCTTCACCCTCAACAGGTGACTGTGTGGTGTGCAATGTCCAGTCACGGAACAATCGGTGCGATATTTCTTGATGGCACAGCGACTACCGAGCAGTATGTGAAGGTTTTGGAAGATGATTTCATCCCCATTATCCAAAGTTACCCTGATTTCGACAAGATGTGGTTTCTTGCAAGACGGAGCTCGACCCCATCAAAGCAGGAGAGCGTTTGGTGTCCTAGAAGAGCACTTTGGGAACCTCATTCTGGCTCTATGGTATCCAGAAGCAACTGGCACGGGCCTCGGTTGGCCGCCATATTCTTCGCATCTGGACACATGCGACTCCTTTCTGTAGGGATGTATTAAAGACAAGGTGTACAGCAATAACCCTAAAACCACTGCCGATCTGAAAACACCCATTCAGGTCATCGACAGCATCGATGTTCCGACACTTCAGCGGGTCAAGCAGTATTTCACTATTTGTCTGCGCCACATCATAACCAATGATGGCAGACATATCGAATATGTCATAACCTAAATCCGAATATCTGTAACGATATTTACATGTCGAATAAAGTGCGTGCACGTCGTAGTTTGTAAATAATTTAGGTTTTTTTTGTATAGTTCAATAATTGTCACCCCGTACCTGTGTATGTGCGTGTGTGTTTACTTAGACTACATGCTAGTTACATAACTAGAGAAATGATGACGTACATTGGCGATGGTGAAGGCGCCGACAATATATGGGACGACGATTCCCGTCAGGTTGGCGAATGTGTTGACAATGCCGACAACCGTCCCGGAGTAGTTGGGTGCGATGACATGCATGTTCATGTAGGGCCCCGAGCAGTTGGTGGACATGAGGAAGCCGTTGATTGCCAGCACAGCCACGATCACAGGCGCGTTGCAGCCCACCTGCGAGACCACGATCAGCGTCGCTGTCGGCACCAGAGTACCTGCAAAAAGCCGATTTCAGTCTTATCGTCGCCTGCAGTATTTAGTGATGATTGCTTTGGGCCACTTAACAATAGTGTGATCCGTTTCTCATGTCAGAAGATGATGAAATGTCTACATCGATGACAGAGAAATTAACCTTTGTCTCGACTACTTAATCGCATCAAATGATGAGCTGTAGTCACATAAAGTCCGTTCAAAATGGTTCAAATGGCTCTAAGCACTATGGGACTTAAAATCTGAGGTCATCATTCCCCTAGACTTAGAACTACTTAATATTACGGTATATTGATAATTTTCACTTATGGACCGTCTAACAGCAACTGAATAAAACACAATTTTAGTGCCATACGCGTTTCGCCTTTATTTTCTGCAAGGCATCATCAGTGGCCTGGAATATGTACATATGTTAGCTATCACACCAAAAAACACACACACACACATACACAGGACAAAAACAAAAATAAATAAATAAATACAATAAAATTAAATTAAATTAATACCACACCAAAAAACACGCACACACACACACACACACACACACACACACACACACACACACACACATACACAAACGCACACACAAATGCATACACGAACAGACCATAGATACTTCAATAGTTACACTCATAAGTTTGGCAGTAATATTCGATCTTTGGCAAAAACATTTGACAGTCGGCAACAGAAACCAAAACATTGCATTAAATCTAGCGTTCAGTGCATAGTGCTGTGGAATGTGGAAAAAAACAGCAAATTGGCGCTCATAGGAAGAAGAACAACACCAAAAATGCAACAGGAGCGTAATATGTAAGAAACTGTCTACGCAACCTGTAAGTACAGTTCAAAACATTACTACTTAATAGGAAATACCAACCACCAGAACTGTTTACAACCTATAGGCACAGTGACAAAAATGTAAATAAAATAGCTAACATATGTACATATTCCAGGCCACTGATGATGCCTTGCAGAAAATAAAGGCGAAACGCGTATGGCACTAAAATTGTGTTTTATTCAGTTGCTGTCAGACGGTCCATAAGTGAAAATTATCAATATACCGTAATATTACGCGCAGCTGAGGAGGACAGGACCACAAAAATTAGAACTACTTAAACCTAACTAACCTAAGGACATCACACACATCCATGCCCGAGGCAGGATTCGAACCTGCGACTGTAGCAGCAGTGCGGTTCCGGACTGAAGCGCATTGAAACGCTCGGTCACAGCGGCCAGCCACATGAAGTTGCGACAGCATTTAAAATCGTATGAAGCGCTCAGCCTGCAAATATCGCGCGTCACTATAAGTGTGATTTGGTAAGTCTGGTAAATTTCTATGAAAGAATGGAACATTTTTGTTGTACCTTCGTGGTTGGTAAACTTGACTATTCTGAGGGTCGTGTAACGAATTTCAACAATGTATACAGTACAGTTCATTCTTGACAGCCGTCTACATTGGTCAGTGTGTCGACTGCGTTCGAAAATGGAGAATACGAAGTTTCGGGATGTTATTAAGCATTTCCTATTGAAAGGTTGGGCAAATCAAAACAGAATTGGATGAAGATCACGCGGACTCTGCACCATCATTGAAGACCATTAACTTTTGGATTAACGAATTTAAACGTGGTCACCGCAAGCTGAACCATGTACAAAATCCAATATATGGTAATGCAAGATCAATAAATAAAAATACATAAGATTGCTGAGACTGTAGGCACCTCAAGTGAGCGAGCGCTTAACATCGCCCACACAGAACTGGTTCTGCAGAATCTGTGTGCAAGGTAGGCGGCGCGATTGCCAACAGTCGACCAAGGTACAACATTTCAACACAATGATGTGTGGAGTAGTGCATTATCTTTTGAAAGAACACTTTTTTGCGTGCCAGCTGTTGTATTTTTTCAGCCAATGCAAGTTTCAAACGATCCAACAATGAAATATAATAGGGTAGAGTTATGGATCGCAATCTGCAAAGCTTTTTGCACCGATTTGTGACTATTGAGGAAATCTGGCTACATCGTTATTCACCAGGGTCAGAACAATGGACATAGAATGGTCAAAGTGCACCAAAGAAGGAAAGACCATCTTGTCACCTGGTAAGGTGATGGCCACTGTTTTTTGGGATTCTCAAGGAATAATCTTCATAAACTATCTGGAAGAAGGCAGAACCATAAGTGGACCCTATTATGTTTCATTGTTGGATCGTTTGAAACTTACATTTGCTGATAAAAGACAGCAGCTGGCACGCAAAAAGGTGCTCTTTCAAAGGATAATGCACCATCCCACACATCAGCGATGACATCTACATCATACTCCACAAGCCACCTAATAGTGTGTGGCGGTGGGTACTTTCGGTACCACTATCTGATCCCCCCAACACTGTTCCAATCGCGAATACTGCGTGGATTTGGGTCTAATTTCTCGAATTTTGTCCTTGTGGTCAAGAAGCGAGATGCATGTGGGGGGAAGTAATAAGGTGTCTGATTCCTCCAGAAAAGTGCTGGCCCGGAATTCCAATAGTAAAGCTCTCTGTGATGCACAACGCCTCTCTTGTAACGTCTGCCAGTGGTGTTTGTTTAACATCTCCGTAACGCTCTCTCGCCAGCTAAACGATACCGTGACGAAACGCGCAGCTCTTCGTTCGATCTATCAGTCCTACCTGATAGTGATCCCAGATAGATGAACAGTACTCAAGAATCGGGCGAACAAGCTCCTTATAAGCCACTTCTTTCGTGAATGAGTTACATTTCCTTAAGATTCTTACGACGAATCTGAGTCTTG
Organism: Schistocerca nitens; assembly: GCF_023898315.1. Lineage (NCBI taxonomy): Eukaryota > Metazoa > Arthropoda > Insecta > Orthoptera > Acrididae > Schistocerca > Schistocerca nitens. The sequence goes on along the minus strand of NC_064614.1, from coordinate 115,581,592 downwards.
TGTCTGCTTTTCCCACTATCTGTTTTATCTGATCATTCCACTTAAGATCGCTCTGGATAGTTACGCCTAGATATTTTACGACAGACGCTGTCTGAAGCTGTTAGTCATCAGTAGTGTAGTTGTACAGTAGTGGATTTCTTTTCCTATGTGTGCGCAATATGTTACATTCATTTATGTTCAGGGTCAACTGCCAGAGCCTGCACCATTCATCAGTGCTCTGCAGGTCATTTTTGCTTCGTTCAGTTTTTGTTTGTCAGCTAGGTTTTTACTTCTCTTGAATCTGAGATGATGTGCTCTTTGTTTACGATGACAATGGCGAAACTGCATGAACTGGGCTTTGAATTGGTTCGTCATCCATCCTATGCAACAGACTTAGCCCCAAGTAACTTCTTCATGTTGCCTGGTTTGAAACTTTGGGTTGCTGGGAAGAAATTTTCATACAAAGAGGAAGTGATAGTTGCAGTCATCGAGAACTTTGCTAAGTTTGACAGAAGCTATTTTTCCGACGGGACGAAAACGCTGGAGGATCGCCGAACCTAGTGTATATTCCTCAAAACAGACGTTGTCGAGAAGTAAGATGAGTTATTCACAAAACAAGACTTATCAAATCATACTTGTAGTTCAATTTCTAGATAATAGATGGCTCTTGAATATATTGTAAACTGAAACGCAGGGCAAGTGTGTCACGTGGTAGGTGATCTTAGCAAACAATCAAGGTGGCGAAGAGAATAGCTCGTGGTAGTAATGAGGAGGGTTCACAGAAGCTTGTTAATACTGTTTTTAACAATAGTAATGAACTGAGTGTTTGTCTTTCAGTGATGTAGTTTCTGAAGTTCAAAGTGCCCTTGAATAACAGAAGGAAATGAAACTTCCTCGCAGATTAAAACTGTGTGCTGGACTGAGACTCGAACTCGGGACCTTAGCTTTTCGTGGGCAAGTGCTCTACTATCTGAGCTACCCAATTATGACTCACGACGCCTCCTCACAGCTTTAATGCCGGCAGTACCTTGTCTCCCACCTTCCAAACTTCACAGAAACTCTCCTGCAGACCTTGCAGAACTAACACTCCTGGGAGAAAGGATACCCTTTCTTCCAGGAGTGCTAGTTCTGCAAGCTCGGCAGGAGAGTTATACCCTTTCTTCCAGGAGTGCTAGTTCTGCAAAGTCTGCAGGAGTGCTAGTTCTGCAAAGTCTGCAGGAGAGCTTCTGTGAAGGCACACAGCGTTAATCTGCCAGGTAGTTTCATATCAGCACACAGTCCGTTGCAGAGTGAAAGTTTTGTTCTGCGGAAGGATATGGGTTGCATGGTCCGTCAAGACCAGAGGGCAGCTCTCTTTCCAATCATGCGGCGCACAGGGAAGGTGTATAGAAATATGTTTTTTACCTTCTTCATTATGTATTGCAAGGTCAGTGGGAAGGAAGAACACATACTACACCGAATCTAGGATCAGCGTTGCAAAGCAACTGCTGGAGAGTAGAGCTAACTCTGTTCACCAGAGAGCGTCGTCGAATACTGTCCCTATAAGACTTCAGGCAGAAACATGGACATAATCCCCGATGCACATATCTCCAACTGAGGAGAAAAATAAGACACAAAAAGATGTACTGCGTACTGCTGAAGAGGAAAAAGATGTGAAAGTGCATGGCAGTCTAAAAATGTGGTGATGTTCTACATTTAGAAAATTGTTGTCAGGTCTACCACAACCAGCAATCATACTAGCTGAATTGTAGAACAATTATACTAAATTACAGGTATTATATCTGATTTCACAGCAACCAATAGCGTATTTAAATACGATCTCATTCGGGGATGGGGGGTTTGAAATGTTTACAGAATCTCTTCTGTTGACTTTTTATCAACAAAGCGAAAACCGTCTGTAAAAATATTTTCTTAATTTGGGGTAAACTTAGGATTGGAAAAGCAAAATAATATTTTTTATTAACATTACTGCGGAAGATGGCCTCCAAAAGAAACATATTTTTACATTACGGCGAGGACTTCTCCTTCATCAAATAATGATATTTGAGCTCTTTCAGAGATATGATTAGTTATATGCAAGCATGTGTTAAAGGACTGTTTACCTGTACCTTTGGTTGCCATCTAGACCTGCAGTAGCTCTAAACATGGATCACAGAAATGTGAAACAGAAAAAAAAAACATGAGCAATATAACGTACAGGACATATGCAGTAAATGATTTTTAACCCTAGATGTGACATCGATATTTCTAGGAGTGACTAACGAAATCGTTAAAACTCTAGAGCAGCGGTTCCCAAACTTTTCCTCCGACGAAACACTTTGAGAATCCTGGTACTTTGACAGAATTCCTTGTTTGTTGTGATGGTTAAAGAAATTTAATTAAAAAATGATAAAAACTTGTTTATTCAGTAATTACTCCAATTTTAAATCATAACTGGCTCTGAGCACTATGGGACTTAACTTCTAAGGTCATCAGTCCCCTAGAACTTAGAACTACTTAAACCTAACTAACCTAAGGACATCACACACATCCATGCCCGAGGCAGGATTCGAACCTGCGACCGTAGCGGTCGCGCGGTTCCAGACTGTAGCGACTAGAACCACTCGGCCCCCCAGGCCGGCTAAATGATAACTAACAACACATAAATCATAATAAAATTTTACAAAATTTAAAAAAAAGGCGATAAAGTTTCTCGCGGAGCACTTATTCACTTTCTGTTGAACACCAACGTTGCGCACAACACTGTTTCGGAAACGCTGCTCTAGACAGAGAAGAAGTTTTTCTAAGAAAAATGTCGCTCTGCCACAACCCTTCGGAATTACACGTTTCGTACTTTTAGTTATGGAGCCCCCTGAATAACACGCTACAGTCGACATTAAGAAATGTAGTTTGGAATGAGTGAGTTATAGCCCAGTTTCCTTTGTGACAAAACAAGTTAAGAAAACTCAGTCCTTTCAAGCGGATAATGGTGCATTTGAACCAGTACAAAAAAGTTTCAACCGAGTGAAACTCATAGAAAGTAAGAGGATAACAAGTCGCAATTTGCGCTACTTTTTCCAATAAAAGCAAAATGTTCACAAAATGAAAGATATTATAAAGATGGCACTATATGAATAGTAGTAGTTCGACTTTCTCTCATGTGCGTAACTCGTCTTGTGGAACGGTATCGACAGACATAGAACTTCGCATACATCTGTGTCTCAATGGACTTAAAGATATTTTAAGCTTCTTTTCCATGAATTTACTCATTAGGTCTCTTTTAACAGAATGCCTTCGTTTACTGTTTAACTTTCACCAATGATACAACATTTCATCCACTAGCGGAAAACAACACCAATATGGAAAACATGTAACGAAATTTAGATTGAAATCTTACACAGGGTGCATAAAAACATGTGTCAGAAACTTGACGCCAAAACACTACAAAATGTTCGTATGAACATGACCCGAAAACCCTTCATTAGGAGAGTATGAAAGTAATTCCCTGTAGTGACTCCTTGTAGTGTAATTTCACTGAATTGTGCATCTTTACTCACTTTCTTGTTTACAGTTCGTCATGGCATTTGTGTTGTTTTGTTTGATTATCGTTTGTCCTGTTTTAGAATAACTTCCACCACAACATGTCACAGCGATGTATTCAGTGTTTGAAATGACGGACATGCACATGTACGGCCTAGCAGATGGAAATGAGGACGCAACACCTCAATTTTATACTGAACGTAACCCTGGGAGGCTGTTACCTTAAAGCAAGAACGTTTGTACGATTTCACCAACGTTTGCGAGAGACAGCCTCGTTTGAGAAGAGAGCATATGGTGGAAGACCATACGATGTGCCAACGGCTGAACTCCAAGATAGGGTTCTTCGTACTGTGGATGAAACTCCAACCAGTAAGGCGTTGATCACATGACGGTGTGGAACATTCTGCATGAAACTCTTCCACAAACACTTTTATCACCTTCAACGACTGCAAGGAATAATTGAGGCAGGATTTGGGACAAAAATAACTTTTAGTCAACACGTGTTATTCCAGTTTGCTGTTTATGTGCTGTACTAAGCACTTACCCTATTCACTGATTAGGCTGGCTTTTCACGGATTGGGATCTGCACTTATCATAACAATCACGTCAGCGCATATGAAAACGTTCATTAAGCGCGACAAGACAGAAACCCACAGAGGTTCAGCCTCAACGTTTGGGGTGGAATTATTCGTGACCATATCATTAGCCCCTTCTTTTCGCAACGTTTTGTGGACAAATGTAACTGCAGTTTCTCAGAAATGAGGTGCTTCATTTACTCGATAACGTACCTCTACCTCTAGAGGCATCGACCGAATGTCGTTAACGCACGATGGTACTCCGCAGGCAATTTGTATCTCGATAACCAGTTTCCGAAAGATTGGTCGAATGGGATCCGCTATTCGATCACCACCATTTGAATCTAATAGATTTCTTTTTAGTGGGTGAGGGGGGACATTTAAATTTCTTGGCGTATTCGACTGCCGTACCCAATGTCGGTGTTCTGAGGGAGCGTATCCAAAAAGGATTTGACCAAATACGCAACACACCAGGAGTTTTCTTCAACGGATGACAAAGTACGGAACGCAGGCTCAGGTGATACATGGAATTATGAGGTCACTTCGACCGCGTTCTGTAAATGTAAATGTGTCAGGTGAACGTATCATTTTTGTGCCAAGCATAAAAAATCTTGTTTACCTATGTAAAGAAGAATTTTCAGATCCAAGTTCATATGACCTTTTTGCAATGTTTTGATGGCAAGTATAAATCTCTTAAAGTTCCCGACACATGTTTTTATACAAGCTGTGTGTCAATACGTGAACCAACGGCAAAACATAGCGAGATAAAACGAATATACAGCGCAAGAAATAAATTAAACAACAAAATTGTACGCTATTGAGGGGTAAGAAATTAAAAGACTACTATTGAGCACTGGAGGTCGCCACTAAAGGGAGTGAAGAATTTTTGATAAAATTCGCTCGAATTTCACGCCACCTCAAGTGTTTTAAAATCCACAAACTTCCATGCGAGCACTCCTCGCCCATTGTGAAGTGGTGGCTGTCTTTTGGTTGCTGCTATTGTTCCTAAATAGTCGCGCTGCTTCCTGGTGCTCGTTCCAGTGCCATATAAAGTAATGTTTTGGCTGCGCACCTTCCGCGCCCGCTTCAGCTTCTGGATGGCCGCGTCCCAAACCGTGATTAGCTAGAGGCCACTGTCTTTATTGAAGGTGGTGTCATAAATTTTCATATCGATAGTTTCTTTTATTACTTTATCCCAGAAACTATTAGTCCTGGTAATAACGTCTCGTCGAATGCAGTACGATGCCCGTTTTCTAGAGCATGCTTTGCTTCCGCTGAATTGTAAGGTTTTTTATTTTGGGGCATCAGTCTCCTGACTGGTTTGATGGCCCCACCACGAATTCCTCTTCCGTGCCAATCTCTTCATCTCAGAGTATCACTTGCAACCTACGTTCTCAATTATTTGTTGGATGTATTCCAATCTCTCTCTGTTTTCATCTACAATTTTTGCCCTTTACAGCTCCCTGTAGTAGGATAGAAGTCATTCCCTGACGTCTTTACATATGTCTTTCCATCCTGTCCCTTCTGTAGCAGGGGTTGTGTGGCGTGGACTGGGCGGTTTTTTTAGGTTAGATGGCCTCCGGCAAGTACAGAAAGAGCAACAGCCTCAACGGGTGCGGGGCAAAGTCAGGACATGCGGGGGCCAAGCAGCAATCGGTATTGTAATTGTAAACTGTCGAAGCTGCATTGGTAAAGTACCGGAAATTCAAGCGCTGATAGAAAGCACCGAAGCTGAAATCGTTATAGGTACAGAAAGCTGGCTGAAGCCAGAGATAAATTCGGCCGAAATTTTTACAAAGGCAGAGACGGTGTTTAGAAAGGATAGATTGCATGCAACCGGTGGTGGCGTGTTTGTCGCTGTTAGTAGTAGTTTATCTTGTAGTGAAGTAGAAGTGGATAGTTCCTGCGATTATTATGGGTGGAGGTTACACGCAACAACCGAGCTAGGTTAATAGTTGGCTCCTTTTACCGACCTCCCGACTCAGCAGCATTAGTGGCAGAACAACTGAGAGAAAATTTGGAATACATTTCACATAAATTTTCTCAGCATGTTATAGTCTTAGGTGGAGATTTCAATTTACCAGATATAGACTGGTACACTCAGATGTTTAGGACGGGTGGTAGGGACAGAGCATCGAGTGACATTATACTGAGTGCACTATCCGAAAATTACCTCGAGCAATTAAACAGAGAACCGACTCGTGGAGATAATATCTTGGACCTACTGATAACAGACCCGAACTTTTCGACTCTGTAGTGCAGAACAGGGAATCAATGATCATAAGGCCGTTGCAGCATCCCTGAATATGGAAGTTAATAGGAATATAAAAAAAGGGAGGAAGGTTTATCTGTTTAGCAAGAGTAATAGAAGGCAGATTTCAGACTACCTAACAGATCAAAACGAAAATATCTGTTCCGACACTGACAATGTTGAGTGTTTATGGAAAAAGTTCAAGGCAATCGTCAAATGCGTTTTAGACAGGTACGTGCCGAGTAAAACTGTGAGGGACGGGAAAAACCCACCGTGATTCAACATCAAAGTTAGGAAACTACTGCGAAAGCAGAGAGCTTCATTCCAAGTGTAAACGCAGCCAAAACCTCTCAGACAAACAGAAGCTAAACGATGTCAAAGTTAGCGTAAGGAGGGCTATGCGTGAAGCGTTCAGTGAATTCGTAAGTAAAATTCTATGTACCGACTTGACAGAAAATCCTAGGAAGTTCTGGTCTTACGATAAATCAGTAAGTGGCTCGAAACAGCATATCCAGACACTCCGGGATGATGATGGCATTGAAACAGAGGATGACACGCGTAAAGCTGAAATACTAAACACCTTTTTCCAAAGCTGTTTCACAGAGGAAGACCGCACTGCAGTTCCTTCTCTAAATCCTCGCCCAAACGAAAAAATGGCTGTCATCGAAATAAGTGTCCAAGGAATAGAAAAGTAACTGAAATCACTCAACAGAGGAAAGTCCACTGGACCTGACGGGATACCAATTCGATTCTACACAGAGTACGGGAAAGAACTTGGCCCCCTTCTAACAGCCGAGTACTGCAAGTCTGTAGGGGAACGGAAGGTTCCAAATGATTGGAAAAGAGCACAGGTAGTCCCAGTCTTCAAGAAGGGTCGTCGAGCAGATGCGCAAAACTATAGACCTATATCTCTGACATCGATCTGTTGTAGAATATTAGAAAATGTTTTTTGCTCGCGTATCATGTCGTTTTTGGAAACTCAGAATCTACTCTGTAGGAATCAACATGGATTTCGGAAAAAGCGATCGTGTGAGACCCAACTCGCTTTATTTGTTCATGAGACCCAGAAAGTATTAGATACAGGCTCCCAGGTAGATGCCATTTTCCTTGACTTCCGGAAGGCGTTCGATACAGTTCCGCACTGTCGCCTGATAAACAAAGTAAGAGCCTATGGAATATCAAACCAGCTGTGTGGCTGGATTGAAGAGTTTTTAGCAAACAGAAAACAGCATGTTGTTATCAATGGAGAGACGTCTACAGACGTTAAAGTAACCTCTGGCGTGCCACAGGGGAGTGTTATGGGACCATTGCTTTTCACAATATATGTAAATGACCTAGTAGATAGTGTCGGAAGTTCCATGCGGCTTTTCGCGGATGATGCTGTAGTATACAGAGAAGTTGCAGCATTGGTGGATTGTGGCGAGGTGCAGGAGGATCTGCAGCGGATAAGCACTTGGTGCAGGGTGTGGCAACTGACCCTTAACATAGACAAATGTAATGTATTGCGAATACATAGAAAGAAGGATCCTTTATTGTATGATTATATGATAGCGGAAGAAACACTGGTAGCAGTTACTTCTGTAAAATATCTGGGAGTATGCGTGCGGAACGATTTGAAGTGGAATGATCATATAAAATTAATTGTTGGTAACGCGGGTACCAGGATGAGATTCATTGGGAGAGTACTTAGATAGTCCATCAACAAAGGAGGTGACTTAAAAAACGCTCGTTCGACCTATACTTGAGTATTGCTCATCAGTGTGGGATCCGTACCAGATCGGGTTGACGGAGGAGATAGAGAAGATCCAAAGAAGAGCGGCGCGTTTCGTCACAGGGTTATTTGGTAACCGTGATAGCGTTACGGAGATGTTTAGCAAACTCAAGTGGCAGACTCTTCCATAGAGGCGCGCTGCATCGCGGTGTAGCTTGCTCGCCAGGTTTCGAGAGGGAGCGTTTCTGGATGAGGTGTCGAATATATTGCTTCCCCCTAGTTATACCTACCGAGGAGATCACGAATGTAAAATTAGAGAGATTCGAGCGCGCACGGAGGCTTTCAGACAGTAAAAAATGAAGTATTAACAAAATGTCAGTTTGGTTTCCAGAAAGGTTTTTCAACAGAAAGTGCCATATATGCTTTCACCAATCAAATTTTGAATGATCTGAATAACCGAACACCACTCATTGGGATTTTTTGTGATCTCTCCAAGGCTTTTGATTGTGTTAATCACGAAATTCTGCTAGACAAGCTCAAGTATTGTGGCATGAGTGGGACAGTGCACAAATGGTTTAATTCGTACCTAACTGGAAGAGTGCAGAAAGTTGAAATAAGTAGTTCCCATAACATGCAAAGATCAGCACATTCCTCAAACTGGGGAACTATCAAGAATGGGGTTCCACAAGGGTCAGTCTTGGGTCCTTTGTTGTTCTTAATATATATTAATGACTTGCCATTCTATATTCATGAAGAGGCAAAGTTAGTTCTCTTTGCTGATGATACAAGTATAGTAATCACACCTGACAAACAAGAATTAACTGATGAAATTGTCAATACTGTCTTTCAGAAAATTACTAAGTGGTTCCTTGTAAACGGACTCTCACTGAATTTTGATAAGACACAGTACATACAGTTCTGTACAGTGAATGGTATGACGCCATTAATAAATATAGACCTTAATCAGAAGCATATAGCTAAGGTAGAATATTCCAAATTTGTAGGTGTGTCCACTGATGAGAGATTAAATTGGAAGAAACACATTGATGATCTGCTGAAACGTTTGAGTTCAGCTACTTATGCAATAAGGGTCATTGCAAATTTTGGTGATAAACATCTTACTAAATTAGCTTACTACGCCTATTTTCACTCATTGCTTTCATATGGCATCATATTTAGGGGTAATTCATCACTGAGGAATAAAGTATTTATTGCACAAAAGCGTGTAATCAGAGTAATAGCTGGAGTCCACCCAAGATCATCCTGCAGACATTTATTTAAGGATCTAGGGATATTCACAGTAGCTTCTCAGTATATATACTCCCTTATGAAATTTGTTATTAACAACCAAACCCAATTCAAAAGTAATAGCAGTGTGCATAACTACAATACTAGGAGAAAGGATGATCTTCACTATTCAAGATTAAATCTAACTTTGGCACAGAAAGGGGTGAATTATACTGGCACTAAAGTCTTTGGTCACTTACCAAATAGTATCAAAAGTCTGACAGATAACCAACAAGTATTTAAGAATAAATTAAAAGAATTTCTGAATGACGACTCCTTCTAGTCCACAGAGGAATTTTTAGATATAAATTAAGAAAAAAAGAAAAAAAAAACAAAACAAAAATATTAAAAAATAAAAAAATAAAAAAAACAAAAAAACACAAAAAATAAAAAGTTGTTATATTAACTTAAGTATGTTGTTAAATTAACCTAATTATGTCATGTATTGGAAAATTCGACTCGTTCCACATCATTACGAAATATCGTATTCATGATCCATGGAACTAGTATTAATCTAATCTAATCTATTCTAATCTAGTCGTTCTTCCCGCGAACCATACGTGACTGGAACAGAAAAGGGAGGTAATGACAGTGGCACGTAAAGTGCCCTCCGCCACACACCGTTGGGTGGCTTGCGGAGTATAAATATAGATGTAGATGTAGTGTTTTCCACATATTCCTTTCCTCTTCGACTCTGCGCAGAACTTTCTCATCCCTCACCTCATCAGTCCACCTAATTTTCAAAATTCGTCTGTAGCACCACAACTCAAATGCTTCGATTCTCTTCTGCTCCGGCTTTCCCACAGTCCATGTTTCACTACCATACAATGCTGTGCTCCAAACGTACGTTCTCAGAAATTTCTTCCTCAAATTAAGGCCTAGTTTGATACTAGTAGACTTATCTTGGCCGGGAAAGCCATTACTGCCAGTGCTACTCTGGTTCCGATATCCTCCTTGCTTCGTTCGCCATTGGTTATTTTGCTGTCTAGGCAGTAGAATTCCGTAATTTCATCTATTTCGTGATTTTCAATCCTGATGTTAAGTTTCTTGCTGTTCTCATTTCTGCTACTTCTTATTACTTTCGTCTTTCTTCCATTTACTCTCAGTCCATATTCTGTACTCAGGCTGTTCATTCCATTCAGAAGAGCATGTACTTCTTCTTCACTTTCACTCAGGATAGCAATGCCATCAGCGGATCAAATCAATGATATACTCTCACCTTGAATATTAATTCTACTCCTGAATCTTTTTTTTTTTTATTTTCATCCTTGCTTCTTCGATGTAACAGTAGAGGCGAAAGACTACATTCCTGACTTGCACCCTTTTTAATCCGAGCACTTGGTTATTATTTCCTCTTGGCTCGTTTTACCCGTCTCTCTCTATAGCTTACCCCTACTTATCTCAGAAATTCGAACATCTTGCACCATTTTACATTGTTGAACGCCTTTTTCAGGTCGACAGATCCTATGAACGTGTCCCGATTCTTCTTTAGTTATGCTTCCATTATCAACCGCAACGTCTGAATTGCCTCTCTGGTTCCTTTAACTTTCCTAAAGCCAATCTGATCGTCATCTAACACATCCTCAATTTTCTTTTCTATTCTATTCTTCTTTATATTATCCTTGTCAGCAACTTGGATGCATGAGCTGTTAAGCTGATTGTGCGATAATTGTCGCACTTGTCACCTCTCGCAGTATTCGGAATTGTGTGAATGATATTTTTTCGAAAGTCAGATGATATGTCGTCAGACACTACGTTCTACACACCAATGTGAAAAGTCATTTGTTGCCACTTTCCTCAATGATTTTAGAAATTATGATGGAATATTATCTATCCCTTCTGCCTTATTTGATATTAAGTCCTGCAAAGCTCTCTTAAATTCTGTTTGTAATACTGGATCACTGATCTCTTCCAAATCGACTCCTGTTTTTTCGTCTACGAAAAATCTTCCCCCTCGCAGGGGCCTTCAGTGTACTATTTCCACCTATCTGCAGTCTCCTCTGCATTTAGCAGTGTAATTCCCGTTGCACTCATAATGTTACCGCCCTTGCTTTTAATGTCACCGAAGGTTGTTTTGACTTTCCTGTATGCTGAGTCTGTCCTTCCGACAATCATGTCTTTTTCGATTTCTCCACATTTTTCATGCAGCCATTTCGTCTTAGCTTCCCTGCACTTTCTATTTATTTCATTCCTCAATGACTTATATTTCTGTATCCCTGAATTTCTCTGAACATTTTTGTACCTCCCTCTTTCATCGATCAACTGAAGTATTTCTTCTGTTACCCATGGTTTCTTCGTAGTTACTTTATTTGTAAATACGTTTTTCTTTCTAACTTCTGTGATTGCCTTTTTAGAGATCTCCACTCCTCTTCAACTGTACTGCCTACTGAGCTAATGCTCATTGCTGTATCTTAGTACTTCTGTACCTCGCTTCTTTGCGTATTGATTCTCCATGACTAATTTCTTAAACTTCGGCCTCCTCTTGTAAGGGTGACGAAGACGAAAGCATCTCTCGTGTTCTACACAGCGCTGTTCAGTAGTACACACAGTCTAACAAAAAACTGTCCACACCCACACGGTATTTTATATACTCCTGGCGTTCCGAGATCTACTTCGTCTACGGCAGGCCTCATGACTTGTCGAATTTTTGCTGGAATCCTGATGACCGAATCGAATTTATGCCTCTTTAGGAGCCAGATATTTTTCCTGTTACTGAGCTACAGAATGGCAAAAATGCAAGCTTCTTCGAGTCCTTCTCGGGGTCCTCCTGCTCACCTGTTGTCGGAAAGATGGCTTGAGAAATCTGGCAATAGTTGTGCCCGTTTCGCTTTAATACTTTCCGTAAGTAGTTCAGTACCTTCTGCAGGTTTTCAGCGTCCGAGACGGCTTCCGTTTGATGCACTAAGGTCCTCAGAAGAGAACGATTCTGCGACGGATGGTGATAGCTGATAGCGTACAGCTATCGGTCCGTTGTGGGTGGGTTTCCGGTAAACACTGTGGTTTTGATATCCATTTGCTTCATGGCGGATGAGGACGTCAAGGAACAGCAAGGTACATCTGTCTCTACCCCCATGGTGAATTTAATGTTGCAACGGATATTCTTGACGTGATCCAAAAATTCTCCCATCGTTCCAAGTCCACGACACCAGATAATGAACGTGTCGTCGATGAAACGTTAAAAGCAACTATGCAGGAGCCATGTCCAGGACGATGTCGTCAAAGTGCTCCGTAAACAGGTTGGCTGCAAATGGAGCTAATGGGCTCCCCTTAGTCGTCGCTAAGGGGAGCCATTAGCCGTCCGTCTGGTTCAGATATTCTCTCCATCGTACAAAAAGTACGATGGCATCAGAGTGTGCAAACCACTTGACGCATCTGGAAGCTCGAGAGTATTTTATTAGTATATATCGCTGCCACACAGTTCATTAGTATACGAGCAATTTTGTTTTGCCACGCGCGATTTAGCGGAGTTTAGATGCAACATAAAAACTATGTTTGTCTTGTGATATATTTGGCTTTTAAAACAATGAACGATCGGCTTGTACTTACCCATTCCGTTTATAATGCGAAATCCGTGAAGTTTGGATATGTAGCCCTTCCGGAACACAAAATCGGTGAGCCATCCGAAGAACAGACTGCCGCCCGCACTTATGACGTGGGGCGCGGCCGACAGGAAACCGTTCTGCAACGAATAGACACATAGTGAAATAGGTTAAAGATACGTGAGTGGGCGCTTCTCATATTACAAACATTGCTATAAAATGACATCGAATGCCTACAAGTCGTCCCACCAAATAAAAATAATGGAACAGAACTGGTATTATAAGTTTTCGGTGGATGTTTATATACTTCAGACTGATTAATGTTCGCTGGAAACTGTGTTCGTATTTGTTGAAGGCTGTCCGTAAAAAATCACCATGTCGATACTCGACTACGAAAGCGCAATCACTTTTGTGTATCAAGCTTGAGTAGACCCCTATAGATGTTTGAGACGAACGATGGGTGCACTGAGACTGAATATTGAGGGAACAGTGATATTCGTCTTATTGTCTGCTCACTACGTAGGGAGCAGCCATTACTTGTAGTCGCGCGGGGAAGCCGCGCGGTCTCTGGCGCCTTGTCACGGTCCGTGCGGCTGCCCCCGTCGGAGGTTCCAGTCCTCCCTCGGGCATGGGTGTGTTTGTTGTCCATAGCGTAATTTAGTTTAAGTAGTGTGTAGGCTTAGGGACCAATGGCCTCAGCTGTTTGGTCCCATAACACCTTACCACAAATTTCCAATTTCCGTTACTCGGTAAGTCCCTAATCGGTGTTAATCGTCGCAGTTAAATTTCCCAAGGAAAATGTTGAAACGAACTGGAGAAGGCTTGTAACTGATGTGAGGTGTCCGGATCTACGATCTAGAAATGGCACAAGATGCCTTTTGAGTTCGGCAACGGTGGAGCTTACTTTAGCAAGAGTTTCGGGTTGTCACCATATTGCCCATTAGACACACACACACACACACACACACACACACACACACACACACGCACGCACACACATACAAAACTGTTTCTAAACAAATCTTTATTATTAACGGCTTAAATGTCGCCCTGTTCCAGTTGCGGGTTGCCTTCTGACGGCTTCGAGAAGTAATAAAAATTTGATTTTCAGTATTTCACATAATTATTTACCAAATTTAAAAATTTGTAATGTTGTCATATCTTGCTCATAAAAGCTATGCAACAAAAATTTTTGTTGCTCCTGCAAGCCTTAAGTTAAACATTAGTTTACTCGTCTTGAATAGTAAGGGGCGATCTGTATTAATTAAGTTAAACGTTAAACACAGTAAGTATAATATTATTTCTTGAGACCGTGTATGTCACGGTGCGCAAATTAGCAACACTGTATTCATACAGTGTTTGAGAATGCGAGCAATTAGCGACTACCAAAAAATTTTACACATAATTTTGAGCCTTTACGAAACTTTTTCTCTCTGAAATCCCTGCCCCCTCCCCAAAAAATAACGAAACGAGAAAAATTTATAGCTTGCTGCATCTTCGCTGTTCGTGATTTATGGATGTATTTTGCACCCCCCCCCCTCCCCCCGCCATAAAGACTATAATCGGAACAACTACTTCTAGCAGAGTAGAAAGAAAGTATAGCTAAAAAGCAATACATCATAAATATGCAACTCGCGAAATGTAGTAGCTAGGAAAACTGTTATTTTTCACAGGCCAGCTGCAGCCTCTAATCTGTTGTCGATGATGCAACTATATCCTGACTGAAGATTCAAATATGTATCATGCTAATTGAAAATGGATGAAAGCCAGAAACGCGTCTTAGCTTTACTAAAAATAGTTAACAAAGTGGCTGGTCGCTGTATTTATTAAAATAACCAGCTATTCCCGTGACTGCGCTAGCATATCAGTAGTTCTGTTATGAAGAGTGTTATCCTGATTAGGCAAGCTAGTAATTTGTAAATGTGTACACAGTGGTGTAGAGAAGTATGAATAAAAAAAATGCATGCGGTGCGGGTAGGTAGCCACATAATAAATACGCTTTTGTTATTTTGCTGTATGTCGAATCTGAACGCATGCATTATATTTTCTAATTCTAGGTGTATCAAAAAGAACCATTCGATTAAAAAAAAAGAAAAGAACCTACTAGGTTATCCGAGATATATGCGTGAAAACGTACTGTTGGAAAGAGCAAACTCTCGAGTTTTACGTGGTTCCCGCTAAGTAGCAGCAGTGTGCACCCACTTCATTTCTAGTAAAAATAATGTCGGGACAACAGAAAGCGTTTTGTTTTCTACGTTTTGAACAGCGCGGGTCGATAATAACCGTTCAGCGTGACTTTCGTAATAGGTATGGTGTGGGTCCTCCTACAGCACAGATTATTAGACGATGGCATGAACAATTCCGAGAAACAGGTTGTTTGCGTAGACCGTCCTCGAGTGTCTGACACAGACGCCGATCGTATCCGCCATAGTTTCACAAGGGGTCCGTAGAAATCCGTTCGTCGTGCAGTTCGACAGCTCAACATGCCCCCATGTCCGTCTGGCGTGTGTTGCGTCGTTTACATATGAAACCATACAAAATTCAGCTACTGCAATCTCTTCGCGAAGGTGACAAACAACAACGTGTAGAGTTCCATAATTTTGTTCTTGGCAAGATGGAGGATAACACTTTTCTTCCATGCTTAGTGTTTAGCGATGAAGCAACATTTCATTTAAATGTAAAGGTGAACCATCATAACGTGAAAATATGGGGTACGGAACAACCACATGAAGTTGTACAACATGAGAGGGACTCTCCAAAATATAATGTGTTTTGTGCAGTTTCACGGGAAGAGGTGTATGGTGCATTTTCCTTTGCCGAGAATACTGTTACAGGAAGCACATATCTCGATATGCTTGAGAACTTTCTTTTCCCACAGTTGGAGACTGATTCGAACGACTTCATTTACCAACAAAGTGGGGCACCGCCACAATTGAAAGGTCTCTGTTGGATTCCTTTCATGTTTAATTTCTCAAATTTGTTGTCTTTTATGGAATAAATTCCTCTTCTAAATTTACTGTGGCGTTTCTGACTATCTGGGAGGAGACTGAGTAGTGGAACATGTTACTTTTACATGTAAACAAGAACGATCTCTCACACTACTACACTTTAAAGCACAGTTTATATGTAATTCTTATATGTAATTCATGTCACACAGTCTCATACGGAACCTACATCCGCTTTCTTTTATATACTGTGTATGATAAGATACTGTCATCCCCCTTCCCTTCTGTGTGAGAGGATGAATGATCAAATGTGTTTGTAGCTGCATGCTTGAGGGTAGCAGACAAGGCTGTCTGCTAGAGAACAGTAGGACCAACGTTGAAACAGGTAGCTACGCTTCCTAAAAGCAGAGAGGTTTCCATTCTTAGTATGGTCCGGTCCGTCCCCTGTCATGTTGGTATAGGAAGCTGCCCCTCTGGCGCCTTCCGTTTGTCTTTGTGAGCGACTCTCAGGAGCACGCTGGGTAGTTCGGTGGTAGTAGGCAGTTGGAGTCCAGTGGTAGCGCAGGGCAGTCCAGCAGTAGCAGTCTGGCGGTAGCGAGCGTCTGAAGTGGTAAGATCTCCGGCTAAGCGCGTGTCTGTTAAGTCCATAGGACAATGGATTTGTTAAGTTCAGCTTAACTGAGAATTTAATCATTTTATTTCGGGTTAGCTTTAAAATAGCTAAGGTTATCTTTAATTGCAGCAGAGTGTGATTCTCGTGTCCAGTTCAGATTATTTGGCGGTAGTTGCTTTGTTATTACTTTGTGAGTAAAGTGGAACCACGTGTTGGTCAGTAACTCTAAGTAAGATCAATCTTAAAGGCAAATGCTTGTGTGATTATAACGTATCGTCTTGAAAAGATTTTGAATATACCAACTTTTCTTTATGTTCAACCCACGTGGCGTGTACTTTGTGAGACCAGTACCACGTGCTTATATAACTGTTTGACCCATCAGGTTAATAGTAAGACGTTAGTAACCAGTTCGAGGTTTTTGTTTTGTAATCTGCTTTTTGATCTAATTTATTTTTATTATCTAAATTATTGCGGAGTTATACGCTTTCTGTAAACCAAGTTGACCACGTGAAGGGTAATTACAAGACGGACAGGATTGTGCTACGAGAGTAATTTCTTTAACTGAAAATTTGAATCTATTGGTTGTGGTTAACTTTCTGTTGCATGTGTTTCAATGTTCTTTGTGTGTTGTTTTATGAATGCAGTGTTGTACCCAGTCTCCCAAATCTTGGCTCCATATTTTATGTGTCCCGTAATATTCCAATCTCACAGTCTCACAATCGTAAATAAGGCACCAGCTCAGTTATAACTCACGTATAATATGCTGAAATTTCAATGAACAATCTTTAAAATAAATTTGCAAATATAAACTGATTTCTTTCTTTTTATTTAAATTCTCCTTTTATATAGATATATTACCGGTTGTTGTATGACTGTAAAAAGATTATAATCAATGATAGTCTGATTGGTAATGTGGTAAACCTAGACTAGTTACCCAGTCGTGAAACAGTGGCCCAGTAAACGCTCGGTTAACCTCCCAAGACAGCTCACAGTTTTAAACCGCTTTCATGGTCTAATTAGCACCTGATTTCAGCATACCAAATTCAAGTCACAATCTTACGCTATTCAGCAAAGCAAATTAGAGTTACAATCTTTCACATGGCGACCCTGTTCTGTGATTCCGCTAGACTCTGGAATCTCTGAGACGTTAGATTGCAAGCGTTGTATAATCTTAATTTTTTTTCCTACAGCGCTCAAACAACTTTTGCATTGTTTCTGAGCAGACGTTCAAAAGATTCACGGCGTTGTTGAGCGGCGTTGCGTTGTTTGTCTTGTTTTGTTTTCTATATTTGTGTGTTTTATATGTGTGTGTGTGTTTTTTTTTCTCTCGCTTGTAAATTCCACTGTTTCGAACAAAGATAAAAATTTGTTTTGCGTATGAAAAAGTGCATACTAGGTTGGGTATCTTTCGTGTGACTGTCGTAATTTTTGGGGGACACATTTATTGTGATTAGTGTGTTGCGTACTGGGTGTGAATTGCACTAATGCTGACACGTAACCAAGCTAAAAGTAAGCGGTCCGACAACTTAAGCAACATGGACCAAGGGGATAATTTGATTTCCAATATTAACGCGTCGGGCGGTTCCGAAAATGCAATGGGGAATACTTCAGACGAAATGCAAAACAGCACGAACGGCCTCACATCAGAGCCACAAATTAATGTGCCTCCAACTAACCAAATTGATTTGGCAGAACTCGTGAAAGCCTTATTACAACAAAATAAAGAATCGTTCCGAGAACAAAAAGAATTATCAGAAAAATTGTTCCGAGAACAAAAAGAATCCGAAAAATCGATCCGCGAGCTAGGCGAACAAATGACGCAGAAATCTGAAAAATCGATCCGTGAGCTAGGCGAACAAATAGACGAAAAATTAATCCAGCAGACAAATAAAGTTGACAAGTCGATGCAGAGAGTGTCCGATGATATCTCACAAAGAATAAACAATCTGGCAAGTGAAATAAAAAGTGACATTATGAAAGAATTAGGCCGTACATTTGAACAAATCGATGACCGTCTGCAAGTCCTAGAACAGAGCAAGCGCAGTGGCGAGGCCGAATCTAAAGAAAGCGAAGAACGGCTACTTAGGAATTTCCAAGAGCTGAGAGAACAATGCCAAAGAGATCGTCAGCAGGTATTCTCGAGGGTCCAAGAGGCTGAAACGCATTGTCCCACGGCCGTTAGCAACACAATAGCGGACAACAGTTTAGCGATCCACGCGTTGGAACAGCAGGTCGAACAATTGAAACAGACTGGGGCGGAGGACAAGAGACAAATAGATGAGAAGATCGCGGCATTAGCGGACATTGTAGGCACGATGAAGCTGACGGAAAGCGAGAACAATATCACACAGGTAGCGGCCGCAGAGACCGAAGAAGTGCGTTCGCTTCTTAAATTCCAGAAGGGACAGTTTGAAGTAAACAGACAGCACAAAGCTGTAACAGGCGATTTACAAGAACGCGTTGCGCATCTGGAAAACCGCATGGCGTGTGATTCCGAACTCGCCAATAGCAATAAAAATAGCCGTACGAACAGTGCAGAGAGGGACTCCGGCCACGAGGGAGATTGTGACGACAGGGAAGAATGTAATTTAAGGGGCAGACATGAGACAAATAGAAACATTCAAGGGCCTCGCCAGGAGGAAATGCGGGGATTTGATTTCAAACATTTCCTTACGGTAAGAAAATTTGAGATATTCCGTAATTCTCAAAAAGGCATACATCCACGAGCATGGCTCGAGCAATTTGAGTTCTGTCTTCCTCCCGACTGGGCAAGTTCACATAAAATAGAGTATATGTGTGGCTATTTGGAAGGCGAACCGGCGAGTCGTATGAGGTCGGCAGCGCGTCACTGCAACTCCACTCGGGAGTTTCGACAAGCCTTTCTGTCCGCCTATTGGTCGGAAGCGGCACAAGATAGGGTCAAACATGGCATAATTATGCTGCCAAATTTGAACCAGTCTGGTTTCGGCAGCCCTGCACGCCTATTCGACCACATGCTGCAGGCAAATTAATTTTTATACGACCCATACGGACCTGCGGAACTAATTAGGATATGCATCACCAAATTGCCGATGCACTTGCGGCACGTCATTCTTGCGGGACGATGCAAAGAGGACGTGGAAACGTTTAAAACGCTTCTCCAAGAGTTGGAATACAATACACCAGAATGCCCGCCTAATCAGGCACAAAGTTATTACGGGGCTCAGCAGCGCGATCGCAGTCGTGGCCGTATTACTAATCAACGGCGTGACTGGTCGTCGCGACGCGAACGAAACAATAATCGAGACAGGCCATATAGAAACTGGGGTAACAGTCGCGAACACAGATGGAGCAACAGAAATGATAGAGGATGGGGACAAGGTCGTGAACGCAACAGGTACGGCAACCAGCATCGTTACTACGATGAACACGGTGGGAGTAGAATTGTAGGCGGAGCCCCACATGATGTCGAAATTCGGCCGGCCAACCCCAGACATAATCCAACAAATGGGAATGAACGAAACCGGCAATGACAAATGATCAGCCCAGAAGGCGCCAATCGGAACAAATGAGCGACATGGCAAATGAGTACATAGGATTTATAGAGAGGAGAATGAATTGATTAGTTTAAATTTGTGGCGTATGAATTTTGAATAATATGTTAGTAAAAATAATGATAAAGATATTTTTATGTGATTGATTGAAGTGATGTTGTTAATTTGTTTTCTTTCCTTGTGCAATTAGGATTTAGTTTGATTCAAACGTAAAGATAAAAGGTTTCCTTGTGAACAAGTGAAATGCTTTTTTTTGTGTCAATTGAAAAGAGTCGCTCCTGAGAGAAGCAAGATCGTTGCTGAAATTGCAAAAACTCAGGGGAATATCCGATCTGTGGGTATTATGGGTCTGGCAAACCCAGGTCCCCAGCTGTTAGTAGCCTTGTTTCCGATTTTCTGTTTTCAGTGCTACTATCTATCTATTACTATTCTATATCTGTCGGTATAAATGAGGATCTCTTACTATAGTATGCGTGCTGTATGAATATTTTAAGATAGGAGAACTCTGAGAAAGGAATGAGTAAGTTTGGAATCTTGAAAACAGGATGTGATAATACGATTGTTTAACCATTGGCTTCCCAATATGCAATGATATGTTAATATTGATGATATATGTTTTTTTTTGTTCTTTATAGCTGAGTACGTAAAGTGCTGTCTGTGGATTTCGTAAGTATATTGATTCCCTTCAAGGTGAAAGAAGAATTGTGGTTTGTGTAATTTACGTGGCCCTGAAATATTATTGTGGTAGTCATACGAGCAGTTTTTCAGCAAATGGAGAATGGAACGGAAATATGGATCCTTTTTTTTTTTTTGTTGTCTTGATTGATGTTAAGCCGAAGCCTGAAAAATTATTCTGCGTTAATACTTGTCCTAGAAAAGCGACGTTTATGTGTTTTGCTGATGCTGTGAGCATTACAGCCTACTGTTTTCGCTGGTGCGGGATGCACTGCAGCTTATATGATTTGTACTGAGGAAATTTCCCTCTTGAAGGTAGAGGATGATTAAATAATTTTGATTATGGGAACGAAGGAAAGCTTGGTTTAAGGTAATAAGGATGAAGCAAAACATTTGTCATTTATACTACAGGAGGATTCGGATCTTTTGTGTCTGTTGTAAGTTCAATGTTAAGATGATACTGTTTTACAGAATAGAGGTGACCACAATTTTGCCATTCATGAGAAATGAATCCAGAATAACCACCACAGGCGAAATAACTGATTTGAAAGCGAAAGGTAACGTAAAGAAGGAACGAAATCGAAGCAAAATGGGTAAGAAAATGTAATATAACCTGTATAATGCAAATAATTTAACCTTCTCAGAGCCATCTGTGTGATTAATTCTTGTAATAACGTAATTTTAGATGAAATTTTGTTACTGTGTTATGTGTGAATATATGAGTATGATAAATGTATAATTGCGAGTCTCTTTTCAGGTGTGCGAACTGGTATAAATGTTTTTGTGTGTAAATAACCATTGTTCTTTTTACTGTGTATGTTTAAGGAAGGTTTCTCCATTTATCATGTGACAAGACGTATGCCGCGAGCGTCAAGAAGAGGGCGAATTAGAACATTTCTGTAGTGGTGTAAACACTTTGTTGAAGTAGCATTGAAGTGGCTTGTGGGATTAATTAGTAGTGGATAGAAGTAGAATTTTGAGTAATGCATGTTTATGGGTAGTTAGTTTGTAGAATAGACAACAGGTGTGCATGTGTGTGTGTAAATAACATGTGAACCCCATGCTCTCCTAACCTATACTTGCGCAAGGCATAACCCTATTCATTTTAGTGAATTAATAAGTGGCATTTGATTTATTAAAACACAAGTGAACCACATTAGTGATGTGGATTTAAATATTGTATTGTCAGTTCATTTAATTTTTATTTTTACATTGTAAAGTCATTTCACTTTTATTTTTTTATATTGTCAAGTCATTTAACTTTTAATTTTATATTGTCGATTCATCTAACTTTGTTCTTAAAAATTGTGAAAGACAATACTAAGTGATATTATGTATGACATTGTGTAATCACATAAGGATGATGAAAAATTTCTGTGAATGCAGATGAGAACGTGAAAGCGAACCGGCAAAACTCTTAAGAGACAGCGGGAGCAGCCAGGTAGTTGTAAACTGGCGGGTTTCCCAGCGGGACACGCTGTCAGCCAGGCCACTTCGGGAGCGCGGCCGACAACAAAAGGACGCGGGAAACACTTTCCCTTGCACCTGTAGCTAATGGGCGGCCGCCCCGGGCGACCCCTTCCTGAAGGGAATGACCTGAGATGGGCGAGCGGTCCACCGCGCGGAAATCCATCTCCTGGCAACGCACCTCACGCACGCGACCGTGACGAGACGGCTGCGGTGTAACAACACAAAGGGCGTGGAGCCTTTTGACAGGTACTGTCCAAAGAAACTTGCAGACGTCAACGACGCCTATCGACATTTCCTGACGGATGCCTACTGTCAAGCGACAGTAATTCATGGTTAGATGTTCTCTGGTCGCTAAGGGTGACACGAAGAAGAGCCATTGAAGTGTCATCCTGGCCCAGGAATATCAACCTGGCATGTCAATCGAGGATACTGCACGAATTTGACAATACAAACATGGAACAAAATCGAGGTGCTCGTGACACAAGAGAAACTTCATGAGAGGGCAGAGATGGCGGGATCGCACGCAACAGATGGACAAAAATCCCTACTGACAGCTGCGGCGACGAACCCCCTTCCCCTCCCCTTATATTGTGCCACGGAACAGTGGAACTAGTGAGTGTATCAGTGAACAGTGATTATACGGTTCTTAGTTCAATGCATATACGTGTGTTTCTGTCACAGAAACTTTGACTCGTGTGTTTTGCAGGGACTCGATTTATTGGTGTTTATTAAACTCTGACTCTTGTATTTTGCAGGTGTTCTATATTTTTTTAAACTTTGACTATTGTATTTTGCAGGTGTTTTATTTATTGGTGTTTTGTTTTAGATGTTGACTATTGTACTGTTTTATTGATCAATGTTTGTTCTTGTGTTAGGTATTAGATTTGTGATATTTTGTTTCATAAATTCATTACTGTGGCACTGCTTCCTTTATCAGTCAGATTGCTATTCATTCTCATTGGGCTGTGATCGATTAGCCTTTGCATGGGGTATATTTATTGTGAGGAACCCCTTAAGGGTAACAATCACACAATTATTGTAGTTTCAGTATAATGACACAGTGCTCATTGTTTGCTAACTAACTGAAATATTGTAGAGTGATTAAATTAGTGCCACATAGTTAGGTTAATCCTACAGATTATTAGTTTTATAAGATATAGAATTTTTTTGCGATAACCGCTTTGTAAAACATGTTTTTTCTCTTATATTTTTTTTTGCTTTTGCGGATTGTGCATTCTAATGTTCTGCTTTATGATACTGATGTTATTTGATGTTCTTTTTTTTAATTGCTGTGGCACCTTTGCTATTTTCATAAATTTTGCCTGTTAATAAACAGTCATAAATTTGCCTGTGATCAGTTGGCTCTTGCAATGAGCAAATACTGGTGAACTCCATAAGGGTAACAACCAGAAATTGTTTTCATATTAATGACACAGGAACCATTGTTTTTACTTGCTGACCGATTTAGGTCTACACGACCTTTTAAATAGGTGTCACAGATTGTGTGTTTTTTTTTCTCTCTTTGAAATTGGTAGATTGTAAAGATGTTTGAAATTATTGTGTTTTAGCAAGTAGCTGGTGACCTTTTGCCTTTTTCTTTACACTTTTGGTTTAAGTAGGGTGTGAGAAGCCTGCTTGGGAATGTCCTAGCATGGCCAGAAAATTCCCTGCACAGTCTTTTCCCGGAGCGTTGGGGTTATGAAAGGTCTCTGTTGGATTCCTTTCATGTTTAATTTCTCAAATTTGTTGTCTTTTATGGAATAAATTCCTCTTCTAAATTTACTGTGGCGTTTCTGACTATCTGGGAGGAGACTGAGTAGTGGAACGTGTTACTTTTACATGTAAACAAGAACGATCTCTCACACTACTACACTTTAAAGCACAGTTTATATGTAATTCTTATATGTAATTCATGTCACACAGTCTCATACGGAACCTACATCCGCTTTCTTTTATATACTGTGTATGATAAGATACTGTCATCCCCCTTCCCTTCTGTGTGAGAGGATGAATGATCAAATGTGTTTGTAGCTGCATGCTTGAGGGTAGCAGACAAGGCTGTCTGCTAGAGAACAGTAGGACCAACGTTGAAACAGGTAGCTACGCTTCCTAAAAGCAGAGAGGTTTCCATTCTTAGTATGGTCCGGTCCGTCCCCTGTCATGTTGGTATAGGAAGCTGCCCCTCTGGCGCCTTCCGTTTGTCTTTGTGAGCGACTCTCAGGAGCACGCTGGGTAGTTCGGTGGTAGTAGGCAGTTGGAGTCCAGTGGTAGCGCAGGGCAGTCCAGCAGTAGCAGTCTGGCGGTAGCGAGCGTCTGAAGTGGTAAGATCTCCGGCTAAGCGCGTGTCTGTTAAGTCCATAGGACAATGGATTTGTTAAGTTCAGCTTAACTGAGAATTTAATCATTTTATTTCGGGTTAGCTTTAAAATAGCTAAGGTTATCTTTAATTGCAGCGGAGTGTGATTCTCGTGTCCAGTTCAGATTATTTGGCGGTAGTTGCTTTGTTATTACTTTGTGAGTAAAGTGGAACCACGTGTTGGTCAGTAACTCTAAGTAAGATCAATCTTAAAGGCAAATGCTTGTGTGATTATAACGTATCGTCTTGAAAAGATTTTGAATATACCAACTTTTCTTTATGTTCAACCCACGTGGCGTGTACTTTGTGAGACCAGTACCACGTGCTTATATAACTGTTTGACCCATCAGGTTAATAGTAAGACGTTAGTAACCAGTTCGAGGTTTTTGTTTTGTAATCTGCTTTTTGATCTAATTTATTTTTATTATCTAAATTATTGCGGAGTTATACGCTTTCTGTAAACCAAGTTGACCACGTGAAGGGTAATTACAAGACGGACAGGATTGTGCTACGAAAGTAATTTCTTTAACTGAAAATTTGAATCTATTGGTTGTGGTTAACTTTCTGTTGCATGTGTTTCAATGTTCTTTGTGTGTTGTTTTATGAATGCAGTGTTGTACCCAGTCTCCCAAATCTTGGCTCCATATTTTATGTGTCCCGTAATATTCCAATCTCACAGTCTCACAATCGTAAATAAGGCACCAGCTCAGTTATAACTCACGTATAATATGCTGAAATTTCAATGAACAATCTTTAAAATAAATTTGCAAATATAAACTGATTTCTTTCTTTTTATTTAAATTCTCCTTTTATATAGATATATTACCGGTTGTTGTATGACTGTAAAAAGATTATAATCAATGATAGTCTGATTGGTAATGTGGTAAACCTAGACTAGTTACCCAGTCGTGAAACAGTGGCCCAGTAAACGCTCGGTTAACCTCCCAAGACAGCTCACAGTTTTAAACCGCTTTCATGGTCTAATTAGCACCCGATTTCAGCATACCAAATTCAAGTCACAATCTTACGCTATTCAGCAAAGCAAATTAGAGTTACAATCTTTCACAATGGTATCTGGAAATGCGGGAATTTTCAAACCAAAGGATTAGCGAACGATGGATCGGTAGCGCTGGACCAAATGATTCAGCCTTACATTTCTGACCTCCATGGTCACCGGACCTGCCTGTATGTGATTAATTTTTTCGGGGATTTACAAAAGACTTTGTTTATGTGCCTCCGTTACCAACGACAATAATAGCAGCTGTGGAAGTTGTAACCCAAGACATGCTCTATGCAGTGTGGGAACAATTTGAATACCGCACTGACATATTCCCTGCAGCTCAAGGAAGGCATATTGAACACTCTTGAAAAGGTATTAAAAAAACTTTTTTAGTTACCTGTTCATCAAAAAACAAAATTAATTGTATATGTTTAGTAGTTTCAGAAATATTGATGTGTCAAATCGGATGATTCTTTTTGATACACTCTGTATTTAAGAAACGCTTAGGTTCATTACATGTGTAGAGAAGCAGAGTCCCTAGAGGTCCGTCAGGCTCGCTTAGCACTGGCTGTGAGATTTTTCCATCGGAGCAAAATATGCCAACCGTTTCTTCCTTCCATTTCAATGCAATCTATCCCGCAATACGAATAACTTATGAATAACATAGATTATTAACAGATCGTAATGAAATTCAGCCTCATAAAAACCGTCTCACGTTCCACGTGTAAAGATGCCACGTTCTGTTTGTCGTACAGCCTTTAAATGTCGCCGTCGTTGTGGGTATTCAAGCGTCTCGGCAGCTATCTGTAGCTCTTAAGGTCGCCTGACGTACTGCATCGAAGTTCCGGCGGACGTGAGGTTACTGCGAGTTTAGTTGGATTCGAGTAACTTTCACAGCTCGAACTCTCTTAGAACGTTGTATCTCCTCTAAATCAGATTTGCGACGCTTATTGCAATAATTTTAAATATGGTTCTCGGACCTATAGTCGGATTTTATTGCTGTATGTCCACAAAAGCTCTCTAGTTATGCCAGATAGTGTAACAACTCAGTATTATAAACCATGCCCACAATAACACTGGTATTTGCACTGTCACGTAATACTATATAGACACAGTGCCAGCGCCGTCTGCGTACCACTCGCGAATGCGATATTTAAAAATTTTAATAACCCTCAAAAAGGTACAATTTTCTAAAGTAGCCCATGATCTTTCTTAGAGTTCAAGCTATCTCCATACCAAATACCATCGGAATCGGTTCAGCGGTAGAGTCGTGAAAACGCAACAGAGTGATTTACTTTAGCAATTAATGGTACTGGTATTCCTATAGATTAAACAAGTTGACAATTGAATAAGCATGGTATTGATTACGTTAAATCGTATTACGTAGAACATATCAAACAATAATAACATTTTTTCAGATATGACAAAGTTCAGAAGTGAAAGCGCAAATATTTCTAAATCTGCTTAATATTCCTCAAATCAGTAAGTATCTTAAATGAGATTTTTCACTCTGCAGAGGAGTGTGCGCTGATGCGAAACCTCCTGGCAGATTAAAACTGTGTGCCCGACCGAGACTCGAACTCGGGAACTTTGCCTTTCGCGGGCAAGTGCTCTACTATCTGAGCTACCGAAGCACGACTCACGCCCGGTCACAATCATTTTGATACTGTCAAAATCGCTCACCGAAACCTATAGTGTACTTCTCGTTTGCCTAAAATCATGGAATTTGACAAGAAGCGGGGTTTCACAATACAAAATCCGAAAATCGTTAATTTGTAATTATATCACTTAAAATTTTTTTTTTTTTTGCCGTTTGTTGTCCATTTGTCTGTCTGTTAAGACACTTTTTTATCGGAATCAGGTAGGGATGTTAAGTTAAAATTTATGTGAAATACTGAAGTCTACGTTCTATAAGCGGTGTAAAAAATTTAAATTTGTAATTCAATGAAATCAAAAGCTGTGGCCATATTTGTCACATATTTTGAAGCAAACTCACTGGTTGAAACCTTTAAGATCTGTCAGTCTTCGTTTTAAGCTACCGTTGCCACTCGACGGTGTGGAAGTCACCAGAAACAACACGTGTTCCTAATTCCACGTTAAACTGTAGGTCCCCTTTCCCCAGTTGGATAACTGGTTCGGGTTAGGGACTCGCAAGTCGCTGAAGTGGCGTCCAATAGAAAGACTTGTACCAGGCCATTGAGCCACCGAAATTATTATTATAATCTGTACATATAGGCCAACAGCCTTGCCGCAGTGGTAGCACCGGTTCCCGTCAGATCACCGAAGTTAAACGCTGTCAGACTGGGCTAGTACTTGGATGGGTGACCATCCGGTCTGCCTTCGCCCTCTCTCTATCCACCTCCTCCGCTTCCTCTCTCTCTAGCCATCCCACGTGTCCCTCGTATCCGCGCCTACTGTCTGCGAAATGTGTTCTGAATAAAGTTAGTAGTAAAGAAGTAATAAATTTAAACGTCTTGCATTCAGTTGTTATGAAGTCGTATCTGCCGTAGTAAGTGTCGTACAATGATGTAATGTTTCTGGTACATTCAGTGGTATATGCGAATAGTGTCTGCAAAATGTGTCACGAACACAGTTTGTAGTAAGGAAATGATAATTTAAACGTTGTGCTTCATGTGGCAGTTTTACTACATGAGCAGCGAAAATGTAGTAAGCCACGAACATTTTTTGCTTTCTGCGTTTTGTGGCGGTCGACAGCGAGAAAGAGTTTCTTAGATGTCTGAAATTATGTGTGAAATTTGTTGCAAGTCTCTAAGTCCTCTCATTCTCAAATACTGTATAACTGAAGTATGGGTAATGTCGCGTCGTGGGCTACTCTGCTTTTTCACCCTCACTCCCATCCCTTTCATAGGTTGGTGGTTCTTACCCCACCAGCCTCAAGAGGAGGGATTGGTCTCATCAGCGCCAGACATAAATGTCGGACCTTACTAATCAACCGTATGCATAAAACTATCAACAAAGACACACCGAACTTAATCAAGAACTTAATGCTAAACTGGAAGCTATGCAGCATAATGCCACCCATTAACGAACCTATGATACCAATAACCTTTCGCCATATTAGACTTTACACTACTGGCCATTAAAATTGCTACACCACGAAGATGAGGTGCTACAGACGCGAAATTTAACCGACAGGGAGAAGATGCTGTGATATGCAAATGATTAGCTTCTCAGAGCATTCACACAAGGTTGGCGCCGGTGGCGACACCTACAGCGTGCTGACATGAGGAAAGTTTCCAACCGATTTCTCACACACAAACAGCAGTTGACCGACGTTGCCCGGTGAAACGTTGTTGTGATGCCTCGTGTAAGGAGGAGAAATGCGTACCATCACGTTTCCTACTTTGATAAAGGTCGGATTGTAGCCTATAACGATTGCGGTTTATCGTATCGCGACATTGCTGCTCGCGTTGGTCGAGATCCAATGACTGTTACCAGAATATTGAATCGGTGGGTTCGGGAGGGTAAGACGGAACGCCGTGCTGGATCTCAACGGCCTCGTATCACTAGCAGTCGAGATGACAGGCATCTTATCCGCATGTCTGTAACGGATCGTACAGCCACCTCTCGATCCCTGGGTCAACAGATGGAGACGTTTGCAAGACAACAACCATCTGCACGAACAGTTCGACGACGTTTGCAGCAGCACGGACTATCAGCTCGGAGACCATGGCTGCGGTTACCCTTGACGCTGCTTCACAGACAGGAGCGCCTGAGATAGTGTACTGAAAGGCGAACCTGGGTGCACGAATGGCAAAACGTCATTTTTTCAGATGAATCCAGGTTCTGTTTACAGCATCATGGTGGTCACATCCGTGTTTGGCGACATCGAGGTGAACGCACATTGGAAGCGTGTATTCGTCATCGCCATACTGGCGTATCGCCCGGCGTGATGGTATGGGGTGTCATTGGTTACACTTCTCGGTCACCTCTCGTTCGCATTGCCGGCACTTTGAACGGTGGACGTTACATTTGAGATGTGTTACGAACCGTGGCTCTACCCTTCATTCGATCCCTGCGAAACCCTACATTTTAGCAGGATAATGCACGACCGCATGTTGCTGATCCTGTACGGGCCTTTCTGGATACAGAAAATGTTCGACTGCTGCCCTGGCCAGCACATTCTCCAGATCTCTCACCAATTGAAAACGTCTGGTCAATGGTGGCCGAGCAACTGGCTCGTCACAATACGCCAGTCACTACTCTTGATGAACTGTGGTATCGTGTTGAAGCTGGTTGGTTTGGGGAAGGAGACCAGACAGCGAGGTCATCGGTCTCATTGGATTAGGGAAGGAAGTCGGCCGTGCCCTTTCGAAGGAACCATCCCGGCATTTGCCTGGAGCGATTTAGGGAAATCACGGAAAACCTAAATCAGGATGGCCGGACGGGGGATTGAACCGTCGTCCTCCCGAATGCGAGTCCAGTGTCTACCCACTGCGCCACCTCGCTCGGTTCGTGTTGAAGCTGCATGGGCAGCCGTATCTGTACTCGCCATCCAACCTCTGTTTGACTCAATGCCCAGGTGTATCAAGGCCGTTATTACAGCCAGAGGTGGTTGTTCTGGGTACTGATTTCTCAGGACCTATGCATCCAAATTGCGTGAAAATGGAATCACATGTCAGTTCTAGTATAATATATTTGTCCAATGAATACCCGTTTATCATCTGCATTTCTTCTTGGTCTAGCAAATTTAATGGCCAGTAGTGTACTACTGCGAGTTGAGTTACATGCGACAAGCTGACAACATCCATCCACCTTATACTAACGCGAAAATCTGTAGTTTTCTCACAACAGATGGTAGAGAAAACAGAGTCATTTAAAAATAGCCTCAAGCAAAGTGAAATAGAATGTGGCGAAATATCCGTAGCTCTGTATTGCCATCACGCGTCCTGTCTACATCGTATCTAATCATCAACGACAAAGTTTCAACCAATGAGAAACTCCACAACATCCACACGAGATCCACACCCATCTGTACGATATGCGATCACGTGGACACCTTAATTTACAGGTTCACCTGTGGTAGAGCTGGACTGCTCACGTCGGACATGCGAAGCATACTGGCGATAACTGACCGCGTTGAATTTGACCAGACCAGAAAAAATACGATATCCCCACAGGAAGCAAAATGCCGCTATTTGGATTTTAGGTCACACCATTGCTTATGTTATCAATCAATGTCATACAACAAATGAAGAATACTGTGCATATATGGATTAAGTACATGCAAAGATAAGAGGATAAAGAGATTACACTGACACGTGTGGTATTATGTTGAAAATTATGATGCAGATATGAATTAAGTTATTTAAATCACTATTTAGTACAAAACAACGTATCACAAGAACATGAAAAAACTAGCAAAATTAACAGAACTATCCTTTGTTAATATAATTATCATTTCTTATTTTTCCCTTTCTTTGGCAAAGAACCAATTTTAGTTTGTACAAGAAGACGTTTTAAAACTTTAGAAGATTACTTGTCATCTACCTGAATACATATATCACTTGTCATACAGACGTGGCACTATTCTTTTAGTTACGGAAAAGGCTAAGAAAAATACAAGAAGACAAAAAAGAAAATTACTGTTTCACAACTATCCAGGAGAAGATTATTTTGTGAACGATGGCAGCGTGTTGTTTGAAATTTAACAGCTCCTGTCTCTACCATTACAGATATCAAAATCCTCTATTTACACTGCTGGCCACCGTAAATGCAACACCAAGAAAGACAAGAGGTAGCACAACAAGATTTATTTTGTAGATAACATGTTGACCAAGTATCAAATGATTACGTTTACAGACGTCTGTGACATGTGGTTCCTGCCAGAATTAGTAGCCAGAGTATCCGCCATTGTTGGAGATCACCGCTGCCACACATCTCGGCATTGAGTCAAAGAGACGTTGGATGTGTTCCTGGGGTACAGCAGCCCAAGCAGCTTCCACACGTTGCCAAAGATCATCTGTTGTGGCAGCTGGGGATGTAATCTGGGTCACTCATTGAGCAACCATGGACCACATGTTTTCTATCGGCGAAAGATCCGGAGAGCGAGCCGGCCAGGGAAGCAATTCAATCTGGTTATTGACGAAGAACCTTTGGACAATGCGTGCCCCGTGTGGTCGCGCATTATCCTGCTGAAATATGGCTGTGGCCGAGCCCTGAAGGTAAGGAAGGACAACTGGCTCCAGCACCTCGGATATGTAGCGCCGGCTATTTAAAGTACCGGCAATGCATACTAGAAGCGTGCGAGAGTAATATCCAATGCCGCCCCATACCATAATACCCGGTGCAAGACCAGTGTGGCGGTGCATAATGCAGCTGTCCAGCATCCTCTCTCCACTGTGTCTCCACACTCGAATCCGACCATCGTGGTGCTGCAGACAGAACCGTGCCTCGTCAGTAAAGACAACGTCATTCCATTCTGCCGTCCACATCCGTCTGTCATCACACCATTGGCGACGGAGACGTCTGTGGTTCTGCGTCGATGGTAGACGAAGCAATGAACGTCTTGCGGACAGACCACTCTGCTGTAAACGGCGTCGAATGGTACGCGCAGACACTGGATGATGCGTTACAGACGCAATGTGCTGTGCTATGGTTCGGGATGTCACTGAGCGATCCGTCACTGCCATGCGCACAATTTGCCTATCAGCACGTGCAGTGGTGCACCGAGGTGAATGCGATCGACCACGTCGGTCCGTCGTACCCTCCTGCATCCAACGGTCACATATCCGCATTACAGTTGTTTGGTTTCGTCCAACACGACTAGCGATTTTTCTGTATGATAATCCACAATCTCGGTAAGCCACTATCCTTCCTCTGTCGAACTCGGATACTTGATCAAAAGATGTTCGCTGTTGTCTACGAGGCATAACTGATCGTCTTGTGAAACAACCACAAGGTAAACACACGTGCCGAACGTACACTCGTCGAAATCGCCAAGCCTTAAATGGCGCTATGAGGTGGCGCCACAGGCGCGCGTGATGTGCGTCTGCGCTGAAATTCTAATCAGTTGCATATCTCATCGCTGCAAACTCATGGTGTAAATTTCACTTGTTTCGGATGCTTCCTTCAGGGTGTTGCATTTACGGTGGCCAGCAGTGTATATGCAAGACTAATATAACCTTCAACAAGAATATTCAAGATTTGAAAACTAAATAGCCCTTTGTGGTTTACTACATTGGTGTGAGGAATATTAAAGATTCTAAAAGGCTATTTCATAAGATCCATGTGTTGTCACCTGTACATAAGTGATTGATTTATCCTGTGGTTCAATGGTGTAAATGGGACAGTTAACTACAAGGAAAGGAATTATTCACTCGTACACAGTGAAAAAAAAATAATTTTGGTAAAGAAGGCTTTGACACCGATAATCCCCCACTTCTTGGACGATGTCAACCGTCATTACTCGATCAGCTTTTCGGCTTGGGGCTGAAACATGACGACTTGCCTTCCCCTCGTCTGTCTGTCGTTCCTGCTCTCTCTAGTTACTACAGACCGTAGCGTTATTTGGCAGCTCGTAACTCCGACGTATCTACCATCCCGAACAACAATGATGGGCTCAAGGTTAATCTAGACGTCCAGTAGTTCGAATAGGAGGAACTGACGGTAAAAGTGGTGGGCGGCTGCGTGGTGGCAGAGGCAAAACATGAAGAGCGTCAAGATGTGCACGGTTACAAATGGCACCACATGCAGCGTCGCTATTTGCTGCGGAAGGACGTAGTGACCGAACAGGTGCCGACGCAACTGTCTTCGGACGGCGTCCTCACAATCACGACACCAAAGAAGGCTCTCCCTCCAGCAGAGGGCGGCGAGCGAGTAGTACAAGTTGTGCTGTCTGGTCTTCCAGCAGTTACCAACCAGCAACAGCAGCAGAGAGGAGAGAAGATGGAGCAGTGAATAATCCACTGCTGGTGTCCAAACTAAGTTTTGTATTGATTGATTATTTTGGTATGGTCATTTTTCTTTCGTTCAAGAAATTTAACACTTCATTTTTCTGCTTCTCATAATGAAGGTGTTACGCATGTGAAAGACTGCGTTCAATGATTTTTGAATCACTTTCGTTTCCTGTAAGTGTAAAACAATGTTTCATACACAACTGTTTGATGAAATGCATTTTGGGTACTGTTTGTAGTGATGCATTATTCTCACATTGTAAAACTGATGGTGTTTGTATTGATGTTCAATAATCACTTTCAATGGGGAAAAAGAGTGATTCTTTCCAGCCAGTAAATAATATGAGTACTAAGTTTGGTTGAAGTCATTCCAGTGATTTAGGAGTAGATGTGGCACATACATATGTACATCCATTCTTATAATTTGTATGGTCTGTAAATTATTGACATGGCATATATGAGGGGGTTTCAAAAACCGGTATTATTTAGAAAATACTGCTCACTTTTATTCAAATTCCATTACAGACCTTCAAAGTAATCTCCCTCAGACACGATACAACGACTCGTGCGTTCAGTCCAATGTTCAAAATATGCCCTGAAGTCCCTTTTTGATGGCCTGTTGCATACACCCGAAACCTGTTTGTTTAGCTCTCAACCACCCTGAAAATAACTCACTGCAGGACATGGTGGAAGTCACATGGTGCTAGGTACAGTGAATAAGGTGGATGTGGCATCATCTCAGTGCTTAATTCAGTGATTGTTTCTTGCGTCTCAATGGCACGAGGAGCCAGTGTATTATACTATTAAAGGATCCATCCCATTTCAGCAAGATGTGGTGTTTTTGTTGCACTTTTCCTCCTTAATGGCCTCTTCAATATCTCACAATAGTAATTAGCAGTAACAGTACATTGCTCATTCACCCCATGATCGTATGCAATGCCTTGATTATCGAAGAAGATGAGATGCATGACTTTTCCTGTACTTTGTTGACTTTGACCTTTTTGGCTCTTGGACTTTAAGAACTTTGCTTTGGGCACTGTCCTGTTTTTTCTCTGGAATATTATGATGAAACCAGGATTCGTCGCATGTGATGACTTTATCCAAAAAAATCTGGTTCTCGCTGAAGCCTTCTCTTCCATTGTTGACCCGTCGTCACACGGTGAGCCTTCTGTTCGTCACTGATCGCACGAGGCACCCACTTTGCTGCAACGTTTCTGTACTTCGTACAATGTCTTCAGCTGGTCTGTAGGACATATTCATAATCTCTGCAATCTTTGTTAACGATATATGACGGTCGTCCCACAACATGACATCAGTCGTGTAGACACTGGTTTCAGTCTTCGAAGTTGGGGCCTTCCCGGACGTGGAACATCCGCAAGACCATTTTTACCCTCCCAAAATCGTTTATGCCATTCAAAAATTTGTATTTTCCCCGTGGCTTGCTCTTTGTAGGCTTGTCGCAACATTTCCAATGTTTGTGATGGTGTTTTGTCAAGCAGAACGCAAAATCTAATAGACAAGCACTGCTGCAACTTGAGATCCATATTGGGTAACTCAAGCGCGGGCGCATTAAAAAAAAAAATCGGTTATTTTTTGACATCCCTTGTATTGTTGTGTTGAACTGTCAAAGGAAGAGTAAATAAAAAAATTAAGTACTCAAATAAAAACAAAGAAATAACAAATTATGTGAAATTTTCTTGAAGCTACAGGTTTGTTGGAAGCATGATTCATCCAGAATAGAAATAA
This sequence comes from Schistocerca nitens, assembly GCF_023898315.1. Taxonomy (NCBI): domain Eukaryota; kingdom Metazoa; phylum Arthropoda; class Insecta; order Orthoptera; family Acrididae; genus Schistocerca; species Schistocerca nitens. Next base: position 115,546,477 of record NC_064614.1, on the reverse strand, counting down.
GTAAGCATCAGAATGCTTCTAACAGTCACTGTACTCACACTTTGCATATCGAAGTGGAGGACACTGGCGAGGTAGAGGGGCAGTGAGGAGATGTAGATATAGAAGGTCCAGTCGAAGGTCACCATGATGGCGATGAGGGCCCACAGCGCCGGGGTCGTCAGCACGCTCTTCCACGGCACGGGCAGTCGCTTCTGCAACGTAACGACACGCACGGTGGAGAATGTCTCTTCCGTGAACATGAGAAACAGCTGCGGAGCATGACAGTAGCTTTCCTAAGTGCGCTGAGTTGTATGAAATACAGACATGCAGGTTGTAGTAGAAAAGCACTGCAATGTCGATCCCAAGATGAATGAGGAAGTAACCTCCTGTGCGTCTGCACAGAAGTCCAGGAGATAGAGCCAGTTCTAAAGAAAAAACGTTTTACACATTTCTGGTAAAAATCGACTACTCAAAGTGCGTGCACCTTGCGTGCCTGCGAGTAAATCAGCAACCAACCACGACGCGAGTGTAAATCGGCAACCAACCAACGTATAAGGCGTCCATGATCTATAGATCGTGCCGAGTATGGAGTTGTAAATATCCAAGTAAGATGCACGCTGCGCATGCGCAGAGAGACCCCACCTGGGGGCGTCTGCTAACGTCGGAAATTATAAACTATTCTGGTCGCGCTCACTCCCATTATAGCAACTGATTTTGTGCTTCCGTGTTTTCTTAATCTTTATTATGTTTTTTGCTTTCTTCTCGTGGCACATTGAAAAGTTACAGGATGCCCTGGCATTTTTTCCTACTAACGTTCTCCTACAAGAGAGACGAAATATCTGAAAGCAAAAAGTATTTACGTTTTTCAGAGAAAATGCAAAAATAAGAATGTAAACAGATAACACTACGCCGGCCGAAGTGGCCGCGCGGTTCTGGCGCTGCAGTCTGGAACCGCGAGACCGCTACGGTCGCAGGTTCGAATCCTGCCTCGGGCATGGATGTGTGTGATGTCCTTAGGTTAGTTAGGTTTAACTAGTTCTAAGTTCTAGGGGACTAATGACCTCAGCAGTTGAGTCCCATAGTGCTCAGAGCCATTTGAACCATTTTTGAGATAACACTGTTTTAATGAAAATTATTTGAACGGGGAAGAAGTCAGAGTTATTGGACGAGAAAAATAATTTTCGGTTGTTATTTGGCGCATAGCAAGAAAGCAAGATACAAAGGATAAAGTAAAAAGCCATTATTTACTGCATTCTACGTATTGTCTGACGTTTTTGCAAGTACGTGTTTTCTCGAGCAAATACATGCATATGTTCTGAAATGTTTGGATGGCACTCTTCCTGTTCCTTCAGTTCTCAGGAGTGTAGAGAATTTTCCACACGACCGTTGACAAGAACTTCCGCTATGAATTCTGCGTTGGTGATCAATAAACTCTATTGCCATTACTTGTTCCTGCTTCTTGTTACTGTATTTCGATTTTTTCGTGCACAGGATAGTCTCTCACAACCTGGCTTTCACCAATCACAAGTCAAACTGCACAGCAGACAGCTCTCACAACACCGGCAATCTTGGCGCTGACGTGAAACGGAAATGGCCACTCAGAACAGACAAGACTCACAATCAGCAAGGGAAGAGAACGCCAGGGGCTCTGCACTAGACGCACTTGTCTCGAGTAATTAACTGATACAAGAAAGTCGACCGTGTAGAAGGATTATAACAGTTTCGTCGCGGCTGTAGCTGCAGCGACAGAAGACGTCACAATAAGAAGAGATTGAAACGGCATTCAGTTTTCTCGAGGAGTAACGGTAGCTCATGCTTTGAGAGGAAGTCTCTCATGCTCAGTGTTTTATAGTGCTTCATACTCTGTCCATTAGTGCCTGACCATCGGTGCTGTACATCTCACCTTGTAGAGAGTGAGCACTAAGTCTTGCCCTGATTATAACAATTTAGTACAGAATAGCCGTTTGACATAATAATTTACATTTGATGTTGTTGCATAGGTTAGTGTTACTATTTTTTTAAAGACCACTTATGTTAGTAAACCTCAACGTGTGCTCCCTTGGTAGCTCGGAGAATGTCGAGGCGGTATTCCAGTTCCCGCCAGGTGTTTCGTAACATGTGCTCTGTCACAGTACCCACAGCAGCTTGTATATTAGCCTTCAGTTCGTAGACGTCAACAACTGGTGTGATGAAGACTCTGCCCTTGATACAGTCCAAGAAAAAAAGTCAAGGGGCGTAATGTCTGGAGAGCAGGGTGGACAGGATGTTGGACCGTTCCTTCCAATCCACCGATCCGGAAATGTTTCATTCAGGAAATCACGCACTATCAAAGTCCAGTGGGGAAGGGGGAAGGGGGGGGGGGGCTGCTCAATCTTGCTGGAAAATTATCCATGGTTGATAATCTTCTAAATGTGGGTGCAATGAACTGTTGCAAACCGTCTAAGTAAATGTTGGCGATAATGGATTTTTCCGCGAAGAAAACGGTCCAAAAACCTTGTTATGCATGAGGCCGCACCAAACATTCACTTTTTCGCTGTCTCGCTGTAACTGTACAGTAGCATGTGGAGACTCTGAACGCCATATACGGACATTATGCCTATTTACCATTCCACTGAGATGAAAGGTGGAGTCATCGGTAAAGCATATGCGATTTGAGTAATCGTTAGCGCCATCAATCCTATTGAGAATCTCAGTTGCAAATTCAGCACGTGTCAGCAAATCATTCGGTTGCAAGGACTGCACAATTTGCACTTTGTGTGGTGTCACTGCCAGACACCACACTTGCTAGGTGGTAGCTTAAATCGGCCGCGGTCCATTAGTACATGTCGGACCCGCGTGTCGCCACTGTGTGATTGCAGACCGAGCGCCACCACACGGCAGGTCTCGAGAGACGTACGAGAACTCGCCCCAGTTGTACGACGACGTTGCTAGCGACTATACTGACGAAGCCTTTGCTCTCATTTGCCGAGAGACAGTTAGAATAGCCTTCAGCTAAGTCAATGGCTACGACTTAGCAAGGCGCCATTTGTAACATTGCATATATCTAAAGAGTCTCACTTGTATCGCCACAATCTCCAGATGTCTCATCAAGAACGATGTATACAAAGGATGGATTAAAAGTTAAGTAGTCCAGAAGCTATGTACTTTTCTTTATAGCATTCATTAAGTCTCCTGTTTCAGACCTCACTCCATCCTTCGTGAGTTAGCGCGTGCATCTTGGCCGCCTCTTTCAATTAGTGTGCGTAGTGTTGGCAAGTCTACCGACACTACACTTTGTAAGCATGCAATCTAAGCCTTTCATGAAGAATCTTCACCACACTGCTTGTGGTATTTGAAGTTCACGTGATGCTTGACTAGTTGATTTAGACCGACTCCGTTGAAAGGATTGCTGAACTCGATCAACAGTTGCATAAGTCACACGAGGCTGCCACTTTAAGGACGATCTTAAACGCTGCCTGTTTCGTTAAACTTTGCATACCATCGCTTTACTGATTTAACGTCAGGAGGGCAGCGTCCATAAGAAGCCCGAAATTTACGCTGAACACTGATAGGCGATTTCGTTTCGTGAAACCAAAGCACACATCGCGCTTTCTCCTGCTCCGACGCCATTTCGCCAGCAACTAACGTGACCTGACAGACCGTGTTGTGGAGCACCAGCGCCATCTATTGGTCACAACAACTACTAACACTAACCTAAGTAACGGCATCAAATGTAACGTATTTTGTCAAACGGTTATTCTGTTATACATTTTTGTAGTCAGGGCAAGACTTTGTGCTCACCCTGTATATCGAAGTGCTGGATGTCGGTATCTCTCAGCTTGCAAATGTTTGAAGAATGTTGTAGCAAACTTCCTGAAGCTACTGACTGAATAATACTTTTGCTATTGGTTTCATCAGCCTGATCATCAGACGGACACTTTAAATTCATTTTAGCGCAATACTGGCACTGACCGAGCAAAAATCAGTCACCATTTACGGAATCACAGTTACTGTAAATATGCGCTTTCCCAAACAGTTTAATGCAGAGGATATGACAGTCCTGGCAGATTAAAGCTATGTGCGAGACCGAAACGCGATCCCTTTTCTCTTTTCCTTTATTTCATTTCGTTCGTTGCTTTTTGACACCTGTTAAAGTTCATCGTTGATCTATTCACTCAGTTTTTTTTATTACAGAGGGCAGCTAACCCTCTGACCGTACACGCTGAGCTAAGGCGTCAGTGATCCGTGGACCTACACCTTTCGCGGGCAAGTGCTATATCGACAGAGCTACCCAAGCACGACTCACAAACCGCCCTCAAAGCTTCACTTCCAAGCTTTCGTCATAAGCGGGTACGCCCAGAATCACTATGCAGACTGAATCCGATCTCATCCTAAAAGAGTCCGCGACCCAACTCCTAATTGGTCCGGGCCATAAGCTCTTGACATCATCACAGATCTTTGAACACGCCACATTCAACAGTCAACGTTACTATGCCACTGTACTGCTTCCCCATCTGCCTCTTTCCAGTGGTCCATTCAGCTCGGACTTCATTTTTAGGGTTCCGTATCTCAATCTGTAAAAAGGGAACGTTTTTACAGTTTGAGATACAGAACCTTCGTAGGATTGCCTTCTTGTCCGTCCGTGTTTATCTTTGCCTGTCTGTCCGACGGTTAAGAACTCTTCTTCTCAGGGATGGCCGGCCGGTGTGGCCGAGCGGTTCTAGGCGCTACAGTCTGGAACCGCGCGACCGCTACGGTCGCAGGTTCGAATCCTGCCTCGGGCATGGATGTGTGTGATGTCCTTAGGTTAGTTAGGTTTAAGTAGTTCTAAGTTCTAGGGGACTGATGACCTCATATGTTAAGTCCCATAGTGCTCAGAGCCATTTGAACCATCTCAGGGATGGGTAGAGGTAACAAGTTTCAAATTCATGTCACGTATTGAGTTCAATGGTCGTTTGGTAGAGCAAAAATTTAAAGCTTATAAGTCAATTCAATCAACAGATACGGCCATTTATGTCACATACACTGGAGAGCCAAAGAAGCTGATATACCTGCCCAGTATCGTGTAGGGTCCCCGGGAGCACGCAGAAGTGCCACAACAAGACCGGCATGGACTCGAAAACGGTCTGAAGTAGTGCTGGAGGGAAATGACACCATGAATCCCGCAGAACTGACCATAAATCCGTAAGAGTAGGAGGAGCTGGAGGTCTCTTCTGAACAGCACGTTGCTAGCCATCCCAGATATGCTCAACAGTGTTCATGTCTAGGGAGTTTGGTGGGCAGCGGAAATGTTTTAACTCAGATGGGTGTTCCTGGAGCCACTGTGTAGCAATTCTGGACGTGTAGGGTGTTGCATTGTTCTGCTGGAATTGTCCAAGTCCGTCGGCATGGACAATGGACATGAATGGATCCATGTGATAAGACAGGATGCTTATGTACGTGTCACCTGTCAGAGTCGTATCTAGACGTATCGGGGTCCCCATATCATTGCAACTGCACTCGCCCCACACCATTACAGAGCCTCTACCAGCTTGAACAGTCACCTGCTGACATGCAGGGCCCATGGATTTCTGACGCTGTCTCCATACTCGTACAGGCCCTGCAGTATCGTACATATCGATGATATGTCGTTGAATGATTCGCACGGTGACTCTTGTTGGTAGCTCAGCAATGAAATCTGCAATAATTTGGGGAAGGTTTGCACTTCTGTCACATTGATCGATTATCTTCATTCGTCGTTGGCCCCGTTCTTGTAGGATCTTTTTCCGGCCGCAGCGATGTCGGAGATTTGATGTTTTACCGGATTCCTGATATTCACGATACATTCGTGAAATAGTCGTACAGGAAAATCCCCACTTCATTGCCACCTCGGAGATGCTGTGTCCTACCGCTTGTGCGGTGACTATAACACTACGTGCAAACTCCCTTATCCTTGATAACTTGCCATTATAGCAGCAGTAGCTGATGTAACAGCTGCGCCAGACACTTGCCTAATATAGGGGTTGCCGACCGCAGCACCGTACTCTGCCTGTTTACATATCTTTGTATTTGAATACGCATGCCTCTACCAGTTTCTTTTGCGCTTCAGTGTATTTTGATACTCGAAAACTCAGTTGTCAGAACCTGTAGGTTACTTCCCGCTGATCTAGAATCATGAAATTTGGCAAGAAGTAAGGTTTGACACTAAAAGTAAAGGAAGAAAGTCCGAAAATAGTTTATTTGTAAATGTATAACAAGAAAAAGTTGTTTCTAGAATCATGAAAGAAGGTTGCATACATGGAAGAATCCTGGAGATACTAGAAGGTATCAGATAGAATATATAATGGTAAGACAGAGATTTAGGAACCAGGTTTAAAACTGTAAGACATTTCCAGGGGCAGATTTGGACTCTGGCCACAATCTATTGGTTATGGACTGTAGATTAAAACTGAAGAAACTGTAAAAAGGTGGGAATTTAAGGAGATGGGACCTGGATAAACTGAAAGAACCAGAGGTTGTACAGAGTTTCAGGGAGAGCGTAAGGGAACGATTGACAGGAATAGGGGAAAGAAATATAGTAGAAGAAGAATGGGTAGCTCTGAGGGATGAAGTAGTGAAGGCACAGAAGATCAAGTAGGTAAAAAGACAAGGGCTAGTAGAAATCCTTGGGTAACAGAAGAAATATTGAATTTAACTGATGAAAGGAGAAAATATAAAAATGCAGTAAATGAAGCAGGAAAAAAGGAATACAAACGTCTCAAAAATGAGATCGACAGGAAGTCAAAATGTCTAAGCAGGGATGGCTAGAGGATAAATGTAAGGATGTAGAGGCTTATCTCACTAGGGGTAAGATAGATACTGCCTACAGGAAAATTAAAGAGACCTTTGGAGAAAAGAGAACCACTTGTATGAATATCAAGAGCTCAGATGGAAACCCAGTTCTAAGCAAAGAAGGGAAAGCAGAAAGGTGGAAGGAGTATATAGAGGGTCTATACAAGGGCGATGCACTTGAGGACAATATTATGGAAATGGAAGAGGATGTAGATGAAAATGAAATGGGAGATGTGATACTCTGTGAAGAGTTTGACAGAGCACTGAAAGACCTGAGTCGAAACAAGGCCCTGGGAGTAGACAACATTCCATTAGAACTACTGACGGCCTTGGGAGAGCCAGTCCTGACAAAACTCTACCATCTGGTGAGCAAGATGTACGACAGGCGAAATACCCTTAGACTTCAAGAAGAATGTAATAATTCCGATCCCAAAGAAAGCAGGTGTTGACAGATGTGAAAATTACCGAACTATCAATTTGATAAGTCACAGCTACAAAATACTAACACGAATTCTTTACAGACGAATGGAAAAACTGGTTGAAGCCAACCTCGGGGAAGATCAGTTTGGATTCCGTAGAAATTTTGGAACACGTGAGGCAATACTGACCTTACGACTTATCTTAGAAGAAAGATTAAGGAAAGGCAAACCTACGTTTCTAGCAATTGTAGACTTAGAGAAAGCTTTAGATAATGTTGACTGGAATACTCTCTTTCAAATTATAAAGGTGGCAGGGCTAAAATACAGGGAGCGAAAGGCTATTTACAATTTGTGCAGAAACCAGATGGCAGTTATAAGAGTCGAGGGGCATGAAAGGGAAGCAGTGGTTGGGAAAGGAGTGAGACAGGGTTGTAGCCTCTCCCTGATGTTATTCAATCTGTATATTGAGCAAGCAGTAAAGGAAACAAAAGAAAAATTCGGAGTAGGTATTAAAATCCATGGAGAAGAAATTAATACTTTGAGGTTCGCCGATGACATTGTAATTCTGTCAGGGACAGCAAAGGACTTGGAAGAGCAGTTGAAAGGAATGCACAGTGTCTTGAAAGGAGGATATAAGATGAACATCAACAAGAGCAAAACGAGGATAATGGAATGTAGTCAAATTAAGTCGGGTGATGCTGAGGGAATTAGATTAGGAAATGAGACACTTAAAGTAGTAAAGGAGTTTTGCTATTTGGGGAACAAAATAACTGATAATGGTCAAAGTAGAGAGGATATAAAATGTAGACTGGTAATGGCAAGGAAAGTGTTTCTGAAGAAGAGAAATTTGTTACCATCGAGTATTGATTTAAGTGTCGTTTCTGAAAGTATTTGTATGGAGTGTAGCCATGTATGGAAGTGAAACATAGACCATAAATAGTATAGACAAGAAGAGAATAGAAGCTTTCGAAATGTGGTGCTACAAAAGAATGCTGAAGATTAGATGGGTCGATCATATAACTAATAAGGAGGTAGTGAATAGAATTGGGGAGAAGAGGAGTTTGTGGCATAACTTGACAAGAAGAAGGGACTGGTTGGTAGGACATGTTCTGAGGCATCAAGGGATCACATATTTAGCACTGGAGGGCAGCGTGGAGGGTAAACATCGTAGAGGGAGACCAAGAGATGAATACACTAAGCTTATTCAGAAGGATGTAGGTTGCAGTAAGTACTGGGAGATGAAGAAGCTTGCACAGGATAGAGTAGCATGGAGAGCTGCATCAAACCAGTCTCAGGACTGAAGACCACAATAACAACAACAACAACAACGCGAAAAAATATTTTTATCATTTTTTATCCTTCCCTCTGTTTGTCTGTCCGTCTGTTAATATACGTTTTTCTCTTGAACAGGCTGCTATATCAAATTCAAATTTATGTCACCTACAGAGGTCTATTATCCCTTGGCAGGGTAAATCATTTAAGCTTCTAGGTCAATGCGATCAGAAGATTCGGCCATTTATGTTACTGATTTTGATACTTGCGACCCCTTCATCGGAGTCAATAGGATACTTTTCGTTGGTCTAAACTCATGAAATTCGGCAGGAAAAAAAAAATGGCTCTGAGCACTATGGGACTTGACTGCTGAGGTCATCAGTCCCCTAGAACTTAGAACTACTTAAACGTAACTAACCAAAGGTCATCACACACATCCATGCTCGAGGCAGGATTCGAACCTGCGACCGTAGCGGTCGCGTGGTTCCAGACTGTAGCGCCTAGAACCGCTCGGCCACTCCGGTCGGCTTCGGCAGAAAACTAGGTTCTTACAGTACAAGCAAAGAAAAAATCTGAAAACTGTAATTATGTCTCATGAAAATATCCTTTTGCCATTAGAACATACATCGCATTCATGATACATCGAAGGCATTGTAGACCAACACTACAGCATGCGAATATAAATTGTAGTCATGTTTCAGTAAGAAAAAAAAGACAGATTTTATTAAATCTTGTCTCTCTACGTATATAAACTGCAATTCTCTGCGCTTTCCTTTGTATGTGTCCGCGCTAGTCTACGGACTTACTGTAGAGATTTTGATACGGTCAGAGAATTGCTGGGACCAATGTCTTGCCAGTCCAGTATCGATATAGGTCTGCACGTTATCGATACCTCCTTGAAACCGTGTGGAAACTCTAGAGGTTTTTCCACATGCATAGCCTGCAGGGTTTCCTGATATGAATGTATGTGACTTTTGGCTTGGGGAATATCTAAACGAACGTGTTTAACAGGCACACGTTCGATCTCTACCTGATCTGAAGGCAACTGTTGATCATGTCGTTTTAGAGGTGCAGTATCTTTTCGACGTCTCAAGTGCTCATTTTGATCAAGTTGTGTAAGCGTTGGTTAATAACAAAATCAACATTATGCTTTTATCACTCGCCCGTACTTCGTAAAGTACTCGTAGTGAGCTACACTAATAGTTTGGCGCCTTCTTATTCATGCACACTTCTGATCGATCCATCGTCGTCCGCCAGTACAACTAAGTTAATATGTTATTCTCATTTCCATTTTTTCTCCTGTTTTTGAATTTGTGAAGTTATTATTAACCTCCTATCAGCACAATTAGTGTTGACGATATGGCCGGAAAAGCATAGCGGTGTTAAAATAGCAAATATTAATTAACAACGTTGTATTGCTCGTGCCACGCTCAGTATGTGATTCCCGGCTGTCTATTGGGAACTCCAGCATGGTACAATCACCTCTACCACCCACGTTTCCACGCTCTGGAACCGTCTACTGCAAAACTTAATGCACGGTACTCTCTCCCTTTCTTCCTGCTTCAGGTGTTTGTGTCCGACTGATAGCAAGTATACGTAAAATATAAATGTAATGTGGGCAAGAAGTGCGGCAGAAACTCCACAGCGGACTGCTAGATTTGTTACCAATAGGTTTGATTGACACGCGAGTATTACGGAGACGCTTCTGGAACGCAAATACGAACCGCTGGAAGTAAGGCGACGTCATTTTTTAGGAATGCGATTGAGAAAATTTAAAGAACCGGCACTTGAAACTAGCTGCAGTACCATCAAACTGCTGCGAACTTACAGTTCGCCCAAGGGCCACGAAAATCAGGTAATAGAAATTACGAGTAGTGCAGAGTCGCACACATATCCGTTTTTCCACTCGCTCAGTTTGCGAGTGGAAAAGGAATCTCTAGTAGTGGTACAAGGTACCTTCCGCCGCGCAACGTATGGTGGCTTGCGGAGTACGTATGTAGATGTAGATGTATTTGACCTTTTCTGCCCATGCCATGTTCCTAATCCATTAGAGATGAAAACACTTCTATACGACTTTCTTGCGTTCACAACGCCAGATTTGCACCTGGTGGCCAAAACTGGAACTAATTTTTTTCCAGTGTAAACCGGTTCCGCATTAACGCCTTTGTATATCTAGCATGTTTCGCTGCCAAACGATAATTACTGCCGACACTGGACATCTGTGAGTACCTGCACTTCAGTTGTAACCACCCGGTAGCATTAACTACACTACTGGCCATTAAAATTGCTACACCAAGAAAAAATGCAGATGATAAAGGAGTATTCATTGGACAAATATATTATACTAGAACTGACATGTGATCACATTTTCACGCAATTTGGGTGCATAAATCCTGAGAAATCAGTACCCGGAACAACCACCTCTGGCCGTAATAACGGCCTTGATGCGCCTGGGCATTGAGTCAAACAGAGCTTGGATGGCGTGTGCAGGTACAGCTGCCCATGCAGCTTCAACACGATACCACAGTTCATCAAGAGTAGTGACTGGCGTATTGTGATGAGCCAGTTGCTCAGTCACCATTCACCAGACGTTTTCAGTTGGTGAGAGATCTGGAGAATGTGCCGGCCAGGGCAGCAGTCGAACATTTTCTGTATCCAGAAAGGCCCGTACAGGACCTGCAACATGCGGTGGTGCATTATCCTGCTGAAATGTAGAGTTTCGCAGGGATCGAATGAAGGGTAGAGCCACGGGTCGTAACACATCTGAAATGTAACGCCCACTGTTCAAAGTGTCGTCAGTGCGAACAAGAGGTGACCGAGACGTGTAACCAATGGCACCCCATATCATCACGCCGGGTGATACGCCACTATGGCGATGACGCATACACGCTTCCAATGTGTGTTCACCGCAATGTCGCCAAACACGTATACGACCATCATGATGCTGTAAACAGAACCTGGATTCATCCGAAAAAATGACGTTTTGCCATTCGTGCACCCAGGTTCGTCGTTGAGGTGCTCCTGTCTGTGATGCAGCTTCAAGGGTAACCGCGACCACGGTCTCGAGCTGATAGTCCATGCTGCTGCAAACGTCGTCGAACTGTTCGTGCAGATGGTTGTTGTCTTGCATACGTCCCCATCTGTTGACTCAGGGATCGAGACGTGGCTGCACGATCCGTTACAGCCATGCGGATAAGATGCCTGTCATCTCGACTGCTAGTGATACGAGGCCGTTGGGATCCAGCACGGCGTTCCGTCTTACCCTCCTGAACCCACCGATTCCATATTCTGGTAACAGTCATTGGATCTCGACCAACGCGAGCAGCAGTGTCGCGATACGATAAACCGCAATCGCGATAGGCTACAATCCGACCTTTATCAAAGTCGGAAAAGTGATTGTACTCCTTACACTAGGCATGACAACAACGTTTCACCTGGCAACGTCGGTCAACTGCTGCTTATGTTTGAGAAATCGGTTGGAAACTTTGCTCATGTCAGCACGTTGTAGGTGTCGCCACCAGCGCCAACCTTGTGTGAATGCTCTGAAAAGCTAATCATTTGAATATCACAGCCTCTTCTTCCTGTCGGTTAAATTTCGCGTATGTAGCACGTCATCTTCGTGGTGTAGCAATGTTAATGGCCAGTAGCGAAGAGAAGTAGGTGACACATCCTGTGTGCAGCTAGCGTGCTTTTGCGATTAATGTCGCTGCAGCCGGCGTTACCTTGTTGATGGGCAGGACGTGGGCCTCTATGTAGCAGCGCTCGGCAGGGTCGATGCTTGGATGCTTGGCCGGCGAGTCGGCGACCAGCAGGAACCAGGGGACGCACCAGAGCAGGCCGACGGCGCCGAAGGAGTAGAAGGCGAGCGGCCAGCCGCCGGCCATCTCGCACATGGCGCCCGTCAGCGCCATGGACGCGATGATGCCGACGTACATCCCTGCCGGCGAACGCAACCAATAAGAGGTACTCTGACAGGGTGACCACTCGTAACACTACAGGCTACTCTACACTGAAGCGTCAAAGAAACTGGTATAGACAAGCGTATTCAAATACAGAGACATGTAAACAAGCAGAACACGGCGCTGCGGTCGGCAACGCCTATACAACACAACTGTCTGGCACAATTGTTAGCTACTGCTGCTACAGTGGCAGGTTTTCAAGGTTGAAGTGAGTTAGAACGTGGTGTTATAGTCGGCGCACGAGCGATAGGACACAGTATCTCAGAGGAAGCGATGAAGTGGGGATTTTACCGTACGGACATTTCACGAGGGTACCGTGAATATCAGGAACCCTGTAAAAGTCAAATCTCCGACATCGCTGCGTCCGGAAAAAGATCCTGCAAGATCGGGACCAACGACGACTAAAGAGGATCGTTCCCGCAAATTACTGCAGATTCCAATGCAGGGCCGTCAGCAAGTGTCAGCGTACGAACCATTCAACGAAACGTCATCGATATTGGCTTTCGGAGCCGAAGACGCACTTGTGTACCTTTGATGAGTGCACGACACAAAGCTTTATTCCTCGCCTGGGCCCGACAAGAGCGACGTTCGACTGTTGACGACTGGAAACATGTTGCTTGGTCGAACGAGTCTCGTTTCATATTGTGGCGATCGGATGGCAATGTACGGGTGTGGAGACAACTTATGAGTCCATGGACCCTGCATGTCAGCAGGTGGAGGCTCTGTAATGGTGTGGGGCGTGTACAGCTTAAGTGATATGGGATCCCTGATACGTCTAGATACGACTCCGACTCCGGCAAAACACCAAATCACCGACATTGCTGCGGCCGGAAAAAAACCCTGCAGGAACGGGATCAACAACTGAAGAGAGTTGTTCAACATGATCTTTGATCTTCTTGGTTAGTAGTTGGAAGTCGTTGCTGGTAGGAATGAGACGTAATTTTTGCCGTATACTGCCAAGTATTTCAGTTCTGATTTTATGATTCTGCATGATGAAAATGGAGAGTGTAATTTCGCGTTGTGGTATTGTTTTACTTGGATAAACTTATTTTGAAGAGAAGGTATAATTTTTGATTTGTGGACCGTTGTGACCATTTATAAAGAAGTTCCGAGTTTGAAGACAACCTGGAAAGATTAACAGTTACTGTCCATGAAGTGAAAGCAGTAAATCAGCAGATAAATGTATTTTAACCAGGCGGTGTTCGTGTCTGGATGGTACTACCCAGACGTAACTTATTCTTTCAGCAAGCCACGTTTTTCCTCGAGCACCGACAGGAAACAGATGAAGAGTTGAATTTTTATTGTGTGACCTTCTTTTTCATTCATTTTGGCTGCACTACACTGGCGATGTCTCTGCTGCAATGGAGTATTTCATTTTAAACAACAGCTAAAGTCATTTTTAAAGTTCATAAATTTAATTGTTTCTTATTCATGGATTCTTCCAGTACTTTTTGGTAGAAAAATTCCATATTTAAGGTTGAATAACAAGTAAAATGTTTTTGTTCTACTGATTATTGTTTCTTTGACTGCTTTCGGCTTATTAGGCCGTCATCAGGAAACGACTGACTAGCGTCTGAGAGGAAGACTAGTTCTTACGTAACTAAACATTTAAGAAAAGATTCAATCACTTGCATAGAGTGTTTGCATCAAACTTGTTCCTAACCGTTTAAATTACACATTACACCATGGAAAATTTTCAGGAGGACAATGCTCGTCTACACATGAGGCGCGTCTCTCTATGGACTCTACGCGATATGTTGAGATTTTCCAGTGGTGTGAAAAGTCCTAAATCTGTCCCAGATACAAGACTTGTGGCATCAGATCTGACGTTAACATTATCCCAGAGCCAGTATCCAGAATGTCAAGAACCAATCACAACAGCTGTGCGACAGCTAGCCCCAGGAGAGGGAAGTGGTTTTATAACGCCGTTCCTAACCGAATCAGTGCATGGATCCAGGCCAACAGGGGGTGAAATGTCGTACTGACAAGTGGGCTCTCGCTGCCAAGTCCTTTGTAAATCTGATTCGATTTTATAGTCACTGAAATGACACAACATACCCTAAACCAGTAAAATTTCATTTCGTTTCCTCTTCCCCTTCGGAATAGTTCACTTCTTTTTGTCAGCCTGTGTATCTAAAATTCGTCGTGCGCTTGTGACCTCATGTTTCTCTGTATTCCATTGGTTGAAAGCTAGGATTTAAAATTGATAAACTGCAAACAGTATTGAGCTATAGGTATGGGGTGGCGCCAGTTCTAAGTTAAGCAAGCTTAAAATTGCACTACGTAGGTAAGGAACAATGATCCCGAAGATAACGGCATTTTATTAGGCGGTTCGCATAGCAGAACATTTGTAACATAGTAATATGTGACCGGGTTGCGCAATCTCACAGAGAAGTGGCAAGAGTTTTATGGCTTACTTTTACCAGGAATCCTTTAGAGATTAGGGAGCGAAGTATGTTGTTGCATTAGTACCTAAGAATGTCTTCTCCGTAGTGCTCGGGTGATTTCTCGACTGTATTGATGTACACGGGACCTTTGCCTTTCGCGGGCAAGTGCTCTACCAGCAGAGCTACCCAAGCACGACTCATGCCCCGTCCCCACAGCTTTACTTCTGCCAGTACCTCGTCTCCTACCTTCCAAACTTTACGGAAGCTCTCCTGCGAACCTTGCAGAACTAGCACTCCTCAAAGAAAGGATATTGCAGAGTCATAGTTTAGCCACAGCCTGGGGGCTGTTTTCAGAATGAGACTTTTCACTCTGCAGCGGAGTGTGCGCTGATATGAAACTTCCTGGTAGATTAAAACTGTGTGCCGGACCGAGACTCGAGCTCGGTTGGTAGAGCACTAGCCCGTGAAAGGCAGAGGTCCCGAGTTCGAGTCTCGGTCCGGCACACAGTTTTAATCTGCCAGGAAGTTTCATATCAGCGCACACTCCGCTGCAGAGTGAAAATCTCATTCTGGTAATGATGTACAGATTGAATAACGGTGATGTCAACAGGCCAAATTTGCTGAAAGAAGTTATTTTATTTAAAGCATGATCGAATTCGAGCATGTAGTCCTATTCTCAGGTGTTTTACATATATTGTGCACACTCTGGTTGCAGTGCGCTGTAGAGTAATCCGCTAATAGGAACAGTTTTGATCTGATACCGTAATATTATTACTACAACAACCATAATGGCGAAGTAACTTGTCAGGTAGATTGCTAGTTTCCTGTATAGGTGGCATATATGCAGCTTGTGCTGGAATGTTCGGAATCGTTTATAACTTAAATACATTATTGTAGTAAAGATACTGGAGAGCCAAAGAAACTGGTGTACATGCGTAATATCAGGTAGGACCCATGCAAGCACGCAGAAGTGGCAGAATACGTCGTGGCATGGACTCGACTAATGTCTGGAGTGGCGCTCGAGGGAATTGACACCGTGAATCCTGCAGAGCTGTCCAAAAAATCCGTAAGAGTATGAGGCGGTGGAGATCTCTTTTGAACAGTACGTTGCAAGACATCTCATATATGCCCAATAATGTTCATATCTGGGGTGTTTGGTGGCCAGCGGAAGTCTTTAAGTTGACAATTGTGTTCCTGCAGCCACTCTGTAGCAATTTTGAACCTGTGGGGAGCCGCATTGTCCTGTTCGAATTGTCCAAGTCCGTCGGAATGCACAATGGACATGAACTGATGCAGGTGATCAGAGAGGATCCTTACGTACGTGTCACCTGTCAGAGTCGTATCTAGACGTTGTCGGAGTCGTAACTAGACGTATCAGGTGCCCAATATCACTCAAGCTGGACACGCCCCATACCATTACAGAGCCTCCACCAGCTTGAACAGTCCCCTGCTGACATGCAGGGTCCACGGACTCATACGTTGTCTACCAGTACACGTCCATCCGCTCGATACAATTTGAAACGTGACTCGTCCGACCAGGTAACAAGTTTCTAGCGAACAACAGTCCAAAGTTGGTGTTGACGGACCCAGGCGAGGCGTAAATCTTATGGGCCTTTGGCTTGGAAATCCCATATCGATGATGTTTCGTTGAATGGTTCGCACGCTGACACTTGTTGACAGCCCAGCACTGAAATCTAGAGCAATTTGCGGAAGAGCTGCACTTCTGTCTCGCTGAACGATTCTCTTTAGTCGTCGTTGGTCCCATTCTTGCAGGATCTTTTTCCGGCCACAGCGATGTCGAAGATTTGATGTTTTACTGGATTCCTGATATTCACGGTATACTCGTGAAATGACCGTACGGGAAAATCCCCACTTCATCGCTACCTCGGAGATGGGAGTGCCATCGCTCGTGCGCCGACTATAACCCCATGCTCGAACTCACTTAAATCCTGGCAACCTGCCACTGTAACAGCAAGCAGTAGCCGATCTAACAATTACGCCAGATACCTGTTGTCTTATGCAGGGGTTGCCGACCACAGCGCCGTATTCTGCCTATTTATATATCCCTGTATTTGAGCACTCATGCTTATACCAGTTTCTTTGGCGATTCAGTGTACATTATTCCAATTAAACAATATTTTGCTGTTTGTTTTACATTAAGTTCTTATATTTAATTATGCAATTATTATTAATGTCAGTAGACAGATTTCATTATGGCCAAGGAGTTTGTTGTGTACAAAAGATGTAACAGATCGATTTTAAATCGGCCCTATCGATACACCAGGACACAACCGAGATAAATGTTTTGCTAATGAAATATTTCGCATGACTATTACGACGCCTAATTATTCTTAACCTATAAAAAAAAGTTTTTCTTCCGTTACATATCTAAACGGACAGGTAAGTCTTACGTGTCCGTTCCCAGTAGCTGAGTGGTGCCGGCACGGTAGCTCAGCGTGTTCGGTCAGAGGGCTGGTTGGCCCCTGTAATAAAAAAACTGAGTTAATAGGTCAACAACGAACTGAAACGGGCGTCTTTCGATGTCCGCCCCGAGCAGATATAACGAACGAAAACGAACAAAATGAGTTTAAAAAAAAAAAAGTGGTCAGCGTGACATAATGTCAATCCTAAGGGCCCGGGTTCGATTCCCGGCTGGGTCGGAGATTTTCTCCGCTCAGGGGCTGGGTGTTGTGTTGTCCTAATCATCATCATTTCATCCCCATCGACGAGCAAGTCGCCGAAGTGGCGTCAAATCGAAAGACTTGCACAAGGCTAACGGTCTACCCGACGGGAGGCCCTGGTCACACGACATTTTTTATTTAGTGTTACGTGTTAGATCAAAGTCCCATTGATAGCAGGTCAGAATCTAAAAAGGAAGGAGGCACAAATGGGCTACAGTCTTCTCGGCGGAATCGTCTTTATGCTGACTCTAAGCGTTTTAGCAAAATAAAAAATGGCTCTGAGCACTATGGGACTCAACTGCTGAGGTCATTAGTCCCCTAGAACTTAGAACTAGTTAAACCTAACTAACCTAAGGACATCACAACCATCCATGCCCGAGGCAGGATTCGAACCTGCGACCGTAGCGGTCTTGCGGTTCCAGACTGCAGCGCCTTTAACCGCACGGCCACTTCGGCCGGCGCAAAATAAAAAACAGACCACTCAGTCGCGATGTATGGATTGCGTCTGCTTCCGACTGCTAGACAAGTGTCGTAACGATTGCACCACGTCGTTCAGCGACTGCTGCTGTGTCAGGCAGCTGAGCGAGATAGACATCTGATATGTGTGCCAGGTTAATGACCAATTATGTGGTCCAAAATACGCCCGAAGTGTTTTCAGGGGCTTACGAAACCCATTTAGGTCTCGAACGTCATTTCCTCCCCAGATACACGTTGCACAATCAACTTAAGGCGTAAATGTACCAAACACTTATATCTTGGTTACAGAGTAGCAACAGACATAGCGTGTACAAGCATTTCGTCACTTCAATTTGATGTCCCTGGCAAAAGAGAATATTAAAGCGTACTGAGAAAGGGTGCTACCCGGGTACAACTATTTTACGATGTTTCACTGAAAAGCCGAAGAAACAGGTATAGGCATGCATATTCAAATACAGAGGTATGGAAACAGGCAGAATTCGGCGCTGGGGTCGGCTACGCCTATATAAGACAACAAGTGTGTGACGCAGTTGTTATATCGGTTACTGCTGTTACAGTGGCAGGTTAACAAGATTTAAATGAGTTTGAACTTGGTGTTACAGTCGGCGCACGAGCGATAGGATACAGCATCTCCGAGGTAGCGATGAAGTGGGGATTTTCCCGTACGACCATTTCACAAGTGTACCGTGAATAGCAGGAATCCTGTAAAACGTCAAATAAATCTCCGATATCGCTGCGTCAGGAAGAAGAGCCTGCAAGAACGGGGCCAACGACGGCTAAAGAGAATCGTTGCCGCAAATTGCTGCAGATTTCAATGCTGGACCGTCAACAAGTGTCAGCGTGCGAACCATTCAACAAAACATCATCGATATTGGCTTTCGGAGCCGAAGACCCACTCGTGTACCTTTGACGACTGCGCGACACAAAGCTAAATGCCTCGCCTGAGCCCGTCAAGACCGACATTGGACTATTGATGACTGGAAACATATTGCCTGGTCGGACGAGTCTCGTTTAATAATGTATCGAGCGGATGGAAGTGTACGGGTGTGGAGACAACTTATGCGTCAATGGACCCTGCATGTCAGCAGGGGACTTTTCAAGGTGGTGGAGGCTCTGTAATGGTGATGGAGTGATATGGGATCCCTGATACGTCTAAATACGACTCCGACGGGTGACACGTTCGTAAGCATCCTTTCTGACTCCTGCATCGATTCATGTTCAGTGTGCATTCCGGCGGACTTGGACAATTCCAGCAGGACAATGCGATACCCCACACGTCCGAAATTTCTACAGAGTGACTCCAGAGACACTATTCTGAGTTTAAACACTTCCGCTGGTCACCATACTCCCCAGACATGAAAATTATTGAGTACATCTGGGATGCCTTGCAACGTGCTGTTCAGAAGAGATCTCCACCCTCTCGTACTCTTACGGATTTATGGATAGTCCTGTAGGATTTATGGTGTCAGTTCCATCCAGCACTACTTCAGACATTAGTCGAGTCCATAACACGTCGTGTTGCGGCACCTTTGCGTGCTCGCGGGGGACCTACACGATATTAGGCAGGTGTACCAGTTTCTTTAGCTCTTCTGTATATATAGACGGGATAAGAACATATATATTCGGGGTGTCTCTCCTGATAGACCTCAGGCGCATTTTCTGCGGTGTTTTAGCACATATTTGCAGTTTCATTTTTGCTTTGCGTAGATGAAGTCAGCCCAAACAAACACCGCTTATCACGTCTTTCATGCAACGCCCAGTGTCCAGTGGGGAGCCTACACGATATTAGGCAGGTGTACTAGTTTCCTTGGCTCTTCAGTGTATAAATTATACTCATCTAAAATATTACGAGCCTCCTGTTCACATCGAAATTTCTATCTAATTCAATCGAAACAATCTTCTAGGATCTCGGTGGCGCGATTATTTTTACTGTGAACCGGAAAAAAAAAGCACGGGGCTGAAATTTGGGATTTAACCTCCTGTTGATGACGACTTTTTAAAGAAAGAAGGGACTGGGTACGGATAGGGAAAGTGTATGTGATTGCAGGCTTTCTTTGCGTATTCCAATGATGAAATCTTCTCGGGTGATCAGCCCATCATCTTTGCCTGGAGATGCTGAGTATGGAACTCATCGAAGCCACCAATCGGCTAATCACCCGAGAAAATTTCATGATAAGGAAAGCGTTCTTCTCAAAGGAATCATAGCGTCGTTCGCCACTGGCGATATAGGGAAATCGCTCGTAGGAAAAGCACCACAACCAAAATTATATTTCCTGCCAGGCCATGTATAGGTGTCAGAAATAATTTCCATGTCATTTACAGCTGGCGAATCCTTCTGTCCGATGGACGAAGAAGCATCTGGAGGACACATGGTAAACAGAAGCTTCTACCACACTCGTATCAACCCCGTCATGAGGTATGCACTAATGTTATCGGTTTTGATTTCTAGTATCGTCTTTGGATTTCTGCATTCTGTTATTGTATTTCTGAACCAATTAAACAACTTTTTCGCAGCCTGGAAGACATTTAAGGAAAAACATATGCGTATGAAATAAGATCACTTGAACCTTTCGGGGATCTTTGAAGCTTTTGTTCATATTGTTGAGTCTACATAACCTCCTGCAATGTCGGAAACACGAAATTGGTTGGATTTGTGTAACATAAATTGCAATTATTTCCATTTTGTTTTTCTCTATTTGGATCTGCTTTGCTGTTGCTGTCGATATTTTGGAAACTTTGATCAGTATTATCTTTGGAATTAGATTTTCACTCTGCAGCCGAGTGCGAGCTGATACGAAGCTTCCTGGGAAATTAAAGCTGCGTGCCGGACCGAGACTGGAGTTCTGGACTTTTACCTTTTGCGGGCAAGTGCTCCACCAACTGAGCTACCCAAGCACGACTCACGACCCTTGCTTATAGCTTTACTTCCGCCAATACCTCGTCTCCTATCATCCAAACTGCACAGAAGTTCTCCTGCGAAACTTAACAGGATTAGCACTCCTGGAAGAAAGGAAAGCAGGAGATGAGGTAGCGGCGGAGGCAAATCTGTGAGGTCGGGTCCTTATGTTGTGCTTGCGTAGCTCAGTCAGTAGAGCACTTACTCGCGAAAGGCAAAGGTCCCGCATTCGAATCTCGCTCCGGTGCATACAATTTAATTTACCAGGAAGCGCAAACTTCTGGGACATCCTTCACCCCCCCCCCCCCCCTCCTCTAGGCTGTGGCTATGTTGCGTCTCCACAAAATCCTTTCTTCCGTGGGTGCTATTCATGCAAATTTCGCAGCAAAACTGCGGAGTTTGGAACGTAGGAGATGAGGTAGGGTGGAAGTAAAACTGTGAGGTCCGGTACTGGTTTGTTCTTGGGTAACTCAAGTCGATTGTGATCTTGTCCCATAAAGGCAAAGATCTCGAGCTAGAGTCTTGGTGTTGCACACAGTTTTAATCTTCCAGGAAGTTGAATATCCTTTCATGTTAGACGGAAAAGCATGTTAGTATGATGTTCTGGTAACAGACGTTACTTGAATGCCATGTGTCAGAAATGCTTCTTATGAGATCGATGGCTGATGCACGTGCGAGAGAAAACACATTTCTGAAGATGCCCGACGTAGGTGTCAAGGGGTTTACCACATACATTTGAAGATTCTGTGTCATTAAGGAAATGAGTTCGGAGTAGTTAAGTGAATATGCATGATGAAGGCGCAGATTTCTCTGTATTCCAGACGAACCGGAATATCCATGAAAGCGTGTGAGCTAAAGTCGAATATGGAATGCGGCCCACTTTCCGTGTGACTGTTCGAAATGTGGTCCACTGAATTTTACTGCAAGTATCTAAAATAAAATAGGACAACATTTTCAAGGAAACGTATTTTTGAAACTATTGCATGGAGAAAGGACGCACGAGACTTCTAATATGGATTAAGAGATTCCACAATGCAATTATTATGGTATTAGACATAATGCGACCTCAGACGAAGGAAGTGCCATATGAGCGGTACACAGATTTAAATGCTTTCGACAGGCGGCTTTGGATAGTAAATAGAGACAGTGAAAAATGAACAGAAAAGTTACAACAAATTCTTCTATTGCTCTTAGCAAACGTTTCCTTGGATTCCATACACATTGTATTCTCAACATTCAACAAATTTTATTTTGAGAGATCTGCTGTGTTTGGCGAAGGAAGAGTATCCGAATTGGTTATGTTTGTTAACCACTCGAATTTTTTCATTTATCTCTGAGCGTAATCCACGCAGATCTGTACGAAAATACATTTGAAGAAACGTCATGTAGACAAACGTTTCGTCAGCATTAGACTCGGTACTTCTAGTTGTTTCGTAATAAATTCTGCATCTGTGATACACTGAAGAGCCAGAGAAACTGGTACATCTGCCTAATATCGTGTAGGGCCCCCGCAAGCACGCCGAAGTGCCGCAACACGACGTGCCATGGACTCGACTAATGTCTGAAGTAGTAATCTGGAAATTTGCCGTAAGGTCTTATGGGACCAAACAGCTGAGGTTATCGGTCCCTAAGCTTACACACTACTTAATCTAACTTACGCTAAGGTCGACACACACACCCATGCCCGAGGGAGGATTCGAACCTCCGACGGGGGTCTGAAATAGTGCTGGAGAGAACTGACACAATGAATCCTACAGGGCTGTACATAAATCCGTAAGAGTACGAAGGGGTGGAGATCTCTTCTGAACAGCACGTTGCAAGGCATCCTAGATTTGCTTAATAAAGCTCATGTCTGGGGAGTTTGGTGGCCAGCGCAAGTGTTTAAACTCAGAAGGGTATTCCTAGAGCCACTCTATAGCAATTCTGGAAGTGTTCTGTGTCGCATTGTCCTGATGGAATTGCCCTGGTCCTTCGGAATGCAAAATTGACATGAATGAGTTCCGGTGATCAGAGAGTATGCTTACGTATGTGTCACCTGTCAGAGTCGTATCTAGACGTTGTCAGAGTAGTATCTAGACGTATTAGTTGTCCCATATCACTCAAGCTGCACACGCCCCACACCAATACAGAGCCTCCACCAGCTTGAACAGTCCCCTGCTGACATGCAGGGTCCATGGATTCGTGAGGTTGTCTCCATACCCATACACGTCCATCAGCTCGATACAATTTGAAATGAGACTCGCCCGACCAGGCAACATGTTTCCAGCGATCAACAGTTCAATGTCGGTGTTGACGGACCCAGGCGAGGCGTAAATCTTCGTGTAGTGCAGTCATATGGAGTACACGAGTGGGCCTTCGGCTGAGAAATCCCATATCGATGATGATTCATTGAATGGTTCGCATGTGGACACTTGTTGATGACCCAGCATTGAAATCTGGCGCAATTTACGGAAGTGTTACACTTGTGTCACGCTGAACGATTCTCTTTAGTCGTCGTTGGTCCCATTCCTGCAGGATCTTTTTCCGGCTGCAGCGATATCGGAGATTTGATGTTTTCCCGGATTCCTGCTATTTACGGTACACTCGTGAAATGGTCGTACGGGAAAATCCCCACTTCATCGCTACCTCGGGGATACTGTGTGCCATCGCTCGTGTGTGGACTATAACTCCACGCTCAATTTCACTCACATCTTGATAACCTGCCATTGTAGCAGCAGTAAATGATGTAACAACTGCGCCAGACACTTGTTGTCTTATATAGGCGATACCGACAGCAGCGTTGTATTC
This sequence comes from Schistocerca nitens, assembly GCF_023898315.1. Taxonomy (NCBI): domain Eukaryota; kingdom Metazoa; phylum Arthropoda; class Insecta; order Orthoptera; family Acrididae; genus Schistocerca; species Schistocerca nitens. The sequence goes on along the minus strand of NC_064614.1, from coordinate 115,522,831 downwards.
TGAGTGTTCCATATTTCTGTATTTGAATACGCATGCCTATACCAGTAGCTCTGGCGTTTCAGTGTATGATAACGACACCATGATCAATCTGTAAACTTCCTAAATGGCGTGAAATAGCCCTCAAAAACATATAATCAATGTGAGTGCTGCCTTTGTTCACCAGTTTGTGTATAATCAATGTGCAAAATAGCCCTGCGAAGGGATCCCATTGTGAACTAACTATTAATCAGACTTGTCACGAATCAGAAAGATACTTAAATCTGTTGTCGTGGTTGCGTTACGCTTTTGCACCGAATTCTCAACTGCTTAGACGTGGGACCTCTTTCAAATATGGGTTCCTTATCAGCGCACAATACAACTCTACAATTCCACAAATGAAAACTGTGGAGAAACAATTAAAATCGCTCAAAAGAGGAAAGGCCGCTGGACCTGATGGGATACCAGTTCGATTTTACACAGAGTACGCGAAGGAACTTGCCCCCCTTCTTGCAGCGGTGTACCGTAGGTCTCTAGAAGAGCGTAGCGTTCCAAAGGATTGGAAAAGGGCACAGGTCATTCCCGTTTTCAAGAAGGGACGTCGAACAGATGTGCAGAACTATAGACCTATATCTCTAACGTCGATCAGTTGTAGAATTTTGGAACACGTATTATGTTCGAGTATAATGACTTTTCTGGAGACTAGAAATCTACTCTGTAGGAATCAGCATGGGTTTCGAAAAAGACGGTCGTGTGAAACACAGCTCGCGCTATTCGTCCACGAGACTCAGAGGGCCATAGACACGGGTTCACAGATAGATGCCGCGTTTCTTGACTTCCGCAAGGCGTTCGATACAGTTCCCCACAGTCGTTTAATGAAAGAAGTAAGAGCATATGGACTATCAGACCAATTGTGTGATTGGATTGAGGAGTTCCTAGATAACAGAACGCAGCATGTCATTCTCAATGGAGAGAAGTCTTCCGAAGTAAGAGCGATTTCAGGTGTGCCGCAGGGGAGTGTCATAGGACCGTTGCTATTCACAATATACATAAATGACCTGGTGGATGACATTGGAAGTTCACTGAGGCTTTTTGCAGATGATGCTGTGGTGTATCGAGAGGTTGTAACAATGGAAAATTGTACTGAAATGCAGGAGGATCTGCAGCGAATTGACGCATGGTGTAGGGAATGGCAATTGAATCTCAATGTAGACAAGTGTAATGTGCTGCGAATACATAGAAAGATAGATCCCTTATCATTTAGCTACAAATTAGGTCAGCAACTGGAAGCAGTTAATTCCATAAATTATCTGGGAGTACCCATTAGGAGTGATTTAAAATGGAATGATCATATAATGTTGATCGTCGGTAAGGCAGATGCCAGACTGAGATTCATTGGAAGAATCCTAAGGAAATGCAATCCGAAAACAAAGGAAGTAGGTTACAGTACGCTTGTTTGCCCACTGCTTGAATACTGCTCAGCAGTGTGGGATCCGTACCAGATAGGGTTGATAGAAGAGATAGAGAAGATCCAACGGAGAGCAGCGCGCTCCGTTACCGGATCATTTAGTAATCGCGAAAGCGTTACGGAGATGATAGATAAACTGCAGTGGAAGACTCTGCAGGAGAGACGCTCAGTAGCTCGGTATGGGCTTTTGTTAAAGTTTCGAGAACATACCTTCACCGAAGAGTCAAGCAGTATATTACTCCCTCCTACGTATATCTCGCGAAGAGACCATGAGGATAAAATCAGAGAGATTAGAGCCCACACAGAAGCATACCGACAATCTTTCTTTCCACGAACAATACGAGACTGGAATAGAAGGGAGAACCGATAGAGGTACTCAGGGTACCCTCCGCCACACACCGTCAGGTGGCTTGCAGAGTATGGATGTAGATGTAGATGTAGAAACAGTAAACATGGACCTTCTGCTCCGAAACACACATAGATTCTAAAATGAACAATATGTTAGACAGATAATAATAAACAGAACTAAATATAACGTGATGTATTTATTTCATATAAAATACATAGGATTATACAGCCAACCGGATGCACATAACTGGTAGGTACATTGGTCTAGGTTTCGACATCTACTAGGGGTGTCTTAATCACCGAAATTTTGATAAATCGTAATATTACATTGCTAAAAAGGTGGTCAGAATTTAGAGCAGCTATTCTCAAGTCAAAAGTAAAATATAACGTTCTAGCGTTTGCCACGTGTGCCCAACTGGGAACGACATCAGACTGATGTTGTACCCAGTATAAGGTTGCTGAGTAACAGGCATGTTTAAAACTGTCATATAAAATAGTAGCGATGGTGGAGAGAGAGCTTTGGCCTTAATAATGTTAATTTTTTCTTGAGTTTTGGTTAAATAGAGGATTAATAAATAACTGAGAAACAGCATTGGCTTCAAAGAGTGGCATTTTCGTGTTTTTCATCAAGCACTTGAAGCGGAATCTAAAGCAAAGAAGTATTAGGGTTTGTGGAAGAAGAAGGCCATGTTAGTATTCAGCATCCCCTGGACACCTCTAATGAGGGAGCACTGACTCGTTTTCAAACGATGAGAAGTAACTGGATTCAGCATATTTGGAGAACCACTCTATCATCGTGTAAAGGGACTTCCCCGAGAAGACGTCATTTGAGTTAATCAGCGCGATCCTTATTTAGCTCAGGTGAACAAGTGAGTAGGAAAAGAACGGACAACAAATATCTCGAAGAAACCATTCCAGGTTTCGCCTCAGATGGAACTGAGCTGGACTCCATCCCTAGACATGTCGAAGCTTTAACACTGCTGTTTCTTTGGAAGTGTAATGATGCTATCAGCTCTAGTAACTTTATCAGTCTGGAACTCTTTCCTGCGATGAGAGGCCTTGCTTACCATGACGGTCTGCTCCTGTCAACGGAGGACAGTCTTTCACTATTCTTATTTTCCGTGTTTGTGAACATACACATTTTTATCGTACTTTTTTCTGAAGTCTGTTCCTGTCCTGCTCAATTCTTCACATGAGCTAAATAAGGAGGAAGCGCGCTGATTAACTCTGATGACTACTACTCGGGAAAGTCCCTACACGTGGTTATCCAACTGCGCTTAAGTCTATTACTTCACACGAAGAAATTGCGGCTATCGACAGTCTCATGTTGATTCCATATTTCTAAATTTCCAGTAGGCTTTTGATAGCGTTATTTACAAGCGCCTTCCGACCACACTGCGTGCCTATGGAGTATCGTATCAGTTGTGCGGCTGGGTTCGTGATGTCTTGTAAGAAAGGCCACAGTTTATACACTCCTGGAAATGGAAAAAAGAACACATTGACACCGGTGTGTCAGACCCACCATACTTGCTCCGGACACTGCGAGAGGGCTGTACAAGCAATGATCACACGCACGGCACAGCGGACACACCAGGAACCGCGGTGTTGGCCGTCGAATGGCGCTAGCTGCGCAGCATTTGTGCACCGCCGCCGTCAGTGTCAGCCAGTTTGCCGTGGCATACGGAGCTCCATCGCAGTCTTTAACACTGGTAGCATGCCGCGACAGCGTGGACGTGAACCGTATGTGCAGTTGACGGACTTTGAGCGAGGGCGTATAGTGGGCATGCGGGAGGCCGGGTGGACGTACCGCCGAATTGCTCAACACGTGGGGCGTGAGGTCTCCACAGTACATCGATGTTGTCGCCAGTGGTCGGCGGAAGGTGCACGTGCCCGTCGACCTGGGACCGGACGCAGCGACGCACGGATGCACGCCAAGACCGTAGGATCCTACGCAGTGCCGTAGGGGACCGCACCGCCACTTCCCAGCAAATTAGGGACACTGTTGCTCCTGGGGTATCGGCGAGGACCACTCGCAACCGTCTCCATGAAGCTGGGCTACGGTCCCGCACACCGTTAGGCCGTCTTCCGCTCACGCCCCAACATCGTGCAGCCCGCCTCCAGTGGTGTCGCGACAGGCGTGAATGGAGGGACGAATGGAGACGTGTCGTCTTCAGCGATGAGAGTCGCTTCTGCCTTGGTGCCAATGATGGTCGTATGCGTGTTTGGCGCCGTGCAGGTGAGCGCCACAATCAGGACTGCATACGACCGAGGCACACAGGGCCAACACCCGGCATCATGGTGTGGGGAGCGATCTCCTACACTGGCCGTACACCACTGGTGATCGTCGAGGGGACACTGAATAGTGCACGGTACATCCAAACCGTCATCGAACCCATCGTTCTACCATTCCTAGACCGGCAAGGGAACTTGCTGTTCCAACAGGACAATGCACGTCCGCATGTATCCCGTGCCACCCAACGTGCTCTAGAAGGTGTAAGTCAACTACCCTGGCCAGCAAGATCTCCGGATCTGTCCCCCATTGAGCATGTTTGGGACTGGATGAAGCGTCGTCTCACGCGGTCTGCACGTCCAGCACGAACGCTGGTCCAACTGAGGCGCCAGGTGTAAATGGCATGGCAAGCCGTTCCACAGGACTACATCCAGCATCTCTACGATCGTCTCCATGGGAGAATAGCAGCCTGCATTGCTGCGAAAGGTGGATATACACTGTACTAGTGCCGACATTGTGCATGCTCTGTTGCCCGTGTCTATGTGCCTGTGGTTCTGTCAGTGTGATCATGTGATGTATCTGACCCCAGGAATGTGTCAATAAAGTTTCCCCTTCCTGGGACAATGAATTCACGGTGTTCTTATTTCAATTTCCAGGAGTGTAGTAATTGACGGAAGTCATCTAGCGAAACACAAGTGATGTCTGGACTTGTACGAGGAAATTTTATAGACCCTCTACTACTATGTAAACGATTTAGGGACAATCTGAGCAACCCTCTTAGATTGTTGATGACGCTGTCGTATACCGTCTAGTCAATTCATCGGGAGATCAAAACGAATTGATATCTGAATGATGCGATAAGTGTCAGTTGGCCCTAAACAGTAGGAAGTGTGACATCTTCCGCATAAGAACTGAAAAAATTTCTTTTAAATTTCGTTTACGCGATAAATAACACAAATTTAAATTTATTAGATTCAGCTAAGTATATGGATTACAATAACAAACAACTTAAATTGCAACCATCTCGTAATACCCGTATTTCCTATGGGAAAACGAACCAAAGACTACGTTTTATTAGCAGAAGACTAAGGAGATGCGACAAATCTATTAGAGACTGCCCAAACTTCGCTTGCCGGTCCTCTTATGCGGCACTGCTGCGTTGTATGGAATCCTCAATAGATAGGATTGACCGTGAACATCGAGAAAGTTCAAAGAAGGGCAGCTCGTTTTGTATTATAGTGAAACAGGGGGTAAATAGTCACAGGTATGATAAGTCAGTTGGGGTGGCAATAATTAAAGCAAAGGCTCTTTCAAATGCGGTGAGATCGTTTCACAAAATTTGAATCACCAACTGTCTCCTGCCAATGCGAAAATATTTTGTTGACTCCCACCTACATAGGAAGAAATTGGCTTCATAATACAAATGTTCAAATGTGTGTGAATTCCTAAGGGACCAAACTGCTGAGGTCATCGGTCCCTAGACTTACACACTACTTCAACTAAACTTAGCCACTACTTAAACCTATTTATGCTAAGAACAACACACACACACCCATGCCCGAGGGAGGACTCGAACCTCCGGCGGGAGGGGCCGCGCAGTCTGTGACATGGCGCCTCAAACTACGCGGCCACTCCGTGAGGCTTCATAATACACATTAAGACAAAAAAGAGGAAGTCAATAACGCGTTGGTCCACCGCGGCCCTTACGCAATCAATTATTCAGCTTGGCATTGACTGATAGAGTTCTTCGATGTCGTCTTGAGGGATATCGTGACAAATTCTGTCCAATTGGCGCGTTAGATCACCAAATTCCCGAGCTGGTTGGAGGGCGACTGTCAGGTTGACATCCCATCGCTGTCCGGGGCAACGCCAGATACGTCTTCGTTTGTCATCCAGGCTCAGTTCAGAGCGAGACTCATCACTGAAGACAATTCTACTGAAGTCAGTGAGATTTCAGGCCCAAGATACGTTTGGGGAAGCAGCGCGCTAACGCGGCTTCCTGGACTCGGGTAGGCGCACCGGCCCCGGATCGAATGCGCCCGGCGGATTAACGACGAGGCCCGGTGTGCCGGCCAGCCTGGATGTGGTTTTTAGGCGGATTTCCACATCCCGCTAGGTGAATACCGGGCTGGTCCCCACGTTCCGCCTCAGTTACATGCGTCGTAGACATATCAAACACGTCCGCACTATTTCACGATTTACACTAGACGCAGGCAGTTGGGGTACACTAATTCCGTCCTGGGGGGGGGGGGGGGGGTACAGGGTGGCGGCAGGAAGGGCATCCGGCCATGCCTAACACAAACACTGCCAAATCCGTTGTAATCACGCCGGCCCTGCGATCGCTGTGGGACTATGGCGTAAGTGAAAGAAAGAAAGAATGCCGGCCGGGTGGCCGTGCGGTTCTAGGCGCTACAGTCTGGAACCGCGCGACTGCTACGGTCGTAGGTTCGAATCCTGCCTCGGGCATGGATGTGTGTGATGTCCTTAGGTTAGTTAGGTTTAAGTAGTTCTAAGTTCTAGGGGACTGATGACCTAAGATGTTAAGTCCCATAGTGCTCAGAGCCAAAGAAAGAATACGTTTGGGGAAGCTCTGGACAGCGGTCGGATACCAACCTGAATGTCGCCTGCATACGGTCCAGCAACCCAGACTGATGGTCTGGGGTGTCATTTCTTATTATAGCAGGACCCCTTTGGATGTCGTCCGCGTCACCCTCACAGCGTAGCGGTACTTCGACGATATTCTACGCTCCACGTTATTGCCCTTCACGGCAAGCAATCCTGGGCTTCCATTTCAGCATGATAATGTCACCCCGCACACGGCGAGGCTTTCCACTGCTTGTCCTCGTGTTTGCCAAACCCTACCTTGGTCAGCTAGTTCGCCAGATCTTTCCCCAGTTGAGAACGTTTACAGCATTATGGGCAGGGCACTCCAACCATCTAGGGATTTTGATTAACTAACGCGCCAGTCGGACAGAATTTGGTACGATATCCCTCAGGATGGCATCTAATAACATAACAACTCTATCAATCAATACCAAGCCGATAACTGATTGCATAAGGGCCAAAGATGGACCAACGCTTTGTTGACTTGCTCAATTTATGAAGCTCTTTCTCTCGACTAAATCATCCAATTTTTTCTTAAATTGTTATATTTTGTTTGTCTGTACAACTACATGTACGCATAATTCCTTGTCGTTCGTCCTTTTTTTTCTTAGAGTGTAAAATGAGAGAAACCAGAGATCGCACAGAAAGATTTAAACATTCATTTTTTTCCATGTGCCATTCGAGAGTGGAATGGCATATAAATATTCTGATAGTGGTTTTATTTATGGCTGCTGGGACGTATTTATTATTTATTTGCCAATGACACGTTTCGCCTGCTTCAGATATCTTCAGATTGGCCTTCACAAATAAATATACATTTCATTATAAGTGTTTTGACACCATTTTGCAATACTAGAGTTACAAGCAAGCAACTGCAACGTTAGATGGGTTTAGGTACATAAGATACCGAGCGTACAGAACGTCCCAGCAAATAATATGCTCGGTATCAACATGTACCCATCACCACCATATAGTCAGTAAGTCGTGTTACAGTTGCTTGCTAGTTACTCCAGTTTTTCAAAATGCAGTCATATCACTTTTAACAAAATCTAATTTTTTTGTGTAGGCCAATTTGAAGCTGGCTGAATCAGACGAAACGCGTCATTGGTAAATAGATAATAAATACATCCCTGCAACCAAGACTGACTGTTTGTTCCTTCATTATATATTACTGGTTGCTGTACCATCCCAGCCATGTGTTGGAAAATAGTTTTTTTTACCCTTTGCCAAACAATTAATCGTGTAAATGTAGATGCACCGTTTATAAGTTCGAATTTTTCGTTCGTATATTAGGCATTTCAACATAAAGCTTGTTAAAACAAATTGCTTGACACATCCATTACTCTGATTTGCTACTCTCTAGGTATTGTGGAAGAGCAATCTCTGAGTGACTAATGTGCTTCGTGCTCTCAGTTACACCTCTAAAATGCAGTCTGCTGGGAAAGGGTCAGATGCGACTACAGTGAAAATAAAAGTTTTCTCCCTGTCAGAAAATTCATGATGACTGTGACTGGACTTTAGTTTTAGAAACTTGTCAAATCGGCGACAGCGCTAAGGAAAAAGAAGACTGTGATCGCCATTACTGTAAAAATGCTGTCCTTCAGGATGACGATATCTCAAAATGGGAAGCAGAGTACATCTGAGATCTACTTTCCCTTCGTGTCACTATCACGTGTACACTTCCTCATTAGCTTCTGGAATACTCCAAACATAATAACAGACTAAACTAAACTGGAAACTATAATTAAACTTACGTCTCCATTGTCATTACCCAACTACAAATAAGTTATAGTTTCAGTACAGCACTTGGGGGTAGTCTAACGAAGTTAAAGTTACATAATTGTTTACATAAAAGAAACGATCTTGGGGGGAAAAATGGGGCTTTGAACGTTGTGAACTCACCCAGGAAAATGACAGAGAACTTGCTCCTTTCGTGGTCAGGCGCCCATCTGGAAGTCAGCGTTTGAATAGCCGGTACTATGCCGCCCTAGAAATGACGACAAGTTGGTGTCAACAGGTTACATAAATATTCGAGTTTTTCTGAAAGTAAAATTTCGGTACAGGAAGAGTCTCGAGAAAAACAAATACGTTTTAATATTTGTACGAGTTAAATTCACGACTGTGCTACTACGTGCTCCATAGTACATCTACAATGCATTACAGCTATTGTACTCTTTGGATTTCAAGAACAGGAGTCTCTGGGATGCCTGAAGAAGTCAAAGATGTACATTTTATTTAATTATAAATACAATGAAATGACTGAATGTTAGGGAATATTGTTGTATTGCAACGCTAATGTTAATTACAAAGTAACCTAAAAATTAGTTTTGAGAATTTTTATGAAGAAATTCTTCAGTGGAGTAGTCTAAAAGAAAATGATTTAACTTACTTTTACTCTACTTCACATTCACAGGGGTTCGTTATTTTCGTACCCCATTCATAATTTTATCCTTCCCAGGTTGACATTTGGGTTTATTTTATATTTACACTCCTGGAAATGGAAAAAAGAACACATTGACACCGGTGTGTCAGACCCACCATACTTGCTCCGGACACTGCGAGAGGGCTGTACAAGCAATGATCACACGCACGGCACAGCGGACACACCAGGAACCGCGGTGTTGGCCGTCGAATGGCGCTAGCTGCGCAGCATTTGTGCACCGCCGCCGTCAGTGTCAGCCAGTTTGCCGTGGCATACGGAGCTCCATCGCAGTCTTTAACACTGGTAGCATGCCGCGACAGCGTGGACGTGAACCGTATGTGCAGTTGACGGACTTTGAGCGAGGGCGTATAGTGGGCATGCGGGAGGCCGGGTGGACGTACCGCCGAATTGCTTAACACGTGGGGCGTGAGGTCTCCACAGTACATCGATGTTGTCGCCAGTGGTCGGCGGAAGGTGCACGTGCCCGTCGACCTGGGACCGGACCGCAGCGACGCACGGATGCACGCCAAGACCGTAGGATCCTACGCAGTGCCGTAGGGGACCGCACCGCCACTTCCCAGCAAATTAGGGACACTGTTGCTCCTGGGGTATCGGCGAGGACCATTCGCAACCGTCTCCATGAAGCTGGGCTACGGTCCCGCACACCGTTAGGCCGTCTTCCGCTCACGCCCCAACATCGTGCAGCCCGCCTCCAGTGGTGTCGCGACAGGCGTGAATGGAGGGACGAATGGAGACGTGTCGTCTTCAGCGATGAGAGTCGCTTCTGCCTTGGTGCCAATGATGGTCGTATGCGTGTTTGGCGCCGTGCAGGTGAGCGCCACAATCAGGACTGCATACGACCGAGGCACACAGGGCCAACACCCGGCATCATGGTGTGGGGAGCGATCTCCTACACTGGCCGTACACCACTGGTGATCGTCGAGGGGACACTGAATAGTGCACGGTACATCCAAACCGTCATCGAACCCATCGTTCTACCATTCCTAGACCGGCAAGGGAACTTGCTGTTCCAACAGGACAATGCACGTCCGCATGTATCCCGTGCCACCCAACGTGCTCTAGAAGGTGTAAGTCAACTACCCTGGCCAGCAAGATCTCCGGATCTGTCCCCCATTGAGCATGTTTGGGACTGGATGAAGCGTCGTCTCACGCGGTCTTCACGTCCAGCACGAACGCTGGTCCAACTGAGGCGCCAGGTGTAAATGGCATGGCAAGCCGTTCCACAGGACTACATCCAGCATCTCTACGATCGTCTCCATGGGAGAATAGCAGCCTGCATTGCTGCGAAAGGTGGATATACACTGTACTAGTGCCGACATTGTGCATGCTCTGTTGCCTGTGTCTATGTGCCTGTGGTTCTGTCAGTGTGATCATGTGATGCATCTGACCCCAGGAATGTGTCAAGTTTCCCCTTCCCGGGACAATGAATTCACGGTGTTTTTATTTCAATTTCCAGGAGTGTAGTTATTGGGAGCAGCAGTCTCATTCATTTCCATATGCCAAGTCCCACTATAGTCACCTGATTGAGATGAGAACATGGCGACATAGCTTCAGGTTAGAGGCAGTCCCTCGCTTTCTTTCTCTGGGAGCTGTGGAAGAGTTTGTTGGTTGTCTTTACGCCTGCCTGGGGAGAACAAGTCCCAATGGCACAAACGAGTCTTCTCGCCATTTACAAACTCGAATCCCTTGACTGGAGCCGTAGTATCCAGCGCAGAACTTTCTAGAATCTTCTACATCTTTTCTCTGTTCAGAAACAACCTAGGAACGACGACCGCCCACTCTTTTGCAGCCTCTCTGATTGGCTTAGCAGCCAAGCTTTTTTTACAGGTGCCTAGGATTGGTCAATTGCTCCCCTCCCACAAAGAACTAACTCTGGACACACCGTCCACAGAGATATGTGAATTTTCGACACCCGGACCCGACTAGACGGTGAGTACACTCGTTCTGCTGGAACGTGGAGTTTGATAGTAAGTCAGGATTAGATTTTTGCGTTTAAAGTTTAGTCACTTCACATGGAATTTACAGTCATGAAGTTATGCTAGCGAGCAGGGCGTACTAAGTAACACGGTCGCACTATGAAATCGGTGATTAAATTTGCAAATTTCCACCCCGAGATCCTCACATGTAATTAGGCGATCAAATTGTTAATTCAATTTGTTCTAAACTCAGTGTTGAGTGAGTCTTATAATTTTTCTTACTATGGTGTCGGACGCCACGTGGTCATCGGTCATTTCAACTTCGACATTAACCACTATATCTGAAAGATCTCAGGCCCATGAGTACCAATAGTCATTGTACAAGGTGAAAAGTATTGAACTATATGAAAAAAAATATCAATTAGTTACAAACTATGGCGTGCACACACTTTATTCAACATGTAAACGTCACTACAGTTATTCGGATTTAGGATATGACATGTTCGATATGCTTGCCATCATCGGCGATGATGTGGTGCAGACGAATAGCGAAATTTTGCATGACCCTCTGAAGTGTCGGAGCATCGATGCTGACGATGACCTGAATGGCTGTTTTCAGCTCAGCAATGGTCTTGGGGTTATTGCTGCACACTTTGTGTTTAATACAGCCCCACAAAAAGGAGTCGCATGTGTTCAGATCTGGAGAATATGTTGACCATTCGAGGCCCATGCCAATGGCCTCTGAGTACCCCAGAACCAGGATGCGGTCCCCAAAGTGCTCCTCCAGGACATCAAACACTCTCCTGCTTCGATGGGGTCGAGTTACGTCTTGCACGAACCACATCTTGTCGAAATCAGGGTCACTATGGATAATGGGGATGAAATCATCTTCCAAAACCTTCATGTACCTTTCGGTAGTCACCGTGAAATCAAGGAATATCGCACCAATTATTCCATGACTGGACACTGCACACCACAGTCACCCGTTGAGGGTGAAGAGACTTCTCGATCGCGAAGTGCCCCAAATGCGGCAATATTGCATATTGACGAACCCTTCCAAATTAAAGTGGGCTCCGTCGCTAAATCAAACCACACATGCGCATACTCATTCCCATCTAATGAAATCGACCTCTTGTTTGCGTGTACATAAGGGACTAAAATAGTAGAAGATTACCTACGTTTTGTGTAGTTATGTTCAATCTGGTATCAAGATTTGTAAGAAATATACATATATCTGGACGTAGTTAACTGTCATTTAAGGTTATTCCAACTGCCTTCACCTTCAGACTGTATTGGTATGATATCAACAGTTTGTCAAAGAAAATGCACGCTTAATGAAAGTAAATAGCTCCGATTTGGCCCAGAGTGCTAACGTAATAAGATAAATAGAGTCCCCTCCCCCCACCAGTTATCACGACAATAACGCTCATGAGTGACGAGTTGATAAGGTAATACGGTATAATCAGGCTCGCTTTAGTATCAGTGGTAACTAAGGACGAAATTGAAGGATCTCCCTTTTGCGTAACGAGCCTGTGGGCTTCCGCCAGGAAATTCGGAGCCATACCATAGATCAAATTCAGAACCACCTTCCAACATTACCCAAAACACATTTAATATGGTGTCAGACTACTGATATACAAAACGTGTTTAAAAGTATACGGACACCCCCAAAAACATACGTTTTACATATTAGGTGCATTATGCTGCCACCTACTGCCAGGTACTCCATATCAGCCACCTCAGTAGTCATTAGACATCGTGAGAGAACAGAATGGGGCGCTACGCTGAAATCACGGATCTCGAACGTGTCAGGTGATTGGGTGTCTCTTGTGTCATACGTCTGTACGCGAGATTTCCACACTCCTAAACATTCCTAGGTCCACTGTTTCCGATGTGATAGTGAAATGGAAACGTGAAGGGACACGTACAGCACAAGAGCGCGCAGGCCGACCTCGTCTGTTGACTGACCGAGACCGCCGACAGTTGAAGAGAGCCGTAATGTGTAATAGGCAGATATCTATCCACACCATCACTCAGGAATTCCAAACTGCATCGGTATCCAGTGCAAGTACTGTGACAGTTATGCGGGAGATGAGAAAACTTAGATTTCATGGCGGACCAGCTTTTCATAAGCCACACATCTCGCCTGCAAATGCCAAACGACGCCTCGCTTGGTGTAAGGAGCGTAAACAAAGGACGATTGAACAGTGGAAAACGATGTGTGGAGTGACGAATCAAGGTACACAATGTGGCAGTCCGATGGCAGGGTGTGGGTATGGCGAATGCCCGGAGAACGTCATCTGCCAGCGTCTGTAGTGCCAACAATAAAATTCGGAGGCGGTGGTGTTCTGGTGTGGTCGTGTTTTTCTTGGAGGGGGCTTGCACCCCTTGTTGTTTTGGGTGGCACTATCACAGTGCAGGCCTACGTGGATGTTTTAAGCACCTTCTGACTTCTCACTGTTGAAGAACAATTTGGGGATGGCGATTGCTTCTTTCAACACAATCGAGCACCTGTTCATAATGCATGGCCTGCGGCGGAGTGGTTACACAATAACATCCCTGTAATGGACTGGCCTGCACAGAGTCCTGACCGGAAATAGTGTAATACCGGCCTTAGAGAATGTTCCAGCCACTAAAAAAAGACGGTAATGCTGCCGCCAAAACCCTTCTGTAGGTAAGTCCCTATTAATTAAGCCTTAAAACTAAAGTAGTTGTAGTTACATAAGCCCATGACAATTATAATGATAAAAGCAGTTTTGCAAAATACATATAACAATACACAAGTCGTTATTTAAACAGTAACGTTCAAAAATATCTCTACGATTTACGATTGCTCGTTTCTCTGTCTGGTTGCAGCACTGTGCAATGGCAGGTCAGCTCAGTTTATCACCGTTACCGCTAGACGGCATAACCATATCGTGCTTGCTCTAGTTCCTCGCTGCCTTATATATATTTTTATCCATCTACGCACAGTTAATACTTGTAATAACAAGTTTCGAAAAAGAAAATGTATTATTGAAATAAAACAGTTTATCCACGGTGGTAATGAAACTTGTATCGTTACAGTCGCCACAAATGTGCAAACGAACTTCTCCATGACAACATAAGACCTCACGCAAGTCTACGCACTCGAGAGAAACTCATAAAATTTCATTGGACTGTTCTTCCCTATCTACCCTTCAGCCCGGATCTCGCACCTTCCAGCTTCCATCTGTGTGGCCCAGTGAAGGATGCACCCCATGGGAAGCAGAGCGTGGATGACGGCGAGGTTATTCATGCAGCAAGACGTTGCCTTCGACGTCGATCAGAGTTGCACTATGCAGGCATAATGTCTTCCCAGTAACGTGGCGTGAGGCCGTCGCGTTGAACGGAAATTATGTTGAAAAATAGCGCTTTGTAGCCAAAAGAGTGGAAAATAATATGATGTATTAGAGTCCTGAATAAAATCGACATGTTTTCAGGCACATAGGATGCTGCGGTAAATTCACCAGCTCAGCCCTTAAAACCAATTTTTGGAAGTCTCTAAACAGGATTTGATCTTTCTTCAAATTTTTGCCATCTGCAATTTTAAGCATTTTGATTGTAATCTCCCAAGAGGCACAGAAGGCAATTGCTATTACTGCAGATATTATCTGTATAAGCTCGATTTCCCCTTTACGACCTGATATGAATACCATGCATGAGAGTGTTCCAGCATAGATCGTATAAATGCTCTGTGTGTAATACCTTAAGCAGACAATCTCAATGGCAGCCTGGCAGTTGCTGTACCTACAACTGAGCCCATACGATGGCTTCTCCTCATAATCACGTGATCTGTTACTCTCAGATATTCTTCAGATGTGAGTGATTCTAGCTGTAACTCATCAGTTCTAGTCTACGACTATTAAATTTGACGTTTCGCCAAGATCACAATGGTATATTTTTGTAAATTAAAAACTATTTGAAAGTCTTTCGTTCGGAAATTTTATCAGGTAACAATTCCGCATTTGGTTTTTTTTTTTCACACTTAATCGTGCAGGAAAGAAATTTCCTGCATAGTGTCGGAATTATTTTTCTAGCTATATTGTAAAAATAAGGTACTTTTAAAGCTCTCTCTCAGCACACAACTAGTGAATTGTTCACATAGCCTTGAGAATTGTAATTACACACAGTTGCATCAGCCAGAGAGACACGTTTAGGATGAGGTGCCATTTGCATTCATTTAAGTGGCTGCCGGTCTTTTCAAGTCAGTCCAGGTTAGCCCCACATACTGGTGCAGCAGGCACTAATAGCCGTGCTAAACAAACAACCGATCCAGTGGGATTTCCTGTGTGTGTCATCGGGGGGCTTTTACAGTTAATCTTCTGCTCGTACCAAATATGGGTGGCGACACGGCTCGCTCTATACTTTTAAATTTTCAAGTCTCTTGAAATTGTTACTTCTGCTTTAGTTATTTAGTCATTCTGGACAAGTGCTGAAATAATTTCTGTAACTGTCAATGATCTATTACGTTTTATAGAGATACGCGAAAGTATATTCTTTAACGACTTATGAATTGTACTTAGTGGACAGTTTATATGAATGTTCCCACCCCATCATATACTTTGACATATAATCAAATATAAAGAATACATCTACGACAAATAAAGGACGCACCACGAAGAAATTATCGGAATGGGACGGAAACCTGTAGATGTGATGTACATGTACAGACAAACAAATGATTACAGTTAGAAAAAAACTGGATGATTAATGAAAGAGAGAGAGCCTCACAAATTCAACAAGTCGATAACACGTTGGTCGACCTCTGGCCCTTATGCAAGCAGTTATAGAGATTGGCACGGTCGATAGTCTAGCTGAATGTCTTGAAGGATGTCGTGCCAAATTCTGTCCAATTGGCGCGTTAGATCGTCAAAATCCCGAGCTGGGTGGAGGGCCCCGCGCATAATGCTCGAAACGTTTTCCATTGGGGAGAGAACCGGCAACCTTGCTGGCCAAGTTAGGGTTTGGCGAAGATGAAGACAAGCACTAGGAATTCTCGCCGTGTGCGGGCGGGCAATATCTTGCTGAAATGTTAGCCCTGGATGGCTTATGATGGGCAACAAAACGCGGTGTGGAATATCGTCATCATACCACTGTACTGTAAGTGTTCCGCGGATGATATAGAAGAGGTCCTGCTATGAAAAGAAAATTGAACCCTACTTGAGGACAATATTATGGAAATGGAAGAGGATGTAGATGACGACGAAATGGGAGATAAGATACTGCGTGAAGAGTCTGACAGAGCACTGAAAGATCTGAGTCGAAACAAGGCCCTGGGAGTAGACAACATTCCATTAGAACTACTGATGGCCTTGGGAGAGCCAGTCATGACAAAACTCTACCATCTGGTGAGCAAGATGTATGAGACAGGCGAAATACCCTCAGACTTCAAAAAGAATATAATAATTCCAATCCCAAAGAAAGCAGGTGCTGACAGATGTGAAAATTACCGAACTATCAGTTTAATAAGTCACAGCTGCAAAATACTAACGCGAATTCTTTACAGACGAATGGAAAAACTGGTAGAAGCGGACCTCGGGGGAGATCAGTTTGGATTCCGTAGAAATGTTGGAACACGTGAGGCAATACTAACCTTACGACTTATCTTAGAAGAAAGATTAAGAAAAGGCAAACCTACGTTTCTAGCATTTGTAGACTTAGAGAAAGCTTTTGACAATGTTAACTGGAATACTCTCTTTCAAATTCTGAAGGTGGCAGGGGTAAAATACAGGGAGCGAAAGGCTATTTACAATTTGTACAGGAACCAGATGGCAGTTATAAGAGTCGAGGGGCATGAAAGGGAAGCAGTGGTTGGGAAAGGAGTGAGACAGGATTGTAGCCTTTCCCCGACGTTATTCAATCTGTATATTGAGCAAGCAGTAAAGGAAACAAAAGAAAAATTCGGAGTAGGTATTAAAATTCATGGAGAAGAAGTAAAAACTTTGAGGTTCGCCGATGACATTGTGATTCTGTCAGAGACAGCAAAGGACTTGGAAGAGCTGTTGAACGGAATGGACAGTGTCTTGAAAGGAGGATATAAGATGAACATCAACAAAAGCAAAACGAGGATACTGGAATGTAATCAAATTAAATCGGGTGATGCTGAGGGAATTAGATTAGGAAATGAGGCACTTAAAGTAGTAAAAGAGTTTTGCTATTTAGGGAGTAAAATAACTGATGATGGTCGAAGTAGAGAGGATATAAAATGTAGACTGGCAATGGCAAGGAAATCGTTTCTGAAGAAGAAAAATTTGTTAACATCGAGTATAGATTTAAGTGTCAGGAAGTCGTTTCTGAAAGTATTTGTATGGAGTGTAGCCATGTATGGAAGTGAAACATGGACGATAAATAGTTCGGACAGGAGGAGAATAGAAGCTTTCGAAATGTGGTGCTACAGAAGAATGCTGAAGATTAGATGGGTAGATCACATAACTAATGAGGAGGTATTGAATAGAATTGGGGAGAAGAGGAGTTTGTGGCACAACTTGACGAGAAGAAGGGACCGGTTGGTAGGACATGTTCTGAGGCATCAAGGGATCACAAATTTAGCAATGGAGGGCAGTGTGGAGGGTAAAAATCGTAGAGGGAGACCAAGAGATGAATACACTAAGCAGATTCAGAAGGATGTAGGTTGCAGTAGGTACTGGGAGATGAAGAAGCTTACACAGGAGAGAGTAGCATGGAGAGCTGCATCAAACCAGTCTCAGGACTGAAGACCACAACAACACCACCATTACTGGTTGTCGAGCTGTATGGCGGGACACAGCCAGGTTCGTCTCCAACCACTGTCTGGAACATCTCCAGACACGTCTTTGGTGGTCACTGGAGATAAGTTCGAAGCAGGGTCATCACTGCAGACTATTCTGCTCCAGTCAATGCTATTCCAGGCCAGAGACGTGTCCAGGGACTCACAGGTCAGCAGTGAGGTACCAAGCTGACTGTCGCCCATCATATGGCCCCGAAAACCAGAAGCGACAGTCTGGGGCGTCATTTCATTTAATAGCAGGTCCCCTTTGCTTGTCATCCGTGGCTCCCTTACAGCACAGCGGTATGCGTCGACGATGTTCTACACTTCGTTTTCTTGCCCTTCATGGCAAGACACCCTGAGCTCACGATTCAGCAAGATAATGCTCGCCCGCACACTGCAATAGTTTCTACTGCTTATCTTCATGCATACCAAACCCTAAATTGGCCAGCAAGGTCGCAGAACGTCTCCCCTATTGAGAACGTTTGGAACACTATGGACAGGGCCCTCCAACCAGCTCGATTTTGACGATCTAACGCGCTGTCAGACAGAATTTGACACGTTATCTCTGAGGAGGACGTCCAACAAATCTATCAGTCAATACCAAGCCGAATAACTGCTTGCATAAGGGCCAGAGGTGGACCAATGCGTTATCACATCTCGTATTCGGATAATTTCTACGTGGTGAGTCGTTATTTTGCCTTAGAGTTTAATTACGGTAGAAGGACAAGCTACGAGGTTTGTCCAAATGAGAAAAACACAAACTATATACACACATCAAAAAAAGTTTTGCATCACCCAGGTTCCGAGAACTCCTGAAGATAGACGGTGACAGTGGATATTGTATCACAGACACAGTCTCTTTGACTGTTCAGAGATGACACTAAACCCGCCCAAAGATGTAAAAAAACATGCATGAGCAACGCCTATTAGTCAGAGGTGGTTCGTCAGCCGATCAGCTCCAGCCATTCCATCAGGAAGGAGCTACACGGCTCGTGATGTCTGTAGTTCAACCATGCCTAGACGGTAAATAACGCTGTTCGATCGCGTCCGCATTGTTACTTTGTGCTAGGAAGGGCTCTCAACAAGGGAAGTGTCCAGGCGTCTCGGAGTGAACCAAAGTGATGTTGTTCGGACATGGAGGAGATACAGAGATACAGGAACTGTCGACGATATGGCTCGCTCAGGCCGCCCAAGGGCCACCACTGCAATGGATGACCGCTACCTACGGATTATTGTTCGGAGGAACCCTGACAGCAACGCCATCATGTTGAATAATGCATTTCGTGCAGCCACAGGACCTCGTGTTATGACTCAAACTGTGTGCAATAGGCAGCATGATGCGCAACTTCACTCCCGACGTCCATGGCGAGGCACATCTTTGCAACCACGACACCATCCAGTGCGCTACAGATGGGCCCAAGAACATGCCGAATGGTCCGCTCAGGATTGGCATCTAGTTCTCTTCACCGATAAGTGTCGCATATGCCTTCAACCAGACAATCGTGGAAGACGTGTTTGGAGGCAACCCGGTCAGGCTGAACGCCTTAGACACACTGTCCAGCGAGTGCAGCAAGCTGAAGGTTCCCAGCTGTTTTGGTGTGGCATTATGTGGAGCCGACGTACGGCGCTGATGGTCATGGAAGGCACGGTAACGGCTGTACGATACGTAAATGCCATCATCAGACCGACAGTGCAACCATGTCGGCAGCACATTGGCGTGGCGTTCGTCTTCATGGACAACAATTCGCTCCCCCATCGTGCACAACTTGTGAATGACTTCCTGCAAGATAACGACAACGCTCGACTAGAATGGCCAGCGTGTTCTTCAGACATGAACCCTATCGAACATGCCTCGGATAGATTGAAAAGGGCTGTATATGGACGACGTGACCCACCAATCACTCTGAGGCATCTACGCCGAATCGCCGTTGAGGAGTGGGACAATCTGAACCAGTAGTGCCTTGACGAACTTGTGGATATTATGCCACGACGAATACAGGCATGAATCAATTCAAGAGGACGTGCTACTGGGTATTAGAGGTACCGGTGGGTACAGCAATCTGGACCACCACCTCTGAAGGTCTCGCTGTATGGTGGTACAACAAGCAATGTGTGGTTTTCATGAGCAATAAGAAGGGCAGAAATGCAGGTGATGCAAAACTTTTTTTTTGATGTGTGTGTATTGACAGTATTAATATGCTGATTTGCAAGTTCTATGTTACAGATGCACCGAATATTACTACAGCTGACTTGATTTTACAGTTAAATTAACATTGTGCTCAAATTACATGACATCTACGCAGAGCGTCCGACAAAACTGTTCAAGATACCGAAAGAAATAATAATGTGATATCTTTACAGGAAAAAAGCGAATCTGCTCCAACATATGAGGTCTCGAACCCCAGAAGCAGTTTCTACTTACTACACATATCTGAAAAGAAATGCTTTGGGGGTACGATACCCCTAACAGCCGTTAGGAATGCAGAAGGGTATGGGATTTCGAAAATAGCTGAAGCAATTACAACAAAACTTAATACACATTTGACAAATTAACTGGGAAAAAATAGGGAGTGAGTAATATACGCATAGCACCCCTGGAGGGGTACTGTAACCGGAAATATGGTGACATATACGAGGGGCGTTTGAAAAGTCCGAGCAAAAATAAAAACTACTTACGTGTTTGGGGTAAACCTTTTTTATTTTTGGACATAGTCTACTTATACACTTCGTCCAATGCTGTTCTATTTTGTTGATCCCTTCCGAATAACAGGAATTGTCCAAGTCTGCAAAATAGGTATTAGTTGCTGCAATTACCTCCTCGTTTGAATAAAATCTTTGTCCTGCCAGCCATTTCTTCAAATTGGGGAACAAATAGTAATCAGAGGGAGCCAAGTTTGGAGAATAGGGGGGATGTGAAACGAGTTGGAATCCTATTTCCAGTAATTTTGCGACCACTACTGTTGAGGTGTGTGCTGGTGCATTGTCGTGATCGAAAAGGACTTTTTTGCGTTTCAATCGCCGGCTTTTTTCTTGCAGCTCGGTTTACAAAGGGTCCAATAACGATGAATAATATGCACCTGTAATAGTTTTACCCTTTTCCAGTTAGTCGGTGAGGATTATCCCTTGCGAATCCCAAAAGGCAGTCGCCATAACCATTCTGGCTGAAGGACTGGTCTTCGCCTTTTTTGGTGCAGATTCTCCCTTGGTAACCCATAGTTTAGATGTTGTTTGGTCTCAGGAGTACAGTAAAATATCCATGTTTCATCCACAGTGACGAAACGACACTTAAAGTCCTGCAGATTCTTTTTGAACAGCTGCAAACCATCCCTACAACACTTCACACGATTCCGTTTTTGGTCAAGCGTGAGCAATCGTGGAACCCATCTTGCGGATAGCTTTCTCATGCCCAAATGTTTATGCAAAATATTATGTACCCGTTCATTCGAGATCCCCAGAGCACTAGCAATCTCTCGCACTTCAACTCTTCTGTCATCCATCACCATATCATGGATTTTATCGATGATTTCTGGAGTCGTAACCTCCGCATGGCGTCCAGAACGTTCAGCATCACTAGTGCCCATATGGGCACTCCGAAAATTTTGAAACCACTTACAAACTGTTCTAATCAAAGGTGCAGAGTCACTGTAACGTTTATTAAGCTTCTCTTTAGTCTACTGAGGGGTTTTGCCTTTCACAAAGTAATGTTTAATCCCCACATGAAATTCTTCTTCGTCCAGTTCTTGACAATCACTCGACTTCCTTGATTCACACGAATGCCAAACACAAAGAAATAGACCAATATGGCTGAAACTCGGTGTGCGTTCTTTCCAAAGAGGCTCCTAACTAAACATGACCTCGATACGCTCCGGTGGTGCCATCTCTCGGACTTTGCACGGACTTTTCAAACGTCCCTCTAAAATCAATTGAGTCCATAACTTTTGGATTTGCTAGGGTGATTGCTGGCAGTTCCAATGACACCTGAGTTCAAGATTCGTCGTGTAAAACTAACAGAGCACTATAGAATTGTACGAAATTTTTGGCAACTATGAAAATTGTGTAGAAGCTTTTAGAAGAACTAAATGTGTAAGAAATCCTTTTCCAATCTTTTATTTTCTGAGAAAATAAGTAGCCGGACGACGTCAGGTAATCATCAAATATATTTATGCATAATGGCGAAAAAAAATTCCCAACACCAAGAAGGAGTTGTGTGTGATAAACGAAAGATGGTAGTCGTGTTTCCATGCCTGGAAGACGAAGTCAAATTTCGCGCCAGTCGCGTAAGCGTGGCGCAATCAAGATTGTTTTAATCAGCGCTGTAGCAGTCGCGAGCCTTAGTTATCTTTGAGGTTGCACGCGGTGAGTTGATGTTAGTCAATAACGCCTTTAAGACGACAAGACATCATTATCAACAGCTCACTGTATTAGAACAAGGCCGTGTAATAAATCTACAAGAAGCTGGATGTTCCTTCTGGGATACTGCAGAAAAACTTGGCAGGAATGTAGCTACTGTAAGTGACTGGCAGCGGTGATCACGGGAAGGTACGGTCGCAAGAAAACCGGGCTCCGGACGGCGACGTGGCACTACCGAAAGGGAAGCCCATCTGGTTCGTTGCATGGCTGTGACGCATCGTACTGCATCCGCAGCAGCCATTCAAGCAGCCGTTGGCACCACAGTGACACAACGAGCTGTTACAAATCGCTTACCTCAACGACAGCTCAGAGCCAGACACCCTGTAACGTGCATTCAACTGATCTCAAACCACCTTCGTTTGCGACTTCAGCTGTGTCAAGCGAGAGATAGTTGGAGGGCAGAGTGGAGGTCCGTTGCGTTTTCTGATCAAAGCCGGTTCTGCCTCCGCGCCAGTGATGGCCATGTGCTGATTAGAAGGAGGGGAAGCGAGTGCCTGCAATACGTTTATTTGCAGCTTAGACACACTGCACCTACAGCTGAAGTTATGATCTGGGATGCGATTTCGTATGGCAGTAGGAACACTCTCGTTGTTCTTCCACGCACCTCGACTGCAGATTTTTACATCAGTCTGGTGACTCGACATGTTGTGCTGCCAATCATAAACAGCAAACCAGGGGATGTTTTCCAACAGGATAAAGCTCGTCCACACACCGCTGTTGTAACGCAACACGCTCTGCGGACTATCGACGTATTGCATTGGCCTGCTCGACCAACAGATATGTCTCCAATTGAGCACCTGTGTGACGTCATCGGGCTACAACTCCAGCATCATCCACAAACAGCGTTAATCATCCCTGTATTCATTGAGAATGCGCTAGGTGACGATCAGTTTGGCTTTAGGAAAAGTAAAGGGACGAGAGAGGCAATTCTGACGTTACGGCTAATGATGGAAGCAAGGCTAAAGAAAAATCAAGGCACTTTCATAGGATTTGTCGACCTGGAAAAAGCGTTCGACAATATAAAATGGTGCAAGCTGTTCGAGATTCTGAAAAAAGTAGGGGTAAGCTATAGGGAGAGACGGGTCATATACAATATGTACAACAACCAAGAGGGAATAATAAGAGTAGACGATCAAGAACGAAGTGCTCGTATTAAGAAGGGTGTAAGACAAGGCTGTAGCCTTTCGCCCCTACTCTTCAATCTGTACATCGAGGAATCAGTGATGGAAATAAAAGAAAGGTTCAGGATTGGAATTAAAATACAAGGTGAAAGGATATCAATGATACGATTCGCTGATGACATTGCTATCCTGAGTGAAAGTGAAGAAGAATTAAATGATCTGATGAACGGAATGAACAGTCTAATGAATACACAGTATGGTTTGAGAGTAAATCGGAGAAAGACGAAGGTAATGAGAAGTAGTAGAAATGAAAACAGCGAGAAACTTAACATCAGGATTGATGGTCACGAAGTCAATGAAGTTAAGGAATTCTGCTACCTAGGCAGTAAAATAAACAATGACGGAAGGAGCAAGGAGGACATCAAAAGCAGACTCGCTATGGCAAAAAAGGCATTTCTGGCCAAGAGAAGTCTACTAATATCAAATACCGGCCTTAATTTGAGGAAGAAATTTCTGAGGATGTACGTCTGGAGTACAGCATTGTATGGTAGTGAAACATGGACTGTGGGAAAACCGGAACAGAAGAGAATCGAAGCATTTGAGATATGGTGCTATAGACGAATGTTGAAAATTAGGTGGACTGGTAAGGTAAGGAATGAGGAGGTTCTACGCAGAATCGGAGAGGAAAGGAATATGTGGAAAACACTGATAAGGAGAAGGGACAGGATGATAGGTCATCTGCTAAGACATGAGGGAATGACTTCTATGGTACTAGAGGGAGCTGTAGAGGGCAAAAACTGTAGAGGAAGACAGAGATTGGAATACGTCAAGCAAATAATTGAGGACGTAGGTTGCAAGTGCTACTCTGAGATGAAGAGGTTGGCACAGGAAAGGAATTCGTGGTGGGCCGCATCAAACCAGTCAGTAGACTGATGACCAAAAAAAAAAAAAAATTCATTGCACAAGTGCAACAGCCATGGAACTCCATCCCACAAACTGGCGTCCGGCACCAATACGACACAATGCATGAACGTTTGCATGCTTGTATTCAACATTCTGTCGGTTACACGGGCTATTAATGTACCAGCATTTCAAATTTGCAATGGCTTTTTTCGCTCTTAATCTAGCCGTGATGGGTAGATCACATAACTAATGAGGAGGTACTGAATAGGATTGGGGAGAAGAGGAGTTTGTGGCACAACTTGACCAGAAGAAGGGATCGGTTGGTAGGACATGTTCTGAGGCATCAAGGGATCACCAATTTAGTATTGGAGGGCAGCGTGGAGGGTAAAAATCGTAGGGGGAGACCAAGAGATGAATACACTAAGCAGATTCAGAAGGATGTAGGTTGCAGTAGGTACTGGGAGATGAAGAAGCTTGCACAGGATAGAGTAGCATGGAGAGCTGCATCAAACCAGTCTCAGGACTGAAGACCACAACAACAACAATCTAGCCGTCGCCTTGCAACGGTGATCACTTCAGTATGTTACCTAGACAGATGTCTTCCCGGAAATTTTATTACCCTACATTAATTGTTTCTCGGTGTTGAGATTTTTTTCCGCCAGTGTATATATCGACATGTTCCAGGAAGAACAATAATAATTTTAAGAGGTGTTAGCGTAGACTAATTTGGATAAAACATCGCAAAAAATGACGTCGGAGAATATCCGCAATCACTGGTTGTAAGAGAGAATTATTATTGCCTTCCTTGATTACTTTAATATTTTAAAATGACCAATTGCGGTTCAATAAGTAAATATCCCTGAATTCCAGTCAAGAACAACTGCCAAGATGAGAAACATAGAAGTAGATATCCTCGGTGTAACAAAGCAGCTTAAATCACTTAATAAAGACAAGAAGGCCTCCGGTCCAGATTGTATACCAGTCAGGTTCCTCTCAGAGTGCGCTGATAAAATAGCTCCATATTTAGCAATTATATACAACTACTCGATCACAGAAAGATCCGTACCTAAAGACTGGAAAATTGCTCAAGTCACACCAATACCCAAAAAGGGAAGTAGGAGTAATACGCTGAATTACATGCCTATATCACTAACGTCGATTTGCAGTAGGGTTTTAGAACATATACTGTATTCGAACATTATGAAGCACATCGAAGAACACGATATTGACATATAGTCAGCAGCGATTCAGAAAATCCTTGTGAAACACAACTAGCTCTTTACACTCATGTAATAAGTGCTATCGAAAGGGGATGTCAAATTGATTCCATATTTTTAGATATCTAGATGGCTTTCGACACCGTTCCTCACAAGCGTCTTCTAACCAAACTGCGTGCATACGGAGTATCGCCTCAGTTGTGCGACTGGATTCGTGATTTCTTGTCAGAAAGGTCACAGTTCGACGGAAAGTCATCGAGTTAAACAGAAGTAAAATCCGGCGTTCCCCAAGGAGGTGGCATAGGCCCTCTATTGTTCCTGATCTATATTAACGACATAGGAGACAATCTGAGTAGCCCTCTTAGATTGTTTGCAGATGATGCTGTCATTAAACCGTCTTGTAAGGTCATCAGATGATCAAAAAGACTTGCAAAATTATGTAGATATCTGTATGGAGCGAAAAGTGGTAATTGACCCTGTATAAAGAAAAGTGTGAAGTTATTCACGTGAGTACTAAAAGAAATCAGCTAAATTTCGATTACGCTATAAGTCACGCAAACTTGCGGGCTGTAAATTCAACTAAATACTTAGGGATCAGAATTACAAATAACCTAAATTGGATCGATCACGTGGATAATGTTGTGGGTAGAGCAAACCAAAGACTGCGATTCATTGGGAGAACTCTCAGAAGGTGCGACAGGTCTACTAAAGAGACTGCTTACACTATGCTTTCCGCCCTATTCTGGAGTATTGCTGTGCGATGTGGTATCCGCATCAGGTGGGATTGATGGATGACATCGAAAAAGTACAAAGAAGGGCAGCTCGTTTTGTATTACCAAGAAATAGGGGAAATAGTGTCACAGACATGATACGTGAATTGGGTGGCAATCATTAAAACAAAAACGTTTTTTGTTGCGACGGGATCTTCTCATGAAATTTCAATCACCAGTTTTCTCCTCCGATTGCGAAAACGTTCTGTTGGCACCCACCTACATAGGGAGAAATGATCATCACGATAAAACAATAGAAATCAGGGCTTGCACAGAAAAATTTAAGTGCTCGTTTTTCCCGCATGCCGTTCGAGAGTGGAACGGTAGAGAGACAGCATGAAAGTGGTTCAGTGAACCCTCTGCCAGGCACTTCATTGTGAATAGCAGAGTAATCACGTAGATGTAGATGTAGATGAGCCATCCGAGGATGGACAATAACAAATCTGTTTTTACAGCATTCCAGGAAATAGTGTCCAAGTTTTATTGGTTACAGAGATACAGCTGGTTGCAGAGACAAGTTTTCATTTCACTTGTTAGTACTGCAATTCTTATGGCTTTATTTGGCAACTGTCATTTTTGTAGTAAACGTCAAGTCGTGAAGTTGTACTTGGGATTACATAATTGAATTTTCCAACTTTAATCGTTATTTGTTAGTCAACTCAACTACATCGTTTAAGCATGCCGCACGTATTTCTAAATGCCGAATATGCCCATATGGTATTTGTGTAAGGGCTTCGGAATGGAAAGGATGCTGCTGATAGTCGCTGCCGTAAAGATTACGGCAGGTGATTTCCTATCGTAGAGTACCAGTGAAACTGGTGCAGCGTACAACAGTCATATTTCGTCTGAAAGTGTAAATGAACGAAGTGTTGATGAAGTAGGAAAGATGGTTCACTTGGCAGAGCGCGGCCCTTCGATAAGCACACACATAACTTCTACAGTTAACGGTGTTCCACATCCAAGAGAATGACGGACATTACGTATGTGCGGCGTCCATCCTTATCACTTACAGCGGATTCAGTACCTTCGAAAACGGGATGAAAGTAGACGAATGGAATGTTGTCATTCCCCAATTGATAATCGCCGAGTAATCCCGCTAATACTGTTTATTGGCGCAGCCACTTTCACTGGTGACGCTACCAGTAACAGTTGTTAATTCACAGTGATCGTCCGACGAAACTCCAAATGTTTCTGTGGACACATTCTCAAGAATGCCCCTCTAGAAACGTATGATGCATTATGACAATCAGTTGTTTGGGCCTGTGAACTATCGCAATGTCTTCAGGGTCCCGTTTTCTAGACATTCTTCAAAACGTGCTTCCAGTATTGTTAGAAGAAGTTCATTTGGCTTCAAGAATGTATGCGTTATTCGAACATGACGGGGCCCTTGCATAGTCGACATATTAATACACCATCTAAACCTAACAGTCCCTGAAAGAAATATCGGCAGAAATAGTCACATTTCTTGGCCAGCAAAGTCCCTGGACGTTAGCCTCCTTTAAAGTTTTGGCTGTGGGGGTGGTTAAAAGGGGAAGTCTGAGAAGAAAAAGTAAGCACAAGAGACGAATTTAATCGTCCAGGTTACAAATAGAGCCGCCCTCACAAAAGAGCTCCAAGACGCCCTCAAAATAGCTACAAGTGATGTTAAGTGAATCTGAATACGCATGGAAATCGGAGGTGAAATTTTTTGAAAATTACATTTGAACATAATCATTTGTCTTTGCTTAACATCTCCTGTGAACATTCGTTTTTGTTGTATTCCAACAGCTTTATCTCTTTAACCAATAAAATTTGGGCACGTTAAATGGAATGTTTTATTCGAATTAGTCCATGCTATATGTAAAGGTTTTTTAAATTACCGCTACCAGTCACAAACTTTGTTAACTATTGTATTATTTATTTATTTTGCTATTTTTCATGCAAACATCAGTCCAGCTTCCAAAGTGACATCGCCTTTTACTAAGTTTCCTCTTCTTCCATAGGACAATCACAGCATTTATGAAAAGACTATGTAACATCAGTATAATTTTATCGCGAAATTGATTTTGTATAGCCATTTAGCCTGAAGATGAGGTATTCCCTCGAAACAAGTAGCAAAATAAATAAATAATATAATAGCTAACAAAGTCCGTGACTGGTAGCGGTAATTTAAAAAGCCTTTACATATTTCTTGAGACAATCACGGTCGAAAAATAGTCAACATTACTTAAAATTCTTAGTCCATGCTACCATCCTAATATATTTACTGTCCCTCGTGAGACTTCCCCTTTAAACCACCGTGTTAAAACAGTGTTCTCTTGCTAACAATCGGCTTCAAGCGGATGTACTACCAATCACAGTACTCCGGTTATCAATACGCTTTCTCGGAATAGTTGCCGTCTGTTTTCAAGTATCTACCAGTTCAGCTTTTTCAGTATCCCTGTGGTACCCAGGTCAAAGTAATGAGTTGACTCATTCCAGTTGTGAGTCGCTGATACGATAGTCATTTATATGTTTCCAGATGTGCACAATTTTACGTTTCTGTACGTTTCAAGCAAACCGCCAGTTTTTACAACACTTTGAAAGCATATCAGCCTCTGAATCACTGGGTGTTTGTGTTTTACTCATCATTTCATCATCATCATAATAAATATTTGGCATCTTTATTCAGATAGTACTTCATTATAGTAACAGTATCATCTGCGAAACGTCTTCAGTTAACATTTTCTGCCACGTCATTAATGTACGAGGATGTGCTGAAAAGTAATGCCTCCGATTTTTTTTATGTGAAACTCTTGAAGCTCCTTAAATAAAACAAACTGTATTAATATTCCTCATCTTTATTCTCCATGTCTGCATACTTATTTCCCATCTTAGTCAACCTGGCGGCGAACACATTTTTCCCAAGAAGAGACCATTTTGTTGATATTGTCTCTGTAGAATGTTTCACTTTGTTGATGGGGCCACAACCTCACCCCTGCTTGCACCACCTCATCAAAATGGCTCTGAGCACTATGGGACTTACCATCTGAGGTCATCAGTCCCCTAGAACTTAGAACTACTTAAACCTAACTAACCTAAGGACATCACACACATCCATGCCCGAGGCAGGATTCGAACCTGCGACCGTAGCAATCGCGCGGATCCGGACTGAAGCGCTTAGAACCGCTCGGCCACCGCGGCCGGCACCACTTCATCACTAAGTCATTGAAGGCATTCTTTAACTTTATGAAACAGATGAAAATCGGATGGAGTCAAGTCGAGACTGCACGGAGGATGATAGGTGACAGTGATAGTGAAGCCTGCAACTTGGGCCTAGTGGCTAGCGTTGCTGCCTCTGGATCACGGGGTCCCGGGTTCGATTCCCGGCCGGGTTGGGGATGTTCTCTGCCAGGAGACTGGGAGTCTACCCGGGGACTTGGTGTTTGTGTTGTACTCATCATTTCATCACCATCATCATTCGTGACAGTGGCTAGATTGGACTGTGTAAAAAAAATGGACTGTGTAACAATTGGAATTTTGTACCGGCGCTGATGACCGCGCAGTTGAGCGCCCCACAAACCAAAGATCATCATCGTAGATGACCGTGAACCCAGGGCAGCGGATTGCTGGAGACGTGGCGGCGCTCAGGCGTGGTCTGGCAAGCTGATGGAGAGTGTGCACCATGTGTCGATGCTTTTTCTGCACTTGGAATCTCGATTACAAAACGCTGTTTCTCACTCACCGACACACTTTAGAACAGAATAGAAAATTCGGAGGCATCATTTTTCATCACTTCCTCATACAACATGGACAGTAAAGGTCCCCAACTCACTCCCCTGTGGCGTGTCTGAAGTCACTTCTTCTTCCTCTTTTCGTGTTCAATCCTGAGGTTGGTTTGCAGAAGAGCACAATTCCTCTCTTCTGTCTGCCTTCCTTTTCATTTCCTCGTATGTGTCACATCCGACATCATTCATGATCTATTGCATGTATGATATCCCTGGTCGCCCCCGCCGTTTCCTTCCTTCAGTAGCTACTTCTGCTATTGTTCCAATGATGTTGTCGTGTCATAGGATGTGCCCTACGAGTTTGTCTCTTCTTGTTTGGATGTGCCTCCACAGAGATCTGGTTTCCTGTACTCTTCTAAGCACCTCTTCATTTGTTACTTTGTCTCTCCAGCTGTCTTCATCATCCTTCTACAGCACCACATCTCCAGGGCTTCTAGCGGTCTTCTCTCTTCTCTTCCAATTGTCCAAGTTTCGCATCCGTATAGGGCCACAGTCCAAAAGAAAGCTTCCATGATACGTTTCCTTATTTTCAGACTGATGTTCTTGCTGGCGAATAAGTTCCTTCTTCGATTAAATGCAATTTTGGCCTTTTGTATCCTGCTCGCAATTTCTTTCCGGCTTCTACCATCTCTCGTGATTTTACTTCCCAGGTAAGTAAATTACTCTATCACTTCCAGCTCCTCTCTTCCAATTCTCTTTCTCAGAGGCTCATATTCTACTCCTGTACTGCATATCATCACTTTAGTCTTTTTCTTGTTTATTCTCATTCCATACTGATTGCATAGAATCCTTTCCATTGTTCTGAGGCTTCTTCTAGATCTTTTTTGTCTCCGTGACTATAGCAATATCATCTGCACAACGTAGCATGTCTGTCTTCTGCCCATTAATTTTCATCCTCACCTCAGTAGTTTCTCGAACTTGGTCTATGGCTTCCTGGTTTTAAGCCTTGAATATAAGAGGAGAGAGAGCACATCCTTGTCTTACCCCTTTTCTGATGTTTGCTTCTTGTTCCTGGTGACAGTTCCTAACCACTGCCACCTCATTCTTATAGAAACTGAATATCACACGGATGTCTTTGTACTTCATTCCACTTTTCATCTGCACTCTGAACATCTCTTGCCAGATAAAGTTATCAGATGCCTTTCCAGGTCTACAAAGCCAATATAAGATGGTTTATTTTTCTGTATTTGCTTTTCGATAAGGAGTCTCAGTTCCAGAATCGCTTCTCTTGCTACCAATCCCCTTCTGAAACCAGAGTAATCTTCACTCAGCATATCCTCCACCTTCTCTTCAATTATCTTCAGAACTATTTTTGTGAGAATTTTTGATGCATGTGATATTAGGCTTAAAGTTCGGTAGTGTTCACAGCTTGGAGCTGCTGCCTTCTTTGGTATAGGAACAATGATGCATTTCTGGAAGTCTGTCGGTATCTCTCCTGTGTTATAGTGGGACCTATTAAGTTTAAGCAGCATCGTTTTCATGCTGTTACCAGCATTCTTTATTAGCTCTGCAGGGATGTCATCAGTACCCGTTGCTTTGTTGTCCCGTAGTTCTTTTAGAGCTTCGTCAAATTCTTCTTGCAGCATCTTGTCATCTTGTCATCTTCGTCTACTTGCCCTTCTCTTCCTATTACTTCCTCCGAAAGAGTTGTACTGGTATACAACTCGTCTATCTATTCTTTCCATCTCTTCACCCTGTCTTCCCCTCTTTATTTTCTGTTGTGCCTGAGAGTGTTGTTTTATGTTTGTTAAAAAATTGATTTGCTGTTTTGTAGGCTAAATCAGTTCTTCAGTTTTCATATTTTCTTCCACTTCCATTTCCCTGCAAAGAAAGCTCTTCCAATAATACTGGAAGCTTGTTTTCAAGAAAGTTGAAGTGATTTTCTTGAAGTCATTTCTACTTTCTTGAAAACGAGCTTCCAGTATTATTGGAAGAGCTTTTTTAGCTGCAAGGATGCGTATGTTGTGGCAGTATGATGGCGCCCCTGCAGATTCTAGTCGACAGCCGACACATTTAAATTTAACATTCTCCAGAAGGACCGGCAGAAACGGTCACATTTCTTGGCCTTCAAAGATTACACATTACGCCTTCCCTACCAAGGAATCCTTAATACAGTAATAAATTTCATTTGACGGACTGTATGAGACACGGTAATAAGCTTTGTTGCACTGAGACAAATACTTTTTGGATCTCAAGTACAAGTATAGTAGGTACCTTCTGCGCTGCACTTCATATTGATTTACGGAATCTGAATTAAAACATTTCTCCCAGAATGCTGGTAGTGGCAGCGTGGAGTGCCCAGCTTTGCCCGGGATGTTTAATACCTGCCACACAAAGTGATTGGCCCTGTGCCTTGTTCATACTCATACCGAATGCAAGCCGCATGGGTAAACTACAATCGCATTAATTTTTTTTCTTTATTGTATTTCAATTCCCCATCAGGGCGGGCTGGCAGCAGCATATGCGCTGCTCTTCAGCCGAAAGACATAGAACAAAACAATAGAAGACATTTAAAAACAGCAAAGGAGAGAATAAGGTGAACATAGATATAAAAAAGGGGGAACATCATGGAAGGCAATAAAAAAAACGGGGTGACTGTAAAAAGGAGATAAAAAAACTGTTTAAAAGTAGCACACACAAAAAGCCACACACTGCGACGATTAAAAGAACACAAGGCACAGTATGACTGGAGCATAAGGGTATCGACAGATGGCATAGTTCATAACGTAACACTGACGGCGAACCTCAAGGCAGTACACAATTAAAACCACACCTCTTGAGGCACAGGAGAAACAGCACTAAACACAACACTGATGTGGCACACTGATGATGAACAAGACAGAGGATCTGCCAGGCGCTAGGAGATGAGGGAGTCCTGAAGAAGGGAGGGAGGGGAAGAGATGGGGGAGATGAGTGGGGGGCGCGCTGAAGAGGGCCAGGTAGGGAGGGATGTGGGAAGGAAAGAGGCAAGTATGGGGTGCAGGGTCTCAGGGGAGGGGGGATGGAGGAAAATCCGCTCTGGGAGAAGGAGGGAAGAGGAAAAAGGGGGCCCTGGGGAGGGGGGGAACAAGGCCAGGTTATAGTTGGAAGGAAGGGTAGATGTCACGGCGAAGTTCGTCATCCCGGAGGGGGAGGCATTGGAAATTGCCCTGATGAAGGAGATGGAGGGTGTGGATGTGGAGAGAGGTAGGGATACAGCGATAGAGGCGCGGCAACAGGCGGGGGGTGGAGAGGAAGGAGGAAACCAGAGGGTGGGGGGGATCAAGCCTGCAGACAATGTAAAGGATGCGGAGATGTTGGAGGAACAGGAGGAGGTGGGGGAAGGGGATCAGTTCATACAGGAGCCGTGTGGGGGAAGGAAGGCGGATACGGAAGGCAAGGCGGAGCGCATGGCGTTCAAGGATTTGGAGGGCCTTGTAAAAGTGGGTGGGGGCGGAGATCCAGGCAACGCTGGCATAACAGAGGATAGGACGGATGAAGGATTTGTAGGTGTGGAGGATGGTAGAAGGATGTAATCCCCATGTCCGGCCAGACAGGAGTTTCAGAAGGCGGAGGTGGGAATGGGATTTCTGCTGGACGGTCTGGAGATGAGGGGTCCAGGTGAGGTGTCGGTCGAGGGTGAGGCCAAGGTATTTCAGGGTGGGGGTGAGCTGGATAGGACGACCATAAAGGGTGAGGTAGAAATCATGGAGGCGAAAGGAGCGAGTGGTGCAGCCTACGATGATTGCCTGGGTTTTGGAGGGGTTGAGACAGAGGAACCACTGGTTACACCAAGTGGTGAACTGGTTAAGGTGGGTTCGGAGGGTACGTTGAGACCGTTGAAGGGTAGGATAGAGAGCCAGGAAGGCGGTGTCATCAGCATACTGGAGAAGGTGGACTGGTGGGGGTGGCTTGGGCATATCAGCTGTATACAAGAGATAAAGGAGAGGGGAGAGGACAGAACCCTGGGGGACGCCAGCCGTGGGATAAAAGATACGGGAGTTGGTGTTGTGGAGGGTGATATAGGAAGGACGGTGGGAGAGGAAGGAAGCGACCAGATGGACAAAATTGATAGGCAGGGCGTAGGTTTGGAGTTTAAAGAGGAGACCGGGATACCATACACGGTCATAGGCATTTTGGAGGTCAAGGGAAACAAAAATGGCGGAGCCACGGGAGTTGAGCTGGAGGGACAGAAGGTGAACAAGGTTGAGGAGTTGGTCTTCAGCAGAGAAGGAGGGTCGGAAGCCACACTGGGTAAGGGGGAGGAGGTGGTGTTGAGCAAGGTGCTGATGGATACGGTGGGAGAGGATGGATTCAAAGACCTTACTGAAGACGGAGGTAAAGCAGATGGGACGATAGGACGAGGCGGCAGAAGGGGGTTTGTTGGGTTTGAGGAACAAGAGGACGCGGGAGGTCTTCCACAGGTCAGGGTAGAAGCCAGTAGAGAGGACGACATTATAGAGATGGGCGAGGACAGTCAGGAAGGAATAGGGGCTTTCTCGAAGGTGACGGTAGGTGACAGAATCGTGACCAGGGGCTGTGTTGCGTTTGGACTGGAGGATAAGTTTAATGTCTTGTGCCTTGATGGGAGTGTTTACGTCGGAGGGGGGCAACCTCCCCAAGTACTGGAGACTAGGAGCAAGTGGAGCAACCGAGGTATCGGCACGTTCCATGACGGTGGGGAAAAGAGAATAATCAAAGTGGGGATCATCGGGGATGGAGAAGACCTCGGAAAGGTGGGAAGCGAAGTGGTTGGCCTTACTGAGGTTGTCAGGTACAATCGCATTAAATCGAAGGGCATATTTGAATCATTGGGTGTAAACGGATTGCGGCGAGTGAGTACACCTTCACCTGTGTGAAAAGATGATCAGTTGCGCCATCTGTTGTTACATTTTGCGATAGGTATCTCATTGTGTTTTTGTTTCAGCTCAGTTTTCACTGTTTCAAATAGGGCTGTGTTTGAGCACGACTCGAACTGTTGGAACAGTTTAAATCACAGTCCAGGTTCTGTTAGATCTTTCGCGATCTAGCTGATGGTACTATCTCCAAGACAGTTGAAATTTATCCTCGCGATAGGAGTTAGTTTACAACGACATATTTTCTTTACTAAGCATTTAATTTTTCATTAATTTTCTTCATTGTTTCATGTTACTAAATCGGGAAAGAATTTTGAAGTAAACCGGTCAAACACATTTAGAAATGACATCTTGGGTTGTCGGGTGTTCTGCCGGATATCAGCGTCGTGCAAGTACGACGCTGATATCCGGCAGAACACCTGACAACCCAAGATGTCATTAGATCGCCGGGAAAGCCTGAAGAGTTACATCAAAAGTCTCTACGGGGAGGAGATGTATCAGAATATCAAGAAGCTGGACAAGCTACGGCAGAAGAAAGGGAAGATGCTGAGTTCTCTCAGTTTTTTGCTGAGGTGTCGAGATGGAGAAGTGGTACCAGTATTTGCCAGAATTAAACATCACATCAACTCCAGAGCGGCGAACAAGATAAAACGCAGAGCCAGCATGGCACTGGTGAGAGAGAGGATTCGAGATATGCGCCACAGGTTAGATGTTGTGGCCAGGGAGCTGTTACACATTCATCTGTACATGGCAGCCTCCTTAACAAGAGAAGATTGGGATTGGGTAGACTGTGCCTCCTGGTCTTTAGCTGAGTGTGCTAGAAGGAATGCCTCATCTTGCCAATCTGCAAAGTTTGACCGCATGAGTAAGAAAGCACAGCAGATGGAAGAGACACGCACTGTGACGAATCTGAGTGGCATACAGTTTGATGATACAACCTTAAAGGTACTCAGCAAGGGTCTCAACTTTGCTACGACCCCTAGAAATGTACCCATTTCAGGTTTCGTCAGTGCAGTAGAGCAAGTTGCAGCCACACTTCCACCTAATGTGGCAGAGGAAGTCCGCCGAGAGACCTGCAGGGCCCTCACCAAGGTCAGGCCGCCTAAATCGAACATCACAACCGAGGAGAGGCTTGCACTCAAGAAACTCCGGGAAGACAACAGCATTGTGGTACTGCCAGCAGACAAAGGGAACTCCACTGTCATCTTGCAGCGGGTGGATTATGATGAGAAAGTACGCCAACTTCTGGAGGACCCTGCATACAGAATTCTGGAGTGTGACCCCACGGACAAGGTGGCCAAGAAGACTAGTGCTCTCTTGAAGGAAACAGGGATGCCTGATAAGATCATCAGACAACTACGTGAAAGAGCGCCAGTGCCACCTAGACTGTATGGTCTGCCTAAAATACACAAGGAGGGCGTGCCCCTACGTCCAATTGTCAGCAATATTGGGGCACCTACGTACACAACAGCCAAGTACTTGAAAGGTCTCCTGTCTCCATATGTGGGCAAATGTATTCACCACATCCGCAACTCAGAAGATTTCCTGCAACGCCTCAAGCAACTGCACATCACAGATTCGGACATCATGGTCAGTTTTGATGTGGTATCGCTGTTCACCAGGGTCCCACTGAAGGACTCACTAGAACTGATTGCAGAGAAATTTGACGGTGCTCTGTTGGACCTGTTCAGTCATACACTGACATCCACGTATTTCCTGTACAGAAACCAATATTACGAGCAAACTGAAGGTGTAGCTATGGGCAGCCCACTGTCCCCTGTGGTTGCCAACATGTTTATGGAGAGTTTTGAGGAGAGGGCATTGGAGACAGCCACATTTAAACCCACATGCTTCTTTAGGTATGTGGATGACACCTTCGTGATCTGGCCACATGGGATGGACAGGCTCAATGAGTTTCTTGAACATCTTAACTCATGCCACCCTAATATCAAGTTCACCATGGAACTGGAGAAGAATGGCCAGCTGCCATTTCTGGATGTACTAGTCCAGAGGAAAGCAGATGGATCAATTGGCCACAGTGTGTACCGAAAACCAACACACACTGATTTATATCTGCAGGCCAGTAGCTGTCACCACCCCGCACAGAAGAATGGGGTTCTGAAGACTTTGGTCCACAGAGCACATGCCCTGTCAGACCAAGAGAATCTACCTATAGAGATAGAACGTCTCAAAACAGTTTTCTCCAAGAATGGATACATGGACAGACAAATTGAGAGGGCACTCCAACCAGCCACCATACCACAGGTTCCTGAAGAAGACCAAGATGAAACAAAGAAGGTGGCATATCTGCCCTATGCTGGCTCTATTTCTGCCAGAATCAGTAGGATCCTCCGTAAACACAATATCAAGTGTGTTTTCTGTCCATCCAACAAGATTGGGGGACTGCTGGGGAGTGTCAAAGACGACCTGGGGTTACGAAAACCAGGGATTTACAATATACCTTGTCAATGTGGCAGGTCCTACATTGGCCAGACGACAAGAACTGTGGAGATCAGGTGCAAAGAACATCAGAGGCACACTAGATTAAGACAGGTGACTAAGTCAGCCATTGCTGAACACTGCCTAGAACTAGATCATGCCATGAAGTATGAGGATACCAGGATTCTAGCACAAACACCCAGATTTTGGGACAGTGTTATAAGAGAATCGATAGAAATTAAAATGGCTGACGATCTTATGAACCGTGACACAGGGTACCAGCTAAGCAGAGCCTGGGATCCGGCTCTGGAATTGTTAAAGGAGCAACGGGGCCAGCTGCGACACTGCACAAACAGAAGAATCAGAGACATGGAGATGGAAAACGAGCCCCTGACGGACAGCCAGGAACACCAGACCGAAGATGGAACACCCAGAAGTGGGACTGGTGGGCGCGGACCGCAGAGGGAACATCCAGAGCAGCAGTGGACGAAAAACGGAGCGGCAACGCTCCAACAGGTCGTGGTGAGCGGGCGCGGACCGCAGGGGGAACGCTTGGTACCCCAGACCGTAGATGAAACCCCCAGGAGCGGGGTTGGTGGGCGCGGACCGCAGAGGGAACACCTAGAACCGCAGCGGACGGAAAACGGAGCAGCAACGCTCCAGCAGGTCGCAGGGAATGGGCGCGGACCACAGAGGAAGCGCCTGCAGCCGTTGGTGGAGGGGGAAGGCCATAAGCATAAATACTGGACCAGGTCCACTCGAGGAGCAGTCTCAGGTCGCACCTGATGAAGGTTACGAGCTACGTGACCGAAATATCGTGCAAGTACGACGCTGATATCCGGCAGAACACCCGACAACCCAAGATGTCATTAGATCGCCGGGAAAGCCTGAAGAGTTACACATTTAGAAATGTTTGGTAAAAACGGTTCTCCTTTATTTTATATTATACTTATTTATTTATTGTGAGTATTAAATAATATGTGGTCTATGTCCTCCCAAATGTTCATTAGTGGATCGTGTATACATTTGAATTAAATCGACCAAGAACCTTTGGGGGTTTTTGGTAACAGCTTTTCACCTTTATATATTACTAAATACATGTTTGAAATTAGATTATGAAATCTTATGTAGACAGTGATCCTACTCTTGTCTTTGAGGTAAAGTGTGCAAAATTTCAACAATACTGGATTTAAAACTGTAGATTTACAAACAACCAAGCAAATAAACACATACTTTTCTTTATACGAGGGTTGGAACTTTAATAGTGGCAACTATTCATTTACAGCTCGTACAGAATAGATACGTGTTTCAAAGTTTTGATGACCTTCAGGGTAGTCACCAGCATTGTGTGTAGCCCGTTGCCAGCTATGTGGAAGTCGAAGGATACTCTAAGCAGTGCCAGTTATGTTGACAGTTCGAGTGGCGCGATCTATTGCCCGACGAATTTTTAGCAGTTCTGAAGCGAATGCCGTGAAGTGTTTCCTTCGGCTTAGAAATCGAGTTGAACTCACGAGGGCTTAAGTCAGGGGAGTGTAGTAGGTGATATAGTACTTAGCAGCCCCATCAGTCAAACAAATCAGTAACAGCTTGCACTGTACGTGCTTGAGCACTGTCCTGCGAAATGACGGTCAGGTCCTTCAGAAAGTGTCGTCACTTCTGTCTCTATGCTGTTCATTTTTGGAACACAGCCTACGACCAGCTTAGAGACAGAAGTGATGACAATTTTTGCAGGATCTGACCATCATTTTACAGGACAGTGCTCGAGCACGTACAGTGCAAGCTGTTACTGATTTGTTTGGCTGATGGATAATTGCTATACCACCTACTGCACTCCCCTGACTTAAGCCCTCGTGAGTTGAGCTCGATTTCTAAACTGAAGGAAACACTTCACGGCATTCGCTTCAGAACTGCTACAAATTCGTCGGGCAATAGACCGCGCAGCTCGAACTGTCAACGCAACTGGCACTGCTAAGAGTATCCTACGACTTCCAGATCGGTGGCAGCGGGGTATACACAATGCTGGTGACTACTTTGAAGGTCAGTAAAACTTTGAAACACGTACCTATTTTGTACAAGCTGTAAATAATTAGTTGCCACTATTAAAGTTCCAACCCTGGTATATGCAGATAGATCACGTAAGTCAACAGTGCTAATACATGCCTGTGTAAATCCTTGTCCGACCCTGTTGGCGAACAGAAGATAGGCGTCGGTCCACGCCGAAATCGGCGTGAGGACGGTGAGGAGGGACGAGAGGAATATGCCGATCCCGAAGACGATCCTGCCGCCGAAACGGTCAGCCAGCAGTCCACCAGGTATGTGACCTGCCGCGTAGCCGTAGTAGAACGCCGCCAGGATCTCCCCCTGCTTCTGCTTGTCCCACGCGAACTCCCCGTTCTGCAACAGTGCAACCTCGAGCCTTAGCTACGAGATCTTTTCCGTAGCTGACGCTCTGTTTCCTTCTTATCGGCTTTACAACTCTCTCTAATTAGTTTGCAGGAGTTTTCATTCATCTGTTTCAAGAATTCTGTCGTTGCAGCACCTGTGGTAGACCCACATAGACCCATTCTCTACACTGACAGTTGACAACAGTCACGGAAAAGCGATATGCACATATACAGATGGTGGTGGTATCTCTTACAGAAGGTACAAAATGCTGAGCTGTCGTTTCTTCTCAGATGGTTCATGTGAGGAAGTTTCCGACCTGTTTATGGCCGCATTACGAAAATTGTTCAAATGGCTCTGAGCACTATGGAACTTAACAGCTATGGTCATCAGTCCCCTAGAACTTAGAACTACTTAAACCTAACTAACCTAAGGACATCACACAACACCCAGCCATCACGAGGCAGAGAAAATCCCTGACCCCGCCGGGAATCGAACCCGGGAACCCGGGCGTGGGAAGCGAGAACGCTACCGCACGACCACGAGATGCGGGACTGGCCGCATTACGGGAATGGTTCAAATGGCTCTGAGCACTATGGGACTCAACTGCTGTGGTCATCAGTCCCCTAGAACTTAGAACTACTTAAACCTAACCAACCTAAGGACATCACACACACCCATGCCCGAGACAGGACTCGAACCTGCGACCGTAGCAGCAGCGCGGCTCCGGACTGGAGCGCCTACAACCGCACGGCCACCACGGCCGGCGCATTACGGGAATGAAGAGACTCTGAGCCAGACGCATGGGACATTCAATTTCGGAAATCGTTGGGGGATTCAGTATTCCGAGATCCACAGTGTCAAGAGTGTGCTGAGAGTACCAAGTTTCAGGCATTACCTCTCACTACCGACAACGTAGTGTCCGACGGCCTTCACTTAATGACCGAAAATAGCACCGTTTGCGTAGAGTTGTCAGTGCTAATAGACAAGCAACTACGCTTAAAGAACCACAGA
This sequence comes from Schistocerca nitens, assembly GCF_023898315.1. Taxonomy (NCBI): domain Eukaryota; kingdom Metazoa; phylum Arthropoda; class Insecta; order Orthoptera; family Acrididae; genus Schistocerca; species Schistocerca nitens. The sequence continues at coordinate 115,482,240 of NC_064614.1, read as the reverse complement.
AATCAGCGTGAGACGTACCGCGAACGTATCCGTTAGGACAGGGGTTCCCAACAAAATTTTCTCGAGGACCCCATCATCGAGCATGATTGGTACCTTGTCATATCACAATATCAAGTACCTAAAAAAGCCAAATTAAGAGTCTTTTATATGTTTTCTATTTTTGGTGCTTAGAAAAAACATTGTATATTCATTATTCAAAAAATATTGAGCGGCCAAAACAAAAAATCTGTTATCATACGAAATATATTATATATATATATACAGGGCTATTACAAATGATTGATGCGATTTCATAAATTCACTGTAGCTCCATTCATTGACATATGGTCACGACACACTACAGATATGTAGAAAAAGTGATAAAGTTTTGTTCGGCTGAAGCCGCACTTCAGGTTTCTGCCGCCAGAGCGCTCGAGAGCGCAGTGAGACAAAATGGCGACAGGAGCCGAGAAAGCGTATGTCGTGCTTGAAATGCACTCCCATCAGTCAGTCGTAACAGTGCAACGACACTTCAGGACGAAGTTCAACAAAGATCCACCAACTGCTAACTCCATTCGGCGATGGTATGCGCAGTTTAAAGCTTCTGGATGCCTCTGTAATGGGAAATCAACGGGTCGGCCTGCAGTGAGCGAAGAAACGGTTGAACGCGTGCGGGCAAGTTTCACGCGTAGCCCGCGGAAGTCGACGAATAAAGCAAGCAGGGAGTTAAACGTACCACAGCCGACGGTTTGGAAAATCTTACGCAAAAGGCTAAAGCAGAAGCCTTACCGTTTACAATTGCTACAAGCCCTGAAACCCGATGACAAAGTCAAACGCTTTGAATTTTCGGCGCGGTTGCAACAGCTCATGGAAGACGATGCGTTCAGTGCGAAACTTGTTTTCAGTGATGAAGCAACATTTTCTCTTAATGGTGAAGTGAACACACACAATGTGCGAATCTGGGCGGTAGAGAATCCTCACGCATTCGTGCAGCAAATTCGCAATTCACCAAAAGTTAACGTGTTTTGTGCAATCTCACGGTTTAAAGTTTACGGTCCCTTTTTCTTCTGCGAAAAAAACGTTACAGGACACGTGTATCTGGACATGCTGGAAAATTGGCTCATGCCACAACTGGAGACCGACAGCGCCAACTTCATCTTTCAACAGGATGGTGCTCCACCGCACTTCCATCATGATGTTCGGCAATTCTTAAACAGGAGATTGGAAAACCGATATATCGGTCGTAGTGGAGATCATGATCAGCAATTCATGTCATGGCCTCCACGTTCTCCCGACTTAACCCCATGCGATTTCTTTCTGTGGGGTTATGTGAAAGATTCAGTGTTTAAACCTCCTCTACGAAGGAACGTGCCAGAACTGCGAGCTCGCATCAATGATGCTTTCGAACTCATTGATGGGGACATGCTGCGCCGAGTGTGGAAGGAACTTGATTATCGGCTTGATGTCTGCCGAATCACTAAAGGGGCACATATCGAACATTTGTGAATGCCTAAAAAAACTTTTTGAGTTTTTGTATGTGTGTGCAAAGAATTGTGAAAATACACTCCTGGAAATGGAAAAAAGAACACATTGACACCGGTGTGTCAGACCCACCATACTTGCTCCGGACACTGCGAGAGGGCTGTACAAGCAATGATCACACGCACGGCACAGCGGACACACCAGGAACCGCGGTGTTGGCCGTCGAATGGCGCTAGCTGCGCAGCATTTGTGCACCGCCGCCGTCAGTGTCAGCCAGTTTGCCGTGGCATACGGAGCTCCATCGCAGTCTTTAACACTGGTAGCATGCCGCGACAGCGTGGACGTGAACCGTATGTGCAGTTGACGGACTTTGAGCGAGGGCGTATAGTGGGCATGCGGGAGGCCGGGTGGACGTACCGCCGAATTGCTCAACACGTGGGGCGTGAGGTCTCCACAGTACATCGATGTTGTCGCCAGTGGTCGGCGGAGGGTGCACGTGCCCGTCGACCTGGGACCGGACCGCAGCGACGCACGGATGCACGCCAAGACCGTAGGATCCTACGCAGTGCCGTAGGGGACCGCACCGCCACTTCCCAGCAAATTAGGGACACTGTTGCTCCTGGGGTATCGGCGAGGACCATTCGCAACCGTCTCCATGAAGCTGGGCTACGGTCCCGCACACCGTTAGGCCGTCTTCCGCTCACGCCCCAACATCGTGCAGCCCGCCTCCAGTGGTGTCGCGACAGGCGTGAATGGAGGGACGAATGGAGACGTGTCGTCTTCAGCGATGAGAGTCGCTTCTGCCTTGGTGCCAGTGATGGTCGTATGCGTGTTTGGCGCCGTGCAGGTGAGCGCCACAATCAGGACTGCATACGGCCGAGGCACACAGGGCCAACACCCGGCATCATGGTGTGGGGAGCGATCTCCTACACTGGCCGTACACCACTGGTGATCGTCGAGGGGACACTGAATAGTGCACGGTACATCCAAACCGTCATCGAACCCATCGTTTTACCATTCCTAGACCGGCAAGGGAACTTGCTGTTCCAACAGGACAATGCACGTCCGCATGTATCCCGTGCCACCCAACGTGCTCTAGAAGGTGTAAGTCAACTACCCTGGCCAGCAAGATCTCCGGATCTGTCCCCCATTGAGCATGTTTGGGACTGGATGAAGCGTCGTCTCACGCGGTCTGCACGTCCAGCACGAACGCTGGTCCAACTGAGGCGCCAGGTGGAAATGGCATGGCAAGCCGTTCCACAGGACTACATCCAGCATCTCTACGATCGTCTCCATGGGAGAACAGCAGCCTGCATTGCTGCGAAAGGTGGATATACACTGTACTAGTGCCGACATTGTGCATGCTCTGTTGCCTGTGGTTCTGTCAGTGTGATCATGTGATGTATCTGACCCCAGGAATGTGTCAATAAAGTTTCCCCTTCCTGGGACAATGAATTCACGGTGTTCTTATTTCAATTTCCAGGAGTGTATCTCAAATAATAAAGTTATTGTAGAGCTGTGAAATCGCTTCAATCATTTGTAATAACCCTGTATATTTTATTTATTCTAACAGCATCTTGAGGATCCCTCTGGCATAGCACGCGGACCCCTGGGGGTCCGCGGACCACCTGTTGGGAACCACTGCGTTAGGAGAATGCGGCGAACTTCGGTGTTAATGTACTCTGGCAGCAGACGTCCGACACGAGTGTCTTGCTAACAGCGCCACGTCTCTCCTGTGCTCGTGATCTTATTGCTTGGACCTAGACGACTGGGAACCATGTCCTGCTCAAATGAGTCCCGATTTCCGTTGGCAAGAGCTGATGGTAGGGTTCGAGTATGGCGCAGACCCTACGATGCCATGGACACAAGTCGTCAGCCTTGTTAAGGTGACGGTGGCTCCATAATGGCGTGGGCTGTGTTTAAATGGAATGGACTGGGTCCTCTGGCCCAACTGAGCCGACCATTGACTGGAAATGTTTATGTTCGGCTACTTGGAGACCATCTGCACCCATTCAGCGATTTCATGTTCCCAAACAATGGTGGAATGTTTATGTATGACAATGCACCATGTCACCGGAACCCCGGACAGTTGGAGCGAATGATTTGGCTATCCAGATCGCCCAACATGAATGGCATCGGACGTTTATGTGACACAATCGAGAGGTCAGTTTGTGCACAAAATGCTGCACCGGCAACACTTTCGCAGTTATGGACGCCTATAGAGGCAACATGGGTCGATATTTCTGCAAGGGACTTCCAGCGATTTGTTGAGTCCACGCCACGTCGAGGTGCTGCACTACGTCGGGCAAAAGGAGGTCCGACACGATATTAGGAGGTATCTCATGACTTTTGCCACCTGAACGTACTTTGTACATTCTGTTCATATCGTCACCTTATTTACCCAGTCAGTTCGTCAGAATGCTGTTACAGATATAGAAGGTTTTACGAATACAATTTCCTCTTCGTGTGAGTAATGGACGCAAATACAGAACCGATGCAGCACTTTCCAAGTTTCCCTCATCCGTCGGTGCACTCGGTTTCACATATCTCGAAGTCTTGTATCTTGATGTTCTCAAATAATATGCTGCAAACTGATTCTGTAAAGGATATTACCAACTGATGTGGACCACACAACAAATAAATTTTAAAATAGATTTTCCTACTTTATTTGCATTATAACGTTGTCGATGCCCACTTCCAGTTTGACAGATCATAGTCAGACAGCTAAAGAGACGCACATCTCCTCCTACATAAATATGTTCGGAAGATAAGTAATCCAAGCATTAAATAGCGACACAAAGTATATTTGAATTACACAGTGGCATAATCAGAAATGTGAAATCAGAGTGCACACGATACAGGGTGATTCAAAAAGAATACCACAACTTTAGGAATTTAAAACTCTGCAACGACAAAAGGCAGAGCTAAGCACTATCTGTCGACGAATTAAGGGAGCTATAAAGTTTCATTTAGTTGTACATTTGTTCGCTTGAGGCGCTGTTGACTAGGCGTCAGCGTCAGTTGATGCTAAGATGGCGACCGCTCAACAGAAAGCTTTTTGTGTTATTGAGTACGGCAGAAGTGAATCGACGACAGTTGTTGAGCGTGCATTTAGAACGAAGTATGGTGTTAAACCTCCTGATAGGTGGTGTATTAAACGTTGGTATAAACAGTTTACAGAGAATGGGTGTTTGTGCAAAGGGAGAAGTTCTGGACGGCCGAGAACGAGTGATGAAAATGTAGAGAAAATGTTAGAGAATTGGCTGTTCCCTCAGCTCGAACAAGAAGCACAACAATTCATATTTCAGCAGGATGGAGCGCCACCACATTGGCACTTATCTGTCCGTAACTACCTGAACGTCAACTACCCGAGGCGATGGATCGGCCGCCAGGCAGCCCGTGACAGAGCACTTCATCACTGGCCTCCAAGAAGCCCTGATCTTACCCCCTGCGATTTTTTCTTATGGGGGTATGTTAAGGATATGGTGTTTCGGCCACCTCTCCCAGCCACCATTGATGATTTGAAACGAGAAATAACAGCAGCTATCCAAACTGTTATGCCTGATATGCTACAGAGAGTGTGGAACGAGTTGGAGTATCGGGTTGATATTGCTCGAGTGTCTGGAGGGGGCCATATTGAACATCTCTGAACTTGTTTTTGAGTGAAAAAAAAAACCTTTTTAAATACTCTTTGTAATGATGTATAACAGATGGTTATATTATGTTTCTTTCATTAAATACACATTTTTAAAGTTGTGGTATTCTTTTTGAATCATTACAATCGCTAAAATTACAGTGTCCAACAAATAGTTTTCGTGGAACATGATCATTTTGAGGTCACGTGTTTACTATTGTACACGAAATTATACGCTGCCAATACATTAAGGAACTGCAGATTTTTCGCTATAATCGACAAAGAGAAGCTACGTTATCGGTTGCCGGTCGCAGACTTCCACTTTAACTGGCATAGTAGTTATATGATTGCTCCCCAGTCCCAGACTGTTAAGTTATATTGTTGTTCCTTGACTATGTCGCGCTTGTAGTGATTCCATATTCTTGTCCTCTCCCTTAACTTCACATGATTAAATGAGCCAATCAGAATATCAGTCACCAAACTGCGACGTCTGAGTGACTAGGTTACCCTAAGGAACGTTACGTGGAGTTGCGGAGCGACAATGTAAAACCCAGAGGTGTTTCCCCTCTGGTTGGAATGACTCACCCTGCCACCAGCTTCATTCTTCAGCACCAGCTTTCCTGGACACACATCTGGGTCGTCTCTACTGCTGACGGCTGCACCAAAGTGAAAGGCGTCGCTGGATCTGAGAGCGCGTTCTTCGAGCGCCGTCTCGTTGACCATGTCGACGATGGCCACCGAGATGTTGACGCGCGTCATGAAGCTGATGGCCAGACCCATGAGGCTCAGCAGAGCCACGGTGTACCGGGTCTTCCAGCAGCCTGCGACACAGACGTCACGGATCACAGAATTTTCTCTACATCTTACATTCTTCACTCCAAGGAGAAGACAGACACTTGATAGACATCGCAGTTGTTAGACATCTTAAAATTTGGTTCACGATTCCGAATCTGTAACTTGAATGGGGAAAGTCTACCAGATGGCGGCTGCTGTAGCGACAGGCAACATGTCTGACGAGCTCCCTGTCAGAGATACTTCTAAATTACAGAAGAATTAAATTTTGCGAAAATTACCGTACTCAGACATAAAACAGAAAACATTGTACCACTACGGCTATTTAGATGTCAGTATAAATTTAATTACTTGTACTAGACAGGAGTTGGATGATATAACCCACGCTGTTGTTGTTGTGGGCTTCAGTTCAAAGACTGATTTGATGGAGCTCTCCATGAGAGCTCTCCTGAGCAAGTATCTTCATCTCCGAGTAACTAATGCAACCTACGTCCTTCTGAATCTGCTTAGTGTATTCATCTATTGGCCTCCTTCTACGATTTTTACCCCCCCCCCTCCCCACGCTTTCATCCAGTACTAAACTGGTGACCCCTCGATGCCTCAGAATGTGTCCTACCAACCGATCCGTTTTTCTGGCCAAGTTGTGCCACAAATTCTTCTTCTCCCCAATTCTGTTCAGTACTTCCTCATTACTTACATGATCTACCTACGTAATCTTCAGCATTCTTCTGTAGCGCCACATTTCAAATGCTTCATTCTCTTCTTGTCTGAGCTGTTAATTGTCCATGATTCACTTCCATACATGGCTACACTCCATACAAATACTTTCAGAAAGAACTTCCTGACACTTAAATCTATACTCGATGTTAACAAATTTCTCTTCTTCAGAATACTCGATGTTAACAAATTTCTCTTCTTCAGAAACGCTTTTCTTGCCATTTCCTCTCTTCATTTTATATCCTCCCTACTTTGACCATCATGTTATTTTGCTTCCCAAATAGAAAAACTCACCTACTACTTTAAGTGTCTCATTTCCTAATCCAATTCCCTTAGCATCACCTGATTTAATTAGACTACATTCCATTATAGTCGTTTTGCTTTTGTTGATGTTCATCTTATATCCTATGTTCAACTGCTCTTCCATGTCCTTTGCTGCTCTGACAGAATTACAATGCCATCGGCCATAAAGTTAACCAAATGTGCCCAATAATTGTAATCTGAACTTGAACTCTTGTTTTGTTGGTTTGTGTCTGCGAAAAACAATACGGGACTTGGGTCCGCCTGGATAAAAAAGACTTTTTACTTATTTAACTCTCCATACTAGTTTCGGCGATATACCGCCATCTTCAGTGGGCCTCTTAACACTAAAGCAAGAAAAATTATAATTGTTAATTAGGTTGCGAGAAAATATTGTCTGTGTACTGTTCAGTTGCAGAGATACGATGGGCGTTCAATAAGTAATGTAACACATTTTTTTCTGAACGCAGGTTAGTTTTACTCAGGATTCAAAAGCGCCATATTATTCTCCACTCTTTTGGCTACAAAACGCTATTTTTCGCCTTAATTTCCGTTCAATGCGATGGCCTTACGCCACCTTAGTGGAAGGGCCTGTATACCAGCTTGGTAGCCGGCCGCTGTGACCGAGCGGTTCTAGGCGCTTCAGTCCGGAAGCGCGCTGCTGCTTCGGTCGCAGGTTCGAATCCTGCCTCGGGTATGGATGTGTGTGATGTCCTTAGGTTAGTTAGGTTTAAGTAGTTCTAAGTCTAGGGGACTGATGACCTCAGATGTTAGGTCCCATAGTGCTTATAGCCATCTGAACCATTTTGAACCAGCATGGTACCGCTCTAATGGTTGACGTCGGAATCAACATCCTGCTGCATCAGTACCCTCCCCATCCGGGGAGGGTACTAAGCTCCTCTGGGGTGCGCAGCCTTACGTGAGGCTTTGCGTTGTCATGGAGAAGGAGAAGTTCGTCCGCGTTTTTGTGGCGACGAACGCGCTGAAGTCGTTTCTTCAATTTCCTGACGGTGCATACGGCAGACCGACACGCGAGAATCTGACAGGTTTTCGCGGTCTTGCCCGACAACTCAGCGTGCTTTTGTTCACTTCTAGATCTCAGCATACATTCTGAAAGCGCCTATGAATATCTGGAATGCTCTGGTTTTCCGCCAAAAGAAACTCAGTGACAGCTCTCTGCTTGGAAAGCATGTCCCACATTCTTTCAACCGAAATTGGCCGGCAAAAAATAGGGGTTGCTTTACTTACTGAACGTCCCTCGTACGTCTGAATAATTCTACATTACCTTTTTACTTTAAAGTCATTGCATGATTTCTGTGTTTGTTGCCGTTTTCCGACATGCAGCATGACACCTGCAAAGGTATGAGGGGCATTTATATTTATTAAGGACAGCTGCTGATAACTTCGCAGGTGACATGTTGTATGCCTAAAAACGACAACAAATATAAGAGTCATGCAATGATTTTAAAGTAAAACGAAACTATAAAATTATTCACACTCCATGGCCGAGGTCACTAGTGCATGGCTGTGTGGCGGCGTTTGTCCCGTGCGTAAACCAGTTCGAATCCTGGTGGTGGAAAATATTTTCACTGTCAGTATTTAGCCGGCAAGGGGAGGACAGGTGGTGATGTAAAGTTCCTGATCACCAGACTTTGCTCCAATGTCCTCGTTTAAACACGAAACCTCTGCGTAGTGTGTCATGGATTAAGGGCGTGTGACTACTCTGTTGATGGTGAACTGTCGCCGCGCGGGATTAGCCGAGCGGTCTTTGGCGCTGCAGTCATGGACTGTGCGGATGGTACCGGCGGAGGTTCGAGTCCTCCCTCGGGCATGGGTGTGTGTGTTTGTCCTTAGGATAGTTTAGGTTAAGTAGTGTGTAAGCTTAAGGACTGATGACCTTAGCAGTTAAGTCCCATAAGATTTCACACACATTTGAACATTTTTGGTGAACCGTCCATCAGATGGGGACGTTAAGGTTGGCGGCCCTCTTGATGCTTTTCGCGAGAAGTAGGCCTTGGGCCGGCATACGATTTCACCATCTCCCATCTCACATCATCGTTCATTATTGAACTATATGAGAGACAATCTCCACTCATTCCAAATTAATAATATAAGTGTAGACCAGATGTGGCCTGAATTCAGAGAAATAGTATAGGCAGCAATTGAGAGATTCATACCAAATAAATTAACAAACGACCGAACTGATCCTCCTTGGTACACGAAACGGGTTGGAACACTGTTGCAGAAACAACGAAACAAACATTAAAAATTTAAACAGACGCAAAATCCCCAAGATTGGCGATCTTTTACAGAAGCTCCAAATTTAGCGCTGACTTCAATGCGAGATGCCTATAACAGTTTCCACAACGAAACTTTGTCTCGAAACCTGGCAGAAAATCCAAAGTGATCCTGGACATGTGTGAAGTATGTTAGCGGCAAGAAACAATCAATGCCTTCTCTGCACGATAGCAATGGAGAACTATCGAAGACAGTGCTGCCAAAGAAGAGTTACTAAACACAGCCTTCCGAAATGCCTTCACAAAAGAAGACGAAGCAAATATTCCAGAATTCGAATCGAGAACAGCTGCCAACATGAGTAACGTAGAAGTAGATATCCTCGGAGTAGTGAAGCAACTTAAATCACTTAATAAAAGCAAGTCTTCTGGTCCAGACCGTATACCAATTAGGTTCCTTTCGGAGTGTGCTGATGCAGTAGCTCCATACTTAACAATCATATAGAACCGTTCGCTCGACGAAAGATCCGTACCCAAAGACTGGGAAGTTGCACATGTCACACTAATATTCAACAAAGGTAGTAGGATAATCCACTAAATTACAGGCCCAGATCATTAACGTCAATATGCAGCAGGATTTTGGAACGTATATTGTATTCGAACATTTTGAACTACCTCGAAGAAAACGGTCTATTGACACATAGTCAACATGGGTTTAGAAAACATCATTCCTGTGAAACACGACTATCTCTTTATTCACATGAAGTGTTGAGAGCTACTGACAAGGGATTTCAGATCGATTCCGTATTTCTGGATTTCCGGCAGGCTTTTGTCACTGTACCACACAAGCGGCTCGTACTGAAATTGCGTGCTTATGCAATACCTTTTGAGTTATGTGACTGGATTTGTGATTTCCTGTCAGAGAGGTCACAGTTCGTAGTAATTGACGGAAAGCCATCGAATAAAACAGAAGTAATTTCTGGCGTTCCCCAAGGTAGTGTTACAGGTCCTTTGCTGTTCCTTATCTATATAAACGATTTTGGAGACAATCTGAGCAGCCGTCTTCGGCTGTTTGCATATGACTAATGCATGACTAATAAAGTCATTAGAAGATCAAAACAAACTGCAAAACGATTTAGAAAAGATATCTGAATGGTGCGAAAAGTGGCAGTTGACCCTAAATAACGAAAAGTGTGAGGTCATCCACATGAGTGCTAAAAGGAACTCGTTAAACTTCGGTTACACGATAAATCAGTCTAATCTAAAAGCCGTAAATTCAACTAAATACTTAGGTATTACAATTACGAACAACTTAAATTGGAAGGAACACACAGAAAATGTTGTGGGGAAGGTTAACCAAAGTCTGCGTTTTATTGGCAGGACACTTAGAAAATGTAACACATCTACTAAGGAGACTGCCTACACTACGCTTGTCGGTCCTCTTTTAGAATACTGCTGCGTGGTGTGGGATCCTTACCAGATAGGACGGACGGAGTACATCGAAAAAGGTCAAAGAAAGGCAGCATGTTTTGTATTATCGCGAAATATGGGATAGAGTGTCACACAAATGATACAGGATTTGGGCTGGAAATCATTACAAGAAAGGCGTTTTGCGTTGCGACGGAATCTTCTCACGAAATTTCAATCGCCAACTTTCTCCTCCGAATGCGAAAATATTTTGTTGACACCGACCTACATAGGGAGGAACGATAACCACAATAGAATTAGGGAAATTAGAGCCCGTACGGAAAGATACAGGTGTTCGTTCTTACCACGCGCTATACGAGATTGGAATAATAGAGAATAGTGAAGTTAGTTCGATGAACCCTCTGTCAGGCACTTAAATGTGATTTGCAGAGTATCCATGTAGATGTAGAAAAAAAAAAACGTAAATTAGTTTCAAACGTCGGCGTGCATACGGTTTATTCAACATGTAATCATCCCTACAATTACTCGGATCTAGGTTATGACACGTTCGATATGCCTGCCATCTTCGGCGACGATGAGGCACAGACAAATAGTGAAATTCTGGAAGACTGCTGAAGTGTCGGAACATCGATGCTGTCGATGACCTCCTGAATGGTTGTTTTCAGTCCAGCAGTGGTTTTGGGGTTATTGCTGTACACCTTGTCTTTAATATAGCCCCACAAAAAGGAGTCGAATGTGCTCAGATCCGGAGAAAATGACGGCCAATCAAAGCCCATGCAAGTGGCCTCTGGGTACCCCAGAGCCATAATGTGGTTCCCAAACCACTTTTCCAGGACATCAAACACTCTGCTGCTTCGTAGGGGCCTAGTTTCGTCTTGCATGAACCACATCTTGTCGAAATCGGGGTCACTTTGGATAACAGGGATGGAATCATCTTCCAAAACCTTCACATACTGGTCGGTAGTCACCGTGCCATCAAGGAATATCGCACCGATTATTTCATGAATGGACATTGCACACCACACAGTCACTCGTTGATGATGAAGAGACTTCTCGATCACGAAATACGGATTCTCAGTCCCCCAAATGCGCCAATTTTGCTTATCGACGAACCCGTCCAAATGAAAGTGGGCTTCGTCACTAAACCAAACCATACGCGCATACTAACTCCCATCATGCCCTGCGGCCAACCGTGCAGTTTGAACGTCCTGACGCAAACCGTTCTGAAGCTTTGGCGATTTTATTTCATATAGTTCAGTAATGGTCACGGTGTACATGTAGTATTACAAATATTGGAACGGAGGGTGTTTAAAATAAATTAAAAAAAAACATATATCTGGTACCAAACGGCCAACGGCCTTGCCGCAGTGGTAACACCGGTTCCCGTCAGATCACCGAAGTTAAGCGCTGTCGGGCTGGGCTGGCACTTGGATGGGTGACCGAGTGTTGTTGGCAAGCGGGGTGCACTCAGCCCTTGTGAGGCAAACTGAGGAGCTACTTGATTGAGAAGTAGCGGCTCCGGTCTCGGATATTGACATACGGCCGGGAGAGCGGTATGCTGACCACATGCTCCTCCAATCCGCATCCAGTGACGCCTGTGGGCTGAGGATGACACGGCGGCCAGTCGGTACCGTTGGGCCTTCATGGCCTGTTCGGGAGGAGGAGTGGTACCAAACAGTACACGAATAGTAATTATTGCTTAATGAGATTAAGATGTAATATTTCAATGTTTTAGGATAAAGAAACCCACTGAAGATGGCGGTGTTCCACCGAAACTGGTTTGGTGAATTACTTAAACAAACAATATTTCTTATATTATTCTCACGCATCATAATTTTCATTTAGGATTAATCACGAATTTAAAGCTAGGGTAAAATTTCTCGACGCTTTAGGTGGCAGACCGGAGGGAAAATATGCACGTAAGGTGTGTAGAAAGCCTACGCTCTCTGAAATAACTGTTGGAAGCAATCACAATCACACGGCACGATATTAGTATGCATATTTTTACTTGGGTGTTACATATGACGTTTAAGGTACCCCTTGTAGACGAGGAAAGAACAAGGAACTACACACTGTTAAAGAATTTCTTTCAGGAAAGGGTATCAAGAATGTGATAAACCAAATTACAACGCTCTTTAAAGAAATATGTAAACGCGAGAAACATAGTCACATGCGTTACGTTACACTCGTGTATGAAGTTCCAGTAAGTGAGCGCACAGCGCGATGTTTTTGTAGGCCGAAGATTATAGTCGCATTTCGGATTAATAATTTTTTTGGACACACTATGAAACAAAGAGAGAATTTGCCCAGGGATAAATACAGTAAGAAAGAAGTGTGCAAAATTATTTGCCGAGATTGCGGAAGCAGACACTATAATAGCTAGACGGGAAGATCGTTTCATTGTAACGAAGAAAGAATGTTGTGACGCTAGTTCTACCTGTACGGTTTTAGATGAACATATTTACACGCTTCCGAGCTAACCACAGATGAAACCCAAATCGCATGAGCTTAATACGCACAGCAGATAAAGGCTGGTTAAATGCATTAGAAGAACTGTAGACACTGACGGCAAAGAAGAGAAACCAGTGAAATTTAATAAAGGAGCAGAGTTTGTTGTATTTAAATGGATTTGCTGCTTATGTAATGAGGTGTTATACACTGAAGCGCCAAAGAAACTGGTATAGGAATGCGTATTCAAATACAGAGATATGTAAACAGGCAGAATATGGCGCTGCGGTCGGCAACGCCTATTTTTAGACAAGTGTCTGGCGCAGTTTTTAGATCGGTTACTGCTGCTGCAATGTCAAGTTATCGAGAATTAGGTGAGTTTGAACATGGTGTTACAGTCGGCGCACGAGCAATGCGACACAGCATCTCCAAGGTAGCGATTAAATGGGGATTTTCTCGTACGACCATTTCACGAATGTACCGTGAATATCAGGAATCCGGTGAATCATCAAATCTCCAACATCGCCAAGTCCGGAAAAAGACTTGCAAGAACGGGCCCACCGACGACTGGAGAGAATCGTTCAACGTGACAGCAGTACAACCCTTCCGCAAATTGCTGCAGATTTCAATATTGGGCTATCAAAAAGTGTCAGTGTGCGACCCAATGGCGTGGGGCGTATGCAGTTGGAGTGATATGGGACCCCTGATACCTGTAGATACGACTTTGATAGGTGACACGAACGTAAGCACCCTGTCTGATGAACTGCATCTGTTCATGTCCATTGAGCCTTCCGACGGAATTGGGCAATTGCAGTAGGATAATGCGACACCTCACACAGCCAGAATTGCTACACAGTGGCTTCAGGAACACTCTTCTGAGTTTAATCACTTCCGCTGGCCACCTGACTCCCCAGACATGAACATAACTGAGCAAATCTGGGCCGCCTTGCAACGTGCAGTTCAGAAGCGATCTCCACCCCGTTGTACTCTTACGGATTTATGGCCAGCCCTGCAGGATTCATGGTGTCAGTCCCCTCCTTCTACCTGGGCGAAGAGGTATGGGTTTTGCTGCGCGTTGAAGCGCCCATCCCGCAGCAAGGTGGCGATCTTCCTCAGCACCACCGGCATGTTGCTGCTGTCGGGGAAAGGGATGACATCGGTGCGCAGTTTCTCACCCTCTTCTTCGTGTTTCCCATGGGGCGGACGGTGCCACGTCCATGGGCGTCTCCCCGGTCTCCTGTATTGCTACAGGTTCCGGGGCGACGTCCGTTTGTGTTGCTGCGTCCGTCCGCGGCGGAACACCCGTCTGGGTCGCCGCGTCTACCCCTGCTTGTCGAACCACCGTGGGGGTGGCGTCGGGGGCGAGTGTCTTCTTCGTCGCCGTCCTGCGTTCCTCCCTCAGTTGTTGGAGCTGCCGGTGAACGGCGACGAGCTCCTTCTGAGTGGCTGCCCTCTCTGCCTCCATTGCGGCTTTGAGAGCAGCCACTGCGTCATCGGCGGCGGCGCTGGGCGGGACTCCAGCCTCGCTGACATCTTGTTGGCGCGGTCCTTGTGGGGCCGCAACCTCTTCCTTATTTGCCACTTTTCTTGCGGCGGCCTGTGTCCTCTTCTTTATGTACGCGCCGCAGCGCGAGTTTGCAGCATGCGCGCCACCACATTTAGCGCACGTGGGCGCCACGTGTTTTCTCATTACCTTCGTCTTTCTTCGATTTACTCTCAATCCATACTCTGTACTCATTAGAATGCTCATTCCACTCAGCAGATCATGTAATTCTTCTTCACTTTCACTCGGGATAGCAATGTCATCAGCAATTCTATCATTTATATCCTTTCACCTTGAATTTTAATTCCACCCCTGGTTCAAATGGCTCTAGGCACTATGGGACTTAACATCTGAGGTCATCAGTCCCCTAGACTTAGAACAACTTCAACCTAACTGACCTAAGATCATCACACACATCCATTCCCGAGGCAGGAGTCGAACCTGTGACCGTAGCAGCAGCGCGGTTCCGGACTGAAGCGCCTAGAACCGCTCGGCCACAGCGGCCGGCTTCCACCCCTGAACCTTTTTTCCCATTATTGCTTCCTCGATGTACAGATTGAACATGAGGGGTGAAAGACTACATCCTTGTCTTACACACATTTTAATACGAGCTCTTCGTTCTTGGTCTTCCACTCTTATTGTTTCCTCTTGGCTCTTGTACATATTGTATATGACCCGTCTCTCCCTATAGCTTATCCCTATTTTTCTCAGAATTTGGAACATTTTGCACCATTTTACACCATCGAACGCTTTTTCCAGGTCGACAAATCCTATGTCTGTGTCTTGATTTTTCTTTAGTCTTACTTCTATTATTAACTGCAGCGTCAGAATTGACATACCCACAGTTGAACAGCTCATTTTTTGAACGGGGCCGCATTTTGGGCCTGCAAGAAGCCGGGTAGAAGTCTTGACAGATTGTTGCACATGTTCGGTACAATGTAATCCGTGGTGTGTCTCTGCTTTCAGCAGTGGTCTGTGGGGCGTTCCCACACCATGTTCTGGACGTAGGCGTAGTACAGACGCATGGCGAGATCGACGCTTTTCGCAAGCAGCGGTGGTCGCTCGAACATGATGGAGGGACGAAATCCGGGCACACATTTCACCTGCTGTGTCATAAGCGACCACTGGCCACCGTCTGCTTGGCTAAGATCAGGTGTGCCTCTGGGCGGGCTACTACTGACACCAGGACACCGCCCAGCAGGGCTACTCTGGTGCCGTGAAAGAGTCGAATGGGAACTGGAATGACGCTCTCTTGTCTTCAGTGATGAGAGAAGTTTCTGTCTGTACGCGAGTTATGGTGGTGTACGTCTGGTGAGCTGCCTATTCCATAGTGCGCTCACGACGCTAGGCTACCAGTCCAGGCTTGATTGTGGGCGGGGTCATCAGTCATAACTCGCGGTCGCATTTGGTGTTTCTTCACGTAAAGTAACCAGCGCCCACTACATTGTACAAGCTGTTGCCCCCAAGCTATTGCCATCTCTTCGGCAGGAAGGTGATGTGCTTTTTCCAACACGACAATGCAAAAGAGTCTTTGGAATGGTGTAAACATCTATATCTGAAAACTGTCTCTGGCAGAGAGCGAGTAACCATTTTAGATGAATTTAATAGTTCTTGATTTAGTGCTTAAATGCATGCATGGTGTCGATAGCACTCTACAAAATGAAGTGGGTACATTTTCAATGAAATATTGGTTTACCGTGGAACCAGCACAGTGTCGAGTGTTCGCGAAGTGTGGCGGGCAAGACAACTAGTGTGACGTCACAAGTTCGTAGCAGGACCTGTATATGTCGTTGGCCCCGCTCCCTGCAACATGACGCCACGGGTTACACCACTGTGCCTCTACAGAACATTAGAAGAATGGGACGTCTCCCCATGTCGTCACTGTACTGTCCTATGTGGATCATCCAGGGTTGTGCAGACAGCCAATCATCACTGAACACAGTGTGTCGCCATTTACTCTCCATCCGTGCTACCTGACAGCAGCACCACTCCAAACAAGTGGTGTTAATGGAGGCCTTCGCATAGGACGGTAATTCCTAGCCCGGCTGCTGCTGGTCTCCAACAAGTGGTTCAGGATGACACAGCTTGTTGCGGAGAGTCTGTTACCTGTTCTAGGATAGCAGACACAGATGTGAAGGCGATTCTCCCTAGTGGTGATCAGACGTGATCCACCAAAACCTTGACGGCATGTGTGCCTGTTCTCACGTTCCGAAGCAATCCAACATCGGGCCACTTTCACAATCACACACACACACACACACACACACACACACACACACACAGTCAGACAGGAAACAAGAGAAAGCAAAAAACTGAGAGAAAGTTGACAACATTTACAAAACAATTAACACTTTGGACATCGATAATAGCAGTTGAAATGCTATGTTACGAAACCGCATTGACTACACGAAAAAGTGAAGTCTGTCAACCGATTTTCCACATGAGAGAAAGCTGTATGGTTTTCAAAAAGAGAGTTAGGCATTTTACTGCAAATAGCTGTCTGTTTTAGCGGGTGGTTATAAAAAAAACTTTGCCTATTTAAGGCCTTATGTCACGGAAACTAATTTCCGGACGAGTACCAAACGTGGTAGCATTAACGTCCAGAATATGGGGTGCAACATTCCCATGCGTCACAGCGCCACCGTCGAGTTCCAACAATGGCCACCAGATGCCGTGATCAGTCGACGTGATTCATAGTCTCACGCACCTGACCAGTCGCAGTGCACTTTTTGATGTATCAATATGAGCTTGGACAAAAGGAGCAGGGCATTATTTGTGTAGCTCTATTATCAAAACAATAGTAATGCCGCAGCTTCGGTTCGAGAATATCGCCAACTGAAAGGATTACGGAAGGGTCCTCTTTCTCCAGCTGCTCTGCGGAGCATGATGAAGAAGTTCGAATCAACTGGAGATCTGGGCGTCTCTCCGGGAAGAGGCCGATGACCGGTTGCGCCGCAGATTGTTGATGAAATCGCTGTTGCTATGGCAGACAACGCTGCGCGCAATTCCCGATCGTCAGGCACTGCGCGTGCTGTGTCACGACAGTTGAACATCCCGTGGTTCAATGTACGGAAGGTGCTTCGAACCATTCTCAAATCGTATCCGTACAAGACCCATATTGTACAGCAGCTTGTACCACAGGGCACACAACGACGTGTTGACTTTGCTCTCCATTTTCTCGCAAAGCTGACTAGGGCTGCCCCTGGACCGTCCTACAGATAGACGAAGCTCATTTTTCTCTGGCGGTTGAAGTAAACAAACAGAATTGCCTAGAGTAGATATCTTCAACTCCAAGCACTGCATGAAGCTCGCCTTTATGCTGCATGTATCGCCGTATGGTGTGGCTTCACGGTTACGTTCATCATAGGCCCATTCTTTTTTTAACAGGTTGGCGCTGAAGGTCCAAAGACGTGCAGTGTGACTGACCAGCGTTACTGCGATATGCTTCGCCAGCATGTCATACCCTCTCTACAGGAGAGAGACGCACTGAACTCAACAGTTTTCATGCAAGATGGGGCCCCACCGCACATCGCTCGTGACGTTCACCTGCTTCTCCGAAACACATTTGCAAACGATCGAATTATCAGCCGATCGTTTCCAAATGCTTGGCCGGCACGATCACTTGATCTCACACCCTGTAATTTCTGGCTGTGGAGCTACCTGAAGGACAGGGTTTACCAGGCGAACACACACACATGTGCTGATCTGAAACACAGCATATCAAGAGAGGTAGCGAGCATACTTCCGGACATGTCTCCTGCTGTGAAGAATACAATACTGCGCTTTGAGACTCTTCTGGACACTGATGGGCGCCATATGGAGCCCCTTTTGTAGCAGTAATGGTACCTGTATGTAATGGTAGGATGTACCGTAGCAGCACATTAAAAGTGTTTCAATTGAATTAATTCTGCATTATTTCTTTTCCGCATGTACTTGACATTAATGCTACCAAGCTTGGTACTCGTACGGTAATTAGTTTCCGTGTTATAATGTGTTAAATAGGGAAAGTTTAATTATAAGCACCCAGTATTAAAGAAAACTTCCACGAACTGTTTATAAATCTATAACCCACGTGTGATAACAAAAAAAGAAGCATAATATTACAGGACGCCCACTGAAAACGCCTTGCCGGCCGGAGTGGCCGAACAGTTCTAGGCGCTACACTCTGGAACCGCGCGACCGCTACGGTCGCAGATTCGAATCCTGCCTCGGGCATGGATGTGTTTCATATCCTTAGGTTAGTTGGGTTTAAGTAGTTCTAAGTTCTAGGGAACTGATGACCTCAGAAGTTAAGTCCCATAGTGCTCAGAGCCATTTTTTGAAGACGCCTTGATGAAAGATGAACTCTATGTGGCTGCTCAAATAAAAAAAAATAATTTGCAGTATTCTGCAAGAAAAACGCTTTTTCAATGTTGCACATTAATTTTTTATTTTAGATATAGTAATGAAGAGTACAATGCAAAAAATGACGTTTTTCTCATCCTATTGATACTGGATAATACACTCCTGGAAATTGAAATAAGAACACCGTGAATTCATTGTCCCAGGAAGGGGAAACTTTATTGACACATTCCTGGGGTCAGATACATCACATGATCACACTGACAGAACCACAGGCACATAGACACAGGCAACAGAGCATGCACAATGTCGGCACTAGTACAGTGTATATCCACCTTCCGCAGCAATGCAGGCTGCTATTCTCCCATGGAGACGATCGTAGAGATGCTGGATGTAGTCCTGTGGAACGGCTTGCTATGCCATTTCCACCTGGCGCCTCAGTTGGACCAGCGTTCGTGCTGGACGTGCAGACCGCGTGAGACGACGCTTCATCCAGTCCCAAACATGCTCAATGGGGGACAGATCCGGAGATCTTGCTGGCCAGGGTAGTTGACTTACACCTTCTAGAGCACGTTGGGTGGCACGGGATACATGCGGACGTGCATTGTCCTGTTGGAACAGCAAGTTCCCTTGCCGGTCTAGGAATGGTAGAACGATGGGTTCGATGACGGTTTGGATGTACCGTGCACTATTCAGTGTCCCCTCGACGATCACCAGTGGTGTACGGCCAGTGTAGGAGATCGCTTCCCACACCATGATGCCGGGTGTTGGCCCTGTGTGCCTCGGTCGTATGCAGTCCTGATTGTGGCGCTCACCTGCACGGCGCCAAACACGCATACGACCATCATTGGCACCAAGGCAGAAGCGACTCTCATCGCTGAAGACGACACGTCTCCATTCGTCCCTCCATTCACGCCTGTCGCGACACCACTGGAGGCGGGCTGCACGATGTTGGGGCATGAGCGGAAGACGGCCTAACGGTGTGCGGGACCGTAGCCCAGCTTCATGGAGACGGTTGCGAATGGTCCTCGCCGATACCCCAGGAGCAACAGTGTCCCTAATTTGCTGGGAAGTGGCGGTGCGGTCCCCTACGGCACTGCGTAGGATCCTACGGTCTTGGCGTGCATCCGTGCGTCGCTGCGGTCCGGTCGCAGGTCGACGGGCACGTGCACCTTCCGCCGACCACTGGCGACAACATCGATGTACTGTGGAGACCTCACGCCCCACGTGTTGAGCAATTCGGCGGTAAGTCCACCCAGCCTCTCGCATGCCCACTATACGCCCTCGCTCAAAGTCCGTCAACTGCACATACGGTTCACGTCCAGGCTGTCGCGGCATGCTACCAGTGTTAAAGACTGCGATGGAGCTCCGTATGCCACGGCAAACTGGCTGACACTGACGGCGGCGGTGCACAAATGCTGCGCAGCTAGCGCCATTCGACGGCCAACACCGCGGTTCCTGGTGTGTCCGCTGTGCCGTGCGTGTGATCATTGCTTGTACAGCCCTCTCGCAGTGTCCGGAGCAAGTATGGTGGGTCTGACACACAGGTGTCAATGTGTTCTTTTTTCCATTTCCAGGAGTGTAGAACCATTTTAAAGAGTTAGGTTTTACTACAGAATTCACGACTGCGTTTTGGAACCATTATTGGTAATTCGTTCCTACAACTTAAAAGCGTGAGATACGAACCCTTATACACGTATATCCAGCGTCAGTGATTTTCCGAAACTAAGTTTAGCTACAGTTGCACGCCCTCAGCCGGTGGCACGATTTTTTTGTCAAACACGAGCGTCCTCTTAGTCCAGCGGCCAGGCAAGTGGTTTGTGGCAAATCATCTTGCTTTGACGTAAGCGCTGCGTATTACGCTGTGTGACATTAGTTCCAGAGTGCCGACAACTTCGGCGGAGCAGTAGCTTGAACGAGTAGCTCCCCGTGACCTTGTCCACACGCTTAGCAGTCCTCGTCAGCTTATCATAACAGCCCTAACCTTGTGGTTACGTCATGCGATATCTCCAGAATCAAGTGTTCCGCTGTGATGTGGTTGCAGTTACATGGGTTACCTCAACTTCCCCTCTTTTGCTTCCCCCCACCCTTTTATTTTAAAAAACGAAATACTGGCATTTTTGTTAGAATTCAACATGTCGGCATATTAAATCACAATTTTTCTTTTTCTCGTTTTATTAAATTACATGTGGAATTTGTAAATCACTATACTCATCAGAATAAATCATCCAAAAAGAAATATTTGTTTCTGTATGAAATTGAGCGCAACTTTACCTCTCACTCTATAAAAGTCTGCGTATTACCGAAACTATGTCCCCACAAACTGGTTTCCAACTTAAACTTGTATGCTAATCTTTGACTAAGCAGAACCTAATTTAAACTGAATTGTAACTGATCTGAATGCGGCTTGTCATTATATTAAATGCGTAACGGAAGCAAAGCAATTATCTGATATTAACCACAATCTCCACTTATCTCACGTCTTGACAACGTTGTTGCACATTTCTCGAAAATACAACAGCAAACAGCAAGCAGGCAGCGCCTAAGCTAGATTTCTATTTCTAAATAAAATTTCCAAACTATATTCAAACTGTGAGATGTTATAATGCGCAATGATAAACAGTGGGTTGAGATGAGTAACTATTCCTATGAAATGATATTCCAACACAACGATTTTAGACTAAAATATATATTCAAAAAGACAGAGTAAAGCTCTGTGTGCCGGCCGGTGTGGCCGTGCGGTTAAAGGCGCTTCAGTCTGGAACCGCGTGACCGCTGCGGTCGCAGGTTCGAATCCTGCCTCGGGCATGGATGTGTGTGATGTCCTTAGGTTAGTTAGGTTTAATTAGTTCTAAGTTCTAGGCGACTGATGACCTCAGAAGTTAAGTCGCATAGTGCTCAGAGCCATTTGAACCATTAAAGCTCTGTGTGATTTCACACGTTAACATACGTCTGAACAATATTAAGTTTAACAAAGTGAACAATGATTTAAAGAGGGTACAATATTAACAGAGAATTTCTATAAAAATTAAACAGCTAAATCAGTTAATAAGTTAATGCATGACCCAGGGAAGTAGGATGGTCTTTCCCCATTTATGAACACGTGAAATAGCTGACAACAATTATTCATAGAAATTAGCTGCGCGATGTTGCAGTCTTCCTAAAACTTTTTCTCTTCAAAATATAATAACATTATTCAAAATTTATATTCCTTTCAGGTTTCAGCATATACATCATATTCATCCTCCCTGTCCTTTACAATCAATCTCTCTTCTTCTAACAGATACAATCACAAGTCAACACAGCACTACAAAATACGTCCATCACCTACCACACTTCGACTAAGAATATATCGAACTGCACAGAGGCAAAGACTGTGGAACGACCAGACCAAAGATTGTTTAACAGTAACGAAACTTGCTCTCTCTCTGACATGCACATCGACAATATACACTCCAGGAAATGGAAAAAAGAACACATTGACACCGGTGTGTCAGACCCACCATACTTGCTCCGGACACTGCAAGAGGGCTGTACAAGCAATGATCACACGCACGGTACAGCGGACACACCAGGAACCGCGGTGTTGGCCGTCGAATGGCGCTAGCTGCGCAGCATTTGTGCACCGCCGCCGTCAGTGTCAGCCAGTTTGCCGTGGCATACGGAGCTCCATCGCAGTCTTTAACACTGGTAGCATGCCGCGACAGCGTGGACGTGAACCGTATGTGCAGTTGACGGACTTTGAGCGAGGGCGTATAGTGGGCATGCGGGAGGCCGGGTGGACGTACCGCCGAATTGCTCAACACGTGGGGCGTGAGGTCTCCACAGTACATCGATGTTGTCGCCAGTGGTCGGCGGAAGGTGCACGTGCCCGTCGACCTGCGACCGGACCGCAGCGATGCACGGATGCACGCCAAGACCGTAGGATCCTACGCAGTGCCGTAGGGGACCGCACCGCCACTTCCCAGCAAATTAGGGACACTGTTGCTCCTGGGGTATCGGCGAGGACCATTCGCAACCGTCTCCATGAAGCTGGGCTACGGTCCCGCACACCGTTAGGCCGTCTTCCGCTCACGCCCCAACATCGTGCAGCCCGCCTCCAGTGGTGTCGCGACAGGCGTGAATGGAGGGACGAATGGAGACGTGTCGTCTTCAGCGATGAGAGTCGCTTCTGACTTGGTGCAAATGATGGTCGTATGCGTGTTTGGCGCCATGCAGGTGAGCGCCACAATCAGGACTGCATACGACCGAGGCACACAGGGCCAACACCCGGCATCATGGTGTGGGGAGCGATCTCCTACACTGGCCGTACACCACTGGTGATCGTCGAGGGGACACTGAATAGTGCACGGTACATCCAAACCGTCATCGAACCCATCGTTCTACCATTCCTAGACCGGCAAGGGAACTTGCTGTTCCAACAGGACAATGCACGTCCGCATGTATCCCGTGCCACCCAACGTGCTCTAGAAGGTGTAAGTCAACTACCCTGGCCAGCAAGATCTCCGGATCTGTCCCCCATTGAGCATGTTTGGGACTGGATGAAGCGTCGTCTCACGCGGTCTGCACGTCCAACACGAACGCTGGTCCAACTGAGGCGCCAGGTGGAAATGGCATAGCAAGCCGTTCCACAGGACTACATCCAGCATCTCTACGATCGTCTCCATGGGAGAATAGCAGCCTGCATTGCTGCGGAAGGTGGATATACACTGTACTAGTGCCGACATTGTGCATGCTCTGTTGCCTGTGTCTATGTGCCTGTGGTTCTGTCAGTGTGATCATGTGATGTATCTGACCCCAGGAATGTGTCAATAAAGTTTCCCCTTCCTGGGACAATGAATTCACGGTGTTCTTATTTCAATTTCCAGGAGTGTACAAAAACCAAAATGACATGACCACCTTACGTACTGAGTTATTTATTCTTGGAGATGTGGTCCGTCTACGCAACTAAATGAAAGAGTGTTTTGTACCACAGCACAACCAGCCTTTCATTTAGTTGCGAAGACGGACCACATCTCCAAGAATGTAAAAGAAACTAAGGAACGAAAGGAAACATGAAAAAGAGAAAACTGCATTTAAGTATGGTTTAAATAAGATAATAAAAGAGTTGCAGTTAGGTTTTGTGCCATCTTTGTGATGAATATTCGGTATTTAATGCTGTATGAAGTTGTGCCAGACAGGTGAAACGTTCTGCAGCCAATGCGAGACTCCTGCCAGTAATTACAACTTGCGACATCTGGTCACTATCTCCATTTAGAGAACGACAGACGTCAATCCTCTTCGGATAAAAACATCCAAAACGTCCCTTGCTTTTTGCTGAAATATTGTTACTATTAGGAGTTCATTCGCTTTCACAACAAAAAGTTGTGGGGAGAGGAGCAATGCGAAATTTGTTTAGTAAATAGTTTGGATCATTTAAATAAAGTCAGTTATTGCAACATACTGTATGTCTAATAATACAGTGGAAGTCAGGAACAGATTTAATGCATGAGAAGACAAGAATCCACAAGAGCTGTGCAAAAAAGTAGCATATACTGTCACGTAAGCAGCAGAAAAACACATTCCCAGAAAAGGAATAACAAGCAAGGCAAATGGTATGGGCTGAGGCATTGCACATTGCAGCAGAACGAAGGAAAGCAGAAATCGGAGATGGATCAACAATGCTTAAATTTATTACAGAGCTCCGGAAATTAGATAGAAGGGACAATAACATTTTCTTATATGGACAGTGCGAAGAATTTGAAGAGAATAACAGAATGGGGAAGACAAGGCACCTTTACAAGAAAATTAATGACGCAAAAGGAAAAATCTAGGCGAAAACTGGAACGATAAATCATAGAAACGCTGAAGATCTAACAAAAGCAGAGGACTTTACAGAAAAATGGGCAGAATGTGTGGGAGATCTGTATAAACCTTTTCACCCGAATCCAATCAATACTGTGACACCGATTTTCATTTTTCTGGCGGACTGAGTCTCTTTGCTTGCTCGCAACCGACATGCGACGATTGTGCACGTTCTCTTGTTTAGGCTATTTCTGGGTGCCAATAGATCACAGCACATGTGATAGAGTTTTGATTAAACGAATGTATCACAGTGTAGTCAGGTGAGTAACTCGTAATTGCGTTAAAACGAGTTGTCTCGACGATCTGCAGTGTAAGATTGTTTGGGAAGGAAAATATAGAGTCATACTATGACAGTTATTAGTAATCTCTTGTCTAGGCAGAGTAATTTTGCATTAAATTTCTTTCAGCACGTTTTTACGAGTTAGGTATTTACTGCATAACTTTAGACTTGAATGGAAACGCTTCCGTGCTCGCTTTGACACAGCTTTTTGAACATTTTTACAGGAAAACTTTGATGCAGATTAGATTTGTTACATGCAGGACTAACAAAAGATTATATTCGCCTTCTTTTAGAAGATTCCGATTTGTGCGGCGTTTCGTCTGTGTTTGGTGCACTTAGTAGTTGTTTCAGATGACAGGACAACACAGCAGTGAAAACCAGATTGCGAAAAGAGCATCATAGATATTCTTAAATTTAGGGTTACTTTCGGTTTGTCCATACAGAGAGTGGAGAGCAAAGAGTGCAAGGCACTGTGATAAAATGACTTAGGCGTCTAAAATATATATATATATATATATATATATATATATATATATATATATATATATATATATATACCTCTTCCAAAACGAGGACTGCACAAGCGATACGATAGGTACGAGTATATCGCTGGTCCACAGCGGATGGTATTTTGTCGCGACGAACCTGTCGATTTGAGCATTGAAATAGTAGAACTAAAACGAAATGTATAAAATGCAGCCCATTTTTCTATCTTAAAAAAGCAAACAGATTGGTCAAAACGCTTCACAAGAAGTGTAGCAGTCTGTACCATGTATTTGTATTCCAGAGCTATGAATTTGTTGTGATTAATTCGCATTTTCATGCCAAAAAATGTACGTTATATGTCGAGTAATATTTTGATAGCATTTCCATAAAATAAGAGTAAAATCAGAACAAGCTTTTATTCGTTATTACTCCTCATAATATCAAATATTTTGCAGTAAGTTAGTGGACAATCAAGCCGGAATAAAACATGACCTGCACGATCGAGCTACTGCTTTACCCATTAAATTTTTTAATGTAAGAATTTTTTGCTATTTTTTTCGTCGTCTAATATGCCAAGATATTCGAAGAAATCACTAAAAACAAGTTGGAAAGACATAGGAAATGTCTGCATACTCTTTCAGATGAAGTTAGTGAGATTTCAGAAGTAGAACGAAAGTGAAGTCAAATGGTCTTGAAAATATTGCTAAAAACAGGGCTAGTGGACATGATGGCATTCAAGCAGAATTATTCAAAGTTACAGAGGAGAACACGGTGATAGCGCTGAATTCAGTATGTCAGTAAATATGGAGAACCCAACAGTGGCCAAAATACTGGGATGTTCGGTATTCATTTCGAGCCCAAAGAAGGGTATTTCTAAAGAGCGTTCGAATTACCGAACAATCGGACTTATCTCAAATGACAAGCAAAGTCATGCTTAAAATCTAAAAAAACAGACTTCGCCAGCATACAGACCGAGAGCTATCTGAAGAATAAGCTAGATTTCGTAACGAAAGAGGGATCAGAGATCAAATTGCCAACTTCAGATGGACTATGGAAGCAAGAGATTTCTAGAAAGATATACAGGGTGGTACATTGATAGTGACCGGGCCAAATATCTCACGAAATAAGCATCAAACGAAAAAACTACAAAGAACGAAACTCGTCTAGCTTGAAGGGGGAAACCAGATGGCGCTATGGTTGGCCCGCTAGATGGCGCTGAAATAGGTCAAACGGATATCAACTGTGTTTTTTTAAAAAAATAGGAACTCCCATTTTTTATTACATATTCGTGTAGTACGTAAAGAAATACGAATTTTTTAGTTGAACCACTTTTTTCGCTTTGTGACAGATGGCGCTGTAAAAGTCACAAACGTATAAGTACGTGGTATCACGTAACATTCCGCCAGTGCGGCCGGTATTTGCTTCGTGATACATTACCCGTGTTAAAATGGACCGTTTACCAATTGCGGAAAAGGTCGATATCGTGTGCTATGTATGCTGCTCGGTATCCTGGACGACATCATCCAAGTGTCCGGACCGTTCGCCGGATAGTTACGTTATTTAAGGAAACAGGAAATGTTCAGCCACACGTGAAACGTCAATCACGACCTGCAACAAATGATGATGCCCAAATAGGTGTTTTAGCTGCTGTCGCAGCTAATCCGCACATCAGTAGCAGACAAATTGCGCGAGAATCGGGAATCTCAGAAACGTCGTTGTTGAGAATGCTACATGAACATCGATTGCACCCGTACCATATTTCTATGCACCAGGAATTGCATGGCGACGACTTTGAACGTCGTGTACAGTTCTGCCACTGGGCACAAGAGAAATTACGGGACGAAGACAGATTTTTTGCATGCGTTCTATTTAGCGACGAAGCGTCATTCACCAACAGTGGTAACGTAAACCGGCATAAAATGCACTATTGGGCAACGGAAAATCCACGAAGGCTGCGACAAGTGGAACATCAGCGACCTTGGCGGGTTAATGTATGGTGCGGCATTATGGG
Source organism: Schistocerca nitens (assembly GCF_023898315.1). Taxonomy (NCBI): domain Eukaryota; kingdom Metazoa; phylum Arthropoda; class Insecta; order Orthoptera; family Acrididae; genus Schistocerca; species Schistocerca nitens. The sequence goes on along the minus strand of NC_064614.1, from coordinate 115,454,721 downwards.
AGGAAGGCTAATTGGCCCCCATTTTGTCGATGGCAATCTAAATGATGCAATGTATGCTGATTTCCTACATAATGTTCTACCGATGTTACTACAAGATGTTTCACTGCATGACAGAATGGCGATGTACTTCCAACATGATGGATGTCCAGCACATAGCTCGTGTGCGGTTGAAGCGGTACTGAATAGCATATTTCATGACAGGTGGATTGGTCGTCGAAGTACCATAACATGGCCCGCACGTTCACCGGATCTGACATCCCCGGATTTCTTTCTGTGGGGAAAGTTGAAGGATATTTGCTATCGTAATTCACCGACAACGCCTGACAACATGCGTCAGCGCATTGTCAATGCATGTGCGAACATTACGGAAGGCGATCTACTCGCTCTTGAGAGGAATGTCATTACACGTACTGCCAAATGCATGGTGGTTGACGGACATGATTTTGAGCATTTATTGCTTTAATATGGTATTTACAGGTAATCACGCTGTAACAGCATGCGTTCTCAGAAATGATAAGTTCACAAAGGTACATGTCTCACATCGGAACAACCGAAATAAAATGTTGAAACGTACTTACGTTCTGTATTTTAATTTAAAAACAACCTACCTGTTACCAACTGTTCATCTAAAATTGTGAGCCATATGTTTGTGACTATTACAGCGCCATCTATCACAAAGCGAAAAAAGTGGTCCAACTAAAACATTCATATTTCTTTACGTACTACACGAATTGGGGGTGCCACATCACCTCATTTAGCTCATACGTAATTTATGAAATTGTACTCCGACCAAGAAGCCAAAGTGATTATCCTGTGTGGAGCGGATAAATGGGACTGAGAGAAGTGGCGCAGTGGACTCGCATTCTGGAGGACGACGGCTCAAACTCGCGTCCGGCCGTCCTGATTTAGGTTTTCCGTGATTTCTCTAAATCACATCCGGCAAGTGGTAGGATGGTTCGTTTTAAACAGCACGGCCAATTTCCTTTCCCATCCTTCCCTCATCCGATGGTACCGATGACCTCACTGTTTGGTCCCCTCCCCCAAATCAACCAACAAACCAACTAAAGGGGTCATGATTCACAAATAAGTACGGTGTGACTGCATATATACAGCTTATTTATTCAATCTGTATGCAGAGCATTTTAAGAGGAATGCCGAGTTAGATGAAGAAGAAACCAAATTCAAAATAGCTCGGATAATATAAATTACCTTAGGTATGCAGATGATGCCATCCTGATGGCAGAGGGTGGAGAAGAGTTAAAGATCATCTGACTAATGGTGAAAGAAGAAAGTGCAAAGTTGGCAAAGTTCTGAATGACAAGAAAACGAAAATTATGGCCACTACATCAGACAATTCGTGGTATATAGGAGGAAAAACAATGGAGGTAGTTTTTATGTTCAATTATCTTGGCTTCCAGACTTCTAATGGCGACTGCAACAAGGGAAAGTCTGTTACGTGGTAGAAAGGTAATGTTCAAACTTGACAATGGTTTAAGGATTACAGACAAAGCTTTAACAGCAAATATGCGTATGTTAAGGGCTACGGTCTTTCCAGTTGTGATGTAGGAATGTGAGGAATGGACTATAAGGAAGACTGAACGGTGTAGACTAGACCTCCTTCGAATTCTGGTGTTGGAGGAAACTCCTTAGATTTCCACGAACCGCAAAGAGAACGAGTATGTCAGTACTATAGCAAACAAAACCAGACTTCGCCTTGGAAGGTCTGATAATGAAACAAAAATTGATCTACATTAGGGACGTCATGAGAAGACATGATTCCTTGAAAAAGGCCTAAATGCTGGGGAAAATAGGAGGCACAAGAACGAGAGGGCGGCAAAGTATGAGGTTGACTGACGGCATTACAGTAGTAATGGACTCCAACCTAGAAGTCTTCGTGGGATGGCACAGTACAAAAGAAATTAGTGTCAAGGAGAGTCGGAATCGACTGAACAAGTAGAGAGAGATTATGTATCGTTTGATCTTGGGATTATTGACGGAATTAAATAATATTGAATCGTACATTATACAAAGGGAATGGTTCGGCAAAAAAATTAAATTAAGGTTTGGGTGAAGGGTCTGATCATCTTTTCAAAAAGCGAAGTACAACGAATATGAAAATGTAATAAACTAGAGTAAAAAAGTACGAGCGAAACAGGAGACTCCCGTTACTGTATTTTGTCACACAGATTCTGAATGATACAGACTGAAAGTTTTGTCAGTGTGTCCTTACAAATCTTCAGCTCAAGACAAAAAACATTATAAAGGAAGGAAGATTAAGAGTTAATGTTCTTACCACGATGAGTTTACCTGAGACAGAACTTAAAATCAGGACACATTTTCGAATTAACTACCCTTCATATCATTTTAGGAATTTAAGAGAAGCAGCCACGGAAACCCTAAATCTGGGTACTTGAACGGGGATGTGAGACGTTGTACTCCCGAATGCGAGTCCATTATTTTAAGCACTGGGCCATCACGCTCAGTGTGAATAACGGAAAGCAGAGACTATGATTTCGTATGGGTTTTACTATGGAATATTTTATTCCAAGCCACATCTAGACGGACAGATATTCAGTACTGGGTTGAAATTTTTAATAGTTTCTGAGAACATACTCTATGTGACGTACATGAAGTCTGTGAACTCCTTAAATGGCATGTTATGCAAGAACTACTGACCGCATAGCTGTGTGGAACAAAACATTTGAAAGAAATGATCATAAAGGTTATTCAAAATTTCTTTTGAACAAGCATGATTCGGCAGACTTCCACACAGGAACTGCTGTCTATTCTCGCTGTACCATTCCAAGTACAACTGGTCTAAAATTTCATTTGTGGAAGGAAGGAATAGTTTAACGTGTGAGATTCTTAAAGAAGTAGAATTTTAGTAACCGAAAGCGATTTGGATTCCCCACCCAAACTGAGTGTCGACATGGGCGACACATCAGCGATAGTCCCATAAAATTTCAGGCGAACTGCCGGATGTCTGCTACTTCGTGCCGCGATATTTCGGCGCAGAGTGTTCTGGCCATCTTCAGGTGAATACTGACAGGGCAGGCGCTGAGCTTGCGTATTTAAGACCCCGCCGGCACATGCATGGTGTGTCCAGTTGGCGTTGCGTATACGCTGTTTTGTCTGCAAGCCTGCGCTCTGCGTCGCTCGCCCTCTTCATCGATATCAGATCGATTGATTTCGCACGGTAAATGGCACCGGCTACGCTGAGCGCCAAGTTTTTCTATGAAGGGATTCCATGCAGAATTCAACTGGAAACTGCCGTCTCGATTAATAAGGGACTCAGTCAGTCTTATTTCCATTGACCAATTGACGGTAGAGCACCAAACGTTTGACGTATGGGCCTGCGTCGTTTACCATGCGAAGACGTTCCGTCATTAAAGCAAAGGCGTTTTTCGTTGCGGCCAGATGTTTTCACGAAATTCCAATCTCCAACTTCCTTCTTTGAGTGCAAAAGTATTTTATTGAGTCCAGCCTACATAGGCATAAATGATCTTCGTAATAAAATAAGAGAAATCAAAGCTCCTGCGGAGAAATTTAAGTGTTCATTTTTAGCGTGTGCTGTTCGTGAATGGAATGGTAGAGAAATAGTCTGGCAATGATTCGATGAACCCTCTGCCAGACTCTTAAGCGTGAATTGCAGAGTAGTCATGTAGACGCAGATGTCGAGGGAGGTAAAAACTCGGCCGTAGTGTAAAAACTAGGCCGTAGCCTTTAGGCCCGTAAAACTAGATCCAAAACAGGGTATGCCTTCAGAAAAGATGTGAAGTTCTAGAAACAATTTTAATAATCCAACTGTGCCTCGTTTATGATTAATCTGAGTGTGCCGCGATTGCCGAGTAGAGTTAACGCTGCCGTATGGGGAAGCAGCCCACGAAATTTTCGTATTCATTCCAATTTTCCTTCAGTTTCTCAGAAACTAAGTCATTAATGCAAAAGTACACCCATCTATAAAATACCGGGTGATCAAAAAGTCAGTATAAATTTGAAAACTGAATAAATAACGGAATAATTTAGATAGAGACGTACAAATTGACACACGTTTGAATGAGATGGGGTTTTATTAAAAAAAAATACAAAAGTTCAAAAATGTCCGACAGATGGCGCTTTATCTGATCAGAAAAGGAATAATTAGCATAACAAAGTAAGACAAAGCAAAGATGATGTTCTTTACAGAAAATGCTCAATATGTCCACCATCATTCCTCAACAATAGCTGTAGTCGAGGAATAATGTTGTGAACAGCACTGTAAAGCATGTCCGGAGTTGTGGTGAGGCATTGGTGTCGGATGTTGTCTTTCAGCATGCTTAGAGATGTCGGTCGAGGCCAACCATGACGAAAGTGGCGGCTGAGCACACGATCATCACCAAACGACGCGCGCAAGAGATCTTTCACGCGTCTAGCAAATACTTTTCTTTGGTTCTAGTAAAACCCCATGTAATTCCAAGCATGTGTGTCAATTTTTACCTCTCTATCTACATTATTCCGTGGTTTATTAAGTTTTCAAATTTATACTGACCTTTTGATCACCCGGTATATACTGCATCACACTCTGAGTCAACAAAGTATTAATACATTTCTGCAACACCCTTTCATCGAACTGAATAGTAAAGGAGGCATGTCTGAAGTGATTAAAACAGTTTCGAGAACTCCAAGGTTTCGAATGCAAAACTCGAATTTTACAGGCCTGTTTATTAATGGAGCCGTTCTGGGTTTTGCCTGACGTAATAAAGGAACAAACGGAAACACTAAATGAGACTGGCAGTACGGAGATGTCGAATCCGCTCTTCCGGTCGTGGGGAAAGGTAGTTTACCACTGTGTTCTATCATTTGAAATTGGTGATACCACTGGGAAAGGCGCATAAGACGTAAACCCCATTTTATTTCCTGAACAGTTTAGCATATGTGAACGAGGTTTCAAGAAAAATGATAGTATGGAGACGGGCTCGTAATTTTGTTGTAAGGTTCATACTATTAATTCTTGTCTCAACCAAGATACCGAAGAGATTACAGATTTTCTTTATAAATGGAATCAAATAGTTTTTTAACAGCATTAGAAATCTCTTGAAAATGCAAACGTTAATAGTTGTTGCTAATATTGGTGTTGATACACTTCGCAACAGTGACTGAGAAACGTGCTCAAACTGAGAGGTGAAGAGGGTAACTCAAGTATCAAATTCACTAACCGAAAGGAGTGGTGCGACATAAACTAAAGTTGGTAAGAGTGTTTCTTCATCTGAAAGATGATGTCGATTCAAATTTCGTGACAGTCGCATAATAGAGGCACTAGTAGCTCCACTGTGAGGATTCAAATCAGATTTGCTTTAAATACCTGGTGTAAGTGTCGTGAGCTCTAATTACCTTCGACATTGGACGTGGTGAGCTGATGTTAGCCAAGAATGCCTTTACAGTGACAAAGACGCCATTATCACCATCTCACTGAGTTTGAACGAGGTCGAATAACAGGGCTAAGAGAAACTGGATGTTGCTTCTGCGATACTGCAGAAAGGCTTGGGGGGAATGTAGGCATTGTACATGGTTGCTGCCTGCGGCCATCAACGGGAATGTATGTCGCAAGTAGACCGAGCTCCGGACTACCATCGCATCACTACCGGGAGGGTAGTTTTCGGCGTCTGGCTCCGGCGCATCGTACTGCACCTGCAGCACCAATTTGAACAGCAGTTGGCACCAGAGAGATATAACGAACTGTTACAAATCGATTACTTCAAGGACAGCTTCGAATCAGACGCCCCGTAGCGTGCATTTCACTGGGCCCAGGCCTCCGCCATTTACGATAACAGTGGTGTCAACCGAGAGCTCATTGGAGGACACGGTAGAGGTCTGTTTCGTTTTCTGCTGAAAGTTGGTTCTGCCTCGGTGACAGTGATGGCCGTGTGTTGGTTACAAGGAGGCCACTTGTGGGCCTGCAACCAATTTGTATGTGTACTAGACACACTGTACCTTCACCTGGAGCGATTTCATATGACAGTAGGAGAACTCTCTTGGTTATGCCACGCATCCCAACTGAAAATTTGTACGTCAATCTGGTGATTTGACCCGTTGTGCTGCCGTAGATGAATAGCATTCCAGGGAGTGTTTTCCAACAGGATAACGCTCGCCCACATACGAGGGCAGTTCAATAAGTAATGCAACACATTTTTTTTCTGAAACAGGGGTTGTTTTATTCAGCATTGAAATACACCAGGTTATTCCCCAATCTTTTAGCTACACAACACTATTTTTCAACGTAATCTCCATTCAATGGTACGGCCTTACGCCACCTTGAAATGAGGGCCTGTATGCCTGCACGGTACCATTCCACTGGTCGATGTCGGAGCCAACGTCGTACTGCATCAATAACTTCTTCATCATCCGCGTAGTGCGTCCCACGGATTGCGTCCTTCATTGGGCCAAACATATGGAAATCCGACGGTGCGAGATCGGGGCTGTAGGGTGCATGAGGAAGAACAGTCCACTGAAGTTTTGTGAGCTCCTCTCGGGTGCGAAGACTTGTGTGAGGTCTTGCGTTGTCATGAAGAAGGAGAAGTTCGTTCTGATTTTTGTGCCTACGAACACGCTGAAGTCGTTTCTTCAATTTCTGAAGAGTAGCACAATACACTTCAGAGTTGATCGTTTGACCATGGGGAAGGACATCGAACAGAATAACCCCTTCAGCGTCCCAGAAGACTGTAACTATGACTTTACCGACTGAGGGTATGGCTTTAAACTTTTTCTTGGTAGGGGAGTGGGTGTGGCGCCACTCCATTGATTGCCGTTTTGTTTCAGGTTCGAAGTGATGAACCCATGTTTCATCGCCTGTAACAATCTTTGACAAGAAATTGTCACCCTCAGCCACATGACGAGCAAGCAATTCCGCACAGATGGTTCTCCTTTGCTCTTTATGGTGTTCGGGTAGACAACGAGGGACCCAGCGGGAACAAACCTTTGAATATCCCAACTGGTGAACAATTGTGACAGCACTACCAACAGAGATGTCAAGTTGAGCACTGAGTTGTTTGATGGTGATCCGTCGATCATCTCGAACGAGTGTGTTCGCACGCTCCGCCATTGCAGGAGTCACAGCTGTGAACGGCCGGGCCGCACGCGGGAGATCAGACAGTCTTGCTTGACCTTGCGGCGATGATGACACACGCTTTGCCCAACGACTCACCGTGCTTTTGTCCACTGCCACATCACCGTAGACATTCTGCAAGCGCCTATGAATATCTGAGATGCCCTGGTTTTCCGCCAAAAGAAACTCGATCACTGCCCGTTGTTTGCAACGCACATCCGTTACAGACGCCATTTTAACAGCTTCGTACAGCGCTGACACCTGTCGGAAGTCAATGAAACTATACGAGACGAAGCGGGAATGTTTGAAAATATTCCACAAGAAATTTCCGGTTTTTTCAACCAAAATTGGCCGAGAAAAAAAATGTGTTGCATTACTTATTGAACTGCCCTCGTACCACTGTTGTAATCCGACACACTCTACAGACAATCGACGTAATGCCTTGCTCTGCTCGTCTCTAGATGTGTTTCCAGTCGAGCACGTATGGGATATCATCGGACGTTAACTACAGCGTCATGCACAACCAGCATTAACCGTCCTTGTACCGACCGGCCAAGTGTATCAGACATGGAACTCTATCCCACAAACTGACATCCGGCACCTTCACAACACAATGCATGCACGGTTGTATGCTTGCATTCAACATTTTGGCAGTCGCACCGGCTGTTAATGTACCAGCATCTCACATTTGCAATGGCTAATCTTGTGCTTACATTAACCTGTTATCTTGCAGTGTTAGTCACTTAAATACGTTACCTAGACAAATTTACCCTCAAAATTTAATTACTCTACAGTAATTACTTTTTGGTGTAGTTTTTTTTCCGTCAGCGTATTTATGTATTATATACCCAAATCATGCTCGTGTACGAGTCTACCTATTAGTGAAAACCGTATCAAAATCTCTTTCCTGAGATTTGCCTTCGCATTCAGACAGGAAAACTCGTCGGGGGACTTCAATTTATAATATGGAGGGATCATGTGTATTTCGTGACCTTTAATACGTGTTGTAAATAGCGACGCAAGGCGGCTTGATGGTTTTTACGCCGCATTAGCGAATTCTGTCCGCCTTACTTTGGATCCGAACATTAAAGAGCCCTGTATCACTGTATTCGGCTTTTCAAGTGATTTTCAGTGCCGTTAAAAATGTATACTTTTCCATTTCCAATTGTCTCAGTTATGCAGCAGTTAAGAATATTAATCATGAAATAAAATTACGTGCTTCTCTGCACATAATCATTTTTCGAAAACCTTGTTTCAGTATCTTGAACCGTCCATGCAATAAAACGGATGCAGCGTCTAACGCTACTCGACTTTCATACTTGAGATGTTTTCTATACCTCAACTGAAAACAAAACCAGACAATTCTTTGCCTGTTCAAATTAGCGCGAACTTCGTCAAGGAACTGAAAGCTATAAAGCTGGAAGCAGTATCCTCTTGAACTTCATAATTAATCTTTGCTATAATATTTTGAAGTTTGAACAGCAAATGTGAGTGATCTCTGAGAAAAATGATGCTTTTACATCTACATTCATACTTCATAAACTACTGTGAAGCGCATCGCAGAGGGTAGATCACTTTATATAACGTATTAGAGTATTTCCCTGTACCATTCTGCATATGGACTCTGGGGAGTTTATATAAATGACCATTAATAATTATTTTCATGTGCAGGATTGGACAAGGAATGCAGGAACAACTGTTAAAATTTACAGGACTGCTGGAAATGATTCACTCGTTTTCAAAGCACCCTACACTGGTAAGCCAAAACATTATGCCACTGCCCAGCGCGACATTGGATGGCGCGTCGTGGTGTTGCGGCCACGTGACGCAGTAACAAAAGTATGTAAACTGAGCAAACACGGACCTAGTGAACATATGAGCTGCAAATGGGGAAATCAATTTAGGCGAGCGACTTTGACAAAGGGGAGAGTATTATACGCAGAGTCTGTGAACGAGTATCTCGAAAATGTCGAAGCTGGTCGATTGTTCACGTGTTACTGTCGTGAGCATCTATGGAGAGAGGTAGGACAGTGAAACTACCACCAGGCGCTAAATGGTTTGACGTCCACGACTCTTCACAGATCATGATGTTCAGAGGCTTGTCTGCTCTGTAAAGCAGGTTAGATAGTGATCTGTGGCATCTCTGACGAAAGAGTACAATGCTGGAGTACGCACAAGTGTTTCGGAGAGCACCGTTCATCGTGCATCGTTGTTGAACATGGAGCTCCACAACAGATTATCCCTATGTGTTCACATGTTGACACAACGACATCGGCTATTACGACGGCGGTGGGCACGGGAACATTGGGATTCGATCGCCGATCGATGGAAAACGTGTCGACTCTTCAGCTGAATCACACTAGATCGATGGTCGTCTCCACAAACGCCTTCATCGAGGTGAACGGCGGCTCGAAACGTGCAGCGCACTACGGACACAGGCTGGTGGGAGCATTTTTATGCTATGGGAGACATTCTCCTGCGCTTGTATGGGATCTGTGGAAGTAATCGAAGACATGCTCACAGCTGCGAACCATCTGCATCCGTACATGTTTGATGTCTTCCCCGACGGCCATGTCGTCTTTCAGCAGTGTAATTGTACAGTGCTTTGAGGAGCATTATGGTGAACTCACGTCGATGTCTCATCGACCATATTCGTCTGATGTGAATCCCATGGAACCCATCTGTGTCGCTATCGGGCACCATCACCGCGTACACAAATCAGCAGCCCATTGTTTACGCGAACTGCATGACCTGTGCGTAGATGTCTAAAGTCACATATCTCCACGAATCTACCAGCAAACTGTCGGATCCCTGATACGTTGGATCAGTGACATTTTTTGTTCCAAAGATGGACCAAGAAGCTATTAAACGGGTAATCATTATGTTTTCACTCATCAGTGTGTGTTCCAAAGTATTACATATACAAATATTATTGATGTATGAATAGAACCGGAAAAACTGGTAGAAGCGGACCTCGGGGAAGATCAGTTTGGATTCCGTAGAAATGTTGGAACACGTGAGGCAATACTAACCTTACGACTTATCTTAGAAGAAAGATTAAGAAAAGGCAAACCTACGTTTCTAGCATTTGTAGACTTAGAGAAAGCTTTTGACAACGTTAACTGGAATACCCTCTTTCAAGTTCTGAAGGTGGCAGGGGTAAAATACAAGGAGCGAAAGGCTATTTACAATTTGTACAGAAACCAGATGGCAGTTATAAGAGTCGAGGGGCATGAAAGGGAAGCAGTGGTTGGGAAAGGAGTGAGACAGGGTTGTAGCCTCTCCCCGATGTTATTCAATCTGTATATTGAGCAAGCAGTAAAGGAAACAAAAGAAAAATTCGGAGTAGGTATTAAAATTCATGGAGAAGAAGTAAAAACTTTGAGGTTCGCCGATGACATTGTAATTCTGTCAGAGACAGCAAAGGACTTGGAAGAGCAGTTGAACGGAATGGACAGTCTCTTGAAAGGAGGATATAAGATGAACATCATCAAAAGCAAAACGAGGATAATGGAATGTAGTCGAATATAGTCGGGTGATGTTGAGGGTATTAGATTAGGAAATGAGACACTTAAAGTAGTAAAGGAGTTTTGCTATTTAGGGAGTAAAATAACTGATGATGGTCGAAGTAGAGAGGATATAAAATGTAGACTGGCAATGGCAAGGAAATCGTTTCTGAAGAAGAAAAATTTGTTAACATCGAGTATAGATTTAAGTGTCAGGAAGTCGTTTCTGAAAGTATTTGTATGGAGTGTAGCCATGTATGGAAGTGAAACATGGACTATAAATAGTTTGGACAAGAAGAGAATAGAAGCTTTCGAAATGTGGTGCTACAGAAGAATGCTGAAGATAAGGTGGGTAGATCACATAACTAATGAGGAGGTATTGAATAGGATTGGGGAGAAGAGAAGTTTGTGGCACAACTTGACTAGAAGAAGGGATCGGTTGGTAGGACATGTTTTGAGGCAGCGTGGAGGGTAAAAATCGTAGAGGGAGACCAAGAGATCAATACACCAAGCAGATTCAGAAGGATGTAGGTTGCAGTAGGTACTGGGAGATGAAGAGGCTTGCACAGGATAGAGTAGCATGGAGAGCTGCATCAAACCAGTCTCAGGACTGAAGACCACAACAACAACATAGAACCGTAATTCTGTCAAGCCTGCATACTGCACACCACAAATGTTCTATGCGTGTCCCTCTGGTCTCACGACAAACGTCCCAGCGGTAATCAAGTTCGTTCAATACCTTCAGTGACAACAGCCTGTCAATGGTCATCAAAGCAGCATTAATGCGTTCTCTGAACTGTTCCAGTGTCCTTGGTAATGAGAGTACGTAAACCCGGTCCTTAATGTAATCCCAAAGGAAAGGTAAAAGTCACAAGGCGTTGGGGTCGGTGGGGGGGGGGGGGGGGGGGGGGGGCGAGAGGCAAGCGGGAGTTCTTTGTTTAGGTAGCGACTTACAGCTATGCTCCAATGAGGGGGTGCCCGTCTTGTTGGAAGATGAAATTCTCGGTATGAGCAGTCAGTTGTGGAAACAACGACAGCTGCAACAAATCGAGCTAAGAAGTATCCGCTGTAATCTTCTCAGAGAAGAAAAACGGCTCATATTATGTTTGTTTGTGACATTGCACAGAAAACATTAAAATTCGGCGAATCCCATTCTAGCGCTACAATTTCATGAAGATTTGCAGTGCCACACTTTCTCACACTGTGGCCATTAACCTTTCTGGAAAAATGGAAGTTTGCTTCGTTGCTGAATATCAGCTTCGAAGAGAAACATTCAACCTGAAGTGCCTCCCGCATTATGATGGAAAATTGAAGGCCCCGCCATAATCTTCCGGTTTTAATCGTTACACATCTACAGACGGTACGGTTTGAAAAGTGACCGCCGTCGCAAAATTTTCCACACAATTTCCTGTGGTATTCCACGTTCGTGGCTTGTGTGGACGCTCGATTTCTTTGGACTGCGTGCGAAACTTTCCTTGATGTTCTTCATGGTTGCATCCGAAACTTTTCTTCACATTCTCCATGGTTGCATCTCGCAGACTTGGTTGACCAGTACTTGAAACTTACTGTAGATAATGCAACATTAAACCGATTTTCACATTTCATTTCGTATCACCATAGATGATTTTCTCTTTGCAGAGAGAAGCTGTGTTCATACCAACGCACAGTGCTCTGTTTAACATGGCGGCTCGTTTGCATAATTTCTTGTGAATGCATGCTGAACCTATGTAACAGATAAACATATCGCATATTCAGGTGTTTCTCTACGCCAGGGATGCTTATTACTGTGTTCTTCGTACGAGAGTCTGTTCTATGATCAAACGACGGTTTGTTTGTACGATTCTCCTGCGCGACCGATTTCTTAAACGCGAAATCGAAAACGTCTGCGTTCGGTTTGCTATCTTCAACTGCCACACCAGACTGGTCAACGAGTGGATGGACAGAAGAAGCCTTAGACTCACTTAGCGATTTTACATAGGAAGCAATTTCACTTTTACAAACCGAGCGATTAGCACACTGGATTCGCATTCGGGAGGACGACGGTTCAAACCCGCGTCCGGCCATCCTGTTTTAGGTTTCCCGTGATTTCCCTAAATCACTTCAGGCAAATGCCGGGATGACTCCTTTGAAAGGGCATGGCCGACTTCCTTCCCTAATCCGATAGGACCGATGATGTAGCTGTTTGGTCCCTCCCCAAAATCAACCAACCAACTTATACAAACATCGAATATTCCAGAATATGAGAAACGTTTCAAATAAATTTCGAGGACCTCCCAGAAACTATAATCACTAATTAACAATTAATTAGTGGTGTTTGGGTTTGAAGCGGTGATCCATAACCCGCCCAACCAGCACCGCTAACCAGTATGCTACACTGCATGATTCATGTCTCATAGCGAAGTTTTTATTTTCTACTTAGTTTCAAACGCGTTTCGGAGCTACAACTCCAGTTTCAAGGACGGTATGGACGTAATGGGCTTTACAGCTGCTTCATTTCTTCGCCTGCGTTTCACCACATAACATTTGTCTCCTGCATTCGTGGAAAACGACGGTACTACTTTAGTTAAATAACGTTGCCGTAGATGCACTATTAATTAAATGGATGTGTCCTAAGATACGTGAGACGGACGTCCCGAATAGTATATACCGATATGAAGCTTATAGACGTATAACATCACTGGAATGTACAGCGGCCTCTTCCTCTAAACGTGGAAAAACGTAAGTTAATTCAGACGAGTAGGATTACAGCATTAGTAGTGCGCGGCTTGCGCAGTCACGGCTATTAAAATCTAGGCGTAACTTTACATAGCGGTATGAAGTGGAACGAGCACGTAATGACGATAGTAGGGAGGATGAATGGTTGACTTCGATTTATTGGGACAATTTTAGGAAAGTGTAGCTGATCTATAAAGGAGGCCGCTTTTAGAACACTGGCGCGACTCATTATTTAGTGTTTGGGATCCCAATCAGGTCGCGATAAAGGTAGACATCGTAGCAGTTCAGAGGCGGGCCCCTATATTTGTAACCAGTAGGTTCGATAAACACGCAGGTATTTCGGAGGTGCTTCGTGAACTCAAATGGGCACCGCTAGAGGGAAGACGACGTTCTTTTCGAAAAACAATACTGAAAAAATTCAGAGTGCGGTATTTAAAGCAGACTACAGAAAAATTCTGATACCACCAAAGTAAATTTTCTGTAAGGGCTACGAAGATAAGGAAAATTAGGACCCGTCCGATGGCATGTAGACTGTTGTTTTCCCCTCACTCTATTTGCGAGTAGAACAGAAAAGAAATGACCAGTAGATGTACAAGATATCCTCCGCCATGCACCGTACGGTGGCTTGCGGAGTATGTGTGTAGATGTAGATGAACCAACGTTAGCATTAAGTAAATCGATGAAGCCTGAGACGGATGTCCAAGAAGTGTGTATAGACCAAAAGGTTACGGGCTTATAACACCTTCAGAATATGGGCCTACTGGTTCTTCAGACATTATAACTAGCATCTCACAGGATAACTGACGTTTAAAATCACTCATCTGTCAGCTCACCATTGACACGCACGTCGACAGGACAGCGCGCGGAAAATATGCAATTTCGATAAATGGCAGCTCTTCACTGTAACCCGAATGGTAAGCATCGGGGACTGACAAGGTGGTAACGTCGCAGCTGCGGAGAAAACGTACCATTTAAACGGGCTATTAGGAAAGAAGAGACGTACTGTTATTGCGGTGCGCTGAAATGTGGGATGGCTCGTAAAGTAACCGAAACCGAACCGCACCTAGGTGGGTCGCCGAAGCGCGCCGAACAGATGTCGTCCATTATCTGGTACCAGGTGCAGACTGGTAATGGACAGGTAAACACATTAGGACCAGGAAGCGGACGCCACAAGTAACCTATACAGATTAAACGGACGTCGTAATTCGTTTCAGTTCTCGACAGCTCCTGTTAACAAGATAATCTTTCAAGCGTGCGACAGAATACATTTCTCTCATTCCTCAACAAACATTTGGAAAATACTCTGCACATGAAATTTCATTTCATAATACCAATAAAGCCTTTGCCTATCTGAAATTATTTTGTAAAGTAGTGCCATTAAGGTGTGCTAAAAAGCCTGAACGAAGCATGTCGAACATGCATGACAAGACCTGTTGTCCTCGAGCGAGTTCTCACACAACTGGTCTCTTGGTACAGCCAGGAACTTTCATGTCTGCTTTCCAGTCGAAGGCAGTAATCTCTCTTTTCAACGAGATGATGAATAATTTAAAAAAAATAAGTGACATGAACAAAAACGCGCGTACAGGCCCGCGCAAAAAAATGGCTCTGAGCACTATGGGACTTAACATCTATGGTCATCAGTCCCCTAGAACTTAGAACTACTTAAACCTAACTAACCTAAGGACAGCACACAACACCCAGCCATCACGAGGCAGAGAAAATCCCTGACCCCGCCGGGAATCGAACCCGGGAACCCGGGCGTGGGAAGCGAGTACGCTACCGCACGACCACGAGACAGGCCCGCGCACAGACATGTTCACACGCACGAAGGTAACAGAATGTACTCGTAATTTACTGCCAACTTTTAGCAGAAATTCCACGAGCGATTTATGTGTGTTTATACTCATTGTTCCCACGAGTGCCATCAAGCTCCCTAAGCAGCCTATCCGCTTCATTTCTGTCTCTACGACTGCCAAATGCCAAAGTATGTATGGTTGACGTCCTGGATGTACGTATAGTCGAAGCGTGCTGGTGGCATAACGCGAATTCTATGGTGATAGCCTTGGTAGCAGAAGTGGTGATTACGAATGGCCTCTTGTTTTCTTTGCCACTTTTTCAGCTTACCTTCGAAATTAAGGCCCAATCACCCAGTGGAAGCTTCATTAAGAACCAAGACTGCTTAAAGTTTGTCTAGTTCGGAATAATGTCATCCACACAACTCCGAAGACAGGAAGAGGAGATAAATGCGATAACTATCAGACAATCAGCTTAACAGCTCACGTATCGAAGCTGTTCAGCAGGATAACACGCAGAAGAATCGAAAAGAAAATTGTGGATTTGTTAAATGATAATTAGTCTGACTTTCGGAAAGGTGAAGGCACCAGAGAGGCAGTTCTGACCATACGCTTTATGATGGAAGTAAGACAAGGAAAATCAAGATACATTCATAGGATTCGTTGACTGAGAAAAAGCGTTCGATAATGTAAAATCCTGCATCATCACGAGTCGTTATGCTGATTGCTGAGCCTCGTGACCCCATGAAGCAAGCATCTCCATCCCGTACGGTTATCAGCTTCTCTTAGGACCTGCTGAAGAGGTAGGCCAAAGATCTTTTTGATTTGATCAGTCCACCTATTCGCTGCTCTTCCTCTCGGTCCCTTGGCCACGATCTTTACTTCCAGGTTTTCTCCATCTCTTCTCACAATATGGCCAAAGAACTGGAGATTTTTTGGCTGACACGAGAAGGAAGGCGCGTCAAGATATTGAGTTGATCAGTAATGGACATATTTGTTCTTCTTTCAGTCCATTTAATGCCCCGCCTCAGCTCAAATGCGTCGATGCGCTGTTTGTCTCTGGATTTATGGGTCCATGTCTCGCAACCATAAAAAAAGAGAGAAAACACGAGTTTTTCAATAACCTGAACCTTTGTGGTGCTTGTTATCGCTCTGTCCTGGCAGATCTTGGTGAGCTGCTTCATAGCCACTGGCCGTAGCGTGACTCGTCTTCTTACCTTATCTTCCCAGCTTTCCGTGTAACAGATAAGTGACCCAAGTTAGATGAAAGACATGTAAGTTGAACCAGCACGCCTCGATCAGTTACCATGACTTTGGACTTGCTGAGATTGATGCCCAATACATAAAACAGACTTATGTCCTTTACTTTTGTTAACAGCTGCTGGGTAAGAGGACGGTGTCATCAGAAAATAGGTATTGTTAATAGCTCTAACACCAATTACACTGAAGCGCCAAAGAAACTAGTATAGGCATGCGTATTCAAATACAGAGATACGTAAACAGGCAGAATATGGCCTATATAAGACAACAAGTGTATGGCGCAGTTGTTAGATCGGTTACTGCTGCTTCAGTGGCAGTTGTCAAGATTTAAGTGAGTTTGAACGTGGTGTTACAGTCGGCGCACGAGCGATGGGACACAGCATCTCCGAGATAGTGATGAACTGGGGACATCGCTGCGCCTGGAAAAAGATCCTGCAAGGACGGGACCAACGACCACTGAAGAGAATCGTTCAACGTGACAGAAGTGCAGCCCTCCCACAAATTGCTGCAGATTTTAATGTTGGACCATCAACAAGTGTCAGCGTGCGAACCATTTAACAAAACATCTTCGATATGGGCTTTCGGAATCGGACGCCCACTCGTGTACCCTTGATGACTGCACGACACTAAGCTTTACGCCTTGCCTGCGCCAGTCAACACCGACATTGGACTGTCGATGACTGGTCGGACGAGTCTCGTTTCATATTGTATCGAGCGGACGGACGCTTACGGGTATGGAGACAACCTCATGAATCCATGGACCCTGGATGTCAGCAGGGGATTGTTCAAGCTGGTGCAGGCTCTGTAATGGTGTAGGGCGTGTGCAGTTGGAGTGTATGGGACCCCTGATATGTCTAGATACGACTCTGACAGGTGACACGTACGTAAGCATCTTTTCTGATCACCTGCATCCATTCATGTCCAGAACTGCTGCAGAGTGGCTCCAGGAACACTCTTCTGAGTGAAACACTTCCCCAGACGTGAACATTACTGAGCATATCTGTGATGTCTTGCAACATACTGTTTAGAAGAGATCTTCACCCCCTCGTACTTTTATGGATTTATGGACAGCCCAGCAGGATCCATGGCGTCAGTTCCCTCTAACACTACTCCAGACATCAGTCGAGTCCATGCCATGTCATGTCATGTTGCAGCACATTTGCGTGCTTGTGGCGGTCCTAAAAGTTATTAGGCAGGTGTACCAGTTTATTTGTCTCTTCAGTGTAAGATGCCTTTAGTCCAAACACCAACAGCACTCTTAATGACAAGTACAGCACAGATGTTGCACAGTTTGGCGGAGAACTTTTTCCAGACAAGCCAGTCAAAGGCTTTCATATAGTCAAGGAAGCAGATGAAGTCAGGAGCACAGATCTCTCCAATTCTCGATTATTTGTCGTCTGTTGGGTATCTGTTCACGAGTCCCTTTTCCTTCAACAAAACCTGCCTTTTCTGTGGAAATTTGAGGTTGAGTGTATGGGTACAAACGTTGGCTCAGGATTGCTGGCTTAAAAAAAAAATGGCAACTACGTACCCTCAGACTCAGAGTTTAAATATTAATAGCTTTGGCTGGTTTCGTTGTCTGGGGACTGGGATACGTAGTTGTCGCATTACATGACAAATACTGCTGAGTCTACAGTATACAATATGAATATACACATGAATCGAATGGTTGAAGGTTCCTATCACTCGGCAATTGCGAATTCTGAATGTAACATAGGAATTTACAAATGAAAGATTGCAATTAAATAAAATCTGCAGGTACTATTTTAACGACTTTAAATGATGAGTATGATAGCAGAAGTGCCTTTAAGAATGCCATTTATTACTGCAAACCACTTATTGATGTCGATGGTCCAGCAATTATATAAAATATAAGTTGAATAACAAAGAAACAATAGATTCCAACTTCACATAATTAGTTATGAGCAACAACATAGCTAGCAAGATATTCACTTCTAAACGCATACCTCGTGTTCACTGTAGAAGCCACGGAAATCTCACAAGTGCACAAGTTGGCAAAAAAAAAAAAAAAAAAAAAGTTGAAATGGATCTGAGCACTATGGGGCTTAACATCTAAGGTCATCAGTCCTCTAGAACTTAGAACTACTTAAACCTAACTAACCTAAGGACATCCCACACATCCATGCCCAAGGCAGGATTCGAACCTGCGACCGTAGCGGTCGCGCGGTTCCGGACTGAAGCGCCTAGAACCGCTCGGCCACAACGGCCGGCCACAAGTTGGCACTACGAAATATTTCTATCTTCCGCGACCACGCGCAAACCGCTCAACACTCTCCAAGTATTTCCTGCGACCGTCCATCGCGCCTTCCCGTCCAGCACTCTCCTGTCCCGTGCAACCCTGATGCTCCTTCTCCATTTCCATCCGGTTCCTTCATTCACTTCGGTAGTCGTCTACCGTAGTAACGAAAGCTGTGATTGGCTAGAGCGTCCCGCCATGTCTCCAAGCCTATACACACTCACAAACATATTGAAACACATACGAAATACTGGATTTACATTTACATGACCTGAAATTAAATAAATATCCCTACGGCTGGACCGTAAACACGCTCTAACCCAATTATTAAATACATAAACAAATCAAATAAACATATATCAAAGGAACAGAAACAAAAGTAGGCCAGTAACTTAATGTCCTTGTGCTTTCTAAAACACAGTAAATATTTGACCAATTTCTTCATGAACAGTATATATAGGATATAAACAAAGACATAGACGAATAAATATATTTATAAGCATGCTGCTACCGTTTTTTCGTGTAACTGTGCAGCACTTATGGCCTGACGGGATCAATAGTAATCGGCCACTTTGACCTCCAACAACTCATCTACTATTCAAGTTACATGCCTGTAATTCATACCAATTTCGGTTTACACTAATAGCTTTCTAAAGACACGTCGATCGACAAAATCGGATGAAACTTTTATATTTTGGGAATTCGTTGTTGGGTGTTACTTGTATAATTTACAATCAGATACTAAACTTTAAACTAATAAAGATATTGAATATCTGAGTACACCATCAGAATCGTCGTGCAAATAATGGTAATGTACATGTTTCTTTTTAAGTTATCATGATTCCTCTGGCTATTATTAATTTCTACATGAACTGTGAAATGTCTGCCATTATCGTTTCACAAAGTCCGCCATGTTTGGCACTCCCGACATACACATCTCCTTCACCAACACGAAGCACCTTCCTCGATACAGCGTCAACACGGAATTCCCAGCCACGTGGTCGGCCTGGACCACGCGCTGGGGCTACCCCACTTGCTCCGGCTAGTGTTCAGCACCACGCGGTTGCTGACGAGCCCCGGCTTGCCGAGCGGTCCGTGTGACCACGCCAACACCAAACTTAACAATATTTTCAGGGCGCCACAACTCGCCCGTTACCTCACAGGCTGTAGATAAAAGTTTTGCTTGCTTGGTGTATGAGAGCAATGGCTCGGTAGTTGGAGCCATTTCTGATTGACTCTTTCTTCTATAGTGGATGAAGAGAGACTTCTTCCAGTCGTCTAGCTATCCACCAGTTTTCCATAATCTTATACACACTGAATGCGGCACATCAAATGGGAGTGGTACTCCGTTACAAGAGCTCAGCAAGAGATTTCTCTTAGGTTCCGTCACCTGAAAATGGTGCAAGGCGTTCGAAATTCTGTGAAAGATAGGTACAAGCTGTAGGGAAAGACGGGTAGTATAAAACATCCGCAAGAACCACGAACGAGAAAATTTTCGGCGAATGGTCTGGTCTACCCATTCCCGCGACTTACGTCCCACCGAGCACATGTGGGCTACATTGAGGAGAGACGCACGGCAGCAGATCCGCATGCACCAATAACCATCCAGCAGTTTTCGACCGCGCTACTGGAGGAATGGAACGTCCTACCACAAGAACTCTTAACCAACCTTGTGGCCATTATGAGAGCACGTCGAAGAGCTTGTATCTCCGTTCTTGGCGATCGCGCACCGTAATAAGAACCATGTCCTGTCTTATGTTATGTACAGGGTACTATCATAAGTCGCAGAGACTTCAGAGCAATTATTGTCTTTGAATGAAATGGTCGTTTCTGTTCATCTCTTTCCGTCACCTTTTCTACTAAATTGTGGTAGAAATTTCTATTTATGGCCCAATTTTCATCGAGCTATGATACTTGCCAGTGACACATAACGTGTAACTTACTTTCGTCCTTAAGGAGGCAGTCCAGTTTGAATATTTGAAGAAATCGAGTTTTCTTTTTATTTTGCTACAAATGTTCTCCGGGATGTCTACTTGACTGTGGTGTTCATCCCAGATTCGCCAGTAACTGCTTTGTCAAAATACAAGTCGATTTGTGAAAAAATGTCTCTGAAAACCATGAACAGTGGGAGAAAATAGTCGGCACGTGACTTCAACGGTGGCCTAACAGACACTATGGAAGTTCCGAACGTGCTTTAATGTGAGATCGAACCAGCCTGTTACAAATTCTGCTCAAAAGCGGACGAAAAGCGTATGGAGCAAGTAGAGCAGCGCGTGATAGAAGCTGCCAAAGAGGCCCGCGGGACCGCTATGGCCACGAAAGAGGAGGAGCAGGACTTCCTGTTGGATCTGGAAGGACTGCTGTATGGTCAAAGGATCGGTGACTAGAGGTAAATTTAACGAAACTACACTGAAGACCCAAAGAAACTGGCACACCTGCCCATATCGTGTAGGGCCCCAGCGAACACGCAGAAGCGCCGCAACACGAACGTGGCATGGACTCGACTAATGTCTCAAATAGTGCTGGAAGGAACTGACACCAACAATCCTTCAGGGCTGTCCACAAATCCTTAAAAGTACGAGGGGGTGGAGATCTCTTCTGAACAGCACGTTGCAAGACATCCCAGATATGCTCAATAATGTTCATGTCTGGGGAGTTTGGTGACCAGCGGAAGTGTTTAAACTCAGGAGAGTGTTCCTGGAGCGGCTCTGTAGCAATTCTCGATGTGTGTAGTGTCGCATTGTCCTGCTGGAATTTCCCAAGTCCGTCAGATTGCACAATAGACATGAATGGATGCAGGTGATCAGACAGGATGCTTACGTACGTGTCACCTGTCAGAGTAGTGTCTACATGTATTAGGGTGCCATATCACTCCAACTGCTCACGCCTCACACCATTATAGAGCTTCCACCAGCTTGAACAGTCCCCTGCTGATATGCAGGGTAAATGGATTCATAAGTTGTCTCCACACCCTTACACGTCCATCAGTTCGATACAATTTGAAACGAGGCTCGTCCGACGAGGCAACGTGTTTCCAGTCATCAATAGTCCAATGTCGGTGTTGACGGGCCCAGGCAAGACGTAAAGTTTTGTGTCGTGCAGTCATCAAGGGTACATGAATGTGAATCAGGCTCTGAAAGCCCATATCGACGATGCTTCGTTGAATGGTTCGCACGGTGACGCTTGTTGATGGCCCAGCATTGAAATTTGCAGCAATTTGCGGAAGGGTTGCACTTCTGTCACGTTGATCGATTCTCTTCAGTCGTCGTTTGTCCCGTTCTTGCAGGATCTTCTTCCGGCCGTAGCGATGTCGGAGATTTGATGTTTTATCGGATTCCTGATATTCACGGTACACTTGTGAAATGGTCGTACGGGAAAAACCCCTCTTCATTGCTACCTCGGAGATGCTGTGTCTCATCAGTCGTCCGCCGATTGTAACACCACATTCCAACTCCCTTAAACCTTTATAATCTGCAATTGTAGTAGCAGTAAAAGATCTAACAAGTGCTCCAGACACTTGTTGTCTTATGTGGGCGTTGCCGACAGCAGCGCTGTACTCTGATTGTTTACATATCACTGTATTTGAACACCCATGCCTGTAACAGTTTCTTTGGCTCTTCAGTGTATAAAAAATGCAACATTTTTACACGAAACTGTATTTATCAAACTGACTGGAAACACTACTAGAGAACAGTACAAACGATTTTGACTGGAATTTGTTGTTGGCGTTCTAAATTGAATTCTCCATCAGCGTGCATGGTTTCCTCTACATTTCGTGTGCGAAGAAAACGACATTTGTTTCAACATGTCATCATTTTCTTAGAAATCAATATTTTTCTATTGTCCTAGGTACGGTAATAGAAAATGTATCGAAAATGACTTGTGCAAAACTACTTTGTTACAGTTTCAAAAGGAGTGCTTCGAGAATTTGCGCCGATGACCAGTGTTCCGGTTGAACTGAGTCCTTCCACCTGGTGCAGTGGTTACTGGGAGCATCCCGTGTGGACACAGACAGCATTGCTTAAAGACAAATATGTAAGGAATAAAACTATATCATCAGATTTAGGATTACTTTTTGTTTTACTTAAACAATCACAGAAATAGCGTATTTTTCATGCTTTAAAAGAAAGCGATCACTTTAACTTCTGCACAGCAGTGTACATGTTTATTTTCTATGTTTCTACATAATTATGCCATACGTTTGCAATGCGTCAGTTTTGTGCTGAGAATGTATCGCAACTGACAACCGTATGGTATTCGTAGTATGTTTTATGAGGAATACCATTAGAGATAAATAGCCATTAAAGACTAGAGATTAACGGTGTAAATACAGATAACCAGTTAACGAGTAAATAGCTGCTGACGATTCCTTCCTCTGGAATGTGCTGACCAACACGCACCTGTCTTGAAGTACATAAGGAAAACTTCGTATGTAAAATTAGCTACTTCGATAATTTATACATGCTGGGGTAATATTCGTCGTAAAACACGGGAAGCAGTAATTTTTCGGCATCTTGCACGCATTATAAACGCCGGACCCGAAGTTAGTCCATACTAGTAACCGGCTGCATAGATGAGAAAAGACTAGTATATAACTCTGACATGTTAGCCGCTGCGCCGTCGAGAATTCCGACCAAGGTTGTCTAGTGGTTAGCATACCAGGCTCGAGAAGACGGGGATTCAACTACCCGTTCGAACGCACAGACTTAGTTTCCCCTTGATTTTCCTAAATTACCTAACGCCAAGGGCGGAATGTTTCACCTGAAAGGGCATAGCCTGTTTCCTTACCCGTCCTTCCCCAATCCGACCACATGATCCGCCCCTAAATCCTTCGTAATCGACAGCACGTTCGAGCCAAAGCTTTCTTCCTTTTCAAACAGCAGCAGGAAAACGTGGTACGAAGCCTCAAGGTTAAGGGCTAATATTTTCCACCATGAAGCTATAGCCGTGATGACACTCGTTTCACAAATGTGACATCTCATTACGCGTGTTTAGGAATGGAGAAGTACAGAAAGCTGTGCGCGCCTCAGAAAATAACAGAGCATTTGCGGTCTGAGCACATTAAAGGTTACGAGTGTAGCTTGCGTGATGACCACAGCTGTTTAACTCTTTGAGACCCCCGTACTTTCTGAATAATGAATTACCGGTGACATCGATTCTATTGCAAGACAGAGACTTCTAGTAGTACACTGAGGTACTTCCACCATTCTTACGAGTAGTGGTCAATGACCTAGCTATGTCTTTGGACACACAGCGTCACGGACTTGGATCATATGAAGTATGTGTCACGTTTTTAACTTTCTTTTACTACGTTGTTAAAACAGCTCATTACACTGTATTATTTCCATGTTCACTGATGTACCACTTTTCATTTTGTCATTTTATGTAACTTAATATCATAGTAGGAAAAGGAACAAGAGATGCTATTGGCCTGCTAAGAACTATAGGGGAAAGATATATGGAAAAGGGTAGAGAAATCTTTGCTGTTTATATAGATTTAGAAAAGGCTTTTGACAGAGTTCAGTGCAACAAGCTGATGAATATTTTGTAGAGGAAAGGAGTAGATTGGAAAGAGAGACGACTGATACAGACTCTTTATTTACACCAGAAAGTAAGGATAAGGATTGGAAATGAAATGTCAGGAGGAAGCAGCATTGGACGAGGTGTTAGACAAGGTTGTTGCCTTTCCCCACTGTTGTTTAACGTATATCTTGAAGAGATTATTGCGAAAAGCTTAGATGAGAAAAGAGGAATATGTATTGGTGGAAAGAGAATAGAATGTATAAAATTTGCTGATGACATGGTATTAGTGGCAGACAGTGAGCGGACAGTGAATAACATGCTCAAAGATTTGAATGAAGCTTGTGTGAAATATGGGATGCAAATAAACACAGCAAAAACAAAGAGTATGGTCATCAGTACAAGACGCAGCCTGTCCAATATTAAAATAGGACAATCTATCATTAGCCAAGTAAGTGAATTTAAATATCTCGGAAGCACAATATCTGAAGACATGAGATGTCACCAGGAGGTGAAAACTCGAATTGCCATAGCGAAGGAGGCATTCAACAGAAAGAGGAGACTCTTATGTGGCAAATTAGATAAAGGACTAAGGAAAAGGCTTGGCAAATGTTTTGTCTGGAGTGTGGCACTATATGGGGCAGAAACATGGACGCTGAGACGAGAGGATGAAAAAAGGTTAGAAGCATTTGAGATGGAGGAGAATGGAGAGAATAAGCTGGATGGAAAGAGTGAGTAATGAAAGAGTATCGGAAAGGGTTGGTGAGAGAAGACGTCTGCTGAAGGTTGTTAAGAGAAAGGAAAAAGAACTGGTTGGGACATTTATTGA
Organism: Schistocerca nitens; assembly: GCF_023898315.1. Classification (NCBI taxonomy): domain Eukaryota; kingdom Metazoa; phylum Arthropoda; class Insecta; order Orthoptera; family Acrididae; genus Schistocerca; species Schistocerca nitens. Next base: position 115,429,760 of record NC_064614.1, on the reverse strand, counting down.
GAAGGGAGTGCTTGCTAGTAGATGCTTTGGAAGGATTGGTTTGTGGGAGAAGACTGAGAGGAAGAAGGAGATACAAGATGATAGACGACATAAAGGGAAGAGGAAATTATGCAGACCTAAAGAGGATGGCAGAAGACTGGACAGCCTGGAAAACTACCATGTGAAAACCTGCCTTTAGGCAGAACACTGATGATGAATATCATAGTAGATATGACACGGCGCCTCCGCGTTTACCCTGCTGTCATGTAGTGGCAATTTTGTCTTCCTATCCCGTTTTTATGGAAACTTGCTTATTAGTCTGTCATTTCATGTTTCTCACATAACTAGTAGCTCTCTTGTCCTTATACCGCTTTTGCGCATGGGCAGGCAGGAATGGCCTTTGCTTGCACTTTTGTTCAGTGTTAGCTGGTTATTATTGGGTTGATGCGTGAGTTCGTTGCGTTTTTCGATGAGTTACTGAACAGAACAGACACACATAACAGAGACTTTAGTCATCAATATATTCTACTTCACTATTTACAACAGTCTGCCAACGCTGAGGTAACTTTTCGATTACGCGACTGTAGAAATCACGTGGTTCTGAGGCGAAGAACTCGGCGAGCCACATTTGGAGCGCATTTTCACCAGGAAAAGAAACTCCTTGAAGGTTGTTCGATAGAGAGCGGAAAAGGTGCAAATCTGAGGGCGCAAGATCAGGTGAATAAGGTGGGTGCATAATGACTTCCCCGCCCAACTCTTTGTATAGTGTTTTTTTTGTCAGTCTAGCAGAATGCGCGCGGGCCTTACGGAGGAGTAGTATAACTTTACGCGGTCTTCCTGATCGTTGTTCTTGGTTTGCGTCTGCAAGACTTCTCAGTTGATGACAGGAATTGTCAGCAGTGATGGTTACACCACGAGAAGCAATTCGTAGTACGCCACACCGTCGCTGTTTCGCCAGACGTATAACATTATATTTTGTGGACGTGTACAGATCTTTGTACGGGGAGCTGTTGCTTTGTTTGGGATCAGCTATTCCTTTCTTTCCCTTATGTTAGCATAAAGACACCATTTCTTGTCACTAGTGACGATACTGGATAGGAATGTTCACAAGCCAGTTGATGCATGCAGAGATGCACATATTTTTGTGGTTTTGGCTTAGAACATGCGGTACCCATACACCCAATTTTTGAACCTTCCCTCCTGCATGAAAAAATCGCACGAATGTGGAATGCTCAAAATTCATCGCATCTGCCAGTTCTCGAGCACACCGATGTGGATAGTTATGGATTAATGCGTTTCAACGATCTTCATCCAACCCCGAAACTCTTCCTGAATGCGGTGAGTCACTAATGTCAAAACGATCCTCCGTAAAACGAGAAATCCATTTCCTTGCTGTGCTCTGTTCAGTGGCATTGGGGAACAAAATAACTGATGATGGTCGAAGTAGAGAGGATATAAAATGTAGACTGGCAATGGCAAGGAAAGCGTTCCTGAAGAAGAGAAATTTGTTAACATCGAGTATAGATTTAAGTGTCAGGAAGTCGTTTCTGAAAGTATTTATATCGAGTGTAGCCATGTATGGAAGTGAAACATGGACAATAACTAGTTTGGACAAGAAGAGAATAGAAGCTTTCTAAATGTGGTGCTACAGAAGAATGCTGAAGATTAGATGGGTAGATCACATAACTAATGAGGAGGTATTGAGTAGGATTGGGGAGAAGTTTCTGGCACAACTTGACTAGAAGAAGGGATCGGTTGGTAGGACATGTTCTGGGGCATCAAGGGATCACCAATTTAGTATTGGAGGGCAGCGTGGAGGGTAAAAATCGTAGAGGGAGACCAAGAGATGAATACACTAAACAGATTCAGATGGATGTAGGTTGCAGTAGGTACTGGGAGATGAAGAAGCTTGCACAGGATAGAGTAGCATGGTGAGCTGCATCAAACCAGTCTCTGGACTGAAGACCACCACAACAACAAGAACAAATAAAGCCATAGCAGACAGAGTAACAACATGAAAAAGAAAAACGCTTCGAACTTATGCACCAGCTTGATACTACCTAAAAAAAAAATTTGTGTTGTATTTTTGTATACCAATTCGTTTCTTGTATTTATGTTTTAGATAGACATAATTTCGAAACACGTCATATCTACCTTGTGATCAATAAAGTCATTCTTCGCCTACTGTATGATTTTTTATGTGACCTAGCCAGTTTAGCTATGCATACGAGTATTTACTAAAATGGTCGCTAGCTTCCTGCGAGACTCTATGCCATACGTTTATTGTTCTACGAGTTTAATGCACTGTAGCCGTTCCTTAGAGCGTTCAGAGCATCACTCGGGGCCGAGGTTGTGCTATGTGAGCGTAGGAAATTGTGATAAGCGGTCTTTTTTATAATGGTCCTATTGAGGAGACCACTGACAGTAAAAGTAAGTACAGGGTATCTAAGTTATTGTAACGTAAATTTGAGTTTTTAATGTTACTTTTATGAGTCTAAATGTATGGCAGAAAGGAATTACTGACGCATGATGTAACACAAAATTTATTAAATTTTAGGCCCATTTTTGCTTGTTGTTTAGGATTACAATTTGTTTTAGACGTTATGAGTTTATGGATGTTTCGAAGAGGTCGGATTTTTTTTAGGAAAAATGCGAATTTGCTTTCAAATACGTATATTACATGAAATGATGGGTGGTTGAATACTGTATATCCCAGTGGATCCAAAGAGAAAGCACCTCATTAAAACAATTGATTCTTTACTTTTTGACGGTTTATTCAAGTATTCTTTGCTTACCATGATAATGAAGATTAATTATCTGGAAAATTTTAAAATTATATTTTCTCATGTTGTTGGGACTGAAAGGGTTAAACGCCTACTGCAATAGTTCGCTAATCTCATACAAAGCCCCAAATCGAGAGAGCCCGCATCTCGTGGTCGTGCGGTAGCGTTCTCGCTTCCCACGCCCGGGTTCCCGGGTTCGATTCCCGGCGGGGTCAGGGATTTTCTCTGCCTCGTGATGGCTGGGTGTTGTGTGCTGTCCTTAGGTTAGTTAGATTTAAGTAGTTCTAAGTTCTAGGGGACTGATGACCATAGATGTTAAGTCCCATAGTGCTCAGAGCCATTTGAACCCAACTCGAGATTTTTATTCCGCGGGCCGTCAGGTATAAAAGACCGTAAGAAAGTGAAAAGGAAGAGTTTAACCTTCTGTCAAGATGTGGGACACTGCGGACACAACAAACTCTCGGATTGATTGTGTCCCTACGAAAACAGCCAAATCGTCGATTTCATGAAGTTATTTAAAAAATCCAAGAGAAACGTAAAGAAAGGGTCTTATGAAATTCTGAATCCTTCTCTTTCACAATACGAGCCCGATGTCTTCACCTCTGCGCCCCCTCGCTCGATAAAACTCAGAGGATACGACGTTTTGTATCGTCGGATTTTGGAGCCCCTTGGGCTTAATAAAAAAGCAGAATTACAGAGGTGATATGTCACTGGCGCCATTGAAACTTCTTCTCCGCGAGGTATGAACGGTATTTACAGGTCTTCCGGCCAGTCTAACTATTATCCACAATTTTCCTTTAATATATTTTCGTGCATTGTTCAATTACAGTTCACCAGTAAGCCTCTCCCACACCCGATTCTTTCGAACTCTCGTACATGAAACCGATACTTCACAAAAGAATTAGAGTTAAATGTTTGACGTTAAAGATACAAAACCCTAACTATATTGTTTCATTACTTTCGGATTACTCACTCGCACACTAAAGAAAAAGTCAAAACCAAAGCTGGTAAATCAGGAAACTGATAACCCCTTTATATGTTCCTGTAAGACGTTTTTGGCAAATAGTCCATAGTGTCAAACTGTTAATTTTAGACTTGGTCACAGCAAAAGTAAGATATAAAAGTAAAGTCATTAAATGTAGTTTAACAACATAATTTCGTGCTATTATGACGTTATAATAATTTTTTTTTTACTTTACGTGAAGGATATATTACAATATACAGATGCATTTAATTGTACATTTAATATAAACAGTTAAACAAACAAACTGTTTTTCTTTCCTTTTTTTGTGGGGCTGTGAGCGAGAAAAAGTTTAGTAAAAGTCTGAAATTATGTTCAAAGGTTATTGAGAATCGCTGAATGCTCCCATTGTCAAACGCTGGACGCGTATAGCGTAATTTCCGCCCTGTTTTAAGAAAATCTAGTTTTTCAGGCGTCTCAAATGTTTATGAAGCCATATCTCCTGAGATTGTACATTTGGAAAGTCTGAAAACTGTGTTACGAATAAAGTTAGTAGTGAAGAAGTTAAAAAATTAAATATCGCTCTTAATGCTGAAGTTTCACTGCGTGAACAGTGAACAGTGAAAATGTAGAAAGCGACAAACTTTTTCCGTTTCATTATTTTGCTGGGGAGGGGGCGAGGGAGATGTCAGCGATAAAAAGTTTCGAAAAGTTTTCAAATTACGCGTAAGGTTTGTTGGTTGTCGCTGAGAGCTCTCGTTTTCAAATTTTCAATGTATGGATATAGTCTGCGTAATATGAGTTATGCTGCCTCACGACGTACACACAGTTTCTAACTTTAGTACTGGACTGGCTCTTTAAACTTTTAACGGAAGGTTATACGTCTTAATGAGTGGGTTATGAGGGCATCTTATATTTTTCATTTCGGTCCGTAATTAAATGAAAAGTTGAAACTCAGATTTTTTTCCCCCCTAAAAGCGGTTAGATAGACAATCCGCAACTGGAACCTAGCGACCATTTTGGCCACTCAGCGATACAGATTGTGGCCTACGCATCAAGTACGATCGTTGCCTCGTCGGAAGTTGTCTGTTGCCATGAAATGCTAATGTCTCATCTGTCTCTTAGTCCGTTATGCACTCGATGTTTGTAGCCAATAGAGCAGGTAGGTACGGATCACGTGTTGACAGTTGTCCCCCATCGAACAGCAGTAACCAAAACCGCAAGCTCTCACTGTCCAGAACGTGCTTCCTTCCTTAATCGTTTGTGGCACTCCGAGCTGTACCCTGTGTAATGAACAAACTTCCGTATTAAACACGAAATCTTCTGACTGAAGGCTCACGAAATATGTCCACACCTTGTCAGTACTGACCAGTGTCAATCTGCACCTGCACATATGGGTCTAATGAGCGCATGTTACTGACGACTCGAATTGAATATATTATTATGCAAAACAGTGACGCTAGCTCTATTCTGACGGAACATAAGGTAACACTGTCGACAGTGTATCTCTGCTCTGTACAGTATACCTTTGCTCTCTAAGATACGTCGGAAATGTCATCGTACACCCAAGTCAGTAGCATAGCTTGGTGACCGAAAGCTGTAAAGCACTGACTTTGCGCTCGAAGTCGGTCAATGAAAAATTCTTCACTGTGAAACGGTACAGTCCTCTTATGCAACAATTTAAATACACTGGTGTGAAAGTTTTGAACGATGTGTGACCACCAGACAACATAGCTCGATGAAACCCATAGCACACACAGAAAGAACTATTACAATATACAGTACTTGTTTTTTGAATAAAACCAACCACCTTTTCTTGCTGTAACGTAATTTATTTTTTCCCAGATGCGTTTCATCTTTTTCTTACTATAAGGCGTTTTCAGTGGGAGAGTTTTTTGGCATCGGCGTTTCCTCTCATCTTGTCTGGAGGTCGCACTACCACTTCCTGTTTGGAGGAGGAAGCACATAATCAACTCACAATATCGACGTCGTTAAAGCACAGCGTTCGAACAAATACCTATAACTAGAGGCAAAAGAGTACTAGTGCACCACAAAGAAGGAGAAACATGTTGAACAGTGCTATAGAAAGAGTTCGGAATACAAAATTGTGCTTATGTTCCGGAAACGAAGTGGTAATGCGCCCTCCACACCAGATGAGAGGAAACACCGATGCCAACAAACTATCCCACTGAATATGCCTTAGAGCAAGAAAAAGGCGAAACGCGTCTGGGAAAAATAAATTAAGTTGCAGCAAGAAAATGCGGTTTTATTCACAAAACAAGTATTTCTGTGCTTGCTGCTGAGGATGGCTACGCAGATACACTCGTTAGAACTACTACAGAACGTCACGGAAGGTGGCAAAGAAATACACAGCGAGACGAACAGAAATGACACTTTTATTCAAAGATAATTACACTGAAACTACTGTGGTTTATAGTGGTCTTCTGGAGATTACAAGAGGCTCTTAATATGGAATATTTAATGAAGCTGAAGTAGAGAGAGATGCAATTAACACCTAGTGAAACTATAAAATTGTGTATTTATCTCTTGCTTTAGCCTTAAGTACGTAAGTGAACACGAAATGTAAGTAGTGTGAGCTCATCCTAAGGGTGTTATAAATTATTATTACGCAGTGCATAATATTCCGCTAAAGAACTGTAACAGCCATTTAGAACGACCAAGCTTTTCCTCTTGTCGTTCTATTTCGTGAACACTTTCCCTACAAAGGGAAATACGCAATAGGGTGACTCGGGGGACCATTAGGGTGGCGGCTGTGCCTTGTCGCTTTCCCATTTGGTATACGCGTAGTAGAGGGTAGCGTCATTGATTAGTAATCAAAACGTCCTCGGTCCCTGGTTCGAGCCTCGACACTACTTACATTTTGAATAAAAATAATCAGCAATGGCGGCCGAACACTTCCTGCATTAGAAGTCACCCTCGTTCTGCCAACGGCCTTGTCAAAGAGAGCGGAGGAGCCCACTGAGTTTCAGGGCACTCTCTTGCCCTTTGGGTGGGAAACTACCCCTAAAAGGCAGAAGAATCAGCAATGATCAACGGCATGTGGATGCTGAAGGCAATGGCAAATGCTGCATTAGAGACACATGATGCGTAGCTACAGAACATGTGGCCTGTAACAGAAAAAGTGTCATCATTATCTTTCCTCTGCCGGACTAGTCCCCACTCGGGAGGAGACTGCCAATGGGGAGGTAACCATGAGGAAATGATTGGACGAAGGGATAGCGTCCTACAAGTTTAGGCATGGAATACCGGAAGTTTGAACGTGGTAGGGAAGCTAGAAAATCTGACTTATGAGCACTTCTTCAATAGAAGAGATGTGTTTCACAGTAGCGAAGATGAACAAATGCTCATAGCTCTTGAGGGATGTATTTTGGTGCCTATGTTTACTGGACATTTTCCTTCTTTTGGTCTATACTACCTCCTCCCAAAATATGGAAAACAAAGAGCTTCCAGTAGAGGAGATGTTAAAAAAATGTTCAAATGTGTGTGAAATATTACGGGATTTAACTGTTAAGGTCATCAGTCCCTAAGCTTACACGCTACTTAACCTAAATTATCCTAAGGATAAACACACACACCCATGACCGAGGGAGGACTCGAACCTCCACCGGGATTAGATTAGATTAGATTTACTTTCATTCCAATTGATACGTAGTGAGGAGGTCCTCCAGGATGTGGAACATGTCAGAAAAACAACAATACATGACAAATATTTACAACTAAAACAAATAAGCTAATGTACCATTCCACAGGTCCCAAGTGGAATGATCGTCATTTTTTAATGAACACTAAGAGTCATTTTACAAATACTAATGCACTGAATTTAAAATAAAAAAGTTTATTTATTTATTTATAAGGTAATAAACATATAATACAACTACTGTAATACTTATTTACAATGAACACATTACTGCACTGAAATGGTGCAGAAGTTAGATTATACTTACATACACACACACACACACACACACACACACTCAAATTTTCAATGAACACATTACTGCACTGAAATTGTGCAGAAGTTATGTTGTACTTATATACAAATCAGTTGGTTTTACTAAGAAATTCATCAATGGAGTAGAAGGAGTTGGTCACCAATAAATCCTTTAGGCTTCTCTTAAACTGAATTTCATTGGTTGTTAAGCTTTTTATGGCTGCTGCCAAGTTATTGAAAATGTGTGTTCCTGAATAATGCACAGCTTTTTGTACTAGACTAAGTGACTTTAAATCCTTGTGAAGATTATTCTTATTCCTAGTATTGATTCCATGAATTGAGCTGTTGGTTTGAAAAAGTGATATATTTTTAATGACAAATTTCATCAAGGAATAAATATATTGGGAAGCAGTAGTTAGTATCCCTAGTTCCCTAAACAGGCTTCTGCAGGATGTTCTTGAGTTCACACAGTCCAGAGGAGATGTGTTTCACTGTACCGAAGATGAACAAGTGCTCATAGCTCATGAGGAATGCATTTTAGAGCCCATTTTCATTGAGCATCTTTTTCTTGCTTTGATGGGTACTAGCACCTGTCGAAATATTCGGCACTTTTCGGTTGCTTGGTTTTGGGGGATGTCCGGTCCCATCGGGTTAGGGAAAGAACTCGGCGGCGCTCTTTCATAGGAACCATCCCAGCATTTGCCTGAAGCGATTTAACGAAATCACGAGAAACCTAAATCAGGAGAGCCAGACACGGATTTGAACCGTCGTCCTCCCGAATGCGAGTCCAGTGTGCTAACCGCTGCGCTATCTCGCTCGGTGACACTTTTTGAGCACTCTGTATATTTCTATAAAGACACTGTACCTTTTACGTAAGTAATATGCTTTAAACACGAAAAACACCTGCATATCGTAATTTACAACAGATGACTGCGCTAACAGTGCATCGTGTGGTCTCTACGGAAAGATCAATTTCAAAAGCGGTGTTTCGAGTTCGATACACATCATGATGTGCTTTGTCAACGTTTTACTGGAAAATAAATAGTGGTTTCGCTTATCGACAACTGCGGATGCCGTATGACGTTTGTAACTCACGTAATTAGCTAAATTACTTTACATTTCTATCAAGAGCTACCAACTCCTATAATGACAATGAATGTTAAGCCTGAATCGATTTTGCTAGGGTATGTAAATAGGCTGTCGGGTTTCGTCTGCACGACGAAGTGAGGTTATCAGTGCTGTCGTAATACTGTTAATGATGAGAGAGTACGCTTTCCTAATGGATGTCAGTGAACTCGTTAGGAGGAGGAGATTATACAACAACAGATATTTAAACCATCCTCTCTCTTTGTCATTGAATAAAAAATTACTGGAGCTCTTCTATCATAAGATGTGAGGCATTTCAGTGTCATTAACTATCACTTATAGACAGGGACCATTTAAGATTAGCGGACACTTCTTGTGGCATCCCGTGTTTGGTCTATCTAGAAGTGACTGTAGCTGTTTAGACCTCGGTAGGCAGACGTGTAGTAGTTCACACCTTGGCCTCTGACGCCCAAAAACACACGAAAATAAGTCGATTTGTATTCAACTCTGCTGTCATTTGTCAACAGTAAGAACAAATACATAATACTGGGTGTATCTTCAAATGTTTCGTTGGTAACACTGTAACCTATGCCAAAGCTTAGTTGGAACAGAAATATAGAACGAATTCCAGTCTCTACAATAATTTTCTCTACAATAATTTACCCAACACAGAAACCGGTCATTGTCGGTAAATGAAGGAAAAAAAAGCATCGTACGAAATGAAAAGTAAAAGTGCAGGACCGAGAACTTCATAGAAAAAGCATGGCATTAAAAATTCGTTGGGTATGAAACGGTATCTTCACCTAGCACCTAGACTTGATTGACTGTAGTCTACACTTAGTGTACGAAACAGAAGATTTAAAATTCTGTTTTTTGGAATCGTGAATTTCTCTAAAGTACATAAGAGTTTTGTGTGTATTGCTACGCACTGCCCTTTGACAGATAAGCAGACACCTTTCCACATCTCATTCGTGAGCAGAATGAAAAAAGAAAGCCGGCCGTGGTGGCCGAACGGTTCTAGGCTCTACAATCTGGAACTGCGCGACCGCTACGGTCGCAGTTTCGAATCCTGCCTCGGGCATAGATGTGTGTGATGTCCTTAGGTTAGTTAGGTTTAAGTAGTTAAAAGTTCTAGGGGACTGATGACCTCTGAAGTTAAGTCCAATAGTGCTCAGAGCCATTTTTTTTAAAAAAGAAAGCGTAACAGTACGATACAATGATATTAGCCTCAGTCTGGGCTTCATAGCGATGTGCGGGATTCAGATGTTTATATAGATGAGTAAGGCAACACAGTATTTACATCATCACATACAGTCTGTCGCACGTAAAGCAAAAGTAGAATATGTCTATGAAAGAGATAGCACGGTAGCAGCAAAAGGAAGATGGCAAGTAATAAGGTACCTGATTTACGTTTGCCACGCTTTTTCTGCATCGCGTCAGGCGATCAAGTCTGATTTCCTTTCATCCTTGTCTAATCGAGCTAGGAATATGTCTCTAATGACCTCGATATTGACACGACGCTAAACTCTAACCTTCCTTTCTTCTTATCTTCCTTATAAACCCACTGATGAAATACTGTTCTGCAGTGTGGGCTACATATGAAGCTACGGGCGGACCTCACATACAACAATTTTATACTGGTTCCTCTAAATATGACACTACAGTGACGCTAGAATTGCTGCTGTAGCTACAATTTATTTTCGAACTTCCCAGTATGCTGGAGTAATTGCAGGGCAGCAACTTGTGTTAATCAATACAACGGAAAAACAGCCAAAGTTGCAGATTTCACTTTTATTTGCTTGAAGACTAGTTTCAGGTCGGGACCCATTTTCAAATCATCCAGATAGTCTAAATGGTGTTTCCTAAAATAGAAGAATCATGTCAAGATAACAAACATTTCTGCTGTATGTATAGGTTTGTTATCTTGACATGGTTCTCATACTTTGGGAAATTCCATTTTGAGTATGTGGATGATTTGAAAATGGATCCCGACCCGAAACTAGCACCAACCAAATAAAAGTGAAATTTGAAACTTTGGCTGTTTTCCCGTTGTGTTGATAATTTTTGTTTTGTTTGTTGTTATGATGAATGTCAAGAACTGATATAATAATACTTTTCACACTTCATTGCGGCTTCGCAGCACTGGTCATCGGTGCCAATAATGGTTCGTTTGAAAATTTGCAGTACAGACATTCCGTCTGTCCAACGCTCGCAACAGCATAGATGAAACACAAATATGTCATAAACGTAAACCATTAGATCTTGTTGCCGACACCGTTACGTAAGTAACTCACTGGAATATTCATTTTCTAATTGTACAGTTGGTCTCGTACGCTGTCCAGTGCGCTTGATAATAAACTTATGGTTAATGGTGGTTTGGTTCCGCCTTGACTGTCAGCTGACCAATATGTCTTTTACAGTCCCTGTTCGAATCTGCAACTACTGGCAGCGATAGTTCTTTACTCGCAAACCACATTTATGAGATAACTAAATAAGACGGAATTCGTCACCGCGAACACTAAACCGCAGATTGCTTTCCCCGCTGGGACCAGTGCGATATTACATGGGCGCTTCAGCGCTACAATGCCACTTCGTGGACACGAAACACCTTGTCTAAAGTGCACCTCATTACAGCTCAAGTAAGTCATCCGCCTAGCTCTTTCACACACATAAAAACACCTCCACGCAATCATACACATCTGGCTTACATATACTTAATCAGGTTAAAACTTCCACTGTTCTAAATTGAAATGTTCTAGGCAAATATTTCGGAAAGTTCCAATTGGATGTTCCAACTTCTAACAATACCACCACTTGCAAAGTAGGTTAGAATTCAGGTTAATAATGTTCCTCACGCAGCATATGTTCGCTTTATCGCGCAACAACAAAGTTATTGACTGTGGAAATAATGAGGTCACTGTGAAAAAGTCATTGATTGGCACTTATCTTGAATGGATTCCCACATAGATTTCGTCGAAGTTGTTATGGCTCATCTTGTTGGTTCTAGGGTGATTCCACTTTGACTGCTAGAAGGTCCAGATCTGTATTTTAGCAGTATTTGAAGACCTAACAAATGCGTTTTTCAGGAAATTCTTAATGATCAAACAATCCCAGATCAGAACAATGGTATGGTATAAGTAATTTTTGACTTGGTGTTCACGATCCACATTTTTATTAAACTTCTTGTAAATTCACACATACTTCTTCTTAATTGTCACATCATCAAGAAAACAGTTTTCTATCAATCTCCATATATTTAATTTACACTTTAACCAAAGACAAGACTTGACTGTTCTTTTACAAATCGAAATAACAACTTAATTTCTGCCAAAGTGAAACAAAGACTGCTCTGTGCGCATTCGCGCCAAAACGGTTACAAGTAAGTCAAAGATTATGATAATCTCACAGAAATGAATACACACAAGAACCATATCACTGTAATATATCGATACATCGGAGTACTTATACATTAATAAAACCAAATGTGAATATTGTCACAAACATATGTCTGTTACTTCGCAGAAAAGTATTGTTCAAATGGCTCTGAGCACTATGGGACTTAACATCTGTGGTCATCAGTCCCCTAGAACTTAGAACTACTTAAACCTAACTAACCTTAGGACACCACACAACACCCAGTCATCACGAGGCAGAGAAAATCCCTGACCCCGCCGGGAATCGAACCCGGGAACCCGGGCGTGGGAAGCGAGAACGCTACCGCACGACCACGAGCCGCGGACGCGCAGAAAAGTAGTACGATATTACTGTTATCGAGAACTGGGGTTGGAGTGTCGTCATGGTCACGTAAATAGAGAACCATTACAAACTGGATGTAAGGTGAAGAACAGATCTACCCTACCGCCTCCCAAATTTTCCCACCGAGGAAACCATCTCGTTCCACTTCCAGCTCGTTGTGATTTTCCAGGAAAGACTCGATCTCTCTAAAGGAACGAGATCTTATCGCGTCGGTTAGAGAATAGAAAGTAGAAAAGTACGAGAAATGCTTTTCTTCTGACAGGCATTACTGCCTGTTTAACTACAGCACATACTAAAACAGTTTCCAGAATGAGATTTTCACTCTGCAGCGGAGTGTGCGCTGATATGAAACTTCCTGGAAGATTAAAACTGTGTGCCGGACCGAGACTCAAACTCGGGACCTTTGCCTTTCTCGGCCAAGTGCTCTACCAACTGAGCTACCGAAGCACGACTCACGCCCCGTCCTCACAGCTTTAATTCCGCCAGTACCTCGTCTTCTACCTTCCAAACTTTACAGAAGCTCTCCTGCGAACCTGGATAACTAGCACTCCTGAAAGAAAGGATATTGCGGAGGTGCGAAGGTTCGCAGGAGAGCTTCTGTAAAGTTTGGAAGGTAGGAGACGAGGTACTGGCGGAATTAAAGCTGTGAGGACGGGGCGTGAGTCGTGCTTGGGTAGATCTGTTGGTAGAGCACTTGGCAGAGAAAGGCAAAGGTCCAGAGTTCGAGTCTCGGTCCGGCACACACTTTTAATCTTCCAAGAAGTTTCACTCAAACAGTTGCTTTTCAGTGATGTGTCTTAGCCACTGATAACGAAAAAAATATAAAATGAAAAATCTTTAATATTTTGACAGTGTTGAGATAAAAATATTATAAATATTATAAAATATTATTATTTTTAAACTGGGACCTTTTTAGGCAAAATTCGACCATCCTTAGGCCAGTAAAACTGTCAAAGAACTGGCCGGCCGAAGTGGCCGCGCGGTTCTGGCGCTGCAGTCTGGAACCGCGAGACCGCTACGGTCGCAGGTTCGAATTCTGCCTCGGGCATGGATGTGTGTGATGTCCTTAGGTTAGTTAGGTTTAAGTAGTTCTAAGTTCTAGGGGACTAATGACCTCAGCAGTTGAGTCCCATAGTGCTCAGAGCCATTTGTCAAAGAACTTGTAGGCGAGTTCCCACGACGAAAAGAAAATTCCACGAAACTTTACAATGGAAATTAAACACAGAATAATAAGTATAGAACGGAAGATAAAACTTTAAAGAGAGTGTCACAAAAGTGAACTTAATCACATTTGAAGAGAGACTTTTTATAGATTTATTTCGGACGATTCCCATCAAAGAATCATTTACAAGCACATCTACATGACTACTACTCTATGAAGTGCACGGCATAGTGTCAATCTTGCCACTTCCACACTATTTCGCAACGCGCGAGAAAAATGAACACTTGAATCTTTCGTGCGAGCTTTGATTCTGTTTATTACGATGATCTTTTCTCTCAACGTAGGTGGGGGTCAACAGAATATTTTCGCATTCGGAGGAGAAAGTCAGCGATTGAAATTACGTGAAAAGATCCCGTCGCAACGAACAACGCCTTTATTTTAATGACTACCGTGCCAAATCGCGTATCATGTCGGTGACACTCTCTCCTCTATTTCGCGACAGTACAAAACGAGCTCACCTTCTTTGAACTCTTTCTATCTCCCCCGTCAACCTGTCTGGTAAGGATCCTACACCGCATAGCAATATTCTGGAAGACGACGGACAAGCATAGTGTAGGTAGTCTAGTGAATTTGTTTGCATCTTTTAAATGTTGTGCCAATAAATCGCCGTCTTTCGTTTGCTTATCCACAACATTATCTACGTGATCGTTCCAAAAGTTGTTTGTAATTGTAATTCCTAGGTATTTCGTTGAATTCATAGTCTTTAGTCTCCTGCGATTTATCGTGTAACGGAAGTTTTAACGGATTTATTTTAGTACTCTCATGGATGAACTCACAGTTTTAGTATTTACGATCAACTGCCACTTTTTACACCATACAGCTGACTTTGCTCCATTATTTCGGAATCGGGTCTGATCTTTCGAGACTGTACTAGACGATAAACGACATCATCATCTGCAAACAACCTAAGACGGTTGCTCAGATTGTCACAGAAATCGTTTATATAGATTAGGAACAGCAGAAAGCCTATAACACTTCCTTGGGGAACGGCAGGTATCACTTCTCTTTTCACTCGATGACTTTTCGTCAGTTCACCTACATCTACATCATACCCCGTAAGCCACCTAATAGTGTGTCGTCGAGGGTACTTTCGGTATCACTATCTGATCCCTCCAACCCCGTTCCACTAGTGAATAGTGCGTGGGAAGAATGATTGTTGGTAAGCCTCTGTACTGACTCTAATTTCTCGAATTTTCTCCTCGTGGCCAATACGCGAGTTGGTTCAAATAGCTCTGAGCACTATAGGACTTAACATCTATGGTCATCAGTCCGCTAGAACTTAGAACTACTTAAACCTAACTAACTTAAGGACATCACACAACACCCAGTCGTCACGAAGCAGAGAAAATCCCTGACCCCGCCGGGAATCGAACCCGGGAACCCGGGCGCGGGAAGCGAGAACGCTACCGCACGACGACAATACGCGAGTTGTTTGTGGGGGGAAGCAATATGTTGTCCGACTGCTCCTGAAAAGTGCTGCCTCCAAATTTCAATAGTAAATCTATTGTTGCTGCGAAATGTGACCTTTTCGGCAGGAAATCACGAATCCAGTCGCACAGCTGAGACGATACTTCATAGGCATGCAATTTGATTAGAAGCCGCTTTTAAGGAACGGTGTGAAGTGGTTCTGGAAATCTATAAACATGGATTACATTCGAGATCCCCTGTCGATAGTAGTCATTATTTCATGAGAATAGAAAGCTAACTTTGTTTGCACACGAGCGATATTTCCTGAAACTGTGCTGACTTTGTGTCAATAATGGTTTTCTTCGAGGTAGGAGAACAAGAATATTCCGCTATTTCCTACACACAGCTTCCGAACTTAGAATGAAGGTAAGTTAGTACCAGCGACGACTTTTAGACATGTATAGATCGGGAAGACTGGCACACTGGGAGGACTACGTCCATGAAGCAGTTTGGAGCGATTTAGAGAGCATGCATGCAGATGTACAAGCTACAGTCGCCGGTAATGCCTGCCTACCTGTGCTGTCCTGCATCCTCGGGCTCATGCTGTCTTCTGTGCGAGGAAGCTGACGGCGCGTGTTGCTACGGAGACAGCACGAGAGCTATTAGTGTGGTGGAGAGGGAACGAACAGGCACATTACATCCCACCGCCCTCCCACTAGATAACATGACGTCTGGCCAGGTAACACACGTATCGCGCAAAACTACTTTGTGCATGTTTTACCGCAGATGATCCGGCAACGACTCTCGTCACATACTTGAAAGAGGCTTATTTGTCCGTAAAATATACAGTAAAATATACGTCAGCCTTTCTCTGTTAGTGATTTATGAGGTAGGATATACCTTTGATAGTGCCCAGGAAAGCTTCGTGGAAAGTCTCTAAATATTTCCGTTGTCCTGTACACTTTGTTCAAGCTCTCCACGATGACATGTGTTGTATATCAGGACGAAATATCTGACAAATTCCCTAATACTAATAGGCTTAAACAAGGATGTTCCCTCGCACCAACATTGTTTGTCCTGCGCCTCCCAGTCATGCTTAAGACAACATCAGTAAAACGAGCAGGTTTTGTACTTAAATACAGATTTGACGGAGGACTGTTATCAGTCCAGACTCTGTTCTATAAGGTTCATAAGTCTCATCGAAATAAGTGAACTGCAATATACAGACGACAATGCTTCTTCAGATCATACGCCCACAGAGCTGTAATTGTATGTAAACTGTTTCGGTACTCATATGAATGGTTTGCTTGAACAACAATATCCCTGACACAAAGGTACTCATACAGCCAGCTCCTGGAATCGCGTTTCCGGACTTCAGTATTTTATTTTCAGTACAACAAGTGACATCAATTCGGAATCCCAAATTTGAATGCATTTCATGTAATTTACCTCAGTCGTAGTCGACAGAACAGTGTCTGTTCCTTCACATGTGCATGCTTGTCTGAAGGACATTGTGTTGTGTACATACAGACAGCGTACGAATTGTAAATTGTGAATTTGTGGTAATATCTTCTGGGACTAAACTGCTTAGGTCATCGGTCTCTAAGCTTACACACTACTTAATCTAACTTAAACTAACTTAAGCTACAGACAACACACACACCCATGCCCGACGGAGGACTCGAACCTCCGACGGGGGTAGCCGCGCGGCCCGTTCAGGACGCCCCAGACCGCGCGGATACCCCGCGCGGCCAACGTACACTATATGATCAAAAGTATCCGGACACCTGGCTGAAAATGAGTTACAAGTTCGTGCCGACTTCCATCGGTAATGCTGGAATTCAATATGGTGTTGCCCACTCTTAGCCTTGATGACAGCTTCCACTCTCGCAGGCATACGTTCAATCACGTGCTGGAAGGTTTCTTGGGGAACGGCAGCCCATTCTTCACGGAGTGCTTCGATGAGGAGAGGTATCGATGTCGGTCGGTGAGGCCGGGCACGAAGTCAGCATTCCAAAACATCCGAAAGGGGTTTCTATAGGATTCAGGTCAGGACTCTGTGGAGGCCAGTCCATTACAGGTTTGTTATTGTCGTGTACCCACTCCGCCACAGGCCGTGCATTTTGAACAGGTGATGGATCGTGTTGAAAGATGCAGTCGCCATGCCCGAATTGCTCTTCAACAGTGGGAAGTAAGAAGGTGCTTAAAACATCAATGTAAGCCTTTGCTGTAATAGTGCTACGCAAAACGACAAGGGCTGCAAGCCCCCTCCATGAAAAACACAACCACACCATAACACCACCGCCCCCGAATTTTACTATTGGCACTACAGACGCTGACAGATGACGTTCACCGGGCATTATCCATACCCACACCCTGCCATCGGATTGCCACATTGTGTCCGGTGATTCGTCAATTCACACTACATTTTTTCCCTGCTCAATCGTCCAATGTTTACGCTCCTTACACCGAGGGAGGTGTCGTTTGGCATTTACCGGCGTGATGTGTGGCTTATGAGTAGCCGCTCGACCATTAAATCCATGTTTTCTCACCTCCTGCCTAACTGTCATAGTACTTGCAGTGGATCCTGATGCAGTTTGGAATTCCTGTGTATCGTCTGGATAGATGTCTGCTTATTACACACTACGACCCTCTTCAACAGTCGGCGGTCTCTGTCAGTCAACAGACGAGGTAGGCCTGTACACTTTTGTGCTGTACGTGTCTCTTCACGTTTCCACTTCACAATCACATCGAAACCAGTGGATCTAGGGATGTTTAGGAGTGTGGAAATCTCGCGTACAGACGTATGACCCAAGTGACACCCAATCACCTGACCACGTTCGAAGTCCGTGAGTTCCGCGGAGCGCCCCATTCTGCTCTCTCACGATGTCTAATGACCAATAAGGTCGCTGATGTGGAGTACTTGGCAGTACGTGGCAGCATAATGCACTTAATATGAAAACCGTATGTTTTTTGTGGCGTCCGGATACTTTTGATCACATAGTGTACGAAGACAGATATTGTAACCATCAATGATGTAGCATTCTTCGACAGACTAAATGACGATATAATATTTGGCACCCTGGGCGGCTATCACGTATTTTGTGAGCATATGAGTTACGATTATGTTCCCGTTTAGTAGGCCCTGCGGTGTAATATAGGTCACAGTATGACATTTTAATGAATAGTTAATTCGTGTTAACTGCTTAAAGTTTTATACTCTTCCGTAATGCAAACGTACTTCGGCGTTATTGCCATTTTATAGTACACCTTGCAACCATTATACATGTATAGGTATCGTCAATCAGACAGTATTTCATATAGAATATACACAGGAGCGTACTTACGTTGTTCATAACGTACGAATTAGCGTCAGGTCACTAGTCTACAATCATGTATTTTTCGTAAGATTTGAAAGTTGGTTCTATTTTGACAGCTTATCAACTTGATCCAGGTTTACTTACGTTAAGTTATAATAACGTATTTATATACTGGATTTCTAAACGGTCGTAATTTTCTTGTTGCCTTACATTGTGAATAATTACGTATTTTTCGTAATATTTGACAGGTTTATATCTTGCTCCAGAGTCACTGTATGGGTATCTACATCGAAGATATTGTGGTTTGAGTTATTGTTTGTGTAATCTTTGGTGTATGCTGTAATTTGGTGTATCGTTTCAAAATGCTAATAAAGTTTCAAAAAAACTGTTTATGTTTTAGGATTGTCTGAATTTGTTTTTTTTTCGTTCTAGAATCGTCGTACTATCCTGGATCGAAGGCATTTTTATAAGAGTATTCTAGTTTCCTCATTCCACTGGGCATGGCTTGTAGTTCGAGTGGAAAGGGTATAATTCTTCAATCCTATCATAAAAAGAGTGATACACCTACCACTCGAACTACATGCTGCACACAACGAAATAAAAATACTAGAATAGCAGATAAAAATGACTTCGATCCAGGCGTAGTACAATGATCATACAGCGATAAAACCCAAACTAACACCGACCTATCAACCAAAAAATGCCATTCTTATGAGAAATACAGCCAAAAAAGGAAAACACATACATACCTGCCACTTAGATTCGTAAACTCCCAGATAAACAATGCCACCTTAAAAAAATAGCTATAAAATCAACTTTCAGAACATCTAACAAGCACAAAAATCCATTCTGCAGAAGCCAGAATACTAGGATACTTACCAGGTGATCAAAAAGTCGGTTTAAATCTGAAAACTGAATAAATCACGAAATAATGTAGATAGAGAGGTACAAATTGACACACATGCTTGGAATGACACGGGCTTTCATTAGAAAAATACAGAAGTTCAAAAAATGTCCGACAGATGGCGCTTCATCTGATCAGAATAGCAATAATTAGCATAACAAAGTAAGACAAAGCAAAGATGATGTTCTTTACAGGAATTGCTCAATATGTCCACCATCATTCCTCAACAATAGCTGCAGTCGATGAATAATGTTGTGAACAGCACTGTAAAGCATGTCCGGAGTTATGGTGAGGCACTGGCGTCGGATGTTGTCTTTCAGCATCCCTAGAGATGTCGGCCGATCACGATGCACTTGCGACTTCAGGTAACCCCAAGGCCAATAATCGCACGGACTGAGGTCTGGGGACCTGGGAGGCCAAGCATGACGAAAGTGGCGGTTGAGCACACGATCATCACCAAACGACGCGCGCCAAAGATCTTTCACGCGTCTAGCAATATGGGGTGGAGCGCCATCCTGCACAAACATCGTACGTTCCAGCAGGTGTTTATCAGCTAGGCTGGGGATGATGTTTTTTTTCCTTTATTGTTATTTTAATACCTAAACAACAGGTAGGCTGCCAGCGGCATGCAACGCCGCTCTTCAGCCAGGGATGATGCGATTCTGTAACATCGGCGTACCTCTCACCCGTCACGGTAGTGGTTACAAAAACAGAATCACGCATTTCCTCGAAGAAAAAAGGCCCGATAACGGTAGATGTGGTAAATCCAACCCATACCGTGACTTTCTCGCCGTGCAATGGAGTTTCCAAGACAGTTCTAGGATTTTCGGTAGCCCAAATTCTGAAGTTGTGGGCGTTTTGCTGTCTAACGCCATCTGTCGGACATTTTGTGAATTTTTTTTTTGTTCTAATGAAACCCCATGTCATTCCAAGCATGTGTGTCAATGTTTACCTCTCTATCTACATTATTCCGTGGTTTATTAAGTTTTCAAATTTATACTGACTTTTTGATCACCCAGTATATACTGGAATATATAAAATTGCGGAAACTGCGAAAAATTTTACATAGAAGAAACGAGACGCAACTTCTACATCAGATATAGCGAACACACAACAGTTTCCGAAATTAACCTCTTTTTTACATCTAAAAAACAGAAAACACAAAAAATGTCTAGAAGAAATGAATATTTACCTACACATAAAAAACAACCCAAAAGATATTCTAAACGAACAAACAGACCATAAAGACACAGTTCTTAGAAAACATCATTAGCGCATTAGCATTTTGAAATTATAAAACCAAATTGCACCTTAAGCCAAAGGTTACACGAACAGTAACTCAAACCATAGGCCATAGATAAGATAGACTGCACGTGGCATCATTACACTGAAACCGAGGCAGACGGGATAGTGACCAGTGGTCCCCCACTGAAACCGTCATCTATGTCACGTGACCCGGGACAGGACACCGAGTTGCTCTTATTACGCAATGTGTGGAGTTGATAGTTACAGTTTTTCTCATTTATAGTTGAAATTAAGCACTGATTTTAACAAAAAAATTGCATTATTGCTGTTACACGTGTAGTAGACCGAGCGAGGTGGCGCAGTGGTTAGCATCCTGGACTCGTATTCGGGAGGACGACGGTTCAAACCCGCGTCCGACCATCCTGATTTAGATTTGCCGTGTTGAAAGTCTCTTCAGGTTTGCTGCCGGATCCTAAAATCAACTTGACTCGATATTTCGGCGATCCAACTGGGCACCATCTTCAGGAAAATGCTGCTTCTGCTGATGAGTCCGACTGAGAACTGGCGCCAGGTTGCAAATCGACGTCCTACATAGGCCACCGTTCAGTACACGGCGCATGCGCCGCCCATCACGATTTCTGTCTTCCAAGACAGGGAGGTGACGCCTCCCTTAGTGAAACACTGCTGGCAACGATATATCGCAATCAAGGGCGCACCGAAGAACGTTCAGTTTTGATGCGAGATAATTCAGGATTCCACGTCTTGCTAAGAGGAAACCCATTGTCTCTGTTGATTAAATTATCAGCCGACCTAATTTCAATCGCCTCTTTATAGACACTGTTCCAAAAACCGGAAATGTTGGCAACTACCACAGTTTCATCAAATTTCATACTGTGTCCCTCATTTAGGCAGCTACCGCCGATTTTCCGGCTGTTGTAGCCTCGTATGACGGCGATGTTCCACACACCTGTCACGCACTGTGCAAATCGAATGGCCAATGTAAGCTTTCAACATTGACACGGAATTTTGTACACACCGGTTTTCCTAAGCCCCAAATCATCTTTCACAGAGCCGAGCAGAACCCTAATCTTAGAAGGTGGACGGAACACACTCTTAATGTTAAAATTCCTTAAAATTCGTCCAATCTTAAACGATAAGCCTCCAGCATCCTAAGGAAGAAAGGTCACAGATGTATGTTCCTCTTCATACACGTCCGGAGATGGTCCGAACTCCATAGCCCGACGAATCTGCTTCTCGGTGTATCCATTTTCCTTAAAAACAGCCATCAAATGCTCAAGTTCTTGGGTTAAGCTGTCTGCGTCGGAAGTGGCATATGCTCTCCGTACCAAAGTCCTAAGGACGCCACTGCGTTGGTGTGGTGGAACAGCGTCTATAAAGAGGCGATTGAAATTAGGTTGGCCGATAATTTAATCAACAGAGACAATGGGTTTCCTCTTAGCAAGACGTGAAGTCCTGTATTATCTCGCATCAAAACAGAACGTTCTTCGGTGCGGCCTTGATTGCGATATATCGTTGCCATCAGTGTTTCACTAAGGGCGGCGCCACCTCCCTGTCTTGGAAGGCAGAAACCGTGATGGGCGGCGTATGCACCGTGTACTGAACGGTGGCCTATATAGGACGTCGATTTACAACCTGGCGTCAGTTCTCAGCGGGACTCATCAGCAGAAGCATCATTTTCCTGAAGATGGCGACCAGTTGGATCGCCCAAATATCGAGTCAAGTTGATTTTAGGATCCGGCAGCAAACCCGAAGAGACTTTCATGACTTATTACGCCGGGAAAGCCTACGTAATCACATAGATTTTCCGTGATTTCCCTAAATCGCTTCAGGCAAATGCCGGGATGGTTCCTTTGAAAGGGCACGGCCGACTTCCTTCCCTAATCCGATGGGACTGATAGTTTCAAATGGCTCTGAGCACTATGGGACTCAACATCTTAGGTCATAAGTCCCCTAGAACTTAGAACTACTTAAACCTAACTAACCTAAGGATATCACACACACCCATGCCCGAGGCAGGATTCGAGCCTGCGACCGTAGCAGTCCCGCGGTTCCGGACTGCAGCGCCAGAACCGCACGGCCACCGCGGCCGGCTGATGGGACTGATAACCTCCCTGTTTGGTCCCCCCCCCCCCCCCCCCCCCAAAAAAAAAAAATCAACCAACCAACATGTAGTAGAGCAGTTAATCTGATTTATCCGAAATTTCTGATATTAATACGACGACCATCGTTTTTACGTGTAGGGATGTGAGATGTACAGTCAGTACTGTTTACAAGCAACAAAATTACGGTTCTTCAGTGAATATATGTTTTTATTGCATTCTAAGTCTTTTAGTGCACCGATTCCACAAGAGTGAAACACAAAATATCAATCTCGCAGGCAACGTTACTTTTCTGACGATTCCTTAACAAATGTGTGAAATGTTTTGTTATGCTTTTATAAGAAATGAAATCCATTTATAACCATAAGATCCGGTTTTTACGCAATTTAAGCTTTCATATTTCATGACTCTTGTCACTTAGTGATGCAGGTGTGCAAAGCAAGTAAAAGATTGGCAGTTTACGTTAAAAGAGTCTCCTAAGGGAACTTAAGTGGTTCACTCAACAAGAACATATTTTTTAGGTACATTCGACAGTTTACATTCATCTATCTTTGTGAATGACGCTGTCACAAGCAGATCTGCACCACGAAGGACTTTCCTACTGTTGGAAGTGTTTTTTAATGCTGTGATAAATCGTTGAGGAGCAGAATGTCAACCCAATATTCTGAAGCTACTTCCATTGGATTTTTGGTACACATTCAGACTGGTACATCTGCTAGTGCCAATTGCTCTGCCATTGGAATAAATAACGACTATGATTACATACCTCATCCAGTTTCATTACACTTTGTACTTGGCTAGGACACTGAAAAAAAAACTGGAATGCCACATGTGGCAAATATGACTGTGTTCTAAAATTTCTAGTATCGGTATCCTGAACAGAAAAAACAGTGGTGGCTTATCTATCAAATCCAATGATTTCGCAATTATTTGTGTAAGATGGGCCAAAAGTGTTAGATGTCAACTTTAACTGGGAAAAATCATTTAAGGAATTAGTTACTTTAGCTCTGCAGGAAATAAGGAATGATGTTTTCCTTCAGCTGAATAATCACGGTCCAAATAGTCCTTGCCTTGATAATCCCATTCATCACCGGAAAAAAACTGTACTCATTGAGATTGTAAAATAAGGCTATATGATGAAGCAGGACTTCACAGGAACAAGCTACACCGTGCTCTGATTAGAAGTGTCCACGCAAAAATAGTTTTGTTTAATAATCAGTGATTTTGTGACTGTTTTGAAAACAGAATTACATACACATATGGTGGCAACTACAGCTTCAGAAGTTAAATCACCAACAGCTGAGCTGTAGTTTTTTAGTTTATTTGTGTGAAATAAATTAATGAATTTGTGTCCCATTCTGTAGATGTGCTCTGTATTTTCCTTAACTCTGTTGCTGACAAGTGAGAAACTAACGCCTTATATTTGTTTCAGTGTGTAACTCAGTTTCCAAATGTCTATGCCTTAAAACTGTGTTATCATCTTACTTTCTAAGATGACTTAACAATTTTTTCTTCTTCCCTCCCATGACAGTTTTCAATTCAGCTAAAATTGGGTTAAATAAAGTTGATTCTGAAAGATCTGTGTTAAATGATGCAGTAATAAATTTCCACAATACGATGATATAAATTTTGCATAAGTGTTGTTTTTCTGTGATAAATTGTATTATTACCATCAGTGCATTCATTTTTCTTTTGTGTTAATCGCTGATTTTCTGATTTGTTCAACTTTTTGGCACCGGGTCAGAAAGTGAAAATGTTGTCATCAGAAATGTACTTTCCCCTGACACTTTACCAGAAAAGGCTGCAACCTTAATATAGATAATGTAGCCTATTCCAGATCCTACAGAAGTTATGAAACTGATAATGATCCTGTCCAGAAAAGGCAGTTTACCTTATTCTTCCGAGAGAGTAGTTCATCTATAAGAAATATGCAATAGTGTTAAGACATTGGCATATTTTCACTCTGTTACTAAATGAATCGTCTGGGGAAGGACACTTTAAGTAAATAAAGTGTTTGGGCATGTGTAGTAAATAGTGTCTGTTCACCAGAAGGGAGAAGCAAAATTATTGTGTAAAGCAGATAACCACACATTGTGTAGAGTGCTTTTTAAGACTCTTGGAATGATTACTCCCCGATACCTGTACTCCTTAATGGTTTTTCTTACTGATGATAGAAACAAGTGCCAGCTGAATTGTGATATACTTAATACAATACAAAGTAATCAAAATCATTTTCATGTGCACTTTGCATTCTTGCCCAGTGTTCTGACAGAAGTAATGTATCTGCTACAAAGGTATGGTATTCAACAAGCTCCCACCCGACTTGAAGCAAGAAATTAGGAATTTTTACTAATTCATAAGAAAGGCATGCTTAAATTAGCCACTCTTTTCGTTACTTGAAGATCTACATTCAGTAATTAAAAAGTTCAGTGATTACATGGTAGGTACGAATGCGTGTTGTAAAGCTATATGTTAAATAGTAATCCACTGCAAGCAAGACTTAGTTTTTGCAGATATAAGTAACTATTTTGCTTGAAATATTCAAGTGTAATTGAGTTTATTATTAATCTACCAGTGAGAAGCAAACAGTAAGTATTTAGTGTAACTGTGGATGCAGAAGCTATTTTTCAGTGTAGCAGCTTTTTCTTTTTTTTTACTTTAATTAACTAGGTGCTGTAGGTATGAATTTAACTATGCTGTATAGAGATATGTATACTAACGTTAATACAGAGTGTTGTTACTGTATATCTTGACTCATTCCACATCCCTGAGGGTTCTCCATCTTCACTGTAATTTTATTACAGATCAAATTTTGTGCTTTGTATTAGCAGCATAATTAATGACCTCCATATATGCCCAGATAAGTATTCTTTTAACCCTACACAGTTCACAAAGGGATGAAAATCTCAATTGTGAAACGGAACTATTTCAAAATCCTTGCAGAGCTATTTCCATGAGTTGAAAGCTAGGATGGACGTTGGTCTCTGCATTTAAAACTCGTAGAGTGACTAAAATTTTGAGACGACATATCGCTAGTATCTAACTCACTACACAACTATAATCAACGTTTTGTAATATATTTCGCTTCCTATCTTGATATCGTTTCCGTATCCATACTGAATTAAGCAAAAGTCAGAAAATATATGAGCTTATTTTGCGTAAATACCTGACATTATGCACAGAAACGAATTTCCTTTCTTTCAAAAGCGTTTCACACATATCCTTGTCGAATCGTTAGAGAACTAATGCTGCGTGCGAAATTGTTATTTTGTGAACTACAAGAATTCACAGGAAAAAAAAAAGTATTCACTAAGGAGCAGCGATCCCGTCGCCAGTTAACAAGAACTGTCAATACGTTTCGACTTGACCACAAGAAAAATTAAAACTATTGCTTTATTATCAGGAATTTTGGAGAAACCAGGTTAACTGCACTGCTACATATGTAACAGTAATATTACAGTTCGTTAAACTGTCAAAATCGGTGCTTGATTTCAGCTGTAAATTAGAAAAATTGTGTCAGCTCCACTTCACAGAGCGCATAATGACAGGAACTCGGCTTTCTGCCCCGAGGCACGTGACTTAGATGCTGGCTTCAAACCTTAACACAGCTAGCTGGCGGTCTATGTTATATGTGGTCTATGACTCATATCCATGAAGAAAAAAAAAGCGGAGTTGTCATTGCGTCACAAACCTGAAGCCGACGTCCGCCATACATATAGCCCAAAACGTTAGGTTCAGCGCATTTATAACTCGACGGTTCACCGCGATGATACTTCCGCGTGACACCACTCTGACGCGCCCGCGTGCAATTTCAACCGTTGGAGATATATGACGACTTTTGTGATCGCATCCTAAATACATCTGGTGCTTTGACTATGTAGAGATGTAGTTGTTTCATAAACAACGCCAGCTTGCGTTGTTTAGAGCTATAATAATCGATGCGATCGTAATCTAAAGTTTAAAGAAATCACAAATCATTCGTAAGTGGAACCGTTCAAACAACATTGTCCTTTGTATACATGAATTATGGTTGTGCTGCTTACTTTTATTCTTTCCTGTGTTTTTCATTGTCTTCTAAACCGCAAAGCTCTGACAACCGAGCCACACTGTACCAACGGTCTCGTCCCCGCTCAACACACGGCTTTCTGACCACGCTGATTGTTGGTGCAGCATCTCATGCCCTAAATTACTCCACCGGTACTTAATCATTGTTCACATTTCGTCCATCTTTGAAAAAGAGTCTAGCTAGAACAGCGGGAGAGGGCTGTCGTGTGTGCGAGTTTTCTGTGCATGATTGTATGGATGTGTTTGTTTTGTTTTATTTGTTTGGTTTGTTTTATTGGTAGTGGGGAGCGGGCGTGGTGATTACGACGATAAATAATCACTCATACTTCCGTCACTTACTATGAATACTTTTGATTATTGTAGCGTGTACACAATGCGTGTAGCATAGAGTACTAACTACAGAGAACTGACCTGGCAAAGGTACAGTTTTCTTACTGCGGTAGGGCAGCGATACATCGATATTATTGGGGGGGGGGGGGGGGTGGCTCGTCTCACTCCCCTCCCAACAACTACTTCCCTTTCATGCCCCTCGACTCTTATAACTGACATCTGGTTTCTGTACAAATTGTAAATAGCCTATCGCTCCCTGTATATTACCCCTGCTACCTTCATAATTTGAAAGAGAGCATTCCAGTCAACATTGTCAAAAGCTTTCTTTAAGTATACAACTGCTAGAAATGTAGGTTTGCCTTTCCTTAATCTACTGTTCAAATGGCTCTGAGCACTATGGGACTTAACATCTGTGGTCATCAGTCCCCTAGAACTTAGAACTACTTAAACCTAACTAACCTAAGGACATCACACACATCCATGCCCGAGGCAGGATTCGAACCTGCGACCGTAGCAGTCGCGCGGTTCCTTAATCTATCTTCTAAAATAAATCGTAGGGTCAGCACTGCCTCACGTGGTTCCTTTGAAAGGGCACGGCCGATTTCCTTCCCAATCCTTCCCTAACCCGAGCTTGCGCTCCGTCTCTAATGACCTCGTTGTCGACGGGACGTTAAACACTAACCACCACCACCGCCTCACGTGTTCCAACATTTCTAAGGAATCCAAACAGATCTTCCCCGAGGTCGACTTCTACCAGTTTTCCCATTCGTCTGTAAAGAATGCGTGTTAGTACTTTGCAACCGTGACTTCTTAAACTGATAGTCCGGTGAGTTTTACACCTGTGAACTCTTGTTTTCTTTGGGGTTGGAATTATTATATTGTTCCTGAAGTCACAGGGTATTTCGCCCGTCTCATACATCTTGCTCACCAAATGGAAAGAGTTTTGTCATGACTGGCTCACCCAAGGATATCAATAGTTGTAATAGAATGTTGTCTACACTCGGGACCTTGTTTCGACTTAGGTCTTCCAGTGCTCTGTCAAATTCTTCGTGCAGTATCATATCTCCCATATTATCTTCAATTACTTCCTCTCCCATTTCCATAATACCCCCCCCCCCCAGCACACCACCCTTGTGGAGACCCTCTATATACTCCTTCCACCTTTCTGCCTTCCCTTCTTTGCTTGGGACTGAGCTCTTGATATTGATACAGGTGGTTCTCTTTTATCCAAAGGTCTCTTTAATTTTCCTGTCTCTTTAATTTTCCTGTACCTTACCCCTAGTTGTATATACTTCTACTGACTATTGGCATGTAAACTGGCTACTAACTATTGACATACAAAAAATATACTAGCATAAAAATAATGGCGTATAAACTCTCTACTGTCTATTGGCATATAAAAAATCTTGGTAGCACCTTATATACTTTGAAGACTTCAAAATGAAATTCAAGAGTAAAATGAAGCAGAAGATCAAGGCGGACGTATATTCCTACTGTGATATGCTTGGTCATTCCTGAAAAATTGACAGTCACTGGCGAGAAATATTCGGGAAAAGAAACAAATAGGCTACTGTTGGAAAGGTAGGCCTTTATGTTACACAGGTTAGGCTATCATCACCAAAAAACGATTTGCATACCTGTTAACTTCCCCCATGAACCATGGACCTTGCCGTTGGTGGGGAGGCTTGCGTGCCTCAGCGATACAGATGGCCGTACCGTAGGTGCAACCACAACGGAGGGGTATCTGTTGAGAGGCCAGACACACATGTGGTTCCTGAAGAGGGGCAGCAGCCTTTTCAGTAGTTGCAGGGGCAACAGTCTGGATGATTGACTGATCTGGCCTTGTAACATTAACCAAAACGGCCTTGCTGTGCTGGTACTGCGAACGGCTGAAAGCAAGGGGAAACTACAGCCGTAATTTTTCCCGAGGACATGCAGCTTTACTGTATGATTAAATGATGATGGCGTCCTCTTGGGTAAAATATTCCGGAGGTAAAATAGTCCCCCATTCGGATCTCCGGGCGGGGACCACTCAAGAGGACGTCGTTATCAGGAGAAAGAAAACGCATTCTACGGATCGGAGCGTGGAATGTCAGATCCCTTAATCGGGCAGGTAGGTTAGAAAATTTAAAAAGGGAAATGGATAGGTTAAAGTTAGATATAGTGGGAATTAGTGAAGTTCGGTGGCAGGAGGAACAAGACTTTTGGTCAGGTGATTACAGGGTTATAAATACAAAATCAAATAGGGGTAATGCAGGAGTAGGTTTAATAATGAATAAAAAAATAGGAGTGCGGGTTAGCTACTACAAACAGCATAGTGAACGCATTATTGTGGCCAAGATAGACACAAAGCCCATGCCTACTACAGTAGTACAAGTTTATATGCCAACTAGCTCTGCAGATGATGAAGAAATTGATGAAATGTATGACGAGATAAAAGAAACTATTGAGGTAGCGAAGGGAGACGAAAATTTAATAGTCATGGGTGACTGGAATTCGAGAGTAGGAAAAGGGAGAGAAGGAAACATGGTAGGTGAATATGGATTGGGGGGAAGAAATGAAAGAGGAAGCCGCCTTGTAGAATTTTGCACAGAGCATAACTTAATCATAGCTAACACTTGGTTCAAGAATCATAAAAGAAGGTTGTATACGTGGAAGAATCCTGGAGATACTAATAGGTATCAGATAGATTATATAATGGTAAGACAGAGATTTAGGAACCAGGTTTTAAATTGTAAGACATTTCCAGGGGCAGATGTGGATTCTGACCACAATCTATTGGTTATGAACTGCAGATTGAAACTGAAGAAACTGCAAAAAGGTGGGAATTTAAGGAGATGGGACCTGGATAAACTGAAAGAACCAGAGGTTGTAGAGAGTTTCAGGGAGAGCATAAGGGAACAATTGACAGGAATGGGGGAAAGAAATACAGTAGAAGAAGAATGGGTAGCTCTGAGGGATGAAGTAGTGAAGGCAGCAGAGGATCAAGTAGGTAAAAAGACGAGGGCTAATAGAAATCCTTGGGTAACAGAAGAAATATTGAATTTAATTGATGAAAGGAGAAAATATAAAAATGCAGTAAATGAAGCAGGCAAAAGGGAATACAAACGTCTCAAAAATGAGATCGACAGAAAGTGCAAAATGGCTAAGCAGGGATGGCTAGAGGACAAATGTAAGGATGTAGATGCTTACCTTACTAGGGGTAAGATAGATACTGCCTACAGGAAAATTAAAGAGACCTTTGGAGAGAAGAGAACCACTTGTATGAATATCAAGAGCTCAGATGGCAACCCAGTTCTAAGCAAAGAAGGGAAGGCAGAAAGGTGGAAGGAGTATATAGAGGGTTTATACAAGGGCGATGTACTTGAGGACAGTATTATGGAAATGGAAGAGGATGTAGATGAAGATGAAATTGGAGATAAGATACTGCGTGAAGAGTTTGACAGAGCACTGAAAGACCTGAGTCGAAACAAGGTCCCGGGAGTAGACAACATTCCATTAGAACTACTGATGGCCTTGGGAGAGCCAGTCATGACAAAACTCTACCATCTGGTGAGCAAGATGTATGAGACAGGTGAAATACCCACAGACTTCAAGAAGAATATAATAATTCCAATACCAAAGAAAGCAGGTGTTGACAAATGTGAAAATTACCGAACTATCAGTTTAATAAGTCACAGCTGCAAAATACTAACGCGAATTCTTTACAGACGAATGGAAAAACTGGTAGAAGCGGACCTCGGGGAAGATCAGTTTGGATTCCGTAGAAATGTTGGAACACGTGAGGCAATACTAACCGTACGACTTATCTTAGAAGAAAGATTAAGAAAAGGCAAACCTACGTTTCTAGCATTTGTAGACTTAGAGAAAGCTTTTGACAACGTTAACTGGAATACTCTCTTTCAAATTCTGAAGGTGGCAGGGGTAAAATACAGGGAGCGAAAGGCTATTTACAATTTGTACAGAAACCAGATGGCAGTTATAAGAGTCGAGGGGCATGAAAGGGAAGCAGTGGTTGGGAAAGGAGTGAGACAGGGTTGTAGCCTCTCCCCGATGTTATTCAATCTGTATATTGAGCAAGCAGTAAAGGAAACAAAAGAAAAATTCGGAGTAGGTATTAAAATTCATGGAGAAGAAGTAAAAACTTTGAGGTTCGCCGATGACATTGTAATTCTGTCAGAGACAGCAAAGGACTTGGAAGAGCAGTTGAACGGAATGGACAGTGTCTTGAAAGGAGGATATAAGATGAACATCAACAAAAACAAAACGAGGATAATGGAATGTAGTCAAATTAAATCGGGTGATGCTGAGGGGATTAGATTAGGAAATGAGACACTTAAAGTAGTAAAGGAGTTTTGCTATTTAGGGAGTAAAATAACTGATGATGGTCGAAGTAGAGAGGATATAAAATGTAGACTGGCAATGGCAAGGAAAGCGTTTCTGAAGAAGAGAAATTTGTTAACATCGAGTATAGATTTAAGTGTCAGGAAGTCGTTTCTGAAAGTATTTGTATGGAGTGTAGCCATGTATGGAAGTGAAACATGGACGATAACCAGTTTGGATAAGAAGAGAATAGAAGCTTTCGAAATGTGGTGCTACAGAAGAATGCTGAAGATAAGGTGGGTAGATCACGTAACTAATGAGGAGGTATTGAATAGGATTGGGGAGAAGAGAAGTTTGTGGCACAACTTGACTAGAAGAAGGGATCGGTTGGTAGGACATGTTTTGAGGCATCAAGGGATCACAAATTTAGCATTGGAGGGCAGCGTGGAGGGTAAAAATCGTAGAGGGAGACCAAGAGATGAATACACTAAGCAGATTCAGAAGGATGTAGGTTGCAGTAGGTACTGGGAGATGAAGAAGCTTGCACAGGATAGAGTAGCATGGAGAGCTGCATCAAACCAGTCTCAGGACTGAAGACCACAACAACAACAACATACCTGTTAAAGTGAAATATCCATTTTACGCGATCTATGCGTTTG